>NC_042618.1:101137739-101799569 GCF_901001135.1 Rhinatrema bivittatum
TCTGAGACCCAACAGACATAATTGGCATCTCAGAGACCTGGTGGAAGGAGGGTAACTAATGGGACAATGCTATACCAGGGTACAAAATTATACTGCAATGATAGGATGGATCAACATGGGGGTGGAGTGGGTGCTTTATGTTCGGGATGACAGAGTCCAAACAGGATAAAGATCCTGGAAGAGACTAAATGCACAGTAGAATCTTTATGGGTAGAAATCCCATATGTATTGAGGAAGAGTATAGCGATAAGAATATACTATACCATCCACTTGGCCAAAAAAAGACGGATGATGAAATGCTAAGAAAATAAGAGAAGCTAACCAATTTGGCAATGCAGTAATAACAGGAGATTTCAGTTACCCCAGTATTGACTGTGTGAATGTAATATCAGAACCTGCTAGAGACGTAAAGTTCCTGGATGGAATAAATGACTGCTTCATGGAGCAATTAGTTCAGGAACTGACAAGAAGGGAGCTATTTTAGATCTAATTTAGGGAATGCAGGATTGGTGAAAGAGATAATAGTGGTGGGGGCCACTTGGCAATAATGATCATAACATGATCAGATGCAAATTAATGACTGCAGGAGGAACAATAAATAAATTTATAGCTCTAGCACTAAAGGGAGACTTGATAACATGAGGAAGATAGAAAAAAACTGAAAGATGCAGCTAAAAAGGTTAAGAGCATACAACAGGCGTGACATTCTTTAAAAATACCATCCTAGAAGCGCATTCCAATGTATTCCAAACATTAGAAAAGTGGAAGAAAGGCCAAACTGTTGCCAGCTTAGTTAAAAGGTGAAGTGAAAAAGGCTATTGTAGCCAATGAAGCTTCCTTCAAAAACTGGAAGAAAGATCCATGTGAAGAAAATAGGAAAAAGTATAAGCATTGGTTGTTAGTTAAATGTAAAACATTGATAAGACAGTTAAGAGAGAATTTCCAAAGAAACTGGCTGTAGAAACAAAAAACTCATAATAAAAATGTTTAAAAATATATCCGAAGCAGGAAGACTGCAAAGGAGTCAGTTGGACCATTAGATAATCAAGGGGTTAAAGGGGCACTTAGGGAAGATAAGGCCATTATGGAAAGAACTAAATATATTCTTTGCTTCATTGTTTATAAATGAAGATGTTGGGGAGATACCAATTCCAGAGATGGTTTTCAAGGGTGATTATTCAGATGAACTGAACCAAATCACGGTGAACCTGGAAGATGAAGTAGGCCAGATTGACAAACTGAAGAGTTACAAATCACCTGGACCAGATGGTATATACCCCAGGGTTCGGAAAGAACTAAAAAATAAAATTTCAGATCTATTACTAGTAATTTGTAACCTATCATTAAAATTGTCCATTGTACCTGAAGACTGGAAAGTGGCCAATGTAACCCCAATATTTAAAAAGGGCTCTGGGGTGATCCAGGAAACTATAGACTGGTGAGCCTGACTTCAGTGCTGGGGAAAATCGAGAAAACTATTCTAAAGAGCAAAATCACAGATCATAGCGATAGACATGGTTTATTGGGACACAGTCAGCATGGATTTACCCAAGGGAAGTATTGCCTCACAAATCTTTGACCTTTTGTTTTGAAGAGGTTAATAACCATGTGGATAAAGGTGAGCTGGTAGTGTATTTGGATTTTCAGAAGGCATTTGGCAGAGTCACCCATGAGAGACTTCTAAGAAAATTAAAAAGTCATAGAATAGGAGGCAATGTACTTTTATGGTTTATAAACTAGTTAAAAGACAGAAAACAGAGTAGGATTAAATGGACAGTTTTCTCAGTGGAGAGAGGTAGAGTGCCTCAGGGATCTGTACTTGGACCGGTACTTTTTAATATATTTATAAATAATCTGGAAAGGGGAATGAGAGTGAAGTGATCAAATCTGCAGATGATACAAAATTATTCAGAGTTGTTAAATCACAAGCGGATAGTGATGAATTGCAGTAGATCCTGTGAGACTGGAAGATAGGTGTCCAAATGGCAGATGAAATTTAATGGGGACAAGTGCAAGGTGATGCATAGAGAGAAAAATAACCCATGCTGTAGTTACAAGATGTTAGGTTTCATGTTAAGAGTTACTAGGCATCATTGTGGAAAATACATTGAAATCATTGGCTAAGTGGGCTGTGGTAGTCAAAAAAGCAAACAGAATGTTAGGAATTATTAGGAAGGGAATGGTGAATAATATGGAGAATCTCAAAATGCCTCTGTTTTACTCCATGGTGAGACTGCACCTTGAGTACTGTGTTCAATTCTGGTCGCCACATCTCAAAAAAGATATAGATGCATTAGAGAAGGTATAGAGAAGGGCAACCAATATGATAAAGGGGATGGAATGGCTGCCCTGTGAGGAAAGGCTAAAAGGGTTAGGCCTGTTCAGCGTGGAGAAGAGATGGCAAAAGGGGATATAATGGATGTCTCCAAAATAACTGTAACTTTTGGCCAGTCATAGGATGGCCCTGCGACTGGCCTCACTCACTCTGGATGTTGCCAATCTGCCCCTACGCCACCTAGAATATTGCCTTGTAGGAACGCCACATCACTTAGGCCTCTGACCATTACCATGCCATTTTGTAAGGCGCCACACTCATGCACCAGCTCCCCTCTTAAAGGCCCCATGGCAAGAATCAGCTCTTGGTACCTCCTCATGATATCAGTCCTTTCACCGCACTTAAACCCGGTCTGATTTCTGGATCCTTGCCTCAGCAACAGGTCTCTTGCGTAGCCTGTTGTGTGTGTTGCTCTTCGCGTCTCCTTGTTTGCCTTGCCTTGTGACTTGCACTGCCTTGTCTCTCTACCTCCTGCCTTTGCCTTGCCCTGGTCCTTTTCTTGTCTGTACACTTGCCTTGCCCTGGTCCTTTTCTTGTCTGTACAATTGCCTTGCCAGTCTCCCTTGTCATGCCTAGTGCACCTTGTCCTCTAGTGCCTTGTTTGTCTTGGCCTGATTCTCTGGTACTGACCTCTGCTATGGACCTCGACCTTTCTCTTTGCCCGCTGCCTTCCCTGACCCTTGGCTTGGATTTGTCTTCTCGCTGCCTGCCTTGACCCCTGGACAGAATCTGCATATTATCTGCTTGCTGCCAGCCCTTATTTGTCCCAGACTCTCTGACCGGTCCTTGAGGGACATTCTTCGAAGCCCTGCTGGCTCCTGGAACCCAAAGGTTCAAGCTGTGTGGAACGGGGCTGTTACAGGTGAAGCTCCTCCTTCTGTCTCAGCAAGGGCGGGTCTGCCAGCTGTTGGCATGGGCCTAGTTGGTTCGCCTACTAGGCTGTGTCAACCATGCCACAACTTAAAGGCTCACAACTGTGACAATTATGAAAGGACTAGAATGGGAGCAGTCCACGAAGTTAGCAAGTAGCACATTTAAAATAAATTGGAGAAAATTCTTTTTCACTCAACTCACAATTAAGATCTGGAATTCATTGCCAGAGGATGTGTTTAAGGCAGTTAGGGAATAACCACTGCTTATTACTGGCATTAGTAGCATATGATCTATTTAATATTTGGGTACTTGCCAGGTACTTGTATCCTGGATTGGCCATTGTTGGAAACAGGATGCTGGGCTTGATGGATCCTTAGTCTGACCCAGTATGTCAACTTCTATGTTCTTATGTAATTAGCAAGAATAATTATATACATGTGACAGCATAATCAGGTAGTGATGTGATCCCTAAAGCCAAGAGCAGTCAGGGCGAGACTGGCAGGTTCAAACAAGCAGGGGCAAGCAACTTGTGCTTGCAATGCCTACATTCCCTTGGGTTGGGGCACTCAGATACTGGCAGTCAGCAGGACTTGGACAATAACAACAGGAAACACAAGGCACACACTAAGATAATGTAGAACCCAAACCTGGAGATGTTAAGGTGTCCACAGAAGGAAGGCAAGACCACCGAAGGAAAACCTGGAGACATGAAGGCATCTAAAAAAAGCAATGTAGGACCACTACAGAAGAAGTGGATATATAAAGCAACTAGGACAAAACAGGAACACTGGGATTCATAAAGCAATCAAAGAACAAACATGAACAAGAAACATAGGACAATAAAGCAGGATCAAGAATAGGGCTTAAGTGTAGAACCAAATAAAGGACCAAGCTTTGGCAAAGTGCATTATGTGAGCCTGGAATATAACTGTATCCAAATAGGAACAAGATGACTGCCCATAGGAAGTATAGGTTTTGGAACTGGGACTGAAAAGATAGTCCAAAGGGCCCACTGAGATCCTCTGCTGGTGGGAGGCAAGAGCTGCTCATTGGAGTCATATTACCTCCTTCTACTTTCTCTCAGGAGCTGTCTCTCCCAGTACACAGTATGAGGACAATTTTCAAAGCTATTTACCCAGATAAATTGGCTGACTAAAATTACCCTCTCAGTCTGGGTAAAAGTACTCTTGGGCTTCCCTAAATATGCCTTGGGATAAAATATTCTGCTGCAAAATGCTTGGTGTCTCCTGCAATATGCATAAAAGAGTAGATGTACTCTTGTACCTTTGTTCTACAGGCTGCCGTTATTTGTGAGAATGGAGCATAAGATGTGTTTTAGCTATTTATTTTATTTATTTTATTTATTTATTTATTAACTTTTATTTACCGACATTCGTGAAGCACATCATGCCGGTTTACAATGAACTCAGGTGGGAGATACAGTATAACAATATGACATTAAAACAATATGATATTACTAACGCAAGAGCAAAAAAACGAAACAAAAAAAACAAAATACAACAAAATAAAAACCACCCCACTTTCTCCACCTGGTCTTCTCAGACCAATACTGGGTGCAGCCATTGCAATGGAATCTATTTAAAAGTGATGAGAAATGATACCAAACAGGACTTTTGTGCAACTTTTTCCTGTGCTTCATTTTTTTACTATTCCAGCAGAAAAATAATTGTGTAGCATTTATTGGCTTCCATGATTTTCCATGGAGAAAAAGAAAAGAATAAAATAAATATTTCCTCTTATAGAAAGAACAAGAGTTACATAGGCAAAATGGGAGACTGCTTGGTCTTATGCCTGCTCTAAGTTGGAGTAAATAATTTTAGAGTAGAGGTCTCAGGGAGGCAAATAAAAGCAATATAGCTAGGTGGGTGAATAGCCATTTGTGGCTGGGTGCAGAGGTGGTATGGAATTCAATAATGGAAGAGCCGATAAACAGCTTCTATCTTCTGCATGCCTTGAATATTTTTGGGCCACTCTAAATAACTTTTTTGAGAATTTGAAATTGTACTGATTAGCAATGGTAGATATTTAGAAAAAAACCCATTATTCGGGCACCGAAGGCCTAAATTATTGTGGGTGAATTGAATTCCTCTAATTATCATATCCTCCAGCTCTACCTATACTGGAAGTGCCATAGAGAATCAGTAACTAATACGAGAACATTTTGGAAGTGCCATTAGAAAGAACATGTTGGTATGATTTAGCCTTTCCCAACGGTAACCAATATTCTTCTGCTTTCTTAAATATTTATTTCTAAAATGCATCAAACTATACTATATCTATTAAGTTCTGCCTGTCCTCTGACATGAGCGATTAACTTTGCATCCTCATTTCACCTACTTAAAACTGTAGCATTTTGCATTAGAGGGTATAATACAGTCTGCTGTAAGGTGCATCAATGGTTTGTTCTCACTGGTTAACTACATTGTGTTCTAGGAAAGAGCTATTCACAGCTCATATTCATGTCCAAAACAGCTGGAAGTCTGTGGAACCTGCAAGCAATCCATTCAATGTGCCGAATAGAACAAGTCAAGGTCAGTACATCATTTTGAAATTGAGAGATCTAATGTGTAGTTTGACAGCATTATTTCAGGTCAGCTTGGAACAATAGATGCTTTGGATCTGTTCCTTCTATGCTGACAGCATAGGGTTCTGCAGTATCTTCCTGTTTAATATTTTTAAAGCAAGATTAGTAAGATGAGGAAGAAAATCTTAATAACTGATTGGCATTATTTATTGCAGCATTAGAAAGATAACAGAAGAGTATCCAGTGATTGAGGTGGTTTCCTAGAAATCCCCCGCAAACAGTAATCAAGAGAAGGGAACTTAAGCCACCTCTTTGAGCAATTTGATACAGAATACTGTCACCAGTTCATATTTCAAAGACTGATGAGGAGCATGGAGAGGACAACACATGCCAATTCTCTTAGTTCATGCCTTGTCCCTCCCCTCAAATGCCTCCTCTTTTTCAGACAAACAGAAGGCAAGGTAAAGGAAAATGCTTTATGATTTACAAGTAGCTCTAATTTTGTGTTACACCGTTATTGTTTCCTAGATCCGCTCCCATGCCAGTTTTTGCAGATCTCTGTGACGTACTGATGCCAGTGAATGCTGCCCAAGTTGGTCGCTGGGAAACTACATTGCTGCTCTTTACAACAGGTCGTCATGTCTTGAGATTACTCAGGCAGACATTACCCATTCCTTGGCACTTCTTCGCTCCTGTGCACCAGACTATCACCGAGGCATGCTCATTCCTTCCTGTATAGGTCCAAGGACTGAGAGGGAGAAGCATTCACAATGTGCCAAAGTCCCTGAAAGGTGCACTCGCTTCAGTGCCATTTATCAGCTCCTTCATTACCTGGTTGACAAAGACTTTCTCAGCCCGCAGACTACAAACTATCAGGTGCCATCACTGAAATACAGCCTGCTGTTTTTACCTACCAAAAAAGGAGCATCTATGATGGACATCTACCGGGACAATTTAGAATCCTGGGATCTCGTTGACAATTACACATCAATTACTGGGATGGACCTTGGTCTTAAACAGAAATTGTTCCAGCACTATCTCATCTTGGATACTGTGTATCCCGTGTTGGCAATATTAGCCATTTTTTAAGCATGTCTTTTTATTTACGTTCTGTTTTCATCACTTTTATGGCTATGATGGCTATCACCAGCTCTTTGATGATTTCTTTCTTCTTGTATAAGGTGGCTTTTAGATTTACATTTTTTCCTTTGTAAATCTGACAGCAATAGTTGTTCTTAGCAGTATTTGTGCCAATCACACCTTTGTCTTTTGTGACCTATGGAATTTCAGTAAGATTCAGAACCCAACAGCAGGGCTGCTGCAGTGGGTAAGTCAAACCATGCACCATTTTGCATATCTAATGTTGGTGTCTTGCTTCACAACTGGAGCAGCATTCTTTGCCAGCTACATGAGTAACATCACCGCTGTTCGCTGCTTTGCCATTTACATGGGCACCTCTGTGTTAGTCAACTTGGCATTCATGATGACTTGGCTTCCAGCTGCTGTGGTGCTTTATGAACGTTACATAGCAAATAACTGCATGTATAAGCCAGAAGACTACTGGAATAGTAATGGACACAAGAGATTCATTCTGTCCTTTTATCAAAGAGTTAGGGCCCTGCGAAGCACCTTGTCTGAAACCTCAAAACTTTTATTTGAGAAGCTCCTTCCATGTGGTGTCATTAAGTTTCGATATATTTGGATCTGCTGGTTTGCAGCCTTAGCAATAGGAGGTGCCTATATTGCCTGTTTTAATCCTAAACTGAAACTGCCAACTTCAGAGATGTCATCAGTGCAAGTATTTCGCTTAAGCCACCCCTTTGAGCGATATGATGCAGAATACTGTCACCAGTTCATGTTTGAAAGGCATGAGCATGGGGAAGGACAGCACATGCCAATCGTGCTGGTCTGGGGCATTATGCCAATAGACAACGGGGACCATTTTAACCCCAAGAGTAATGGAACACTTGTGACAGATGCCACATTTACCATACAGAATCCTGAAGCTCAAAAGTGGCTGCTGGAATTTTGCCAAAAAGTGAAAAACCAAACCTTTTATTATCCTGACCCAGAAAAAAAATCCACCATTTGCATCATGGAAGAATTTCTTAAGTGGATGGACAGTCGCCAGTGCTCACAAACAGATCACAATCTCAATTTCTGCTGCAATCATTTTTCCTTTCCATACCAGAGTGATGTAATCCTGCACTGCATGAAAATGATGATCATAGAACAAGGAGGTGATGGGACCAATGCCGTTGACCTGGGTCCTAGATTTGACGTGAAGGGGAATCTAGTTGCTTTAGTGCTGGAGTTTCAGACTGTTTATCACTACAGTTTCAATTACAGCAAAGTCAAGCTATTCTACAACAAAATAAGTCATTGGCTAGTGAATGAAATAAAGACTGCCCCTACGGGACTCAAGAATGGATGGTTCACAAGTAATTTGGACTTATATAGTATGCAGCACAGCCTGAGCACAGAAACCATGATGGTAACTGGCTTGTCTATAGCAATCTCCTTTGTGATGTTACTGCTCACCACATGGAATGTGCTTCTTAGTATATTCTCAATAACTGCAATTGGTGGTACCGTACTAGTGACAGTAGGGCTTTTGGTCCTTCTAGAGTGGCAGCTTAATGCAGTAGAATCTCTTTTCATTTCTGCAGCAGTGGGCCTCTCTGTTGATTTTACTGTGAACTACTGCATTTCCTACCACCTGTGCTCCCATTCCGATCGCCTGAGTTGTGTAGCCTTCTCCTTGAAGCAGATGAGCTGTGCGACTGCCATGGGGGCTTCTGCACTATTCTCAGCAGGGGTCATCATGTTACCAGCAACAGTACTGGCATACAGAAAACTGGGGATATTCATTATGATGATCAAGTGCATCAGCTGTGCATTTGCCAGCTTCTTTTTTCAGACTTTGTGCTGTTTTTTTGGACCAGAGAAAAACTGTGGTCAGATTCTCTGGCCATGCTCTAGCGTCTTGAAGGAGTATCCTGATGACACTAGGGAAAATGGAACCTTCACTCACAGGGGGAAGGAAAAGCAGAACAGATTACCAAAAGGCCAAGAATCCAATAGAGATCACGAACAGTATGAGCTTCAACCACTGGCTAGGAACCTTAGTGACAGCTTTGATAACAGTACTTCCACAAGCAAGCAGTCCAACCGTCCTTCCATCTTCTCTGAAGACATGCAACTCCATGACAGCATGTGTCCCAGACTGGGAATACATCATGCCCTCAAAGCAGATACACAACATTTTCAGGAGAATGTTGCTGCTCATCAAGTAGCTTTTACTCAATGTCCTGCCTTGCAGACATCATCTCCTTACAAACAAAGTAACTCTGAAACAGAAACAGAAGAGAATGATGAGAGACTCTGTAAGGATTGTAGATGTCAAAAGTATAATCAAAAGCCCTGGAATGGGTCTATGATGGTCCAATTGCGTTCTGCCAGCATGGAGGATGACATTCAAAGAGAGAGCTCTTATAGTCCTAGAGATAATGTCCAACTCCAAACAACCCTAAATACAGGAAAGAAACAACTTCCTGAGCCTGAGACTTATGAATTTTCCAGGTGCCTTTGTTCTTCTGGTAGTTCTTTTGATGTTCTCAATGATTCAAATGAAACATGTCTTAGTGATTTTGATCCAAGCACTAAACTTGCTGGATCAACTTGCTCTTCTTTAGATGTGGGTGATATTGCTGTGTCCTCCTGCAACATTGAGAAAGGCCACCTAAATAAAAAAAGAGACACTCTGAAACTGACCCTGAGAGAGACTGTGTTTGACATCTCTCCACCAACTTCCCAGCAAAACAGTACCTCATGGAAAAACCGTGCAGCCTTAGTAAATGAAGAACCAGTTGTTTTGCCAAACAGTAGATCAGATCTGCCAGATGTTTGGATCAGAAGATCTAGTGATCAAAATTCTAGCACTTGAAGTTACAAAAACCATAATGCTTCATGTTATAATCAACTCTCTTTGAACTTTACATATTAAACACTCCCTTTTTTGTACTAAAAACACAGCCATTTGACATCTGCTATAGGAAGCAACTAGGTTTTTGCACCCAACTAATATGATCAGCATCATTAATGCAGGAGGATTAAGTCTGAACAATAAGCATTTTCTCTACAGACAAAAAAATAAGAAAAATCCCTTAATACATCTGACACACAGTTAATAACCATCCAAATGAAGCAATAGGGATTCATAATAACAACAACCATGGCACTGTAATACTAAGCCAATGCACACCAGTTGTCTGATTCCATGTTTGTTTAACTTTGTTTTACTAACAAGTTCACAGGGTGATATGTGGGCAGAAGGAGGGTGGGTTAATAATGTCTCTAATGAGAAAGATAACTATAACCAGATGAAAAGATGAAATGAATTGGCAAAGTCCATAGTCAGTCACTGTCGGGATAGTAAAGTTAACGGAATAATGTGTGGCCAAAGATTATACTGAGCAATAACAGTTTAACAAACAAAACAGTTTTTTATTTTACTTGTGCACACATCGATTGTGCACAATATTAAATACCAGAGTGAACAATTGTGTATAATTGGAAGACCCCAACACGGCCGTGTTTCGCGTCAGGGGGACCGAGTTTTCAAAATCTATAATCAAAGAAACATCATGCAGTTATTGTGCAGTTTGGCGGACACAAAGGTACAAATAGAGGTTTCAACTAAGGGAGGAGGAAGCCAGGACACAGTGACTAATCAAATACACATAAACAAATCATTTGTAGAAAGTGAAAACGACAAAGCAGGTAGAGGAGGTTGACAAACTGACAATTGAAAAAATCAAAATATAAAAAACCCAAAATATAAAAATGGGGGAAAAGGGGGGAAAAAAAGGAAGGCAGAATAATAGTGATACCAAATTATTTGCACAAGGGAAGCGTCATATAAAGAACTTACTTGTATATTAAAAACGCGGACGGATGTCTGCTGATTACTGAAAAAATAAAAATAAGTACACAGAACAGGTAAGCTAGATGAACACTGTGTAGGGACAGTCAAGGGTTGAGCACCTGAGGAGCCGAGTGTATAATACCTTAGTGGTAGATATGCAGCTCAAAGCAGGGAGACAAAATATGGTTGTAAAGCCACGGCAGTGACCGTGATACCAAGCATTGAAAATCTGGAACGATGTGACAAGAAGACAACAATCTTAGGGGTAACGCAAGAGTAAAGAGGGCTCAAAGAGACTGAACCAAAAATTCTAAAGGAATACCTTAGAGATTTGAAGTGCGCAAGGACTTTCACATATTTAGATTATTTAGATAATTATACACAACCAGAGGAGTGCGACCGCTAGGACCATCACGGGGAGAATATACAGTAAGACAACTTTGACTTGACCGGGAGGTCTCCAAATCTGAAACTGAAGGATAGCAAGAGATAGTCACCATGCAAACCAAATCAAATGTAAACTAAGCCAGTGAAGGAGGCAGACGTATGGGTGAATACAGTAAACCTTTTAGCCGAGGTGACCCAGGGCGAATTACTGGAGTGTTAGCGTTTAAATGGGTGGGCACGGGGTAAAAACTGCGCAGAAAACAGGTCATGTGACAATGATTGACAGGATGTGGATAAGTGGTGAAATAAACAACTGTAGGTTGTTTTTCACTCAATGCACAATAAAGCTCTGGAATTTGTTGCCAGAGGAAGTGGTTAGTGCAGTTAGTGTAGCTGGGTTCAAAAAAGGTTTGGATAAGTTCTTGGAGGAGAAATCCATTAATGGCTATTAATAAAGTTTACTTAGGGAATAGCCACTGCTATTAATTGCATCAGTAGCATGGGATCTTCTTAGTGTTTGGATAATTGCCAGGTTCTTATGGCCTGGATTGGCCACTGTTGGAAACAGGATGCTGGGCTTGATGGACACTTGGTCTGACCCAGCATGGCAATTTCTTATGTTCTTCTTATGTTCTTCAATGCGTAACACCGTGAATGTTGGTAGAAATGTCAATAATTATAGCAAAGGAACCAAATTAAATGTATTAAAGAAACCGTAAAAGGAGGAGCATAAAAGGGGGGTGGAGGAAGAAATGGGGGAGAAGGGTGGGAAGAGGAAAGGAGAGGGGGATAAAACAGGATGAGGGAGGGGGGAAAGAAGGGGGAGGGGGACCTATATGGAAGAACAGAGGGAAGGGAGGAAGAACAGAGGTAGAAAGAAAGGGGTGAACTGGATTAAATACAGAGATTGCAAACAAATGAAGAGAAACTGGAAGATTACATGGAACCTAAAGGAAACCTAGAAGAAAGCAGACCACTCGATTTCCTGGTTTAAGCCGGATGGAGATAAAGAGTTCAACTCGTATATCCATCTTTGTTCCCTTTGAATAAGTGCTAAGGACCAGTTGCCACCTCTTGTAGGCTCGGGAAGTTGTTCTAAGGTAAAAAACCGGAGGTCAGAAATAAAGTGATTTTTGGCCTGCCAGTGGTCTACTAAGGGTGCTTCATAGCGACCTGACTTTAAACAAGAACGATGTTCGATTATCCGAGCCCAGAGAGGACGAGTAGTTTTACCTATATAAATTTGCGAACATGGGCATAAGATTACGTATACCACACCACTCGAGGTGCATGTAGTATGGTGTTGGAGATGATATTGTTTTGAAGATATCGGATGTACAAAGTTCTGGATACTCATGGAATGTACGCAGACAGAACAATGGTCACAAGGGCCATGTCCTTTCACTGCGCTTGTGTTGGTGGGGGGAGGTGGTTTATGTTCAGAAGCGACTGGGCTGTCTCTTAAGATACGACCCCGGGTTAAAGCAAATTGCGGTAGTTCCTGGAAAATTGTATGTGGGAGGAGTAAATTCCAATGAGACTTAATGATGTTGATCACATCATGGCTGTGTGCAGAGAAGGGGAGAACAAAAGTAAGTTGTGATAAGGGTTCAATGTGGCGACGACTAAACAGAAGGTCACGGTTAACATATAACACTCTTATAAGCTCATTTAATAATCCCCCTGGGGTACCCTCGTTCCTGAAAACGTAAAGCCATAGTTTTGGCCTGTTGAATGTAATCTTGGCGGGAAAACACAGTCTCTGGAGGCAGAGGAACTGCCCAACAGGTATATTATCTCTTAAGAGACAGCCTAGTCGCTTCTGTACATAAACCACCTCCCCCCACTAACAGAAGCACAGTGAAAGGACATGGCCCTTGTGACCATTGTTCTGTCTGCGTACATTCCATGAGTATCCAGAACTTTGTACATCCGATATCTTCAAAACAATATCATCTCCAACACCATACTACATGCACCTTGAGTGGTGTGATATATGTAATCTTATACCCATGTTCGCAAATTTATGTAGGTAAAGCTACTTGTCCTCTCTGGGCTCGGATAATCGAACATCGTTCTTGTTTAAAGTCAGGTCGCTATGAAGTATCCTTAGGAGACCACTGGCAGGCCAAAAATCACTATTTCTGACCTCCGGTTTTTTGCCTTAGACCAACTTCCCAAGCCTACAAGAAGTGGCAACTGGTCCTTAGCACTTATTGAAAGGGAACAAAGATGGCTATACGAGTTGAACTCTTTATCTCCATCCGGCTTAAACTGGGAAATCGAGTGGTCTGCTTTCTTCTAGGTTTCCTTTAGGTTCTATGTAATCTTCCAGTTTCTCTTCATTTGTTTGCAATCTCATTATTTCATCCAGTTCACCCCTTTCTTTCTACTTCTGTTCTTCCTCCCTTCCCCCTGTTCTTCCATATAGGCCCCCCTTCCCCCCACCTACCATCTCCTACCCCCCTTGTTTTCCCTCCGCCCCCCTTTTTCCCCTTCCTTCCCCCTTTTTCCCCCTCCCCCTTTTCCCCTCTCTCCCTCATCCTATTTCCGCCCTCTCCTTTCTTCTTCCCCCCTTTTCTTCCCCCCCCCCCTTTTTTTGCTCCTCCTTTTACGGTTTCTCTAATACATTTAAATCTGGTTCCTTCGCTATAATTATTGACGTTTCTACCGACATTCACGGTGTTAGGCACTGAACCTACAGTTGTTTTAAATATCAAGTACTATTTCTCTTTCTGTTACTTATTCATCACTTATCCACATCCTGTCAATCATTGTCACATGACCTGTTTTCTGCGCAGTTTTTACCCCGTGCCCGCCCATTTAAACGCTAACACTCCAGTAATTTGCCCTGGGACACCGCGGCTAAAAGATTTGCTGTATTCACCCATACGTCTGCCTCCTTCACGGGCTTAGTTTACATTTGATTTGGTTTGCATGGTGACTATCTCTTGCTATGCTTCAGTTACATATTTGGAGACTTCCCGGTCCGTTCAAAGTTGTCTTACTGTTTATTCTCCCCGTGATGGTCCCAGCGGTCGCACTTCTCTGGTTGTGTATAATTATCTAAATAAGAGAAAGTCCTCGTGCACTTCAAATCTCTAAGGTATTCCTTTAGAATTTTTGGTTCAGTCTCTTTGAGCCCTCTTTACTCTTGCGTTACCCCTGAGATTGTTGTCTTCTTGTCACATCGTTCCAGATTTTCAATGCTTGGTATCACAGTCACTGCTGCGGCTTTACAGCCATATTTTGTCTCCCTGCTTTGAGCTGCATATCTACCACTAAGGTATTATACACTCGGCTCCTCAGGTGCTCGACTCGACTGTCCCTACACAGTGTTCATCTAGCTTACCTGTTCTGTGTACTTATTTTTATTTTTTCAGTAATCAGCAGACATCTGTCCACATTTTTAATATACAAGTAAGTTCTTTATATGACTCTTCCCTTGTGCAAACAATTTGGTATCACTATTCTTCTTCCTTCCTTTTAAACTGTTGTCCTTTTTTTCCCCCTTTCCCCCATTTATATATATATTTTTTTATATTTTGATTTTTTCAATTGTCAGTTTGTCAACCTCCTCTACCTGCTTTGTCATTTTCACTTTCTACAAATGATTTTGTTTATGTGTATTTGATTAGTCACTGTGTCCTGGCTTCCTCCTCCCTTAGTTGAAACCTCTATTTGTACCTTTGTGTCCGCCAAACTGCACAATAACTGCATGATGTTTCTTTGATTATAGATTTTGAAAACTCGGTCCCCCTGACACGAAACACGGCCGTGTCGGGGTCTTCCAATTATACACAATTGTTCACTGTGGTATTTAATATTGTGCACAAGTAAAATAAAAAACTGTTTTGTTTGTTAAACTGTTATTGCTTAGTATAATCTTTTGCCGCACCTTATTCCGTTGCCATTTACCTAAATGTGTGTGCTCTTTCCTCCACTCTCCCCTTGGGATAGTAAAGTTAGCCAGATGAAGGAATACTCAATAGTGCAGCTGCACTATTGAATATACCTAGATAACTTTATCCGGCAAACTTTAGGACAACTATTTAATCTGACCAGACTTAGCCGGCTATGGGGGTCATTTATCAAAGTTCACTATGGCGTTTTCGCATGAGTTAAGCACCATAACGCATGGTGCGAAGCAAATGAGAAAAATAGGAGGAGTTAGGGGTGGGATTTGTGGCCAAGTGGGCTGGGCTCACAGTTTTGCGAAGCCATATCGAGAGCGAGAGCGAAGCCTATCCATAATGCCTTCATCCTAGGTAGGTATTTATATCTCTATAGGAGGCCTGCCTAGTAACTCGAGGTGAGGTTTAGGTATTAGTGTAGGGGTTAGGGGCCACTTTGACATTCAAAATGAGACGTACGAACAGAACGATGCTCTCTTGTGAAGATTTGCTGACCTTCGCAGTGAGGAAACTCACCCAAAGATGAGATTTGTGCAATGTTCTCTCAACCTAGCTTCATGTTACCCATGTAGAGAGTCCATCAAGCTAGGTTGAGAGAACATTGCACAAATCTCATCTTTGGGTGAGTTTCCTCACTCCAAAGGTCATCAAATCTTCACAAGATAGCACTGTTCTGTTCGTACATCTCATTTTGAATGTCAAAGTGGCCTCTAACTCCTACAATATTTCCTAAACCTGTCCTCGAGTTACTAGGTGGGCCTCCTATAGAGATATAAATACCTACCTAGGATGAGGGCATTATGGCTAGGCTAGGTTCACTCTCTCTCTCCCCCACATCCCCCCACCCCCCATAGTTGTAGAAGGGCCCTGACAGCTAGGCTGGCTCTCCAGGAGCTTAAAAATACTAAACATGGTCCCCCCCAGTGGTTGTATGTAGGAAATATAATTCTGGCACTTATCGCAAAGTGCGAAAAAGTTATCGCAATTTGCACCTTCGCATAGGTATTAGAGCAAATTGCGATAAACTGCCTATTACCATAAAACACGCCCCTTTTCCTATCGCATGCAATATTTGGTGCATTTTGATAAATCCAGGCCTATGTTAGCTGGCTAACTTTGAATGTCAGAGATAACCAGGTAACTTAACAGCTTACCCGACTCCTCCATTATGCCCCCAGAATGCCCATATCTTAGCCGGCTAAATTCTAGCTGGCTAACTTAGCTGGCTAAGTGCCCAAATATGAATTTAGCCAAATAACTTCTGAGTTATCTGTTTAAATGCTTCTGAATATGGATCTTGTGATTATTAGAATAATTCAAAATGACTGGCAGCTGAACCTGCTAGCTAACAAGAGGTTGTCGTCTCCTTAACATTAATCTTTACTTTTTTTCAGCAGTTCGGTGCACACCACTCTGCCAACCACATTCTATTCCTCAGGTGCAAACTAATTCCTATATTAGACACACACAATCTGAGACTCTTCGGTTACTGACTTGGGAGGATACTGGGGTGGTGGCAAGTATCACCAGAGAGAATATCTGCAGCAAAGATTTATTTTAATTTGATAAGAAAAGACACTTCCTTTTAATCCCTGTGAGTTAGGAAGTTTGTGCTATTTAATACTCCTCTTTGCCTAGGTATTATAAGTTTGCAAAGCTGCAGAACCGCTCTCTATGGTCTTTGTATTTCCATTTCAGAGAACAATAATTTCTTTGTCTTTCCTGTAAATACAAATGGACTTTATCGCAGTGTAAAAATAAAGCAGTATGACACTTTCTAGTACACGGTGAAGCTTTGCTTTCTGTTATTTCCTTTTTCATTTCTAAGATTGTACAGGTTCAGACATCAGATGTTGGAGTGACTATTGCTAGATATTTCAAACCATTTGAGTGGGGCACAGAAGGCTCTGAAACAATAATAGGTAACAGTGTAATCTGCCACAGAGGTGTGCTGGGGGCTCAGGGCTAGCACAGAAATTATTTTATTTCAGTAAGAATAAAGGAAGATAGTTTGTTTTCAAGCTGGGAATGTTGCATTGATCAGTGGAAACTAAAACTACATTCAGTTGCATTAGAAATAATTTTCATCAGTTGCTTTCAAACTGAGTTGGCCCTGTGAACTGGTAACATCACAGCAGCACAGGACATTTGATTTCAGATCTCTTGGCTGCTGGAAATAGCATCCAGGGATGTGACAGAAATAGTATACTATGGCTGATGGCTGCATGCTCCTTGGTATCCACAGCAAGTGTAGCAGTAGCACTGACAGAAAGGCTGATGCAATAAAATGCATGTAAACAATATGCGACCAAACTGGCACTCATTTTTTGTCGCTTGCACATTCACCTCTCTTGGGCACTTGATGTAATAAGCAAATTAGTGCTTCTCTGTTTCTCCCCATTTACGTAACCTGGATTTTAAATTCAATTGACACCTTCATAATGCAATAGCATTCCTCCAAAAATGAAGATTAAATTTAAAGAGAACTCTGCCGCGTGCATCAGTTTTTAGCAGATTTGGTATTTCTTTAACTCAAGAGCATATAAAGTGTTACATTTTCAAATGCTCACTTTGCATTTACATGTGTAAAATAACTTACACCAGTATATCGGCTGAATCTCCCTACATACATAATGAGCCACCTGGGCATACATACGTATTTCCATAATGTGAACTTTTGTCTGCCCTGAAAGAGGCATTCATGGGGGCATTTCAGAGGTGTGTTTGCAAGCCTTGCAGGTATATTGTTGTAAAAAAAAAAAAAAAAATAGATGCATGTAATGGAACACCATTAACATGTGTGCTTTATGCCAATCTATACTCTAAGGTATGCACACACTTTAATCTGCATCACAAGCCAATATTCAAACACAATGCACAAAGGTATCTTGTGCTTGAAAGTCAGTTGGGATTGTACAGGCTAAAAAGTCTGTGCCCTATTGAAAATTTACTGCCAAGTTATTAACAGCAACCTTGGATCTTGCACACCAGTCCTCAGCCATCAGCTTTGGTCCTTCATCTAAGCAAGCAGAGTTGCTTACCTGTAACAGGTATTCTCCTAGGACACCAGGATGTTAGTCCTCACATATGGGTGACATCATCGGATGGAGCCTGGCATGGAAAACTTATGTCAAACTGGAACTTTGACTAGGCACACTGAGCATGCCCTATTTCATGTGTCTACCAGGGGTCCTGCTTCAGTATTATAACATAGAATTATATAAAATTGAAAATATACAGAGAAATCCAAATCCACAAGGTGGCAGTCATAAGAACATAAGAAATTGCCATGCTGGAACAGACCAAGGGTCCATCAAGCCCAGCATCCTGTTTCCAACAGAGGCTAAACCAGGCCACAAGAACCTGGCAACTACCCAAACACTAAGAAGATCCCATGCTACTGATGCAATTAATAGCAGTGGCTATTCCCTCAGTAAACTTGATTAATAGCAGTTAATGGACTTCTCCTCCAAAAACTTATCCAAACCTTTTTTGAACCCGGCTACACTAACTGTACTAATCACATCCTCTGGCAACAAATTCCAGAGCTTTATTGTGCGTTGAGTGAAAAAGAATTTTCTCCGATTAGTCTTAAATGTGCTACTTGCTAACTTCATGGAATGCCCCCTAGTCCTTCTATTATTTGAAAGTGTAAATAACCGATTCACATCTACTCATTCAAGACCTCTCATGATCTTAAAGATCTCTATCATATCCCCCCTCAGCCATCTCTTCTCCAAGCTGAACAGCCCTAACCTCTTCCATCCCCTTTATCATTTTGGTTGCCCTTCTCTGTACCTTCTCCATCGCAACTCTATCTTTTTTGAGATGCGGCGACCAGAATTGTACACAGAATTCAAGGTACGGTCTCACCATGGAGCGATATAGAGACATTATGACATTTTCCGTTTTATTAACCATTCCCTTCCTAATAATTCCTAACATTGTTTTCTTTTTTGACTGCTGCAGCACACCGAGCCAACGATGTTAAAGTATTATCCACTATGATACCTAGATCTTTTTCCTGGGTGGTAGCTGCTGTCCTAGGAGAACATCTGTTACAGGTAAGTAACTCTGCTTTCTCCTAGGACAGTGATGGCTAACCTATGACACGTGTGTCAGAGGTGACACGCCGAGACGTTTTTGCTGACACGCGCAGCGTTTCATGGACTATTGGGAAATAATTGTTTATCGGCTGTGCCGAGCCGATAACCCAAAAACACAGCCCGACCCTTTAAAATTAGTTTTTTAGTATCCCCCCCCCCCAATGCCCCCGGGCGCAGGGAGGCTCATGCGGCGCAGCGACAGGCAGATGGGCAGGGCCGTGGTGAGGCTCACGTCACCACGGCCTGAAGAAAAAGATTGCGTTTAAACGCGTTGATGCTCCTCCTCCTTCCTGCCTGTGCGGCCCCGGAAGTTGCCGGAGCCGCATGGACAGGAAAGAGGAGGAGCATCAGTGCGTGCAGAAGAGGAGCAGCGCTTACGGGCCGCCGTGAATCCCAAGTCGCAGCGGCCCAAGAAGAGGAAGAGGCCCGGTAGCAGGGCCGCCTCGGCCTGAGAAGATCAGGGCTGCTGCAGAGCCCATCCTGCGGCGACCCACGAAGAGGAGGCCCAGAGGTGAGAGAGAGGCTGAGGGTCTGTAGAGGTGGTGTGTGTGTGTGCGTGTATGAGATGAGTTGAGAGATTGTGTGAGAGTGAGGACCTGAATGTTTGCAGAGACGGCATGTGCATGAGCAAGACAGCATGTGGGAGTGAGAGAGAGCCTGTGTGTGAGAGTCAGAGAGCATGTGCCAGTGAGAGACTGTGTGTATGAATGATTGTATGAGAGAGAGCATGTGACAGTGAGAGCTTGTGTGTGTGAGAGAGAGAGAAATGCATGTGAGAATGAGAACCTGTGTGTTTGAGGGAAGAAGATGGAGAGAAAAGAAACAGAAAAAAGACAATATACAAGGAATTGGCAAAAAAAATAAGAAAGGGAAGGTGGGAAAAAATAAGAAAGGGAAGGTGGGAAAAAAAAGCCTGTGACCAACCAATTAGAAAACTAAGATCAGACAGCATAGGTAAAAAAAAAAAAATTTACTTTTTAGTGATTGGCACATGTAATCTTTGGGAATGTGCAAGATTAGCACTTTCTCTATGCGGATCTCACAATGTACGAGATCAGCATGGAGAAAGTGGAAGCCCACGGGGCCTGCACAGAGGAGGCAGCAGAATGGGCTTCAGTGTCAGTAGCAGCAATCGGCACCTCCCCAATAGCCATGCGGCAGCAGTGACAGTGGCAGCAGAGGAATGAGAGAGGTTCCTGGCAAAAGAGAGGGGGGTCTGCCTTTAGTGTGTGCATGTGTATGAATGGGACTCTGCCTGGGGGTGTATGTGTGTGAATGCATGGGTGCCTGCCTGGGGGTCTGTGTGTGTGAAAATGAATTGGTGCCTGCCTGGAGGATGGAGCGGGAGTGGTGTGAAAATGAATGGGAGCCTGCCTGGGTGTGTGTGTTTGTGTGGGAGCCAGTGAGTGTGAGAGCATGAGTGTGTATGAGAAAATCCAGGGGAGTAAGAGTTTGTGTGTGGGCGGGGGAGGTGTGTGGAGGGGGAGAGAGTGTCTTAGAGCCTGAGAGTGTGTCAGTGTCTATGAGAGCGAGAGGTTATGGTGGATATAAGAGCATGAATGTGTATGTATGTGACAGTGTATGTGTGAGAGAGAATGTACATGTGAGTATGTGTGAGAGAGAGAGGATAACCTCCTAATCCTCGACAATATCAGGGTGCCTGGAAATCAAGAGCTCCCACAGAAGGGGACAGCAGGGGCTTTTTAAAATCCTTATTAGTTTTAATTGAAGATTTAGCCAATGAAATTCAGCAACAAAAAAGTCTCTAAGCAGGTAAGGTAAAGAATTATTTGTTTTTGCTTTATTAATAAATACAGTACATATATTAAAATTATAACTTGTTATTAATTAGCGCTACAAATATCACAAAATTATGGATTTTTCTAGAAGTGACACACCACCCGAGTTATACTCGGTTTTTTTAATGAATTTTGACACACTGAGCTCAAAAGGTTGGCCATCACTGATCTACACCATGATGGTATGTGCCAACTGCACTCAGATGAACTTTAACAGTTGGTTTTCAAGCCAGCCTCCCATAGGTGTAGAAGTAATCAAGCAGTTTTTGTGTAGGGCAAGAGAACGGAGCCAGGGCCTTCTGCTCACACCACACAGAAAACCTCCTCCAGTCCATAGGACTTTCTAATGGAAGGCTTCTTCTGGAAGCCACCAGGACCCAAGACACATCCTCTGAGAGACTGAGCAGCATTCTTACCTAAATTCTTACCTAAAGTAGTTTATCCTTAATCAGGAAGTTGAATTACCAGGATGTTGAATTACCAGTATTTTATCCTAAACTTCACAAGAATCTTCATGAACAAAGTTTGCATTCTTTCAACTGCTGCAGAATATTTCTTTTCTATTTGTCAAGAACAAAGTCCATGAAAACCTCAACCCATCTTTTCGGAAGATGGAAAGAAAGGGTTGCCAGGATTGAAATAAACTTTATCCAACTGGATAAAAAGTTGTATACAATTCTGTTACCATTAACATGTAGAAAGGGTAACCTCTTAAGTTCACAACCCATGACTTAAGGGCAAAGATGACAGAGAAGGGATATGATAAAGGTCTACAAAATCATGAAAGGACTTGAACAGGTTAATGTAAATCAGTTATTTACTCTCTGATAATAGGAGGATTAGGGGGCATGCCATGAAGTTAGCAAGTAGCTCATTTAAAACAAATTGAAGTAAATTCTTTCACTCAGCGCACAGTTAAGCTCCGGAATTCATTGCCAGAGGATGTGGTTACGGTAGTTAGTATAACTGGGTTTAAAAAAGGTTTGGATAAGTTCCTAGAGGAAAATTCTATAAACTATTAATTAATAAGCAATAGTAGCTTGAGATCTATTTAATGTTTGGGTACTTGCCAGGTACTTGTGACTTGGATTGGCCACTATTGGAAACAGGATGATGGGCTTGATCTGACTCAATATGGCATATACTATGTTCTTATGTACAATATCTCCAGCTTTTTTGAGCAGTGTCTCCTTATGAGATTTGAGGGGCGGCCACTTGGTCCTCTTTGGATACATTCGTCAAACACACTGCCTTCACCATGACTATTCCAATCAAGGAGCAGTAGGAATTTCAGTTTTAAATTCTGTCACCAAATAAATCTCTCCTTCCCTCTTCTCAGTAAAAAAATAAAAAAAAAAAATAATAATAATATTCTATAAAGAGGATTGTAACTTTTTTATTGAGCTACAAATGCCCCATGTGGTGCTATTTTATGCGAGTGTCCATGGAGAAATCAAAATTACATACCTGTGACAGGAGGTCTCCGTGAACGAAAGCACAAAACAGCCACACATCCTTGATTTGCTAACCCCGAAGGTGAGATCTCCTTATAACCAGTCTATATATATTTCAGCTAAAAACTTCTGAGGCAATCTAAGACCGTGATTCTGCGCAGCAAATTTCGTACTTGCTCCCAAAATGTTTCTAGAAACTTCAGAGCTAAGAAGATTCTGTTAAGTCCATACTAGTGCTGTAGGTGACGTCACCCAAAATGTGTGGCTACTTTGTGCTTTCGTCAACAGAGAATGCCTGTCACAGGTATGCAATTTTGATTTTTTTATGGACACTCGTACAAAACAGGTCCACAGGTATGTAACTTTAATGTCCCTGTAACAGTGAGCTAGGGTGACCAACTGTGCAGTTTTGAACTAGACAGACTGGTTTTTAAATTAATTGTATGTAGTGTTGGGTTAAAAAGGTAACTGGGAGACTTCCGGCGATGACGTAAGTGGGACGGAAGCTCGGTGTTTGAGCTCCGCAGCCCCCCTCCGAGTTTCCCCAGCAAAACATCCCCAAAAACCGGCAATTTCCCTGCGCTTCTGCTCCGGAGGGCTTCTTTAGGTCCGTGCCCACACCGGAAAGACTTTTTCGAGTGCTGCGGGTGGCTTGTGGCAGAGGCCCACGCGGAGTGGCGGCAAAGCAGGGTCAAAATGGCAACCGCAACAGAGGCCCCTAAAATGCTGGCAGCAATTTCCGAGGAGGTACTTCAGCAGCTCTCCTAAAGTGTCTCTACGGCGCTGGATGCGCGCCCAATTAAAATCCAGGCATCGATGGATGACTTAAAGGACACTCTGGAGGGACAAGCAAAGTGGCTGGACCAGGCAGAACAAGTGCTCTCTGATTATGGGGACTGGCTAGCAGACTCGGAGCGCCACGAGGCCCAACAAAAAGAACTCCTGGATAAGCTGGAGGCCCAAGAGAACAGAGGCCGGCGCAATAATCTCAAAATAATTGGGCTACCAGAATCAGTGCAGGAGGGTGAGCTGATAAACTTCGTGGAAACGTGGCTCTCTGGCAAACTGGGCCTGGTACTACAAGACGATAAGCTGCGCTGCGAGCGGGCTCACCGGGTGGGGTCACTACGCGAGGCACCGGCCAGACCCAGACCATCCTCAAATGGGCACACAAAACTCAGCTGCTCCGCGCCTTCCGCCAGCAACCCTCGGTGGAATATCAAGGCCACAAAATACTGCTCTTCAATGACTTCTCCACAGCTATGGCAGCACAGAGGAAGCAAATGTCGCTGGCCTGTTCAGATCTTCATAAAAGAGGAATACGTTTTGCCCTCCTATACCCGGCAAAGCTGAGGGTGCACCACAACAATCGTGTGCTTTATCTTATGTCAAAGGAGGAAGCTTCATCCTTCCTAGTGAAGCTAGATAATCCTGGAGCAGTATAAGCAATTTTATCTGAACACTCAGTGAAAGGCCACAGCACGTGCAATGTATGTGTGGGAACGAGGACAGGCGGTCTGCAACCCTGTATGGATAGAGTCCACAGTTCAATGCATCCCTGGTCACTGCACATGCTGGAGCTGTTATCGTTGGTTATCACAGTTTCCTGTTTCTGGATTTTCACGGTGCCAGGCCAGATGAACCTTATGGCACAGAGGAGTATATGGACTTGGCCTAGCAGGACTGAACACTATGGTTGCGATACAGGTTACACGGTAGTCTCTCAGCTGGGTGAGCGAGGGGGGTGTGTCGGAGGGGGGTACCTATCTACGTTTGGAAGGTATGGTTCTGGATTGGGAAGGTCCCAGTGCCTCTTGGGGCATGTGTGTAATGTGCATGGGGGTATGGATGTGGTATGCATGGTGGGGGGGAAGGGATGGGGGGTGTGTGTGAGTTGGGAAGGGATGAGGGGGAAGGGGATGGGGACCAGGGAATAATTGCATGGGTATTGGTTTTGCTGGATCCAGGGGCTCAGGCTGGGGAGCCCCAGGACCACTCTGTATTGTGTTTAAAACCAGGGGCTGAGGGCCCTTTGTTTTGGCAATGCACATGTAGTGATCATGGCAATGGTTAAAATCACGTCTCTTAATGTGGATGGTATCCACTCCCCAATAAAGAGGTCCAAATTGCTTTCCATGCTGCGATGCCAGCACTCACAGGTAGCGTTTCTCCAAGAGATGCAGCTTACAGATGTAGAGCATGGGAAACTAAAACGGGATTGGGTGGGGCAGTGCAGTTATTCCTCTTTTTCCGCTTGTAAGCGGGGCATTGCCATTCTCATACACAAACAATTGCCCTTCCTGCTCGGGCGGGTGTGTCATGACAGAAAGGGACAATATGTGGGAGCTGCTAGGGTCCTCTACCAACAACGGGTGGCGTTTTGCAATATATATACCCCAAATGTATATTCCCACGAGTTTTTTTACTGGGTTGGTGGGCATACTGACAAGTTTTCCAGGCCATACCGTGGTGGTAGGGGGGGGGGGGGGGGGGGGGGATTTTAATAGTTGTTAGCAAACAACTTGACTGCAAACCACCCAAGCCCGTCGCTGCCAATGACCCCTACTTAGGCGTAAATTTCCTATGCCAAGAACTCCAACTGCTTGATGTGTAGCGGGTTTTACATCCCAATGAGCTAGATTTTACTTTTTATTCCAACCTGCATCAGTCATACTCCCGCTTGGATTACTTGCTAGTCTCTAGCGATGTTTCCCAGGGTAGTGGATGCCACTATTGGAGTCATTCGTTCTCAGACCATGCTCCGGTGACCCTCACTTTGAAGGGCGATCGGGGACCTCGGGGGGCCCTTTTTCATGGCGCACGCGACCTGAGCTGCTTCTCGATAAACAATTCCACACTTACTTACAGGCTCAGTGGAAGGAGTACTTAGAGCTAAACGCCTCCCCCGAGATCTCTCCAGGACTGCAATGGGAAGCTGGAAAGGCAGTGATGGGCGGCCATATTATAGCCTATGTTGCTAAGGTAAACCGTCAGCGCAATGCAGAAATCTTACGCCTTACGGGAGTGCTCAAAAGGCGCAGCACCAACACATGCCACCGTGTCGCCAGCCGATAAAGGCCTGGTGGAACCAGCACGCGAACCACTTAACTCTCTAATACACCAAAGAGCTTCTAAATCGTTAAAGAATTACCAATGCCAACTATATAAGCACGGTAATAGAGCGAGCAGAATGTTAGACAGTTTAGTGCGGCCCCGAAATCAAAGATTGGTTATTACCGGCATCCGGGGGCGGGACGGAGCAAATAAGACCACAGCGGCGGATATTTCAGCCCAGTTTCTGGAATATTATAAAACGCTGTTTGCCAGTTTCCTGCTCCGGCCGCCACAGAGCGTTTCTTTCAGGGGCTGACTTTGCCGCGCCTGGCTGCGGACCAGCTAGTGGAGCTGAATAAACCTATTAGCGACCGAGATGTATATGCGGTGATACAAGGATTGAAGGTGGGGAAGGCGGCAGGCCAAGATGGGCTAGGGTCCGAATTTTACAAAATTTTGAAATTCTAACTTTTGCCCCCCATGTCCAAGTATTACAATGAGCTGCTTGCTACTAAAGAGCTCCCTGCCGAGGCCAATCGCTAGGTCATTGTGGTCCTGCCAAAAAAGGACAAGGATCCATTGGAGGTTAGCTCGTACCGGCCTATATCCCTGATTTATGTTGATATTAAGATCTTAGCGGCTATACTTGCTGCGCGCTTAAACGGGATTTTACCTGTCTTAATTGACCCCGATCAGACTGGCTTTATTAAAGGGCGACAGGGCGTGCAAAACGTGAGGTGCCTTACTGCGGCCCTTAGCTACCACCCCACGATGGATGTCATGATTTTGAGTTTAGATGCCGAGAAAGCCTTCGACTCCATATCGTGGGAATATCTGTTCTGGGCCATGCGTCAATATGGCTTCTCGGGACCGTTTGTGACATGGCTTGAAGCGCTATATCACAATCCTAGCGCTCGTATTTTGCTGAATGGCGCCCTCGTGGACCCCTTCGACTTACAGTGTGGCGTACGGCAGGGGTGCCCGCTATCCCCACTCTTATTTGTGCTGGCGGTGGAACCCCTAGCCACCCGATTGTGAGGGGAGGAGTTTTGGGGACTCAGCATCGGCAACCACTCCTTAAAAATAGCACTTTTCACCCATGATATTTTGCTGTTCGTGGGACACCCGCGCCACAGTATTCCGGTGATTATCCATATTTTTTAACAGTTCCGGAGTATTGCAGGGCTGAAGATTAAGTTTTCAAAATCTGAAGCCCTTGCATTGGACCCCGGTACGTACAGGGAATTAGGGGTCTGGATCCCCAGAGATTTGGGCCTATTCTATGAATTAAATCTCTCTGCTGTCTTTAGTAAAGTACAGGCACAATTAGTAGCATGGCGACCTCTCCCACTCTCTGTTTGGCAAATGCGCATTGGTAAAAATGGTACTTCTCCCTAAAATTCTTTGGGGCAGATTTTCAAAGGGTTATGCGCATAACCCCTGAAAAGCTGCCCTTTCCACCCCCTGCGTACGCCGAGCCTATTTTGCATGAGTCCCGGGGCTTTCCTGGGGAGCATGCCGGGGGGCGTGTCGCAGCCGGTGCATCATCAGGGTGTTCCGGGGGCAGGGCCACGGGCATGGTTCCGGCCCAGGGGCGTTCTGGGGGCATGGCTGTGGCCTCCGGACCGGAACATGGGGCGCCAACAGCTGGCCAGCGCGGGCAGGCGTAACTTGGGTTAGTTAGGGCTGGGGGGGTGGGTTAGTTAGGGCTGGGGGGTGGGTTAGATAAGGGAAGGGAGGGGAAGGTGGGGGGGGGGGCTGGAAGGAAAGTTTCAGAGCGGCCTCGGAGGGAACGGAGGATGGCTGCGTGGCTTGGCGCACGCAGGCTGCCAATTTTGCGCAGCCTTGTGCGCACCGACCCTGTATTTTATAACATATGTGCGGCAGCGCGCGCATGTTATAAAATCGGGAGTAGATTTGTTCGCGCCGGGTTGCACTAACAAATCTACTCCCGTGCGCACCTTTTAAAATCTACCCCTTTATGTGTTACATATGCTCCCATGTTGGCTTACTGTGAGCGATCTAAGGCACCTGCGATTCTGCATCTCCAAGTTTCTGTGGCGGGGCAAGGCCGTCCATATTAAATATACCACTCTTGAACACCCTCAACAGACGGGGGGGCTGCAGGATGCCAGATTTTCAGCTCTACAATGTCGCCTGTCAGCTGAGATTTGTGGGAGAGTGACTGACATAATTATCGCTATTGTGAGAAGGGGTTAATGAGCAGAATGGTCGCCGCTTTGTTTGTTATATCTCCGATCCTCGCAGCTACGCACCTTGGACTTCCCCAGACAGCTGATGAACCCATGTATTCGCGCCTGGAGGTGGCTGAGGAAACTACAGGGTCTGGCGGGCACCTCATTATTGATGCCACTACTGGGTATCTTGGACTTTCTGCCTGGCCGGGACTGCAGCTGCATCTCTCAACATTGGGCCAGCCGTGGGGTCGTATTCACCTTTCCCTTATATGACAAGCTCACCACTATCTGCAGTCCCTCTCGTGTACAACGGAGGTGGTGGCTGCAGAAACTGACTATACAACTAAAGTCTGCGACGCAGCTTGTCTCAATAACACTGTTGCTGGATGAAAAACCCTGGGACAGGCTCGCAAAGCACGCGTCTTCCTGCAACCACTGGTGCGCCGGTGGTCTACCATCCTGACCTGGCATATAACGGCGGATTATATGTTGAACTGCTTTAAAATTCTGCATGCTAATAACCTGGATGTGGGGCTTCACGAACTACAGTGTCGGATTCTCCACCTGGCCTATTATGACGACGTCCGCCTTTTCAGGATGGGCCTCACTGATTCTCCGTTCTGCATTAAATGTGGCCAGGAGGAGGGATCTTTGCTACACCGTCTCCTGCAATGCCGGATGCTTACACGGTTTTGGGAAACCGCTGGACACCATCACCAGTTGTACCGGTATTACCACACATGCCTCAGGCTGTATTCTGATGACCCATCCTTTTCGTACGCTGCCATCAGGTAATCATTCTAAGGCAAAGTTTGGGCACGAGTCTGGCCTGCTCGCATGCCATGCCACACAGTCGTCGATGTGGGTGGAATTGGCAACATCACCCTCCGCAGCGGCCTGGCACTATAGGATGGCAACGTTTATGCAACTGGAGCGCATAGATTGCACTTCCGGAAGCGGGTTAAAACGTACGAGGAGTGCTGGCAGGCATGTTTTGCATTGCTACCCAAGGAGTTACAATACAAACTGGACTGTTGGAAAATGGTTACACTATCTTATGGGATTGAATTCCCTGGTCTCGGGGGGGGGGGGGGGGGGGGGGGGGGGTAGGAGGGAGGGGGGCTGCTGCTGTTTGTTTGGGGCTGCTTGTCTGATTGCATGGGGTGGGCAACCGGGTTGAATGTGGATGCTGTGATGTGTATGGTTGGGATGTAAGCAGGGGATGAGTCTAGTATTTAGGATGATAGGTTGGGTGAGTGGGGGGTTACTAAAAAAGAGGAAAAGCAGGGACTGCATTATATGTGTTCGACTGATCGGTTTGTGTTTTTGTTAGTTTGACATACATTTGTTGTGACATGCCCTTGTTGGAACTGACTGTACTATACCGTTCTGTCTGGCACATGGATGCATATTCTTGCTGTTAATAAAAACTATTTTGACAAAAAAAAAAAAAAAAAGAGGTAACTGGACACTCTAATTTCTGGTCACTGACACAGATCCATCCCCAACCCAGCATTAAGGAGAGTGGATGAACAGCAGACTCCAATTTGCCCATGCATAGTATGCCAAAGGAGGAAAGCATCCAGCATGCTTGCCAGTCATTTCAATCCCCTGGGCATGAGAGGCAGATGCTTCCATCAATCAGACACAATGCCATGCAGTCAATGACAGGTGGTACAGGCCAGGATGGGGAGATCATGTGTCGGATTGTTGGGGATTAATGAAACTGGAATCCCCGGTATAAACATATGCACAGCCAGAAGAGGAAGAAAAAGTATGGCAGGCTGTAGAGACCCAGGGCAATGCTATGTCAGCCTTGTACATTTCTTGCTTGCTTGCTTCTAGGTGCCATGCAAGTGAATCTTGTATGGGTAGACCTGGCCTAAATGAAGGAGAGAGAGCATGTACTTGTTTATGTGTATGTTTGTGTGTGTGTAAGAGCATGAGTATGTATATGAGTGGGAGAGCACTTATTTGTATGAGAGAGAATATGTGTGTGAGGAAGACAGCATAAATAGTAGGAACTAGTAGGAACTGGAGGGTACTGAGGATGGTTGCAGGGCAGGTTCAGTAGAAACAAATGTATATAAAAGAGGGGGAAGGGCAGTGCCCCCCTCCTCAGTGTCCAGTCCAGGTCTTTAGAAAAGTTGGCCACCCTACAATGAACCCGAGGGTACATGTGGCCGCACGCTTTGCAGGAAGAGCAGTCGTAGTCCGGTCCCAGGCACAGAAGGTGGAAAGTGTATTGATCTCTACTGGCCATCCTCTCTGGGGCATTAGGCGCTGGGCTTGAAAGGGCAGCCGCCTTTTCTGAAACGGCTGTGCTCAGAAATTAAAGCAATGGCAAAAACACAGAGAGAAGTACCAACCATTTGTGAAGGCGGACTAAATGAGACTGAAGGAGAATGGGCAAGGCTCGTGCAGGGGCTGTTGGTGTGAATCTACCGTGCATGCTCACGAGAGCGCTAGAAGATTCAACTTGAGATCAGTACCCGACTCGGCGTCGTCAGATGACGTCATCCAGTAGCGTGATGATTGACCCCCTTGTGACCACATACCTCTTCCCCTTCCGAGCAGCGCAAGCTGCAGCAACCGTCGTCTCCTGCAAATCTCTTGTTCCCGCAGTCCCTGATTGGCTACTGCGAGTGAGTCGTCATACTGCGACTGCTGGCAAAGTTGCCTGGCTGAGGCAATGAAAAAAAGATGCCAGCAACAAAGAGGGCTGCTAACGCTCAGCCGACCATTTGCCCAGTCAAAATCTAGTTCAACCTGCACAATAAAAAAAATTACCACGCGGTGGTGGGGGGAAGTTGCCCATTTGGCCAGGAAATATCTCAGTCTAGCAACACGCGCATAAAGACACGTCTTCTTGTTTGCGTCAACCCTCTAAAACTGTTATTTAAGTGTGCCCTGTGGGTGTGGTGTAGTTTGTGAGCTTGCGGAAGTGATGTCATACATTTTCAAACTGCAGCGGAGGCGGGCTTAGAGAGTAGCTGGTGTGGAAGGTATATGTTAGCATCTTTTGTCGTTATGCGATTTTACATTTTTTTTTTAATTTTCGTTATATCTTGGCCGATAGGGATTGATAATTCTTGCCCGTTCCCTTTCTTGGATTGTGTCTGCGGAGGCACATAACCGTGGCAGTCTTTGGAATTCGAGCACTTGGTGTATGTCCTAGGGGGTCAGTAACGGCGCTTTCTTGGACACATTGGACAGTTAAGAGAACATCTCAGCAATAAAATCATTCCGTCATGTCTTGTGATTGGGGCTGTTAAATTAGTGTTAAAGAATGTATTGTGGCTACCGTGGTAGTTCACTTGGATGTGCAGAAATAATTAATAGATAAGTTGTAAGGGATAGCTTTTTATTGGACTCGATTTCTACAACCGACTAACTGTCCACTTATCCTGCCGCCTTCAAGTTAGTGAGGAGTTTACTGTCACCGTCTCCTATGTTAACTTCCCCCCCCCCCCCCATCTCTTTTTAGCCTTTGAGTTACAGTGGCATATGCGGGCAACTTAAGACCTATGTGATTATTTAAACCCAGTGTAACTGCACCATTTCTTCACTGACCCGATGAAAGGAATTTGACTCTTGACAGTCACAACATATTGAGTGAGTTCAGTAAGAAAGTATCACCTCTGGCTTGTTTGCTGGCCTTTCTTTTTGCATGGTTAAAAGTAAAGCTTATAAGGCAACCTAACAAAATGCTGGGCATGTGAGCAACAGAATGATTCCACTTTGCTCCTGGGAATAGGCAGAAATCTTAATCCCCCATGTTTTCTAGCCAAGCAGCACCTAAGGCTGGTCGATAGTTTGCAGCTTTCAATTTTTTTTCTTGTAAACATAATGTATTTTGTTTTGCCCGATAGTGCCAGCAGATATAGGGAGTGCTCCCTGCCCTTGGGAATATGCTTTCAATTTGTTCTGCTGTGGTTGCATTTCACTTCTAGGTGTCTTCTCGGAGGTGCACTCCCAGATCAGTTTTTTCTTTTAGTTTTCTGTTGCTAAAAGTAACTGCGTGAAAGCAAGGTTGGAAGCACAAAAATATTGGGGTTATATCTTTTTTTAAATTCAGCTGTTTAAAGGGTTTGCCGAAGTGGATGATAGTTATGTGCAGGAAAGGCATTAAGGAAGTAAAAGGACTCTGGCCTGCAGTTGCTCTATTAAGAGCTCACTTGGGCCAAAGCTGCTTGCTTCAATGAGCATATCCATGCTACATTAGTGAAGTAAATTAAACCTATGCTTAAATCAACTTTAAGTTCTTTTTGCCTCATAATATGCATATAAACATTTAGACATCTAAATCTTAAACTTTGCAATTCAGGATTTTTGTAGGTTACAGCCATTTTCTCTAGCTCTTTGAAACCATGTTAATCTGACACAGGGAAGCTATTAACTTTACAAATTTTATATTGAACAAAACATTTCTAGCTACCAAGACCATCTTTTGCAAAGTATTTATCTCCTCCCCAAAACACTTTTCATTCTTCCATCTGACTTCCTCTCCCCCCCCCCCCCCCCAAAGGACCAGCCCTCTATCACTTTATCAGCGTTAATAGTATCTACTGATAGTACTGGCAAAACACAAATCAGTTGATAGTTTAATTATTCACACTTCCTTATTTTGTTTTAATGGCTACAATTTGTGGGCTTAATTTGTGCTTAAAATCTGTGGCCCTGTGGCTAGCTTATATCTAAGTCTTAAGGTAAACCTGAGGAAGACTGAAGTCTTCTGCATGTCAAGAGGAGGGAGGTCCTTAAAAAAAAAACAAACTGCCAGAGTTAAGGGAATTCAGATTATGCCAAAAAGCTGTGTGTGCATTTAGGGATGATATTGGATACATTCATTGATGGTTAAATCTTTGTTCTAGGACTTTAGGAAATATATGAAATTCTTTTTGTACTTTAAGATAGCATCACTGTAACCATGTTCATAAATGTTTATCTGCTTTTATGAGAGCTTAGTGCATTAACTACAGAGACTGTTCCATTCAGTTACAAGTTTTGTTGGTGATCATTCCTATTGTACCACTCCAGTTCTTCAGGACTCCCTGGAGTGGGCTGTGATGGAAAGATCAAAAATCCCAGTCTACAGTCAACAAGGACCAATCCAGTCTGGTAACAACTGTGTAACATGTAAGTTGTCCAATACCATGTGTAGTATTTTTACCCTATCTTCATTTTACCATCTTCAATGGATTTCCTAATTGTTACAGCATGATTTAATTGCATTAGCATGTGCTATGGCTTTTGAGCCAGAAAGATTGTTCTTCTTTACCAAGGAGTATTATTATAGCAATTCTTAAGAGACTTCAGTTTGTGCAAAATATAGCTGCTCAAATGTTTACAGGGATCAAAAAATGGAGCTTTATTTTAAAAAGATTTGTATACTGCTCAAGACCAGGTTCAAAGCGGTTAAAACATAAAATGCCATAAAAATGACACGCATCCTATGAAATGAATGTATTTATTAATTGCCTCATACCAAAAGGCCAAAGCGATGAAATAGATATTTACATAAAATGATGACACATACAATAATACAAACAAAATAAAGATACATAAAGCAATTAAAATTATTTTCCTAGCGTGTAGCAGATGGACTCAGGACCAATGGGTATAGTGTACTCCTGTTAGTAGTTGGAGAAGGATCAGATTTCAATCTGACGTCAGCTCCTAGTACATATACCCCTGCAGGAAGTGCAGCTCTTCAGTATTTTCCATCTCCATAGCAGTTAGGGAATATCTGCACGCTCTCGCAGCGTTTGAACCAAATCGAAAGGGGAAAACCTACCTGAAGACTAGCTTCGCTCTCCTGTGGGGATACCCTTGGGTCCCTCCCCCAGTTGAGATTTCCATGGTCCCTCAGAGGTGAGCCTCGGTCCGGCGGCCGAATCACGGCGAGGACCTAGCCCCCGATCCTCGGGCGCGGCTGAGAGGCAGCGGGTGCACCCCTTGAGCACGGCGTGAAGGTATTGGCCCTCTCCCCCCGCAGCCGGAGACTGCCCGGAATGAAACCGGGAAGCGCCGAAGACAAGGTAAGCTGGAAATCTGCTGTTTGAATCCGGTCTCCGAGGATCGAGGAGGAGCACAGGTCACTGATCGGAACAAGTGCCACCGGGTTGATTCGCCCTAGCAGGGCCAGGCCTCGGCTATTTCCAAGGGTCTGCCCACGTGGAGACTCTCCAAGGAGGACGCCATATTACCCACATGCTCGCAGTCGCCATCTTGGCCCTATTTGCCACGCCGCCCGCCATTCGATCCGAACGCACAAATTGAGCTAAGCGCACAAAATCCTTGTGTGCATAAACTTACGCGCATATAAAACCTTGCGCGCATAAGTTGCACGCACAGAGCCGGGCGCATATCTACGGCTAGGCGCATATCTGCGCGCACATCTCAGGTGCGCTGGAGTGCACAAGAGCTTACGCGTCCACAGACATGGCACCTCCAGAAACAGGAATAAAAGCTCAAGGCCTCTGCCCTGCATGCCACATCAGAGCCACACAGAGCAAGGAGGCCGACGCCCTGTGCGCACACTGTGAAGAGGCCCTGCGAGATCCAGGTCAGGGCCAGTCCCACCGAGGGCCCAGTGCTAGTTCCTCAGGGGGTACCCCGGACCTAGCAGGCCCCAGTGGGTACCCCTCACAGACGGGGACCCCCAGAGAACCTGCATACCTCAACTTAGACCCAGCGTCGATATCTTGGGTGGAGTTATTCAAGGAGATTCACGCCTTTGTCAAGATGAAAACTGCACCTCTGGCTGATTAGCCACATGCTCCACCGGAGGGCCCTCATGCCCCAGGACCCTCGAGGCCTAGGCACAGGCTCCCACCACCCAGAAGCCCCGCCTAAAGGGACACGGATTTCTCCGAAGAGGAAGTTGAGCCCCTGGAAGAGGGGGAACTTCCCTCTGTGACAGAACCACACCGAACCATGAGACGCTTCTTCACAAAGGATGAGCTCCCGGACCTCGTATCCCAATGTCTAACGGAACTCACTATCCCGGGCCAAGGCACCTAGAGCGAACCCCCTGCTGGAGGGCTTTCGCCAGACGTCTCGCCATTTTCCTCTCTTAGAGGCGGCACAACAGCTAATTGACCTGGAATGGAATGCCCCGGTGTCCACATTCAAAGGGGGACGAGCCTTGTCAGCCATGTACCCCCTGGACCCAGCGACCAAGGAGCTTCTGGCATGCCCTAGAGTGGACGCCATGGTATGTGCGGTCTCCAAGCGCACTACCATCTCAGTGGAGGGAGGAGCGGCGCTCAAGGATGCACATGACCAGTGCCTGGAAGCCATCCTAAAACGGTCATTTGAAGTTGCAGCCATGTCACTGCAGATTGCGGCCTGCTGCACCGTGGTGACACGTGCCTGCCTATCACAAGCCAGAAACAACACTCGGGAGAAGACATGGAACCAGCAGTATCATTCCTCACTGACTCTGCCTCCGATCTAGTGCGCACAGCAGCCAGAGGAGTGTCGTCCGCAGTGGCGGCCAGGAGATAACTCTGGCTTCGAAGTTGGTCGGCTGACGCCTCTTCCAAGACGCGCCTCGAGGATGCCCTTCAAAGGATCCCTCCTGTTCGGCAGCGAACCAGAGAAACTGGCCAACAAATGGGGCGACTCCCCGTTACCACGCCTGCCGGAAGACAAGACGAAGAGAAGTCAGCGTCCCTTCCACAGGTCTGCCAGGGGCAGAAGCTCGCAGCGCTTCAACCCTTACAAGAGCAACTGTCAAGCACCCCGCCCTACAGGCAGGAACCAGTCCTTTCGGACCAAGCACAACAAGAGGGGAGCCAGCTCGGGGACAGGCCCCAGCCGTGCCCCACAATGAGAATCAGCTGACCCATCCAAGGGAAGAAGCCATAGGGGGCAGACTAGCCCTATTCTACTGTAGATGGGTCGAGATAACTTCGGACAAGTGGGCCCTAGCCATCATTCGGGAGGGGTACTACCTGGATTTCCTTTGAACCCCTCCGGACAGGTTCGTGGAATCCCCCTGCCACGACCTCCTCGAGGGTGGAAGTGGAAGCTACTCTATCCAGACTTCTGGCCCTTGAGGCCATAACCCCGGTGCCTACACAGGAAATGAATACTGGACATTACTCCATCTACTTTGTCGTACCCAAGAAAGAGGGTACATTCAGGCCTATCCTGGACCTCAAGTCGGTCAACCACCACCTAAAGATCCCCCGCTTCCGCATGGAAACCCTACGATCCGTCATACGCACAATACAACCAGGAGAGTTCCTCACATCCCTGGATCTTTCGGAGGCCTACTTACACATCCCAATTCATCAGGAGCACCAGCACTACCTATGCTTCAAAGTCCTGGATCGTCACTACCAGTTCCAGGCACTACCCTTCGGGTTAGCCACAGCACCACAGACGTTCACCAAGGTGATTGTAGTGGTGGCGGCAACACTGAGGAAGGAAGGAAGGAATCCTCCTTCACCCTTACCTAGACGATTGGCTGATCAGGGCAAAGTCACCGGAGAAAAGCCACCAGCAGAGTCATAACACTAATGGAAAGCCTAGGATGGGTGGTCAACACAAACAAACGTTCCCTACAGCCCTCACAGTCACTGGAATACCTAGGAGTCCGATTCGACACCAAGGAAGACAAGGTCAGCTTGACCCCCACAAGGAGATCAAAACTGCGGAACCGGCTGCAGACCTTGCTGAGCGTTCCTCGTCCCACAGCATGGGACTACCTGCAAGTCCTCGGACTGATGGCATCCACACTGGAAGTGGTGCCATGGGCGCGAGCCCACATGATGCCCCTACAACGCTCATTTCTATCGCGGTGGAGCCCACGGTCCCAGAACTACACCGTATGTCTACCACTCCCGGGCAGAATCCGGACCCAGCTACGGTGGTGGCTGCAGACCAGCCACATGAGCTGGGGATCAAGACTATCCTCCCCAACTTGGACCCTGCTCACCACAGATGCCAGTCTACACGGATGGGGAGCACACTGCGAAGAGTTAATCGCCCAAGGACGGTGGAACGCAGAAGAGGCGGGATGGAACATCAACTGCCTAGAAGCGCGGGCAGTCAGACTAGCCTGCTTGCGGTTCACCCACAGACTCAGAGACAAAGTGGTCAGGGTGATGTCGGACAACACCACGACTGTGGCCTACATCAACCGACAGGGCGGAACCAGAAGCTAACAGGTGTCCCTAGAAATAGACCTCCTGATGGCGTGGGCGGAAGCAAATCTCCAGGAGATCTCCGCCGTCCACATCAGCGGGAAAGACATCACGGCAGACTTCCTCAGCAGGAAAAGTCTAAACCCAGGAGAATGGAAGCTGTCGTCCATAGCCTTCCAGATGATAGTGAATCGGTGGGGGACCCCAGACATGGACCTTCTAGCAAGCAGATCCAACACTCAAATTCCCAGATACTTCAGCCGCAGGCGGGATCTGCAGTCCCAGGGGATCGATGCCCTGGTACAGATCTGGCCACGGGACCCTGCTATACGCCTTCCTGCCGTGGCCCTTGCTGGGAGCAATCATAGACAAGATACAGCGACACAGGGGTCTAGTTCTTCTGGTGGCTCCAGATTGGCCAAGAAGACCCTGGTACGCAGACATGAGAAGACTACTGGCAGGGAATCCACTACCCCTGCCCCCACACAGAGACCTACTACAGCAAGGTCCGATACTTCACGAGGACCCAGCTCAATTCTCTCTTACGGTCTGGCCATTGAGAGGGCCCGCCTGAGAGAGAGCAGATACTCGGGGGCGGTAATAGATACTAGAGAGTTTGAGGCCTGGTGCGAAGACCACAACGTCAAGCTACGCTCCTCCAATGTCCTGTGATCCTGGAATTCTTACAGAATGGACTACAAGAAGGGTCTGTCCCTCAACTCCATCAAGGTACAAGTGGCAGCATTGTCATGCTATGGCTCCGGGAGCGAGGGCAACAGCATAGCCTTGCACCCAGATGTATCATGCTTCCTGAAAGGAGTCAAACACATCCACCCACCACTAAAGTGGCCAGTACCTCTATGGAACCTCAACCTTGTCTTGGAGTTCCTAGCGGATCCGCCTTCAGACCCCTCCAAGGCCTGTCCCTCGGTCTGTTAACCTTAAAGACGGTGTTCTTGCTGGCCATGTGTTCGGCCCGCCGCATCTCATAACTACAAGCACTGTCCTGCCGTGAACCATTCTTCAGACTCACCCCGGGGTCCATCCAACTACACACGGTGCCCTCCTTCCTCCCCAAAGTGGTCTCACACTTCCTCCTTAATCAAACCATCTCACTACCAACGATGGATGGCTTGAAGAATTCGGAAGAAGCCCGTAGTCTACGCCACCTCAACATCGCCAGACTCCTATCCAGATACCTGGAAATGACGGAACCAGTACGAAAGAAGGACCACCTTTTCGTCCTTCACAGCGGAAAGAGGCAAGGAGAAGCGGCCTCACGGGCAATCATTGTCCGCTGGATCAAAGAAATCAAGGCGGCCTACGTAGAAGCTGGAAAACCTCCACCTCTACAGGTCAAGGCCCATTCTACCAGAGCCCAGGCGGTATCCTGGACAGAAACTAGAATGTTGTCACCTGCCAAGATCTGCAGGGCGGCAACGTGGTCCTCCATCCATACCTTCTTCAGATTCTACCGACTGGATGTGCAGACTCAGGAGGACACAGCATTTGCAAGGGCAATTCTAAGTGGACCACGGGCAGCCTCCCGCCCGGTTCGGGAGTAGCTTTTATATATCCCATTGGTCCTGAGTCCATCTGCTACACGCTAGGAAATGGAGAAATTACTTACCTGATAATTTCGTTTTCCTTAGTGTAGACAGATGGACTCAGCATCCCACCCTTGGCTGCCAATATTCATGGTTTTTTGTTAATGAATCAAGGGTAAACCATGTTTTCATCTACCTAGGGCATCCACCCTGCCGGGTGTTGACGCTTTCCAGTTGAGTACACTGGCGGTATCCAGCTATAGTCAATCAACCAGTTCAAGTTAATCATGTTTTAAACGTTCTAACAAGTTATGAAGTTATTTAAGCTAATCATATTAAGTTAATCATCAGTCAGTCACACATATATCCACAATGCTTTTCAAGGAGAATACTGAAGAGCTGCACTTCCTGCAGGGGTATATGTACTAGGAGCCGACATCAGATTGAAATCTGATCCGTCTCCAACTGCTAACAGGAGTACACTATACCCATTGGTCCTTAGTCCATCTGTCTACACTAAGGAAAACAAAATTAGCACGTAAGTAACTTCTCCATTAAGTCATCCGTCTGAAGTGCCATAAGAAAGTTATCAAAAAAAATCTTCTAGAAGGCTTGTTGCAGAAAAAACTCTTAAGCATTTTCTTGAACAGCTTGCTGCAAGGATTCAATCTCAGGTCAACTGGTAGGGAGTTCAATATTGTTGGAGCTCCTACAGAAAAAAATTGAGTCTCTAGTAGAAGAAAGACAAGCAAGTTTAACTGAGGGAATGTCTTAACAGGCCTAGCTGAGACAAACTGAGCACTCTAGATGGTTTATGCACTTTAATAAAGCATTTGCCCAAGAGCAAGTATTTGGATTCAGCAATTTGGTGTTAAGCATACTGACTTTGAAGGTGATGCATTGTTTTAATAGGCAACCAATTTAAATCCCTTAGAATTGGTGTAATGTGCTGATTGTTTTGTGCCAGTAAGAAGACAAGCCGAAGAGGTTGTAGGGTAGAGATTGGTAGTCTTAGATATATAAGCTATTGTAATAGTCACAGGAAAAATGATGGCTTGTATTACTATTTGGAAATCAGCAGGAATTAGTAACTTTTTTAAACCTGCAAGTACTCTTAAGCTTATAAAAACCTGACCGAATTACTGCTTTAATTTGAGGCTTAAAGGAAAGCTTGTCAAGTAAATATGCCTACATTCTTGATAGTCAAATGGGTCAAAAAGACAACTACCCAGAGAAATGGGAGGATAAGTCTTAACAAAGTAAGGTTGTTTTATGACCAAAAATTCAGTTGTGGACATATTCAAAGACAACTTATTGTGGTGCAGCCAAGACTGAATCGATGAAATAAAATTTGTAAATGGTCTAACGTTTCTTTCCAAGGTGAACGAATACAAATGAAAAATTGTATATTGGCGTAGATCTTGTAACAGTCACATGTTGTGGCAAGCAATTTAGCAATTGGGGATAAATTTAGCCGAACTAGAAAATATACAGAGAAGGGAAACGAGTGATAAAGGAGATGGAGTGGTTCCCTTATGAAGAAAGTCTAAACATATTGTGACCTTCACCTTGGTGAACAAGAAGATGAGGATAACCTACATGGATGGCAGTTAATACCTTGGAACACCTTGCTGGACAGACTAGATGGACCATTATGGTCTTTATCTTCCGTCATTTACCATGAGGACAAGAACAAAAGCAAACGCCTCTCCCCTCGATTACCTAGGGGCAGAGGATCACAGTGTTTCAGACCCTACAAGAGTACATATCAAGCCCCTCGCCCCGCAGGCAGGGGCCAGTCCTTCAGAACAAACACAACGAGGGGAGCCGGCTCTGGCACAGGCCCCAGCCACACCCCACAATGAGAATCAGCCGACTCATCCACAGGAAGAAGCCATAGGGGGCAGACTTGCCCTGTTCTACCAGATACAAAGAAGGACAACCAAAATAAAGGAAATGGAATGGCTTCACTATGAGGAAAGGTTAAAGGTTAGAGTTCTTTAACTTGGAGAAGACAGCTGAGGCTGGATATGATAAAGGTCTATAAAATCATGAGTGGAATAGAACAGGAAAATGTGAATTGATTTACTCTTTCAAATGCAAAAACTAGGGGATGCTCCATGAAGATAAGTAGCACATTTAAAACAAATCTGAGAATGTTTTCACTAAATGCACAATTCAGCTGTGGAATTCATTGCAGGAGAATGTGGTAAAGCAGTTAGAATAACTGGGTTTAAAAAAAGGTTTGGACAAGTTCATGGAAGTCCATAAACTTATTAACCAGGTAGACTTGGGGAAAAGCTACTATTTTTACCCAGGTGTTAGCAGCGTGGATCAATTTATTGTTTTGCCTCCTGCCAGCTAATTGTGATCTGTATTGGCCACTTTCGGAAACAGGGTACTAGGCTTGATGGACCCTCTGTCTCACCCAGTATGGCAATTTTGTTCTTATGTAAGCACAGAAGATACTTAATTGTGGGGAAATGAAGACAAAGTTGTCTATTTAAGTAGGGCCTGTGGTATTACAATAGGAAGGTAAAATCAGCAGAATAAAGATGAACCTTAACTGCTAAATGCATGTTTGTGGTCCCGGGACTGTGGAGCCACCATTGCTTAACCCATTATGTCCCAGTGTCCTATTTAGAGGACAGTCTCTCTCTCTCTTTAACCATTATATCCCAAATATTTTAAGGGGCCAATAGGCCCTGAGAATGCTGCCCCTCTCCAAAGTAGGGAAATCTTTCAGGGGTCTGCATAGATCCCCTGCTGCCTTTGCAGGTGGCCTGCAATAATAAAAATAAAACCAAAACATTTTTTTGGGATGACAGAAGCCAGTCCCCCAACACCTTCACCCAATCTAGCCTTAGGAGGCTGGGACCCGATCTCTCTCCCATGGCCTTCCACACAAGATCCCTGATTGTCCAGTGGACCCCCCCCCCCCACCTTATTTGTAAAATGTGCATTAGTGATCCAGTGGGGATCTGGAGCACCCCTGGGGCCCAGGTGGTGGCTATTTTCCAAAATGTCACTACCTTATCTTATCTTGGTCAGGTGGCCCTATTTTGGAAAATGGCTAATATCTGTGCTCAGAGTTTAGGAAATGCTCTGGGCCCTCACGGATGCACATTTTTCCAAGTAAGAGGGGTCTACTAGACCACCAGGAAACTTTGTCTGAGTGGGTGGCATAGGCTGGGGTGGTCCACTGGACCACAAATAACATTTTCTTCTTCTTCAAAAAAAAGGGAGGGTCCAGGTCTTGGGGGGGGGGGGGGGGGCAGGGGACATTTTTCAGTGAAGAGTTGGGGGTTGAAGGTGAAAGGCATGGCTTCAGTTTTGCGGAAATGGTGCTGCTTTTTCTTTTTTTTTTTTTTTTTAATTTCTTCAACTGCGGGTCACCTGCAGGGGTAGGATAAGGCAATCTTATGCAGATTCCTGGGGGTTTTTATATTGCGCTTGGGGGGTGGTAGCATTCTTGGGGCCAAGTGGCCCCTTTAAGGCTAGGCCACTTGCTCATCAGGATGTGTTAATGTACTGATATACCTGCAGGAAATTAGCTACAGCCTCTGAGTTGTAGCTAATTTCAATTCAAATAATGTGGTTTGCAAAATTTTTGGCAATCCACATTGGGTTAGCATAGTAATGTACAGATTAGCAAACATTTGCATGCTAATATGTTCATGTTAATACACATGGTGCTAGCACTCTGATAATGAGGTATTTGAAATACCTCATGTTATCCCCTTATTAAGCCATTTACAGTTTGAAAAAGGGCTTGTTGAATGAGGCCCATGGGTTGCAGGCTGACTTATCTACACTTTCCAGCAAAGGACACAAAGGAGTGACTTCCTGTAGGTAGTTCAACTTTATGGGTAATAGCTGGGAGACCTCCTCAGCTAGAATAGTGTAGTCAAGCAACTGGGTGGATCAAATGATCCTCATCTGCTGGCATTTACTATGTTGCTATGTATGCCTGTTAGGTCCTAAAAGAAAGAAGGCACTTAAATATATATACACACATGATTTTCTGGTTTCCTCCCATACGTTGCTTGTAGATTGACCAGAAAACAGACAATATCTGACTATCCCATACTCCAGTAAGCAAGAGTCTAACCTATGATAGTGTCATCCCACAAACAATTGTTTCTTATTTTAAGTTAGCATTTCTGTAACTACACTTGGAAATATTTTTCTGCTCTGCTTTTATATATTGACTACAGTAACTGTTCCATCCAGTTACAAGTTTAGTTGATCATACCTATTGTACCACTCCAGTTATTCAGGACTCTCTGGAGCAGACTGTGATGGAAAAATCAAAAATCCCAGGCTATGGTCATCAAAGACCAATTCAATCTGGCAAAGACTGTGGAACAGGTAAGTTGCCCTATACGATGTGTAGTATTGCTTTACCATATCTTTGCCATATATATATATATATATGTGAACAGAAAAAATATTCCTCCTAGGACAGACTTTTAATGTTTTAGGCTCTTAGGTAGGAAGCTGAAATCCAGAACCCCCAGAGTGGCATTCTCTGAAATGCTCCCTGTTCCACGCACAGGTCCCCAGAGGCAGGCAGAGCTCTGGAGTTTCAATGAGTGGATAAGACGATGGTGCAAGGAAGAGGGATTCAGTTTTGTAAGGATTTGGGGAGTCTTTCCCATAGGGCCGGGCTCCACCTTAACCAGGGTGGAACCAGGCTGCTGGCGCAAACCTTTTAAAAAGGAGAGAGCAGCTTTAATCTAGAGTAAAGGGGCAAGCTGTTGGTGCATGCTTTGGAGGGAGGTATCTTTGAAGGATACTAATGAAGCAGGAGAGTTAGGGCATACCAACAGAGGTTCCAATAAATACAAAAGTAGTCCATGTGCCTATAAGTAAAGTCTCCAAATTATCGCTGTTAAAAATAAAACACAGTTTGAAATGTCCGCATGCCAATGCCAGAAGTCTAAGTAGTAAGATGGGAGAGTTAGCGTATAGTAGTGAATGCCAGACTTAATTGGCATCTCAAAGACATGGAGGATAACCAATGGGATAGTGCCATACCAGGGTACAAATTATATTTCAATAAGAGGGAGGAGCAACTTGAGGAGGGGGGGGGGGGGGGCATTTGTTGTCCAGGATGGCATAGTCCAACAGGATAAAGATCCTGCAAGAGACTAAATGCACAATAGAATTTTTATGGGTAGGAATCCCATGTGTGTTGGAAGAGTATAGCAATAGGATATACTACCATCCACCTAGTGCAGTAATATTGGGAGACTTTACCCCAAAATTGACTAGATAAATGTAACATCAGGACATGCTAGAGAGAAGAGAGTTCCTGGATGGAATAAATGACAGCTTTATGGAGCAATTGGTTTAGGAACAGACAAGAAAAGAAGCTATTTTAGATCTAATTCTTAGTGGAGCACAGGATTTGGTGTGAGAGGTATCGGTGGTGGGGCTACTTGGCAATAGTGATCATAATATGATCATATTTGAATTAATTCCTGGAAGGGAAACAAGTAAATCCACAGATCTAGCATTGAACTTTTAAAAGGGAAACTTTGATAAAATGAGAAAAATAGCTGCACCTTCAGTTTTTTCTACAAACATTGTGTACAACAGGTGTGGACTTTTTTTTTTTTTAAACAAAGCGTTTAGAAGCGCAGTCCAGTTGTTTTCCAGGCATTAAGAAAAGTGGAAGGAAGGCCAAGAGATTGCTGGTATGGTTAAAAGGTGAGGGGAAAAGCAAGTTTGCTTACCGTAAACGGTGTTTCCGTAGATAGCAGGATGAATTAGCTATGCTGTCTGGGAAGTGTCGCAATCCCGAGTAGGCGGAGTTTCTCCTAGCTGATCACAGAATTTTCAACTCTGTGCGTCTGCGCGGTCGTGTTCCCGCGCGGTTCCCTCACCTCTTCAGTTTCTTTGTAGCCAAGTGAGAGGTAAGTCCAGAAGATGTCTGTCTCTTTGTGACTGTCTAGGGAGGAGGGAGGGAATGCATGGCTAATTCATTCTGCTATCTACGGAAACACCATTTATGGTAAGCAAACTTGCTTTTTCCTGTCGATAGCAGGGCTGAATTAGCCATGATGTCTGGGAGTCCCAAGCTCCCGGGTTGTGTCCTTGTATATTATTGCTTGTAGGTTTGGACATCAACCCTTGAAGTTGTAGACAGTCTCATGTTCTTTTTAGTGATAAGACTGCTGTGCCTAGTGCTGCATCAGAGGTCGTTTGCTGTTGGAGGCAATAATGCGATGTGAAGGTATGAATGGATGACCATGTTGCCGCTTTGCAGATATCAATTAAGGGAACTTTGTTCAAGTGGGCAACTGATGCTGCAGTGGCATGGATTTGTTGCGCCTGAGGCTTTGTGAGTAGTTTAATGGAACGTTTATTGTAGCAAAAAAGAATGCATTGTGATAACCAACTGGCTATGGTCCTTTTTGAGACTGGTTGTCCAGGATCATTCGGGTTAAAAGACAGGAACAGTTGAGAAGGTCTCAAAGTTGACTGAGTTCTTTTCTTATAGTAAGCCGACGCTCTCTTACAGTCAGTGTGTAAAAGTTTTTCATGCTCGTTATGTGGTTTGGGTATAAAAATAGATAGTTATGGTTTGGTTAAGATGAAAAAATGTTGCCATCTTAGGCAGAAAGGAAGGGTGAGGACGAAGTGTCACCTTGTCATGGTAGAATTCAAGATAAGGAGAGTAGTGAACCAAGGCTTGTAGTTCACTGACCCTCCTTGCAGAAGTAATGGCAATGAGAGAAACTGTTTTCCATGTCATATATTTGATGTGACTAGAGTCTAATGGTTCAAAAGGTGGAAGCATTAGTTGTTCCAGCACTACATTTAAATCCCCTGGAATTGGGGGTTTAGTCGCCGGTGGGCAAAGTCTGATCATTCCCTTCATGAATCTAGAAATCAACGGGTGGTTAGATATTGGAAGGTTATTAAAGGGTTCATGAAAAGCTGCTATAGCACTGATATGAACTCGTACCGAAGTGGTGGCTAATCCTGCGTCATAGAGTGTGTGCAGATATTGTAGTAATTGAGTGGCAGTGGATGAGAGAGGGTTTATGTTCTTTTGGAGTACACCAGTCCAAGTAGCACTGCCACTTTCCTTTGTAGTTGCGTCTGGTTGAAGGTTTATGTGACGCAATAAGAAACTCCTCTAGTTGAGAAGATAAACCTAAGGGAGTTAGTATTTGCCTTTCAATCTCCATGCTGTGAGATGAAGTGATTGATTCATGGGGTGAAGTAATGAGCCCCCTTCCTGTGTCAGAAGATGTGGAAGGTTTTGTAGCGTTATCGGTGGATGAATGGAAAGTTTCACGAGATACGCATACCAGGACTGTCTCTGCCACGCCAGGGCTATTAAAATCATGTCTGATACGTCTTGGATGCATTTCTGAATCGTTCGAGATATGAGTGGAATGGGTGGATAGGCGTACATCAAGCCTGGCGTCCATGGAATGAGAGAGGCATCTGGAGTAATCCTTTGACCAAAAGGTTTGGACTTGTCTGTGTTTCCGTGGCAAAGAGGTCTATGCTGGGAAACCCCACTGTTTGAAGATATTTTGTGCTACCTCTGGATTCAAGGTTCATTCGTGTGGATGAAAAATGCGACTGAGACAATCTGCTGTTATATTGTCCAGACCTGGAAGATAAGTTGCTTGAATTGATACTTGGGCTTTGACTGTCCAATGTAGAATTCGTGTTGCTTCCTGGCATAGAGTCCAGGAACCGGACCCTCCTTCCTTGTTTATGTAAAACATGGCTACCTGGTTGTCTGTATATACCATGAGGCTTGATCCCTTTATCTGATCCGAGAACGTTTGAAGTGCCATCCAAATGGCTCTTAGTTCCAGGAGATTGATCTGGTATGTAGATTCCTGAGGAGTCCACAGACCTTGAGTTTTCAGTTCGCCCAAATGTGCTCCCCAACCCTTGTTGGAGGCATCCTTGGTCAGAGTTATCTGGTGAGGTGGTAAACGGAATGGAGCTCTCAAGGCAAGGTTCTTGGGAAGGAGCCACCATCGAATGTCCTCTTTCATTGCGTTTGTAATTTGAATTCTGGTGCTGAGTGGCTGTATGAACTGAGACCACTGAGTCTTTAAACCCTATTGTAAGCGGCGCATGTGAAGACTGGTGTGAGGAACCACATAGATTGCTGCCGCCATATGACCCAGAAGTTGTAGAACCTGGCATGCAGATTTCCGTTTTTTGTGAAATACAATCATTGGCACACAGTCTGTTCTGCATCCTGTCTTGAGGAAGGTACGCTCTCTGTTCCACCGTATTTATGAGAGCGCCTATGAGTCGGTTGTAGGTGAGACTTCTCGAAATTGATAAGAAATCCCAACCTCTGAAGGCATTCGATCGTGCGTAATGTATGATCTCTCAGTGTAAACTGATCCGATGCTACTATCAACCAGTCGTCCAGATAAGGAAATATTTGGATCGAAAGTTTCCTGAGATGAACCACCACCACTGCTAGACATTTGGTGAATACTCTTGGGGCTGAAGATAGGCCAAATGGGAGAACCTGGTATTGGTAATGTATATCCCAAACTTGGAAACAAAAGTAATGCCAAGAAGACGGGTGAATTGGTATATGGGAATATGCATCCTTCAGGTTGATGGAACATAGCCAATCGTTGTGCTAAATCAGCGGTAGGATATTTTTCAGAGAAGTCATTTTGAATTTCTCTCTCTGTATGTGTGTGTTTGAGTAGTCTGAGATCTAGAATGGGTCGCAGGCCCGCACCCCCCCCCCCCCCCCCAACTTCTTTGGAATGAGGAAATATTGGGAACAAAAACCTTGGTGGTGATGATTAAGAGGGATGATATGTATAGATTGTTGACCTGAAGGTTGTGCAGTTCCACTGTGAGGGATGTGGAGTGAATTGTATCATCCTCTTTGGAGGAATATGAGGAAGAGAAGGAGTGGATTGAAAATTTAGAGAGTAACCGTTTTTGATAATGTTGAGTACCCACTGATCTGAAGTGATGGATTCCCAATTGTGGAGAAAAAATTGAAGGTGTCCTCCTATGAATACCGGTTGTGGTGGTGGTGGTGGTGGCTGTATCAATTTCAAAAAGAGGAGGCTGGTTTTTGTTGAGGGGCCGGCGTTTGCTTTACTTGTCTTTATCTGGCACGACCCCTAGAACTCTGCGGAGCTGTATTTCGTGGAGGGAGATACGGCTGAGGCCTGTACTGCGAATAAGGCCTATTGTAGGGTCTGGAGTAATACCGGCGATGGTAAGGATAAAATTGATGTTGTAATTTTTGAGACTCTGCAGGAGTGGTGAGAGATAGTACAGCTGTGCTTTGTTCCTTCAAATGGGAGATTATCTCCAAAGAGATTGTCACCCATACATGGGATGTCGGCTAACTTCTCATGGACATAAGTCCGAATTGCGCTGGCTCTGAGCCAAGCCATACGGCTGGCCACTATAGCTGAAGCAGTCGTTCTTGCTGAAGACTCAAAAGATCCGTAAATAGAGCGCCGTAAATACCAGAGTCCTCCTTCCATATCTAAAAAAGATTGGTGGGGGTGTGTTGTCCTCCAAAAGACACAGTGGACGCAGTTTTTGGAGTGATTCGAAAAGGTACGACATAGTGTCAAACTGATGCTGTATCCTGTTGGTGTAATCAATAAACAAAAAATTCTGCTACTTAATGGCTCTTATGTTATATTTATATATAGAGGGTATGGATGACCATCATAAGTGTCTAGTCACTGGCTCATGAGTAAAGCCTATAATGACACTGAGACCTGGTGTATGTAGTGCAGCAGGCTAAGGATTATTTGATAAAGCCTTAAAGCATAATATCCAGTTTAATCATTGGTCATTCCTCACCACAGTCTTTGTGTAGGCTCAAGATCACATAACTATAATGAGCATAAGATAAGTGCACTCTAAATAGTGTTTAGTGCACTTATCTGGGTTCTGAAGGTAATCCTCCAACTCTGCAGGGTTTCGGAGTGTAACACTCCTTCAGGGAGCTTTCATAAGCCTGTATTGTATTGGAAAAAATCAGATCCTGTAAATGCTTCAAAAAGTTAGCAATGAAATTCTGGCTAAATATCGGAGGGACACTCATTAACTCTTAAAGAATGGTCTGTCAGACCGTCTTTGACGCGGCAACCACAACCACAGCGGAGGCTATGCTGTTGCAAGCACGTAAGAGACACTTAGTTTTTCTGAATTAGGTAGTTTTCTTCCAGGGACCTGTGCATCATTTTAAAAAGGACATTTTATTAGCTTGCAGTTTAATTTGTTTTCACTGTTGTTGCTTTCAGCGATATTTAACAAATGCAAATAGCTATGAGTCTCGCAAACCATTCTTTAAGAGTTAATGAGTGTCCCTCCGACATTTAGCCAGAATTTCATTGCTAACTTTTTGAAGCATTTGCAGGCTCTGACTTTTTCCCAATACAATACAGGCTTATGAAAGCTCAAGTTATCTATTCAAGACATCCTGAAGCTCCCTGAAGGAGGAGTGTTACACTCCAAAACCCTGCAGAGTTGGAGGATTACCTTCAGGACCCAGATAAGTGCACTAAACACTATTTAGAGTGCACTTATCTTATGCTCATTATAGTTATGTGATCTTGAGCCTACACAAAGACTGTGGTGAGGAATGACCAATGATTAAACTGGATATTGTGCTTTAAGGCTTTATCAAATAATCCTTAGCCTGCTGCACTACATATACCAGGTCTCAATGTCATTATAGGCTTTACTCATGAGCCAGTGACTAGACACTTATGATGGTCATCCATACCCTCTATATATAAATATAACATTATAAGAGCCATTAAGTAGCAGAATTTTTTGTCTATTGATTGTTTCAAAGTTTCTGCTTCACACAGGGGTTTATGCACTCGTATCCTGTTGGTGAGCATGGAGGAGTGATATATCTTTTTTCCAAAATCATCTAGGCATTGATTTTTCTTTGCTTGGTGGTGTATTTGAATGCAACTTATTATGTTTTGCCTTGGACAAGGTTGATTCTACCACGATGGATTGGTGGGGAAGTTGGGCAGATTCGTAAATTGATGAATTACGCATCTTGTATTTGATGTCAATTTTCCTTGACAGGAAAAGAGGCTATTTTAGCCAAAAGATTTTCCTTCAAAAATTTGAAGATGGATCCATCTGAAGAAAATAGGAAAAAGCATGAGCATTGGCAACTTAAATGCAAAACATTGATAAGACAGGCTAAAAGATAATTTGAGAAGGTTGGCCATAGTAGCAAAAACTCATAATAAAAAACTTTTAAAAATATATCCAAAACAGGAAGTCTGCGAAGGAGTTGGACTGGTACATGATTGAGGGGTTAAAGGGGCACTTAGAGAAGATAAGGCCATTACAGAAAGACTAAATGAGTTCTTTTTTTTTTTTTTGTGTTTACTGAGGAAGATTGGTGAAATACCTGTTCCGGAGATGTTTTTCATAGGTGACAGTTCAGATGAACTGACCCAAATCATGGTAAACCTAGATGATATAGTAGGCCAGATTGACAAACTGAAGAGTAGTAGAGCACCTGGACCGGATGGTATACATCCCAGGGTCTGAAAGAACTCAAAATGAAATTTCAGACCTATTACAAGTACCTAGTAAGATATCATTAAAATTATCCGTTGTACCTGAAGACTGGAAGGTGGCCAATGTAATCCTGATATATAAAAAGGGCTCCAGAGTTTATATGGGAAACTATAGACCGGTGAGCATGACTTCAGTGCCAGGAAAAATCATGGAAACTATCATAAGGAATAAAATCACAACATATAGACATGATTTAATAATGGGACACAGCCAGCATGGATTTACCCAAGGGAAGTTTTGCCTCACAAATCTACAATTTCTTTTGAAGGGGTAAATAAGCATGTGGATGAAGGTGAACTGCTAGATGTAATATATTTGGATTTTCAGAAGGTGCTTGACAAACTCCCTCATGAGAGGCTTCTAAGAAAATAGTCATGGGATAGAAGATGTCCTTTTTGTGGATTGCAAATGGATTAAAAGGAAATAGAGTAGGATTAAATGGTCTGTTTTCACAGTGGGGAAAAAAGTAAACAGTGGAGTGCCTCAGGGATCTGTACTTGGACCGGTGCTTTTTAATATATTTGTAAATGATCTAGAAAGAAATACGATGAAAGGTGATCAGATTTGCAGATACAAAATTATTCAGATTAGTTAAATCATAAACAGATTGTGATAAATTGCAGGAGGACTTTATAAGACTGGAAGATTTTGTGTTCATATGGCAGATGACATATAATGTGGAGAAGTACAGGGTGATGCATATAGGAAAAAATAACCCATGTTGTAGTTACATAATGTTAGGTTCCATTTTAGGAGTTAACACCTAGGAAAAAGATCTTGGTGTCATAGTTGATATTACATTGAAATCGGCTGAGTTTGTTATGGTGGTCAAAGAAGCAAACAATGTTAGGAACTATTAGGAAGGGAATGCCAAATAAAATGTAGGATGTCATGCCTCTGTATCGCTCAGTGGTTAGACCACACCTTGAATATTGTGTGCAGTTTTGGTTGCCTCATCTTAAAAAAGTTAATTGCACTGGAGAAAGTACAGAGAAGGGCGAACAAAGTGATTAAGGGCATGGAATAGCTCCCCCATGAGGAAAGGCTGAAGAGGTTAGGGCTGTTCAGCTTGGAGAAGACACGGCTGAGGGGGCATATGATAAGATCTACCGTATTTTCCGGCGTATAAGACGACCCCCAACTTTTCCAGTTAAAATTTAGAGTTTGGGATATACTCGCCATATAAGACTATCCCTTTTGCCCAGCACCGGCCAATCGGGGAGCGAGGGAACAGAGAATGAACATTTTTACAGCATCTGGTGAGGGGAGGGAGTGACTTGAGCGAAGGCGCGCTGCCCGATTGCCGAAGCAAGCCCCTTTTGCCCAGCTTCGGCCAATCGGGGAGCGAGGGAGCGGAGAATGAACTTTTTTACAGCATCTGGGGGGAGTGACTCGAGGAACGAGGGCGCGGAGAATCAATTTCTACGGCGTCCGGAGGTGAGGGTGAGTGACTCGGGGAGCAAGAGCGCATTGGCCAATCGGGGAGCGAGGGCGCGGGGAATCCACCAGACGCTGTAAATTTGGATTACCGGCGCATAGGATGCACTCCTTATTTTTCACCTATTATTAGGGGGAAAAAGTGCATCATATACGCCCTATAAGACTACATCTGGCATATAAGACGACCCCCGACTTTTGAGAAGATTTTCAGGGGTTAAAAACTCGTCTTATACGCCAGAAAATACGGTACTAAATCAAGAAAGGACTACAACAGGTAAATGTGAAAGTTATTTACTATTTTGGGTAATACAAGGGTTAGGGGCACTCCATGAGGTTAGCAAGTAACACATTTAAAACAAATCATAGAAATGTTTCACTTAACGCACAATTAAGCTCTGGAATTCATTGCCAGTGCATGTGGTTAAGGCAGTTAGTGTAGCTAGGTTTAAAAAAGGTTTGATAAATTCCTAGAGAAATCCGTAAACTATTGGTGAATATCCACTGCTTTTTGTCGGCATTCATAGCATGGGATCTATTTAATGTTTGGGTACTTGGGGCTTGCATTGGCCACTTGGAGACAGAATATTGAGATGATGAACCCTTGATCTGACCCAGTATGGCATATCTTTCTTATCTACCCATGAATAATGTAAGTCTTCTGGTAACATCAATTCAGATTTCTTTTTAGAGTTCTATCTAGAAACATAGATTCAATGTTATTCTAGAGCCAATGTCTTCTTTACTCCTTGCTCTCCCCACCCCACAGAAACTCTAAACTGCAACAGACGTTTAGTATGTTCAAAGGTCCGTGATAAGAAAATGAAAGGGCATCTCTTAATAGGTCACTGGAAAAATGTTTTCTGGTTGCTTGTTGTATAGGTCCTGTGACTTCAAATTCACATCTGATCAGTTTAATTGTTAAAGCATTGCTATCCAATGTTACTCCCCTTTATTTAAATGAAAGGAATTATGTCAACTTCATTATTTAAAAAAGCAAAAAACCCTCAACTGTTTAATGCTTTCTCAGCACCCACTTTGTCTCCCCTGCAACAGGCTTGTTTATAATTTGCTACCAGAAGTCTTAACACACAAAATGGCTTAATTGCATTATTTGGTCAGCTTTTTTAATGTTTTCCACTGATGTGTTTAACAATTTCAGTTAGGTCCCACAGTTTTTTCTGTGTGTTTGTAAATCTTTTTGAATCATTTCTTGGTGGCTGCTAGCCTGGATCTGTTGAGACCAGTATTTGCCAACTATTCTATTTTGTAATGTGACTAAAAGGTGAATTTTAAAAGCCTGGCGGGCGCATCAGTTAGGGGATGTGGGCCGAAGTCAGGCCCGTGCGCACCCACCATATTTTAAAAGCTGCCCAGAAATGTGCATATCTCTTAAGTGCACATCTTGCGCAGATGCAAAATGGGGTGTGGTCTGGGCAGGGCATGGGCATTTTGGGGTGGAGCCCGAGAGATGTGCGCGCAGATACTTATGTGCCGAAGTCGCACCCGGGTCTAGTATTGCATGTTTATTTCTGCTTTGGGGGAGATATAAGCTTTTAAAACAAAAAAACAAAAAAAACTCTCCATATCTGAGAGGATTTAAGGGTCTAGGCTTACTGAGGAGAGTGAAGGCTATTAAACTAGGGGGTTTGGAGGCCCTAGCTCTTTCCTAGGCAAACTGGTAGAACCGGTGAAACTGGCATGGGCATGTGCCCCTTTTAAAATCCCCCGTTTTGCATGGTAGAAGTGGGATTTGCGTGCCCACTTAAAATTAGGTGCACATGCCTGGCCATGCAGGTTATTTTATAGCATACGCGCACCAGTTATAAAATGGCTGAGTCCCTGGGCTCACACCGATGCACGTGCCTGCGTACCAGTTTGAAAGTTACCGTCTGAATTGGGAATTCCTTTGGTGAAGCCTTGTTTGTGTTGCAATTTTTTTTTTTCTTAAACAGATACAAATTTGCCATGTCCCAAGAAAATCTGTCCATCCAAGCCAATTCTTCCCCTTTTTAACAAACACCCCAACATCAGTTTTGCAGTGAAGGATCCGACGAATGGAGTGTTCAAAGCGACCAGTCAAAGGTAAATGCACTCCTTCATCTGACCAGGATCCCTTCTAGTGAGGGGTCTTGCATTCATGCTCTGTGAACTGTATTGACTTCTAGCTGGTGAAGTTGTACTCTTTTTAATGTTTTATGTTTGTATATAAATGTGCTAATTTCAAACTGCTCTGTATCTTTTGAGCACCAGCTGGACAGTAGTCCCCCATGTGCTGTGTGTGTGCGCGCAGCAGATTGAATGAATGGCAGAACCTTTTTAAGCTCTGAGCAATGCTCTTGAAGCAGAGATATTGCCCAATCTCAACCAACTTCTCATGAGATATTAATGTATATCATATAATTTTGGGGATATTGGGGGGGGGGGGGGGGTTCCTGCTGTATGCAAATTTCTACATTTTTGGAGATTCATGGGTTTTGTTTAAACTGCTTTAGAAGCTAACTGGGGCATTAATGTGGGGTATTTGGTGTAAAAAGCAAAATGGAGAACATATTGGAAGCTTTGCATAATGGCTTCAAAGAGAAAAAATAAAAGCAGAAATTGGCAGGTTTTAACATATTCCAGAGTGCTGAACAAAAATATTCATTTAAAACTACTTACTGCAATGGTAATTTCATAACAGGCAGTGTTTGCTACTGTACCTCAAATTTTGTTCCCAGGCCAGCAGCCTATTATAGTTAAACTGATAAATTGTTAGCACTTTTCAATTCCTAGTCTAAAGCAGTTACAATAAAAATATGAAAATCATATACAAATTTACAGTACATTTCTAAATACATTCTTTAATTGGATAGCTGGGCTAAGCTTCTCCCGTGGCTGCTTTTTCCTCCTATTCTAGTTTATATACCTGGCTGGCAATACAATTTAGGAGTATTGGTTCTTACCTGCTAATTTTTGTTCCTGGAGTACCACAGATCAGTCCAGACAAGTGGGATGTACTCAAACCCCTCTATACTGGGTGGGAACTCAAAAAAAAAACAACCCATGCACAACACACTTCCCCCAAATGAAGGCTCTTCTGGTGCCTGCACATCCAGAGGTAATGTTTGGTAAAATTGTGACTTGAAGGCCATATCTCCGTCTGACAAATTTCCTGCAGAGAAACCAGTTGACACTCTGCCCAGGAGGTTGCCTCCACCCTAATAGAATGTGCCTGAAACCCCTCCGGAACTGATCAACACTTAGATATAGGCTGAAATTATTGCCTCCTTCAACCATCATGCAGTCATGCTCTTGGAAGCTTTATTTCCCTTCTTCGCTCCACCGAACAGGACAAAGAGATGATCTGATCTCCGAAAGGCATTCATCACCGTAAGATATCCCAAGAGAATTCACTGAACATCCAATAAGTGAAGCTCCTTCACAAGAGGAGTATCATTTAATTTCATCGTCTGGTTAAGATGAAATGAAGAAACTTGGGCTAAAAGGAAGGGACCATATGTAATGATACACCATCCTCTGAAAAGCATAGGAAGGGGAGTCTACATAGAGCTTAAAGCTCTGAAATCCTCCTAGCCAAGCAAATGGCTACCAAGAGGACTGACCTCAAGGTGAGATCCTTCAAAGAAGCCCTTCTAATCAGTTCAAAGGGAGGACCACAAAACTCAAAGGACCAGATTAAGGTTCCACGTTGGACACATTCTCCGGATCAGTGGATGTAGAAGCTTTGCTCCTTCAGAAAACACATGACATCCAGATGAGATGCCAATGGTCTCCCCTTCAGCTTAACTTGAAGACAAGCTAAGGCTACCACTTGTACTTGGCAGGAATTATAGGCCAGTCCCTTTGCTAACCCGCTTTGCAAAAAGGCTAAGACCTGAGGAAAATCTACGTGTAATGGTCGTGGCCCATTCTGCAAACACCATGACTCAAATACTCTCCTAACCCGGATATAAGCCAAAGACATGGAAAGCCTCCTCTCCTGAAATAAAGTTGTAATCACCGGCTCAGAGTATCCCTTCAAGCAAAATTGTTGCACTTCAAAAGCCAAGCTGCCAGCAAAAGCGATCCATCTGGACTGAAAAGATGGGTCCTTAATTCAACAGCCCATGCAGATGAGCAAACGAACGGGACCGTGTATGGCAAGATGAATCTGATCCGCAAACCACAGCCGATGCGGCCACTCTGGTGCCATAAGAATCATTCTGCCTGGATGATGCTTGATGCGACGCAATACTCAAGGGGGAACACAGAGGCGAAGCTTCTTCGGCCACTGTTAAACTAGAACATAAAAACATGCCACACTGGGTCAGACCAAGGGTCCATAAAGCCCAGCATCCTGTTTCCAACAGTGGCCAAACCTGGCAAGTACCCAAAAACTAAGTCTATTCCATGTTACTGTTGCTAGTAATAGCAGTGGCTATTTTCTAAGTCAGCTTAATTAATAGGTAATGGACTTCTCCTCCAAGAACTTATCCAATCTTTTTTTAAACATAGCTATACTAACTGCACTAACCACATCATCTGGCAACAAATTCCAGAGCTTAATTGTGCATTGAGTAAAAAAGAACTTTGTCCGATTTTAGTTTTAAATGTGCCACATGCTAACTTCATGGAGTGCCCCCTAGTCTTTCTATTATCTGAAAGAGTAAATAACCGATTCACATCTACCAGTTCTAGACCTCTCATGATTTTAAACATCTCTCATATCCCCCCTCAGCTGTCTCTTCTCCAAGCTGAAAAGTCCTAACCTCTTTAGTCTTTCCTCATAGGGGAGCTGTTCCATTCCCCTTATTTTGGTAGCCCTTCTCTGTACCTTCTCCATCGCAATTATATCTTTTTTGAAATGCGGCGACCAGAATTGTACATAGTATTCAAGGTGCGGTCTCACCATGGAGCGATACAGAGGCATTGACGTTTTCCGTTTTATTAACCATTCCATTTCTAATAATTCCCAACATTCTGTTTGCTTTTTTGACTGCCGCAGCACACTGAACCGACGATTTCAATGTGTTATCCACTATGACGCCTAGATCTTTCTTGGGTTTTAGCACCTAATATGGAACCTAACATTGTGTAACTATAGCATGGGTTATTTTTCCCTATATGCATCACCTTGCACTTATCCACATTAAATTTCATCTGCCATTTTGATGCCCAATTTTCCAGTCTTACAAGGTCTTCCTGCAATTTATCACAATCTACTTGTGATTTAACTAATCTGAACAGTTTTGTATCATCTGCAAATTTGATTATCTCACTCATCGTATTTCTTTCCAGATCATTTATAAATATATTGAAAAGTAGGGGTCCCAATACAGATCCCTGAGGCACTCCACTGCCCACTCCCTTCCACTGAGAAAATTGTCCATTTAATCCTACTCTCTGTTTCCTGTCTTTTAGCCAGTTTGCAATCCATGAAATGACATCACCACCTATCCCATGACTTTTTTTTTTTACTTTTTCCTAGAAGCCTCTCATGAGGAACTTTGTCAAACACCTTCTGAAAATCCAAGTATACTACATCTACTGGTTCACCTTTATCCACATGTTTATTAACTCCTTCAAAAAAGTGAAGCAGATTTGTGAGGCAAGATTTGCCTTGGGTAAAGCCATGCTGACGTTGTTCCATTAAACCATGTCTTTCTATATGTTCTGTGATCTTGATGTTTAGAACACTTTCCACTATTTTTCCTGGCACTGAAGTCAGGCTGACTGGTCTGTAGTTTCCCGGATCGCCCCTGGAGCCCTTTTTAAATATTTGGGGGTTACATTAGCTATCCTCCAGTCTTCAGATACAATGGATGATTTTAATGATAGGTTACAAATTTTTACTAATAGGTCTGAAATTTCATTTTTTAGTTCCTTCAGAACTTTGGGGTGTATACCATCCAGTCTATGTGATTTAGTACTCTTCAGTTTGTCAATCAGGTCTACCACATCTTCTAGGTTCACTGTGATTTGATTCAGTCCATCTGAATCATTGCCCATGAAAATCTCCTCCAGTACGGGTACCTCCCCAACATCTTCTTTAGTAAACACCGAAGCAAAGAAATCATTTAATCTTTCCGCGATGGCCTTATCTTCTCCAAGTGCCCCTTTAACCCCTCGATCATCTAACGGTCCAACTGACTCCCTCACAGGCTTTCTGCTTCGGATATATTTTTAAAAGTTTTTACTGTGAGTTTTTTTGCCTCTACGGCCAACTTCTTTTCAAATTCTCTCTTAGCCTGACTTATCAACATCTTATATTTAACTTGCCAACATTTATGTATTATCCTATTTTCTTCTGTTGGATCCTTCTTCCAATTTTTGAATGAAGATCTTTTGGCTAAAATAGCTTTTCACCTCCCTTTTTAACCATGCGGGTAATCGTTTTGCCTTCTTTCCACCTTTCTTAAAGTGGACAGATGCCGTATAGGCATCTGGACTGTGCTTCTAGAATGGTATTTAACAATGACCACCCCTCTTGCACATTTTTTACTTTTGTAGCTGCTCCTTTCAGTTTTTTCTAACAATTTTTCTCATTTTATCAGTTTCCCTTTTGAAAGTTTAGCACGAGAGCCGTGGATTTGCACACTGTTCCTTTTCCAGTCATTAATTCAAATTTGACCATATTTTGATCACTATTGCCAAGCGGCCCCACCACCGCGATGCCCTCAGAGCTGACTTCCCTCCAGTGGCTGTAAAACAGATGCACCTTTGTGTTTTCTCGAACTGCCATGAGGCCCAACTCTGGCCTGCCCCATCTGGCCTAAATAAGGGCAAAGGCCTCATATGACAACTCCCACTCTCCCCAGATCCAGCTGCTGTCTGCTGAGATGGTCCACTCCGGCCACATGAGATGCTGCTACATCTGCTAGATACTTCTCTGCCTTCTGAGCCAGCAGACAACTCTTCATTCTGCCTTGATTGATGTACGCCACTTTCACATTGTCCAAGAACACGCGTACTGTTTGTCCCTGAATAAGTGAAAGAGAGGCTTTGCAAACCACCCTCTTCTCCAACTAGTTGATTGACCACGCTGCCACTGCAGAAACCATATTTCTGGTGGAATTCCGGACCATGCCATATAGGGCATCTTCCACATAGGCCACTCCTGCCTCCAAGTGGGCTGCCTTGCACGCCCTCCCCGAATCCTTCTGTAATTTCCGCACCCAGCACAAGCAGGTGCTCTGCATTAAGCTTCCGCAGACCACCGCACGAAGGCTTAAAGCAGAGACCTCAAACAGTCTTTTCAACAGAATTTCCAGCTTTCGATCCTGGATATCCTTCAGAGTGGCTGAACCTGCCACCGGGATGGTCGACTGTCTTTTTTTTTTTTTTTTTGGTCACTGCTGACGCTGCCACATTTACTTTAGGAAGCTTTCAAAAACTCCAAGGTCTGCTCCAACAAGAGATTTAACTTAGCCATAGCCCTGGCTACCTTTAACACACGCCTTAGGAGATTCCCACTCCCAATCAACCAATTTCTTTCCTTTCTTTGGCAAAGGAAAAGCTGTAGGTCGCCCCTGTAGTCCATCCAAGACGGTTTACTCCCTCATTGTCAGAATCTTCCTGTGTGACCATAATCCCCAACTCTTCCAGCACCTGGGGAATTTGTGGCCACAGTTCCTCCTTACGGAACAATCTCCACACCCTAGGATTGTGGGCCCCCCCCCCCCCCCCTGCGACCGGGATGTCCTAAACATCATGCATGGTATTGGCTAATATGCTCACGAGGTCCTTGCCTGGATCACCCCTGGGACCATCTTCCCCTTCGTCCAACGTGCCATCTTCGTCACCAGAGGGACGACTCAGGCCGAGAAGCTGCAAAATTACTCCTGATCCCCTGTCTGCCCAGTCGCTTTCAGCCTTTTAGTCAAGTGTTTGTGTCTTCTGAGGGACGGAGCACTTAGCTCCTGTTTCCTTCTTAGCTAAATAGGCTTTATGAAGAAGCAGAGCAAAATCTGCAGAGAAGTCCTAGTTATGGGTGCTGATCCACTAGAAAAAGGGAGGGGGGGTGGGAGGGAGTCCCGTGGCACCTTTGCCAGAGGCCTGCTTTCTGACATTTGTAAAACAAGATGGCCACCACCTGCTCTGACCCGACCACCCCCTCCTCTGGGTCTCCTGAACCACACATGACAGAGTGGAGTGAACACCTGAGACCTCTACCTCATCAGAGGCACAATTGGGGCAAAACGAGGCTGCATTAAGATGTGAATGCCTCAAGTCACAGCCCAGACAATTTTTTGTGCTCAGCGGGAGGTGCCATGAAGTCACGGTTGGTGCCAAAAATAACTCCTGCTGTGATTGTTACACCCAGGAGCCCCAGGTCTGGGACCACCCTAGCACAGCATCATAACCCACATTTTTGGTGCCACTGTTAGTTTGTGGTGGTCCCAGGTCTGGAACTCCTGGCTGCAGAAGTCTTGGAGTTATACTTCCCCAGGGTGGACTGCCACACTTGGTAACATGCACCAAAGATTAGCACTAGTACCAGAAATGAGACGTTCTTAATCCACCTCTGATCCAAGAGTTAAATTTCCAAGGTTAAAATGAGTTAAGCCTTGAGCTTTAGTGCTCCTACCTGTGTTGAGGAATAGTAGCAAATATCTTAGTTTGGGATTTACATAAAGGTGCTCCTAATTTGTGCATACATTTATGTGCTAAAATCCATTGACATGCACAAGTGGGAGCAACATGCGTTCAGTCTAGCGTAGCTTATTTCGGCCTCCAAGTGAATTAATGAACTGCTACTCCTTCATGCATTTATTTTATTTATACTCCGCTTTTCAGGTGCTTCAAAGCGGATTACATTCAAGTAGTGGAGGTATTTCCCTGTCCCAGTGGGCTCACAATTAAGTTGATACTTGAGACAATGGAGGGTGAAGTGACTTGCCCAAGGGATTTGATCCCTGGTTTGCAGCCTGCTGCTACATGTTCGATAGATCTAAATCTTTAGTCATGAATCTAAAGAAATTGTCCTTTCCATCCATGCAGAGAGAGAACTTCAGTTCTTCTACTTTCAGGCATGCCAGTTCCCACCAGTGGGTTATGTGCCCCCTCGCCAGGAGATGGAGTAAGAAACTGAAGACATGAATATATAGTCCTTCCCTGACAGCCTGCCAGTATTCTCTGTCTCCAGCAGATGGTGGATGTGTATCTCCCTATTAGGGATTGCCAGTTAAAAAAAAAACAAACCAAAAAACCCCCCACAAATAAAGGAGAAATAGAGAAAAACAGAAGATAGGCCAATTTTATATAGCACAGTTTGCTTCCTGAGAAGATAGTTAGGTTCTCAACTGAGGGAGGGACCTTAGTCCGGTGGACTTTATATAAAAAAAAATAAAAAAAAAAATAGTGGTCAGAGAAGCTTGACAGTGAAGGCTCTCCCTCTCCCATTGTAGTCAGGAACCTGTTCCTGCTCTCGGCCAGGGAGAGCTGAGCTCAGGTAAGTTTTCATTAAAAGAAAATAAGAGTTAGGCTACTTCCTACTGGCTCCTTCTTGGCATTCGATGTCTCCTATTCGCGTCTCTGGAGTTTTGTGAGGTGTGGAGGCATCTCAGGCACGGCAGGCTGAGCAGCCTTTTGGCTAGGCCTCGCTCAGGTTTCCTTCCTGGGCCACATGGTAGGCCGCAGCAGTTCCTTCATGCGTTTTTGTGTGTGACATCTGCATGTGTCTGTGAACCTTCTTGTGTGTCTAAATCTGCGTCCCCTGTTGTGTGCGTATGTTCAGTGTGTAGTTGAGCACGTCACTGAGCATGTTTTGTGCACATGTACCTGTGCATCTTCTGAACATGTATTTCAGCATGTTTTTTGTGTTTTGCTATGCACATAACTGTGTGTGTAGTTAAGCGCATACCTGCTGCTGCTATCTGTGTAGTGAGCTCATGTTAACCATGGTGCTGGTGCCAAAAGTCAAAGTGCTGGGCTATTTATGCTGCATGCCACAAGGGTGGCATGGCATAAGGGTGATACAGCAAGCCTGTATCAGCGCTGCCTGGATGCTCAGAGATTTTGCCAGTGATGGTCCATCCCCTCGATCTGAGGGGAGTGGGTCCAAGGGTGACACAAGGGTGTCCCCTTCTTTGATTGATCTGCTGGCTGTCATCTTCAGGGGAAACTTGTGCTCAGGGATGGCATGGGGTGAAGCAACATCTACTAAGCATTTCTGCCTTATATTGCCAAAAAGGTCAGTGTCAGAGCTGGCGTTCTCAACCAGAAGAACTTTAGACTCTGAGTGGGAGCAAGCGGATGAAGCTTTTCAGCTTATTGTGGAGTGCTGGGGCTGTCCTTTTCTAGACTTATTGGCAATCTCAGGCAACATGAAAGTTCCATTGTTTTTCAGTTGTGAACGTGACCCGAAAACACTGGGCATCGATGCTATCATTCGGATGTGGCTTATGGGCAGCCTGCTGTATGTCTTCCCACCCTAGACAGTATTATTCGGAAGATTGCAAGTCAAACTGACACTGTCCTTTTAGTGGCTCCTGGTTACCCTGGAGGCCATGGTATGCTGATCTGTAGAGACTGCTGATAGGCAATCCCCTCAGGATACTGCCTCTGAAAGATCTGTTGCAGTAGGGATCCATTCTGCATGATCTGGGTTGGGTTTTTCCAGTGAATAATGGTGGGCTTATATTGGGGCAGTACTATATATCTGTGACATCAGCTTCTAACTCTGTCTCCATCTGTTGGCAGAGGTGCATAACCCACTTGTGGGGACTGGCCTGCCCTCATTAGAGGAAATTATCAGGTAAGTAGTAATCTCTCCTTTTGGGCCAGCTCAGTGGCTGTACTGTGCATTACTATATGGAGGACCTGGGTTAGATTCTTGGGCTGGGTTAGTCATCTAGGGCTGGGGATGCCTGTGGGGAAGGAGGGGGGAGGAAATGCAGAGTCTCCTTGCACAATAGTGATAGATGCTGGATTCAAGGCTCCAGAAGAAATCCTGGTACATGGTTCCCAGTTGAAGACTGTCGGTCCCATAAAGGAACTAAGGTAAGTTGGGAGGTATAAAATGGAAAAAAAAAACCTGAGCAGTTGCAAATGAAGGCTCAAGGTATCAAGTTCCAGTCCTGATTCTGATTTTGCTGGAGAAAACAGCAAAGTTTAAAAAATGACGTTTTGATTCATGTTACTCCTTACTTCAGAGATCTAGATGACATCCAGTGTATACTGTATGCCAACATCTGGAATCTGCATTAGTGTTTCTGAGGCCTTTCTCTGTTTAAGAGCATTTGCACGGCATTCTTGTTTACTGTTTTTTCTTATCCTATATCTAATTGCCTTCTTTTTAACTAATAGGCCTGCCCTTGCTTCCAAGAGGACACCATGCAGAGGGTGAGTTATGTGGGATCTGGAGGTCTGTAGTCTGAATGCCACTTCTCATAAGGTGATGGTATTCCATGCAATGGGTCTGGGTATCTTGCTGCCCACTGTACTGGTCTCTCAAATCCCAAATGAGAATGTAAAACCATGTGAAGCATGAATGTGCTGTGAATACAGCTGTGAGTGGGATTAGGAGATAGGCATCTGGATTAGAATTGTTACATTTGGGATTATTGCTTACTATTTCAGTTTTTCTCACTTTGCTTTTCCCATCCGTCGCTGCAGTTTGTTGCTACATAAATAGATTCCATTTCGGATGTCTCTGCACTTAGTTTCAAGCTGTTTGTGTTCCAGTTTGTATGAAAATCTATATTGTACGTAGAAACACTTCTGTTGTTTTTCATCACAAAGTACAGGAACAGGTCTTTCTAATGCATGTCTTTATAGTGTACTTGACACTTGGACATTTTCTTGTTAGGATTGCAGATGTTATGGTGGATGGAGATAAGCCTTTGAGCCAAAAAATCATAGTGGAATGGAAATTGCATAGCTAGAAACTTTTTTTTTTTTTTTTTGGACTCAGTTCCTTTATTTTTTTTTTTCCATCTCATTCTGAACAAGTACTTGATTTCTGGTCCCATGAGCCTTCATTCACAGATACCTGGGACTTTTCCCCCTTATTTAATGTCAGTTTATACTGAACACTTTATTCTCTGTCCTGGTGCCATGGGTCCAATGGCCTGAGTTAGCAAAAGACAGACTGGGGGCCAACCTCAGGTAAATTGGGCCCTTGATGTTCTCTTGCTGACAACCCAGGCTGTGACTAACAAGTTTTCGTAGTCTGATTCTTTCCTCTTCAAAAGAATGGGGTTCTTGATGTAAATGTTTTCCTTGAATTGAAAATAAAAATGGCTGTGACAGTATTATGCACTGCCATATGGAGGAACTTAGGTTTGATCCCCAGATTGTATCTTTCTATTCCCCCAAGCTAGACATGGCTGAGAATACTATGAGATCAGTATTCACAGTTGCTGGGAAGGATTTCTAGTTATTATGCAAAAGTGACACCTAGTGGTTGTGTGTAGGGCCCATGATTGCAGAGTTTCCAGATGGAGTTCTGATTGGCCAGCGGATGAGGATCCTCATTTCAGTAGGATGGTTAAGAGAATTGGGAGGTGATAGATATAATATTGGGGAAAAAATCCCCAGGTAGTTGTAAATGAAGGCTCTTGATGCTTGATCCCAGTTCTGATTTCAACTGAGTTGGCAGCCCAAAGTTGCAGGAAGAAACTGCTAAGCGCCCATACCTCACAGCCCCCACCTTCCCGAAACCCCCCCCCCCCCCAAAAAACACAGCAGTGGTATTTGAATCTATATATTCTTTTGCTGTTAAAAACCCAAGTGGCTTTCTCTTTACAGATCATTAGCCCGATACAAAGTGGACGCTGAATTGAGGGACAAGAATAAAGTGTTGGAGGCAAATAATTTGTCTCTGCACAGAGATCTGACCAAAGCACAGGTAGGGATCCACTGACCAACACCTGCTACTGATAATTTAAACTCCAGCTCTAGAGTTGAGCTTATCTTTCTGTATAAAGATTTTTTAAAAGGTATGAAAGGAGCTGTTTTAGTCTGCCTGGTAGTAGTAACAGAATTCATTCTTGACAGTAGTCCACAAAGCAGTTCAGCAAGGCCTTTTAGCAAATTAGGCCTCGTCAGAGCAGTCATTCAGAGGTCAGTGCTGAGACGTGCTCATCCATGCTGCACAAGTACAAAGCAATTGCCTTGGGCAATAGTAGAAGAAAATCTTGTTCCTTTCAAAGCAGGAGCTTGGACTTTTTTTTTTTTTGTAAACATAGCCAAGGCATGGTTGGCTGGGCTAATAAGATGTAATGCAGGTCTTGACCTAAATTATTTAGTGGCTATACAGGCATAACTCTGGGTACTTTACCATATATAATTAGGACTCTGACCTATCAAGAAGACATTCTTGCTGCCGGATTTGAACTTGATAAACTCGTACATGAATACTTCCTCACAAGGGAGACTATAATAAAATTAGGACATTTTTGTTAGAAAAAATACCAAAGAAGCAAGTTGCAGGAGGTGTGAACACCAGACCTCAAGGGTAGTAACTTAATTCCATGCATTAAATAGTCAAACAAAAACACTGCTGACATGGTTTAATAGTGAGGTCAATCAGGCAATTAAAGCCAAAAAGAGCATCATTCACAAAATGGAAAGCAGACCCAAAATAGGAAAATTGAAGAGCATAAGTATTGGCAAGTTAAATGTAAAGTAAATAGACTAAGACAGGGGTGGCCAACTCCCGTACTTGAGAGCCACAAGCAGGCCTGGTTTCCAGGATATCCACAATGAATATGCATAAGATATGTTTCATGCACTGCCTCCATTGTATGCAAATCTCATATTTTATCATGGATATATCCTGAAAACCAGACTTGTTTGTGGCTCTCTAGTACTGGGGTTGCTACCCCTGGACTACAAATTTGAAAAGAAGCTTGCCATAGAGAAAAATAAGTAGTAAAAATATTTTGAAGTATGTTTGTAGCAAAAAGCCTGTGAGGGAGTCATTTGGACCCTAGATGACTCTTTATTCTGCATTTAACCTTATATATTGTGCTTTTTGTGCTGTTTAGAATCTGTGTTGGTGGGCAGAATTGTTTTCCAATAGACACTGTTTATTCTCCTGTTCTGCTTCTGTCTTGTGTGAGGCTAAATAAGCTTACAAAAAAGAAAATTCTCCAATAGATAGTAATTTTGTTTCTGCAGTTTCTTACTGTCTGGTGTGTTGTGGTATTAGCTAGTTTTTTTTAAATCCCTGGGTTTTTTTTCTTTAAGGGAAGAGCCCAGGTCTCTACCTTTATAGACTTTCTGGGTATGGTATAATCAGTTGCACAGCAAGAAGTAATTAAGCCAAGCACTACTAAATTTCAGTTACACCTAATATTGTAGCAAAAGCTAACCTGGTTCCTGGATCCAGCACAACTCACCTGGTTTCTGTTTTAACTAAGTTTTAACAATTTAATATAACTTTATTCTCCTAGGACAAGCAGGATGGTAGTCCTCACATGTGGGTGACATTATCGGATGGAGCCCAGCACGGAAATCTTTTGTCAGTTTCTAGAAGCTTTGACTAGCACACTGAGCACGCCCAGGCTGCTGCTATCCGTGCGTGCATGCGAGGTCCCCCTTCAGTCCCTTTTCCACGGTGCAGTTGCCTCGGTGTTCATGGTGCTCTCAATTTTCTTGTTTTGTGTTTTTTTTCTCTCTCTTTCAAATTTTTCCCGATTTCCTCATCTGGTCTGCCTTTGCGGTCTGTGCCTCCTCAGTGTGGTAGGTTGTTTTCTTGTCTTTTTCCAATTTTGCAGTTGATTCCCGAATTTTTTCCTACTGGTGACTGCCAGTCATCGACCGCACGCCAGATGTTTTTCATGGCGTTGACCAGTTTTCATCGGTGCCCACAGACCATATCCATTACGGATCCGCATGAAGTTCGCATCCTCTGCCTTGGGGGGGCTTGCATGACATCCGTGGGTGCAGTCTGTGTGATCAGATGACCCTCAAAGGGTGTCGGGCGCGCCTCAATAAGATGGAGAAACTTTTCGGGGCCCCGAAGTCTGCTCCTTCTACTCCTGCGTCAGCTCCAGCGATGCCGAGAAGACACGGGGAGCCCCTTGACATGCTTCCCCTGGCTGTTCCTTTCGCCAGTACCTCAAAGGATCGCGGGGATGGTGATAGATCCTCTATTTCACCACTTTCCCGGACATCGGGATGTTCCGCTTCCTCTGTGCCGGGGAAAGACCAGGCCGAGCACCGAGGGAGGGTCCCATAAGCATTGCCGCTGGTCACCGTCAGCACAAGGCTCTGGTTCCGGAGCGAAACCGGCGGCTGCTGGGCCGCCACCGAAGCGACACCTGCCATCAGAGGCCCCATCCTCCAATGCCCCTGGTAGTCCTAGGCGTTCCCCACTGACACCGGTGCCACCTCTGAGACCCGAGGAAGTCCACTTCAGACTTTCAGGAGGAGTTTGTTTATTTAAAAATGTTTATATACCCCTTTTACAATTCAAAAATAATCAAAACGGTTTACAGCAAACATACATACAGGGTGATCCAGTACCGAGCGGTAGGAAGAGCTGCGTTAGGGCCTACGGCACCCGCGGTTACCGCCCGCACAGTGCAGCTCACCTACCGCTCGATCCTGAAGCCTAATTGTATGTAAATGTAAGCCGCGTCCGAAAAGCCTTAGGCCCGCGCAACCCAGGATACTGGATAGAGCGCCTATACAGGATCCTGGGTGCGCGGACCTAAGGCTTCACGCCGCGCTGGTATCTGTCATTTCAAATGTCATTTGAAATGACAGATACCAGGAAGCAATGGCGAAGACAGCGCAGAAGCAACGGCGAAACGACTTCTCAGTGTCCCCCCTCCTCTCGGAGCAGGGCGCGAAAAGCTGCCTTGCTCCGGGAGGAGGGGGGACACTGACAACGGCGAAGCTTTCCCCCAGCCCGGACACCGGCAAAAAACTTTTCAGCGGCAAAACTTACTGTTTTGTAGCCAGCAGCCCTGAGCAGGAACACGATCTGCCTCCCGTAGCTCCTCCCGAAGACAAAGATGGCCGCCTGCACGGGGAAAGCGTACAATTGGCCGCTCAAGACGTGACATCGTGACGTCACGTCTTGAGCGGCCAATTGCGTGCTTTCCCCGTGCAGGCGGCCATCTTGTCGGGAGGAGCTACGGAGCCAGGTCGTGTCACTGATGATGGCTGCAAAAAAGTAAGTTGTGCAGGCGTCCGAAAGCGACTTACTTTTGGGATCTTGACAGATCCCAAAAGTAAGTCGCTTTTGGAAAAAAACCCAAAATTGTCAATTTTGAAAAAAAAAAAATTGCTTTTCTTTTTTTTTTTTAGCTTCACCGCTCAGTTTCGTCGTTCAGTTTCGCCGCTTGTCTCTTCTTCTCCCCCTCCCGGAGGGAGGGGGGAGAAGAGACAAGCTTTTGTTTTTTTTTAGTTTCGCCACTGTCATCTCTTCTCCCCCCTCTCGGAGCAGGGCGCGAAAAGCAGCCTTGCTCCGGGAGGAGGGAGAACAGACTGACAGCGGTCGGGTCCGGGTTGGGGGTCCGGGATTCGCCGGGTCGGGTTCGGGCTTCGCTGCTCAGTTTCGCCGCTTGTCTCTTCTCCCCCCGCCCTCCGGGAGGGGGGAGAAGAGACAAGCGGCGAAACAACTTACTTGCACGGGGAAAGCGGGTCTCCGTGGCAGCCCCAGTCCTCTCCCCTCCCGAAGCGAAAAAAACTTTGCAGCCCCCTCCGGACATCAGAGGGGGCTGCAAAGCTTTTTCTCGCTTTTTTTTTTTTTTGGCTTCGGGAGCAGGGGAGAGGACTGGGGCTGCCACGGAGACCGGCACCCATGATCGCGGCCGGGGCAGGTGAGCGGGGGCTGGGGGAAAGCTTGCCACCTACCCTTACCCATGCCTCTACCGCCTGGGTCAGGGTAGGCGGTAAGTTTGCAGGTTAAACGCGCGACAAAACGGCAGGGAAAGGTAGCGTTAGTCGGGGCGCGGGTTACAGGATGCTAGGGGAATAGCTAATTGGCTCGTTTGCATGCAACATCGAGCTAATTCGCTCGTTTGCATGCAATATACATGCCGCGGGCGGAAGGGGTTGCCCGGGGAATTTAGGACGCGGTAGGAGTAGGTTAAAGGGGATTCGGGATCGCAGGAAGGGCTAACGCGGCCGGAACGTGAGTTAGAAGCGGCTTAGGAGCAGGGTAAACGCGGCCGCACTTTACAGGATAGGCCTGATAATAAATAAATTAAATAAAAGAAAATAAAATCATAAAATAACAATACAAGACTAAAAAGACATTCATGCCCTGCAAAATTAAACAAACTAAATTGAATCTGTATTGTAGCTCAAAGAAAAATGTATGTGACTGGAAAATGAATGAATATTAATTTTGGGAGTTGATGAATAAGCTGTATGCTTCTGAAATAAGTGTGTTTTTAATAATTTTTTAAACTGTTGTGTAGAAGAAATAAGACTAAGAGAATCTGGGAGTGCATTCCATAATATGGGGCCAGCTATTGAAAACGCCCTTTTTCTGGCTAACTCATGTTTTGCCAGTTTAATTGTAGGTACATCTAAGAGATTTCTGGATAAAGAAGTTGGACCGCAGGGTGCAATCCGCAGTGCTTAAGGCTCTCCAAAGTGTTGAGCTGCCGGAGCCTCCGGCCCCCATACTTGTGCCCGAGCCTCTGCCATTGATGCTAGCACCCCTGCTAGAGCATCTGGACGTTCTCCTGGGCACCCTTCCGAGGGACCCTCAGTTCCCCACCGGCCACTGATGCTGGGGAACTGAGGGAACCAGAGCGATCCCGGTTCCTGTGTACACCTCAGAGGAAGATGTGGCCGGTAGAGTGTTCCCTAGGCCAGAGTTTCCCAAGCCCCTGTTGGGTCCTTGCGGCATCTAGTTCCCTCGATGCCATGGGAATCGTTGATTCCCACAGTGCCCTCGAGGCCTCTGAAGCCATCTGAGCCCTGGACCGATACCCCTCACGGACCTCGCCCATGACATGCTGGCCTCAGTGAGGAGGGAAGGGCTTTACGACCCTTGGGGTGATGACTCCACGGAGTCATCCTCTGTTTATTCGGACGACCCCCACTCCGAGCCCTCCCCTCCGGAGGAAAAATGCCAGTCTCCCTCCAAGAACCTGAGCTTTGCAGTATTTGGCAGGGCCATGGCTGAGGTCCTCCCCTTTCAACTGCTCACAGAGGAGGACGTGCAGCATAAGATGCTGAGGTTCTCCAGTTCGTCAATGCTCTTAAGTAGATCGTGGCGGGTCCTGTCCACAACATTTTCAAGGACCTCCTCTTCCACATGTGGGAGCACCCTATTTCTATCTCTCCCGTCAATAGAAAGGCTGACTCCACCTACTTGGTGCAGCAGGCTGTGGGGTTTGAGAAGCGGCACCTCCCTCACCAGTTGTTAGTCGTGGAGTCTGCCCTGAAAAAGGCCCGGCGCTCCCACACCCATGCCTTCGCCCCTCCGGGATGAGAGCACAGAGAGCTGGATACCTTGGGCAGGAAAGTCTTCTAAGGCGCCATGCTGGTGGCCCGCATGGCTGCCTACCAGCTGTATATGACCTATTCTCCTAGGACAATTAGGATGGTAGTCCTCACATGAGGGTGATATCCGATGGAGATCAGCATGCAAAACTTTTGTCAAAGTTTCTAGAAACTTTGGCTAGCAGACTGAGCATGCCCAACCTGCTACTATCCGCACGTCTACGCAAGGTCCCCCTTCAGTCTCTTCTTTTCCGTGGTGCAGTTGCCTCGCAGACTGTAGAGCTCCACTTTTTTCAATTCTTTTCTCAAATTTCTTAGTTACCTTCCAATCCTTGTCGGGACCCCTTCGCGGTCGGTGCCCTCTGGTCTTTTTCATGGCGTCAACCGGTTTTTGTCAGTGCCCCGCAGTGCCCATGGACTGTGCATCACAGACCCACCTGGGGTCCATGTCCATGGGTGTTGTCTGTGCGCGCCTCGATTAAAATGGAGAAACTTTTCGGGACCCCAAAATCCTCCACTCCTGCGTCGGTTCTTTGATGCCGAAGGATCACGGGGAGCCATTCTCTTGTGGTCCCTATGATTGACACCCCCAAGAATCGGGGAGAAGGAGATCAATCCTTGGTGGTCTCTCCCCTCCCCCAGACTTTGGGGTCATAGACCTCCTCGGTGCTGGAGAAAGACTGGGCCGAGCATCAGAAGTGATCCCGGAAGTACCGGTCACCATACAGATACGGTTCCGGAACCACCATCAAAGCGGCACTGGCCACCGGAGGCCCCATCCTCTGGTGCCCTTGGTAGCCTGAGTCATTCCCCACCATTACCGGGTCCTTGGGTCCTGAGGAGAGCCGGTGACGCCTTGACCTCTCCATCAATCCTGACCTCTCAGGACTTCCAGGAGGAATTGGCCCACAGGATGCAATTGGCAGTGCTCAAAGCATTGCAAGGCACTGAGATACTGGCGCTACTGGCCTCCATACCAGTGGCTAAGCCTCTGCCATCAATGTTGGCACCCCTGCTGGAGCGTCTAGATGTCCTTCTTGGCACCTTACCGATGCAGCCGGTGCCAGAGGGGCCTTTGATGCCCCGCCAGCCACTGATGCTCTCCACCAGAGTGATCCTGATCCCCGGGTCCGAGAAGGAGGATGAGGTCACCAGGGCCAGGCACCCTTGCCCATGGTTTCCCAAGCCGCTTCAAACAGAACCTGTTCCTCGAACACAGCAGGGCCAAGGGTGGTTCTTGAGGTATTACCTCATCCCAAAAAGGAATGGCGGCTTGCGCACCATCCTCGATCTCAGGGCACTGAACAAGTTTCTTGTAAGAAAAATTCAAGATCTCCCTGGACCTGCTGATTTCCTTCCCCCCCCCCCCCCCCCCCCCCCCCCAAAAAAAGAGGAGACTGGCTCTGCTCCCTCGACCTGAAGGAAGTATACACACACATTGCAATTGTCCCCAACCACAGGAAGTACATCCGCTTCGTGGTGGGGAATGCATATTTTCAGTACAGAGTCCTGCCCTTTGGGCTGGCATCAGCCCCCCATGTCTTCACCAAATGCTTGGTGGTGGTGACGGCTGCCTACATCAGGCGTCGCTTGGTCCTTGTGTTCCCATACCTGATGACTGGCTGGTCACGAGTGACTCCTGCTCCGGAGCCTTGCAAGCTCTGGCCCTGATGGTTCAGACCCTGCAGACTGTGGGGTTCATCATCAACTTTCCCAAGTTGCACCTCTGTCCATCCCTGCAGCTGGACTTCATAGGTGCCAGGTTGGACACGGCACAAGCGAAAGCTTTCTTGCCCAAGGATCAGGCGGTTGCCTTCTCCTCTCTGGCCACCCTCATCTGCAACAGCGGGAGGGTATCAGCCCGTCCGTCTGCTGGGCCACATGGCAGCCTCTATCCATGTAACGCCCTTAGCCCGCCTCCGCATGCGGCCCCTCAGTGGGCCTTGCGGTCTCAGTGGCAGCAAGCATCCCAGGATCTAGAGGTTCCGATCACGGTCATGGACCCTCTCAAGCTATCCTTGGCCTCGTGGGGAACCCTCCCCAATCTAGAACACAGACTTCCCTTCCAGCCCACATAGCCCCCGGTGACCACCACCACCGATGCTTCTCCTCAGGGTGGGGAGCCCACACAAACAGCTTGCACGTTCAAGGCCTTTGGACCACCGCCGAAGCACGTTGCCAGATACGTTATGGAGCTTTGGATGATATGGTACGCCCTGTGGGCATTTCGGGATAAGTTGTCGTCCAAGGAAGTTCTGATCAGGACTGACAACCAGGTTTGTGATGTGGTACAACAAGCAGGGCAACATGGGCTTGTTCCTTCTCTGTCAGGAGGCAGTGCAGGTCTGGAACTGGGCCCTCTCCCAAGGGATATATCTGTGGGCATCCTACCTACTGGTCAGTGAGCTTCAGACCCTGGTTACGAACGCACCATACACGAAGTTCTTCCACGACCATGTGGTCCTGTGTACGAATCCTAAATTCTTGCCCAAAGTGGTGACTGATTTCCGCATCAGTCAATTGTTCTACCCATCTTCTTTCCGAGGCCACATTCCCACCCAGGGGAGCGTGCTCTCCATATCTTGGATTATAAATGGGCACTAGCCTTTTACTTAAACCGCACAGTGAGCCACAAACAGTCCACCCAGCTCTTTGTGTCTTCTGGCCCCAACAGGCTGGGGGCAGCGGTGGGTAAGCAAACCCTATCGAACTGGCTGGCAGATTGCATTGCCTTCTGCTATGTGCAGGCAGGCCTCCAGCTGGCTGGCAGAGGGAAGGCTCACTTTGTGCGGGCCATGGCAGCGTCGGTGGCCCATATGCATACTGTCGCTGAAATTTGCCGGGCTACGACCTGGAGTTCTCTCTACGCGTTCACGCTCACTACTCCCTTGACGGGGATAACCGTCAGAACAGTGACTTTGGTCAGTCAGTCCTGTGCATCCTGTTCCAGACTTGAACCCAACTCTCTTAACTCGTGTTTCTTGTGGGACCAGACCACCACCTGTTTTCCCACAGCAACCTTGCTTTTCGGGAGGAGGGGAGAGAGGACTGGCAGTGAAAAGCAACGAAACGACTTACTTTTTTTGCCACCCCCCCTCCGGAGATGGACATCGGCGACGAGGGACTGCGGCTCCCCTCCCCTGCCTCCAGCTGCCGCGAAGATAGACTCATCACACGGGCGAAAGCGGCCCCCTCTGCGTATAATTGGGCCGCTCAAGCGTGACGTCACATGCCGTGACGCCAAACGTCATGACGTCACGCCTTGAGCGGCCCAATTACACGCAGAGGGGGCCGCTTTCGCCCGTGCGATGCGTCTATCTTCGCGGGCAGCTGGAGGCAGGGGAGCTGCGGTAGTCTTCGCCGATGTCAGTCTCCGGAGGGGGGGCTGCAAAAAAAGTAAGTCGCTTCGTTGCTTTACACTGCCAGTCCTCCCTCCCCTCCCGAAGCAAGGCTGCTTTTTGCGCCTTGCTTCGGGAGGAAATTAGCAGGTAAGGAATAATTTTCTTTTCCCTGTACGTACCAGGATCAGTCCAGACGGTGGGATGTACCCAAGCTTCCCTAAATCGGGTGGGACCCTGAGAGTCCTGCTCGGAGAACCTGGTCGCCAAAGTGTCCCGATGCTGACGACGCCAGGTGTAATCAATAATGTCTCGAAAGTGTGCAGCAATTTCCATGTTGCTGCTCAACAAATTTCCTGAGAGGAGACGGATCGTACATCCGCCCAGGAAGCTGCCTGCGAGCAAGTGGAGTGAGCGACAACTCCACTAGGAGGAGCTCGTCCTGCGGCAATGACGTCCTTTAGCCATCGTGCAATCGTAGTCTTCGAGGCCGGTGAACCTTTCTTCGGACCCGACCAGAGGACGAATAGATGATTGGAGACCCTGAAATCATTAGTCGCCTCCAGGTAGTGAACCAACGTGCGCTTTACATCCAAAAGACGAAGGGACCTTGGCTCATCGGCGGAAAAGGACGGAAGTTCTACCGTCTGATTCAAGTGAAAAGCAGATACCACCTTCGGGAGAAACGAAGGGACGGTGCGGAGGTACACCCAGGAGTCCGTGAGACGAAGATAAGGCTCTCTACAGGACAATGCTTGAAGTTCCGAAATGCATTGTGCGGAACAGAAGGCCACTAGAAACCCAGTCTTGAGCGTGAGATCCTTAATGGTTGCTCCACGGAGCGGTTCAAAAGGTGATTTGAACTAGGGAAACCTGGGCTCTTAGCCCATTGCGCTAACCTCTAGGCAGCTACTCCATTCCTGCTTCACAGAAAAACCTGAGAGATATAAAGACTTCCAAGATCCTGATTATTAGAATTCTCATGAGATGTTTTCACACTGCAGAGGAAAGAGGTCACAAGGGGTACATGGCTTTTAGCAAAGATTGAAACATATATTGGAAAATCTAGTTTACTCGTGCTCTGTGCCTCTCTAAAGGGTGGAGATCCCTGATGGAGAAATGCAGTATTCAAAAAGCTTTTGTGTATGGACAGGGGCATGGGAGGGATTTTGATAACTTCAGACTTACAGAAGAGATGCAAAATATTAAATAGCTAACCAGTAAGTAAAATCTTCTGGTTAGTTGATTAAGCTATTTATTCCTCCTAGTCCTAAAAAGGTCCAAACAAATGGGTTGTTCCCTACCAGAGGTCTAAGGTAGAGAGCATAGCATTCTCTGTGATGTCATTACAGCTACTAAAATATGGTGCAGTCCAGAAAATTCCTCAGTATTCTCTATCTCCAGCAGATGATAGGATATGCTGGTGGTGCAGCAGGAGTTTTTCCGACAAGGCCTGCCTAGCCCTTTAGGATGTGGTAAGGCAGGGGTTTCTCAGGTATCCTAGGCCAGGCTCCCGGCTTTCTAATACTACTCGTTGATTCCCAGCCCCAGAGGGAATTTGGTTGAACCAGAGGGGTTTGAGTTGGAATATTAAGGATCCTTTGTCTGCCTGCCTCTGTTTTTTATATCGGCAGGGCCAGCTGACATGGGAATTGAGTTCTCTTCTCCCTGCTTAGGGAGCAGGGCACCAGGGTCTAGAGTTGGTGTGTTTGGGTGGGAAAGCAAATAAGACCAATAATGGCCGCCTCCTGACTAATTTCCATATCCTGTGACATTTCTAATATTTGTGAAATATCCAACGTCGGTGTCTTATAGCTTCTTCCTCCGCCCAGTCAACTTGCTGAAGATAAGCTTTTATGATTACTGGCATTGCAGACTGCAGGATTTTCAAATTTTGCTGAATGTACAGCTTAAACATCTCCAGAGGAGCAATCATATTTATTACAGGGAAATTCAAAACTCTAAGGTTGTGTGACCTCAGCGTATTTTCAGCGCATTTTCAGTGTTCTCAAGTCTCCTATTTGCTAAATCCGATTGAACAAGCTTGTTGTATTACATCTCTAGCAGAGATCTTGCCTTCAAGGTTTTCCACTTTCTCTTTAAATGTGGAAATCAAATTTGTATTCAAAACAATTTGATTCTTGGTTTCATTAGTTACTTGAGAAAGTGATAATATTGATTCTATTGATTTTAAAATGTTCCATATTCCCTTCAAAGACATTTCCACCGGTCTTTGCAAATTCAGCCCAGGAATCCTAATTTCTGATTGTGCGGTTCCGGTTTCCACCTTCATGACAGTGCTCAGTTCAGTACCTTGAGAAGAAATCCTTGCCACTGCTCAATGTTCCTCCATAGTGGAAACTTGTTCAAGTTCCCCAGTGGTTCCTGTAGAACTCATCCCAGCCTCTCCACAATGCCCCACGATAGTCTCTGGGGTCTCCCCCTGTCGCTGCAGATCGAATTCTCCCCGCGAAACACACAAGGAGCTTCCTACCGTAGCCGGTATTGGAGAGGACTCATCTGTTTGTCCGGGGTGAGCCAGCCTGTTTGGCGCACCAGGGCTCAAGAGTGGTATCAAAGGTTAAGGGGAACAACGCACGCTCCAACGTAGTCACCCCAGTGACCAGGCTCTCTGGTGAAGAAGAAGCCCTCGATGCGGGGCTGATGAGGATCGGGGGAAGGTAAGTAACACTTCTTTTTGTGTGATGTATTGAAAAACGGGAGAAAAATTGTAAAAGGAAAATGCCGCACAGAGGGAGCTCCGACGCAGCGTCCTACACGGTGGCTATCTTGCGCTCCCCCAGCCCTTCCTTTTTGACTTGGCAACAGCTCCAAAACTTTTACCAAGGTAATGGTAGTTGTAGCTGCTTCTCTGAGGAAAGAAGGTTCATCCTTAACTGGACAACTGGCTAATAAGGTCCAAATCTTTTCAAGAGGGTAATGGAACCTTAGACTAGTCTAGCAGTTAGAGAATTTGGGCTGGGTGATCAATTTTTCAAAGAGCTATTCAATCTCTGGAATAGCTGGGGGATTAATTTGATATGAACAAAAATCGTTTACTTCCAAGATTTTAGATTAAGCACAGAGATTCTCCCTTCTTACTGAGCCCAGAGTTTAGGATTATCTGCAGCTGCTCAAGTTGATGGCCGCCACCTTGCATCCCATTCCCCGGGTCAGATATCACATGCTCTGTAGCCTGTGCTGCTCTCCCCTTAGTCACCCCAATTTCAAGATTTCAAGTGCTGTTTTCTCTTGCTGCTGCTAAATGGAAGGACAGTCCTGCTTGGTGGACCTTGTAGCAGAATGTTAAAAGGTTTGACTCTGGAACCTCTCTCATTGATATTTACCACCGGTACAGGTATGAACCTATCAGGTTGGAGAGCATAGTGTCTGGATGAGGTAGCTCAAGGACTCTGGTCTCAGGATCCATCAACAGGCTAGAAACCAGGGTGATAAGACTAGCTTTGCAGTTTCTTCCCTTAATAAAGGGAAAGGTGGTAAGAGTGTTCTCTGACAATGCAACTATAGTCTCATACATAAACAAACAAGGAGGCACTCTGAGCCTTGGAGTGTCAAAAAACCAATTCCCTCTTTTGTTGGGCAGAAGAGAATGTCACTCAACTTTCAGGAGCATACATTACAAGATAATAAAATGTATAGGCAGAATTAGGAACTTTTTGGATCCAGGAGAATGGGAATTGTCCTGCTGCATTTCAGATGATTGTGGACTGTTGGGGTCTTTGGATCTCAAGGTGACCTGCAGGAATGCTGAGGTCTACTGATTATTCAGTCTACGTAGGGAAGCCATATGTGAAGGCATAAACATTTTAATTCAGTCTTGGCCAAGAAGGAATTTGCTGTGTGTACTTCCATGGTCCTTAAAAGGGAAAATATTAAGTTGTTAGTTTATTCATTTAATTTAGTTTTTATATTTTTTATTTCATTGTAACTTGTGAACCATTGTGATGGCTCCCCTGAACGACTGTATACAAAAATCAATCAAATAAATAAAGTAAGTTGAACAAGGAACCGATCCAGATGGTCTTGGTGGCTCCAGACTGGCTGAGGAGGCGCTAATACATAGCTATAATAACACTGCAGGTAGTCCTAGTATTGAGGTTTTCAGAGACCAGAGGCCTCCTATCTCAAGGTCCAGCCAGTATGGGACGACTGGTTCCATTCCCATTTATAGCTTAGCACCTGAGAGGTTGCATTTGCAACGGAAAGGCTATTCCTCCTCTGTAATTTCCATTATTGAAAGCCTGTAAGAGGACTGCTGCTATGGCATACAGTGACTTGCAAAAGTATTCAAACCCCTTAAAGTCGTCATGTGTGTGGATTACAAATGACACTTATACAGATTTTTCCAGACTGTTTATTACAAACCAGTATGCTTTAAGTAAATTTTCAGTCACAAATCATTTCTTGGGGGGGGGTTGAGACTATGACCTCCATTAAGACCATTGGTTCCTCAGTGGAACCTTAATTTGGTTCTCAGGGCCTTACCCTCTAGGCCAGCGGTTCTCGACCGGTGTGTCGCCAAGAACACACAGGTGTGTTGCCACACTTCCTGGTCCTCCGCTGACCCAGCTGCTCCCCCCTACCCAAGCAAAATAGGTCCTCCGCCCGGGCTTAAAATGCTCAAAGCCCAGGCGGAACGCGGCAGGACAGCTGGAGTCAGCGGCACCAGCATGGTCTCTTCTTCCTGCCCCCCTCCCCTGCGGCCCGGAAGAGGAAGTGGTGAGCAGCGGGTGCATGCGCACAAAGAAGAGACCCTGCTAGTGTGGGCGGCATCGGCCTGAAGAAAAGAGGTGTGGTCTTGAAGGATGAACAGCGCGGCTCGGAGAAAAACGAGGAACAACGTCAACCCCCGCGGCCGATGGGACTCCTTTCTCCGCGAGGGCTGAACATAAAGGAGGTTACTGCTGCTGCTAGTTTGGGGGGGGGGGGGGGGGAGTGAGTGAATGAGCAAGCATGTGTATTTGAGATCCTGTGTGTGTGAGTGAAATAGCATGTATGTGAATGATTGATTGAGAGCCTGTGTGAGAGCATGAATGTAAGTTTGTGATTGAAAACCTGTTTGTGTGACAAAGTATGTCTGAGAGAGATCAAAGTGTGTGTATAAATAAGAGGGAGCATGTGTGTCTGTGTATGATTGAGAGCTGGTTTAGGTGAGAGCATGTGAGTATGTGGTTGAGAGCCTGTGTGTAAATGAAAGAGAGAGCATGTTTGTAAGCATGTGAATGAGTCTGTGTGTGAGAGAAGACAGCCTGTATGTGTGTGATTGAAAGCGTGTGTTTGTAAGCCTGAAAAGACAGCATGTATGTAAATGTGTAATTAAGAGCCTATGTAAGTGAGAGAGAAAAAGCATGTGTATATGTGAGCGATTGATCGTCGGTGTGAGAGAGAGAGGAGAAAGTTGCAAGCAAACCATCCCTCCTCCTGCTAATTCAAAACAATCTCAGGGCACCTGGATATCAAACGTTCCCAGGTATGAGAGCAAAACCTTTTTTGTATCCATATTATTTTTCATTACTGGGTCTTTCTGTCTGCTATTTTGAAATATTTTATTGGTATCTAGAAATTTTTTATGAGTTCTTAATTATTGGATATTCCATTCATCCGCTGTTTTGAAATCTGTTCTTTTTGTTAGTATGGTTTTACTGCTATTGATTTTATATTTCTTGATTTGTTTTATAAGGACTGGTGATGTTTCTTCTTTTCCTTTATTATACTGCATACAGAGACTCTGGCTTGTTGCGGTTTCCAGTTCAGTTTTTGTCTGCATGCTTCTAGTTATGCGTTTTGGTCTCTTTATTCTTTGTTAGGTGAGGGTCAGCACATGTGATTCAGGTGAGGTTTTCTGCTGGATTGTAGTTTCTGTATAGGGCTCTTTAACAGCCTGACTTGGTCCATTTTCCTAATAGGAGATGTATTGGTGTCTTAAGGCCTGGTACTGTTTACCATTTATGCAATTTCTGTTCAGACAGTATATGTATCTTTCCCTTGTTTCATTCTTAACAATAAAAATAATACTGGGCCTTTATTTTTTATTTCCGCCGTGAGCGTGGTCTGTCAGGTGTGTCATGATGGGGGAAAAGGTTGAGAACATTACAGGAGGATCTTGCAAGACTGGAAGATTGGGCATCCAAATGGCAGATGAAATTTAATGTGGACAAGTGCAAGGTGATGCACATAGGGAAAAATAACCCTTGCTGTAGTTACACGATGTTATGTTCCATGTTAGGAGCTACCACCCAGGAAAAAGATCTAGGCATCATAGTGGATAATACTTTAAAATCGTCGGCTCAGTGTGCTGCAGCAGTCAAAAAAGCAAATAGAATGTTAGGAATTATTAGGAAGGGAATGGTTAATAGAACGGAAAATGTCATAATGCCTCTGTATCGCTCCATGGTGAGACCGCACCTTGAATACTGTGTACAATTCTGGTCGCCGCATCTCAAAAAAGATATAGTTGCGATGGAGAAGGTACAGAGAAGGGCAACCAAAATGATAAAGGGGATGGAACAGCTCCCCTATGAGGAAAGGCTGAAGAGGTTAGGGCTGTTCAGCTTGGAGAAGAGACGGCTGAGGGGGGATATGATAGAGGTCTTTAAGATCATGAGAGGTCTTGAACGAGTAGATGTGACTCGGTTATTTACACTTTCGAATAATAGAAGGACTAGGGGGCATTCCATGAAGTTAGCAAGTAACACATTTAAGACTAATCGGAGAAAATTCTTTTTCACTCAACGCACAATAAAGCTCTGGAATTTGTTGCCAGAGAAGGTAGTTAGTGCAGTTAGTGTAGCTGGGTTCAAAAAAGGTTTGGATAAGTTCTTGGAGGAGAAGCCCATTAATGGCTATTAATCAATTATACTTAGGGAATAGCCACTGCTATTAATTGCATCAGTAGCATGGGTTCTTCTTAGTGTTTGGGTAATTGCCAGGTTCTTGTGGCCTGGTTTTTGGCCTCTGTTGGAAACAGGATGCTGGGCTTGATGGACCCTTGGTCTGACCCAGCATGGCAATTTCTTATGTTCTTAACCACTGCTCTAGTCTATCCCCACCCCAAGCCTCTGCAACAGGTGTCTATCCAGGATTTGTCTTTTAAAGCTGTGTTTTTGGTTGTGATCTGTTTGGCTCTGCATATTTCAGAGCTGTAAGCCTTATCCTGTAGGGATCCTTTCCTGGTATTTTCTGCCGATTTGGTGACTTTGGTTTGTGCCTTCTTTCTTACCCAAGATACTTTTTGGTATTTTTAAATCAGTTAATTTGCCTCCCAGCTTTTTTCAAGGATGTGTGTTTGGGTGTAAGCAGATCATTGAGATTTTTGGATGCCCGTTGGGTTCTCCTAAAATATTTTGGAAGTTACTAATTCTTTTCAGCAGTCAGGCTGTCTGTGTTTTGGAGGCCCTTGCAAGGCAGCATTTAAAGCTACCTTGGCCAGATAGATTAAGGACACTTTCCTCTTCAGCATACACTCTCAAGGGTCATCGGTTTCTGTCTGCTCTCCAAACTCGTTCTACCAGGGCTCACTCTTCTTCCTGGGCTGAAGCTATGTCTATTGTGCCAGAGGATATTTGTAAAGCAGCTATTTGGTTCTCTTTGAACTCGTTAAGCATTGCCATTTGGATATTAGGACTAGAGAGGATGCATCTTTTCCTTGCAGATGTCATTAAGGCAGCCCTTACTTCTTGTTTTCCAGATTAGATGGGTTTTGATACTTCCCATTGTAACTGTTTTAGTTTGATAAGGAATAATTCACAGACACCAATTTAATAATAATTTTTAATAAGCAAATTGATAAAAGTTGATTTGCTATATCCTTTTTAATGTTTCTTTAGTATACACTTAGAATATACAGTAAAGTATATAATTCCTTATCCAGTTATCTCTAGGAATCTTTCCAGAGATAATGAAATAAACGCAGAGAATTTCCCAGATATCTATACTTGATTAATATTGTATCAAATACTTACGATGTAAGTTGTAGCTGGCCAGGCTATTGATACTCACAGTGGGGAGGGAAGTAGCACTGTGATACAGGATATCTTCTGGGCATGCGTTTCTCTCTCTCTCTGCCTCCAAAGCGATGATAAAGTTCTACCCTGTTTTATACTGTCCCAAGTGAAATCCAGGACAAATGTTCTTTTCTGATTGGTCACAAATTGGAGCTCTTTTCCTCAAATATGGTTTTGTACCAGAATAACCAAGTTCTCTTGTCATATATGGTTTTGTGCCAGAATAGCCCCAGCCAACTAAGAATCACTTATTAGCATGGCTCTTCCATATAGAAACAGTTGTTCTTTTGGGAGTTATTTTTGATCCAACCAATCAATGACTATAGCAATGACTGTATCCAGGACTTCAGCTCTGGTTGATAGACAGACCCAAATGTAGGCTATTTTAACTCACTCCAGACGTTGTTGTCAATCTTCCAACTTTCCAATGTCCAGCATCTCTGAGCAAAATGCGGAGACAGCACATCTTCAGCCTGATTCATTAGTAAGTTTTAGCTGGCTTACTAGTTAAATCCACTGTATCCAATACAATATTAATTCAAATTAGGAAATCAAAGAAATAATCTCCTCATCCCACACCATCTAATCTGGAATGGTGTAGCAGGATGTGGGGAAAGTAGAAGTTTCTTACCTGTTCATTTTCCTTTAGTCTTGCTACAGTAGACCAGGCCCTTCCTGGGAAATTGGGCCCTAGTATGGCAAAGGACATGCTGCTTCATTCATATGGATGATAAATGCTTATTCACAGGAATTTTACAAGATGTGTAAGCTTTTTTTTTTTTCTTTTTTCCCCTCCTGTTTATGGAGGAGTAGTTCTGTTAGAGGATCAGTTTCTGAAGTTTGTTCAAGTTTATCAATATTTGGGATGCTTTTAGTGTTTTACTAGAATACTGAGGAACTTTCTGGACTGCACCATGTGTAAGTAGCAGTGACAGAGCACACAGCTTTTTTCTGACATCTCCATCTGCTGACAGGGAAGAACACTTGTCTGGGCTGGTGTAGCAGGACTAAAGGAAAAGAAATTAACAGGTAAGAAACTTCTCCAAATTAGCTGTCAAGTGCAGTTGAGAGAATGAGTACCACCATGGCTACTTCAGTGCTTTCTCCCAGCTGAATGCACAGCTCCCATGCCGCCATTGTCTAGCCTGGAGTGTGTACATCAGCATGTCAATCTGGGGACAGTGGAGGAGGATGGTTAATGCTGCTGCTTTCGGCCTTGTTGTTTAAATGGTTACATTTTTAAACAATATTTACATCTTTAACTTTGAATATCTTGATTTGACAGGAAACAATAAAGGACTTGACAGCTGGACAGGAAATCCTTGAAAGGGAGGTGAAGGAGTTAAATAAGCGCTTGGAGAGAAACATGGTTATTTTGGAGAGCAGAAATATTGATCCAGGTGACTTGCTTGTCTTTTATTTTCATATAGAACTTTAACTCTCCTTTTAGTCAGCATACTAAAAATAGAATCTGAAATGTCAGTAAAATTTCTCCCACAACTTCATTAGTCAATAACTTGAAATGCACTCCTCCCTCACTAGCTGCAGTTTTTCTCCACACCAGAATGGCTGCTGCTCCTAGTTCAATTCTGACTTTTTTTTTCCTACAACATTTAAATTTTGGGCTCCTGTCATCTGTGTAACAAGACACTGAATATATCGGGCAATACTAGATCTTGGGCAGCTCTGGTATATTTGTTGGCACTTCTTGCAGGCGGTGTGAAATTTAGATTCTGCAAGGGAAGGAAAAAAATGTGTGAGGCAGGTGGAGGGAAAAATGGGGCAAATTAAGGTTTTAGATACACAAGCAGTTGAGTCTTGAGCTAATGACTTAACTGTCAAGCTGAGAAGACAGATCAAGTAGAGCTCCATGGGGGGGGGGTTAATTGTTCAGAGTAGTTAAATCACAAGCAGATTGTGATAAATTGCAGGAAGACCTTGTGAGGCTGGAAAATTGGGCATCAAAATGGCAGATGAAATTTAATGTGGACAAGTGCAAGGTGATGCATATAGGGAAAAATAACCCTTGCTATAATTACACAATGTTGGGTTCCATATTAGGTGCTACAACCCAAGAAAGAGATCTAGGCATCATAGTGGATAACACATTGAAATCGTCGGTTCAGTGTGCTGCGGCAGTCAAAAAAGCAAACAGAATGTTGGGAATTATTAGAAAGGGAATGGTGAATAAAACGGAAAATGTCATAATGCCTCTGTATCGCTCCATGGTGAGACCGCACCTTGAATACTATGTACAATTCTGGTCGCCGCATCTCAAAAAAGATATAATTGCGATGGAGAAGGTACAGAGAAGGGCGACCAAAATGATAAAGGGAATGGAACAACTCCCCTATGAGGAAAGACTAAAGAGGTTAGGACTTTTCAGCTTGGAGAAGAGACTGCTGAGGGGGGAATATGATAGAGGTGTTTAAAATCATGAGAGATCTAGAACGGGTAGATGTGAATCGGTTATTTACTCTGGACCCATACCCCTAGTATAGAGGCACAACGTATTGTCCAAGGTTTCAGTGTTGGATTCCCCATTCAATTCCAGGATCACTAGGAGGGGAAATCGTAGAAGCAAAATTGGACACTGAGTTGGCACTGGGACCTATGACTGGACCATTTTTCATATCAGCCTTCTCAAAAAATGTATCTATCACCTTTGGCAATGGTCCCTAAGAAAGAGCCTGGCAAGTTCAATCTTATCCAGAACCTCTCCTACTCTCCAGGTTCATCTGTGAATGCTCAGCTCCCCCCCCCCCCCCCAAAAGAATGCTAAGTGCAATATGCATCATTTGACCATGCTATCGCATTACTCAAAGTGTGGTGCAGCTCCCTTAATGGCCTAGTCTGATAGTTAGCGATCAGCTTTGCTGCCTGTTCACCTGAGCAGCTTCCTGTTGAGCTTTTGGTTCAGAAATCAGTACTAGTTTGATAAATGCATGCCAATAGGATGTTCAGTTTGATGTGCCTACTTTGAGCTCTTCAGTTCTTTCCTTCATTGAGTGACATCACAACAAGCAGGATCAAGCAACATCATACATTACCTTGATTTTTTGTTTGTTGGGTCGAAGGAATCGGATGCATGTGCACGCCTATTACAGGAATTCCAATCTGTTGCCGAGAACTTGGGTATCCCCCGGTTCACAAGAAAACAGATGGCCCTTCTGCAGTCACTTTGTTTTCTTGGCATAGAGTTGGATTCAATCAACATGGTTTCTAGGCTTCCAAAGGACAAAGTAGTAAAACTGCGTGTAATGTTGCCAAAGATTGAAGGACAAACATAATTTTTAGTGTGACAGTCATGCGATGGTCCAGGTTTTGGACACAATTGGCTAAATGCCCACAAGGTGGTAGACTTGCTAAGAGAGGTGTTCCTTGCAGGTTTGCGCATCAATACTACAGTGAGAACAAGGAATGTTCCAGGATTTTGTAATGGTATTGATGATTCCTTATCTTATTCTAAGTGGGATTTGTTGGCACTGGGACATTTGGTACCCACAGCGGATGAACAAAGAACTCCAGTGCCAGAGCATCTGTGGATGATTGGTGTCTAGCCACTAGGGACTTAGTAAGAGGGTCCTTGGCTCTGCCCACATGAGCTGCATATTGCTGAAGTTATGACCACATGACCAGATTCCTAAAGCAACATGGCTGGAGGCCTGGACCAGTGCTGGATGACCTGATGGTGAAATACATCTCTTCAGCCAAGGAAGTGAGGGCATCCAGAAGCTCAGTGGCTAGACATCTAGCATGCAGATGGGGAGGATCCCACCAAGTCCTTTCTGTGGAAGATGTTAGCGGGTTGGTCAAGGAAGTTGGGGCTGACCGTGGACACACAGTTTCCAATTTCACATAATCTGCTGGGAACCCTGTGGGTGCTTTTGGCATTCATCTGTGTTTCTGACTTCGACACAAACCTGATTTGCCTTGCCTTCTCGCTTGTCTTGGAGCTTTAAGCGTGAATGACTTTGTTACATCCGACAAGAACGATCCGTATCTGTGGCATATTGTTGTAGAATGACGTACACCTCTAGTGCTCTGTATAAAGATACGCAAGTCGAAACCCAGTCAGGTGGGAAAGGGTGCAATCCTTTCTTTGAAGCAGATTGAGGCATGCAACACTTGTCCTGTCCAGAACATGGAAAAGTATTTAGCAGTTTGACCCTCTGGAGGTATACATTTGTTACACTGACCAGGTCCCAATGACCAGATATAAGTTCTCCACTGTGCTCATAATGGCTGTAACAAAAATGGGCCTGGATGCCAAAAAAATTTACTACATACTCCTTTGGGATTGGAGCAGCCACGAGCGCAGCGCAAGCAGGTCTATGGATTGACACCATACGGAGGATAGGAAGATGGAGATCCACAGCAGTCAATACCAGTTGGCTATGATCCCTTGGCTGGACCCATACCCCTAGTATAGAGAGGCACAACGTATTGTCCAAGGTTTCAGTGTTGGATTCCCCATTCAATTCCAGGATCACTAGGAGGGGAAATCGAAGAAGCAAAATTGGACACTGAGTTGGCACTGGGACCTATGACTGGTCTGGGTTAGCACATCTACTCATAATTCTTAATGGTGGTTTGCAGATCTGTGCCAAGCTCAATTGACTTCTTGGATTATCAGCCACTCTTTTTTGTGCATTGGACTGCTAAGAGAGCATGCGATCACCCCTATGGACTGCATTTGGGATTGGCACCTCGAGGGCTAGTCTTGACATGGATGGACAAGCCAGGCATGCGTTGGGACCAATTGTTACCCCTTCTTTGGCATTTGAGGGATTCAACGGCAATCCCAGACGCCATCATAATACATTTGGGGGACAATGACCTTGGCGAATTATCAAGCAAGCAGTTAATTTTGAGGATCAAGAATGAATTGGCTGAGTTATCATCCTAGTTCCCTCATACTCATTTCTTGTGGTCTTGACATTATTCCACGTCCAAAACTGCAGGATTTGAAACTGTGAAGGAGTGGATGCAAGTAGGTCAACTGTCAGATCGGCGTATAGACCTGCAAGCTTGGTGGAAGCCAGATCAGATGCAAATGGGTGGATCTCCATTGTCAAGTTTTGTGTAGATTGGACAAAGTTCATCTTTCTGACATTTGGATACAATATATTCAATGCCCTACAGTAGGCAAAGGAGGGATTGTTGGGGGATTGATGTTGGCTGCAGCTGAATGTTACAGGGCATGAGGCAAGAGCATGCCCTACCTCATGCCTATGGCGGTTACCCGGACCGGTAGGGATATTTTGGGCATGGTGCAGGCATGCATCACTATCCAGGTCAGCAGTGGACTGGTACCTTGGGCGGTGCCTGGCGGGGCATTCTGTATGCCTGGGGGGGGGGGGGGGGGGGGGCCCTTGCTTGGAGACAAGGCGGGGGGGGGGGCTGGGTTTGATGCTGCCTTGCTTGGTTGTTATGGTGGATAGCGGAGATTTCTCTGACTCCATCTGCTGGAGGGGAGGCATAACCCAGCAGTCTGGACTGATCCTGGTACGTACAGGGAAATCTAATTAACCCACTGCCATAAATGTGTACATTATTTAATACAATGCAATAACAGACAAATTGAATAAAAAGGCTGCAGCCTTATTGAACTATATATAGAGGGAGGGGGAGAGTTCAATAAAGTTGTGGCCTTTTTATCCAATTTCTACGCATCTGTCATAAGAACATAAGAAAATGCCATACTGGGTCAGACCAAGGGTCCATCAAGCCCAGCATCCTGTTTCCAACAGTGGCCAATCCAGGCCATAAGAACCTGGCAAGTACCCAAAAACTAAGTCTATTCCATGTTACTGTTGCTAGTAATAGCAGAGGCTATTTTCTAAGTCAACTTAATAGCAGGTAATGGACTTCTCCAAGAACTTATCCAATCCTTTTTTATACCCAGCTACACTAACTGCACTAACCACATCCCCTGGCACCAAATTCCAGAGTTTGTTCGTTGAGTGGAAAAAAAACTTTCTCTGATTGCATTGTATTAAATGTACACACTTATGGCAGTGGGTTAATTAGAGGTGATGTGGCTGCTAGTTATAGCTAATGCCATCATTTAGCATGGACTTTCCATGCAAGGGTGCTAACTTAAAAGCACATTTTTGGAGCATAAAAGACTTTGCTGTATCAGCAGTAAAATTTGCACCCAATTGGGTTAATTTTAAAACCAGCACATATGGGCACACAGAAGCAAACGTACGCTGGCATTTTAAATCATGCACACATTTACACGTGTATGATTTAAAATATGCTTAGCCTATGCATGTGTGCTCCTAATTTTAATCCGTTACATAAATATACTTTGCATATCTATCTTAAATAGTCTGCGTTGACAAGCACAGGTAAGTGAAATTTAAAACCTGCTCGCATGAAGGCCATAGCCAGTTTTCCCAATAAATCTACCAGGTTGCCCAGTCTATCTTGAGGCCATCCAGACCTCTCTGGTTCTTCATCCTGCACTCACTGAAGTTGACCAGGACCCCCTCACCCTGTCGTGTTTTCCCTAAAACACGATTTCTGCAGACTTGCTCCTCAAGAGCAGCAGTAAATATACATGGCTAACAAGCTGCTGAGTGCTGTGGTCTCAGATTTAAGTGTGTAACTGTTGGCCCGGCCTCAGAATGCCCATGCTCTGCTCCTATTCTGGGCCCCCCTTTTTTTTTTTTTTTTTTAGCTCATGCTTTTAAAATCATATTACTCATGTGCGGCCCACATACTCGCATATGTAGGCTTTTAGTGCGAACAACGCTTTTAATATTCGGTCCAATATGCTCACAAATCTGAGGGTTAAACCTTAAGCTCAGTTAAACGCATCTTATTGCATCAGCTTGCTGGGAAGACTTTGGACAAATACAAAGATATTGTGTGCCTGTATAGAGCTCTGTTTTGACCACACCTAGAGTATTGTGTATGGTTCTATTGCTCCATCTCAAAGGTACAAAGAAGGGCAAATTGGTGTGAAGATTGGTTACAAAAAAAAAAAAAAAAAGTTTTGGGATTTTTAGCTTGGGGGGGTGGGGGGAATAGAAGGGGGTCTGATAGAGATCAGCAAGATCATACTGGAAAAGAACAAATCATAAAGGAGCAGAGGTCATCTAAGGAAGTTATGCTACCAATTTCAAGACTAACACAAACTATCTCTTTAGCCAGTGGGTAGGTAAACTGGAATCTGCTGCTACCAAATCTAATCATAGCAAGAAGTAGAAAGAAGTCCAAGAGGAGTCTGGATGCATTCCTGGAAGATAAGGAGATAAATGGATATTAGAGATTGGGTGGAGGCCAAGTGGCTTTACACTTTTATAGAGCTACAGGGAACATAACATAAGAAATTTCCATGCTGGGTCAGACCAAAGGTCCATCAAGCCCAGCATCCTGTTTCCAACAGGGGCCAAAACCAGGCCACAAGAACCTGGCAATTACCCAAACACTAAGAAGAACCCATGCTACTGATGCAATTAATAGCAGTGGCTATTCCCTAAGAAAACTTGATTAATAGCCATTAATGGACTTCTCCTCCAAGAACTTATCCAAACCTTTTTTGAACCCAGCTACACTAACTGCACTAACCACATCCTCTGGCAACAAATTCCAGAGCTTAATTGTGTGTTGAGTGAAAAAACTCACCAATTAATTTTAAATGTGTACTTGCTAACTTCATGGAGTGCCCCCTAGGCCTTCTATAGGAATTATTAGGAAGAGAATAGTGAATAAAACAGAAAATGTCAATGCCTCTGTATCGCTTCATGGTAAGACCGCACCTTGAGTACTGTGTACAGTTCTGGTCACCGCATCTCAATAATGATTTGTTGCACTGGAGAAGTTACAGAGAAGGACGATCAAAATGATGAAGGGGATGGAACAGCTCCCCTATGAGGAAAGGCAAAAGAGGTTAGGGCTGTTCAGCTTGGAGAAGACACAGCTGAGGGGGATATGATAGAGGTCTTTAAAATCATGAGAAGTTTAGAATGGGTAGATGTAAATCGGTTATTTACACTTTCGAATAATAGACTAGGGGGCACTCCATGAAGTTAGCAAGTAGCACATTTAAAATTAATTACTTTTTTGGCTGCTGCAGCACACTGAGCTGACTCTTTTTTTTTTTAATGTATTATCCACTATGATGCCTAGATTTTTTTCCTGGGTTGTAACTCCTAATATGGAACCTAACATCATATAACTACAGCAGAGCTTTCCAAATTTTTCATGTTGGTGACACACTTTTTAGACATAAGAACATAAGAAATTGCCATGCTGGGTCAGACCAAGGGTCCATCAAGCCTAGCATCCTGTTTCCAACAGAGGCCAAAACCAGGCCACAAGAACCTGGCAATTATCCAAACACTAAGAAGATCCCATGCTACTGATGCAATTAATAGCAGTGGCTATTCCCTAAGTAAAATTGATTAATAGCTGTTAATGGACTTCTCCTCCAAGAACTTATCCAAACCTTTTTTGAACCCAGCTATACTAACTGCACTAACCACATCCTCTGGCAACAAATTCCAGAGGTTTTTTTTTTATTTATAATTTATTAAATTTCTTACATACATTTATATGAAATAAGAAAAGGAAAATAGTCTGTTAACACATAAACCATAATTTACCATATAATAAAAGGAAAAAAAAATTATTCTATAACAGACATATATAGACCCCTTTATCTGGGGGAGCCTTTTATTTACTAAGTAATAATAAAGGAAATTATGACCCATTCATAAACAAGAGAGAAACTTTTCGCTTTTACCAAACTTATTCATCAATAAGGGCTATAACTCACTTAGCCGCTTTTATCTTGAAGAAATACTTCTAGATGCCCTGGGTCAACGAAAACAAACTTATTTCTTTGGTATGAAATCATGCATTTACAGGGGTATTTTAAAAAGAAGGTGGCTCCAAGTGCTAATACCCTCTGTTTCAATATCAAAAATTGTTTCCTTCTGTGTTGAGTTACCCTCGACACATCGGGAAAAATTTGCATTGTTTGTCCACAAAAAGAAAAATTTTTATTCAAAAAGTATTTCTGGAGAACCAGATTTTTCTGGCTCTCTAGTGCAAATACCACCACCAAGATCGACCTTATCTGGATATTATCCACCGATGCCTCCAAAAAGGATGTCAAATTGGGGCTTTCTGGTTGGAGTATATCCATGTCACCATCATTCTTAGCAAGATTCTTTTTTACATTTGATACATAGTACAAATTAGAAATAATTATTTCCTCTGAAATACCCAAAATTTCTTTTGAGTATTTTTTAAATAATTCATTAGCAGACAGAAGTCTAGTTATAGGGAAATTCAATATACGTAAATTTTTTTTCCTTAACACGTTATCCATATTCTCTAATTGCCTATATATCATTAAAGTATCCTTCATAAATGCAGATCCCGATGTCTGAATAGTCGCTACTTGTGTAGCAGTAGCCACACTAGTTGCTTCTAGATCTTTCAGTCTCTTTTCGTGTTCCCCTAGGGCTTTCTTAGTATCCGAAGTAAAAAGAGTGGCCTAGTTCATGGATTGGACTAATCTCCTATCCATGTTAGTTACTGCCCGCCATACATCAGTTAAAGTAATATTTTCAGGTTCAGTTATAGTTGATCCCAAATTCGTGAGGGGTCCTTCATTACCCTCTTCTGCAGTATTTTCTCCTCCAACTGCTCCCATAACCATATCCTGAACTTTGTCAATTACCCCTGGTACCTGGGCCGTTTTTATTGCCAATTGGGGGGAAGCCTCGGTAGCACCATTGGGCTCCCCTCCTACCAGGTTTGATGTGAAAGTTTGGTTCTGGGGCGGACTCCCGGAATCCCCTGATGAAAAGATATCTCTGTAGCCAGCTCTCTCAAATTATAACTCACCCTCCGTTGAAGGTGAGCATCCATGGGGCCTCGAACTTCTTTTGCCGTTGGCGTTGAGGTTTTTACCTTCCTCTTTCTCCCCATTAGATGGTAATTTCTGCCGAAGAAAAAAAACGCCCAGGGGCGCGCCCCTTTGGCAGCGCGCCGGTGGCTGCGCGCCGCTGTGGGACTCCAGAAATACCCACAGCAGCTTCCGCTGACGTCGGGGTGGGCGGAGCTCAGGTCTCGCACTGCTCCCTCCGGTGTTCCTCGTCCTGCAGCCCCGTTTCCTCCTCTCTCTCTCTCCAAACGGCGGCTCCCCTCCAGAGTTTTATTGTGCATTGAGTGAAAAAGAATTTTCTCAGATTAGTCTTAAATGTGCTACTTGGTAACTTCATGGAATGCCCCCTAGTCCTTTTATAATCCAAAAGTGTAAATAACCGAGTCACATCTACTCGTTCAAGACCTCTCATGATCTTAAAGACCTCTATCATATCCCCCCTCAGCCATCTCTTCTCCAAGCTGAACAGCCCTAACCTCTTCAGCCTTTCCTCATAGGGAAGCTGTTCCATCCCCTTTATCATTTTGGTTGCCCTTCTCTGTACCTTCTCCATCGCAACTATATCTTTTTTGAGATGCGGCGACCAGAATTGTGCACAGTATTCAAGGTGCGGTCTCACCATGGAGCGATACAGAGGCATTATGACATTTTCTGTTCTATTAACCATTCTCTTCCTAATAATTCTTAATATTCTATTTGCTTTTTTGACTGCTGCAGCAAACTGAGCCGACGATTTTAAAGTATTATCCACTATGATGCCTAGATCTTTTTCCTGGGTGGTAGCTCCTAATATGGAATCTAACATCGTGTAACTATAGCAAGTGTTATTTTTCCCTATATGCAACACCTTGCACTTGTCCACATTAAATTTCATCTGCCATTTTGATGCCCAATCTTGCAAGGTCCTCCTGTAATGTCACAGTCTGCTTGTGATTTAACTACTCTGAATAATTTTGTATCATCTGCAAATTTGATAACCTCACTCATCGTATTCCTTTCCAGATCATTTATATATATATATATTGAAAATCACTGGTCCAAGTACAGATCCCTGAGGCACTCCACTGTTTACCCTTTTCCACTGAGAAAATTGACCATTTAATCCTACTCTGTTTCCTGTCTTTTAACCAGTTTGTAATCCACGAAAGGACATCGCCTCCTATCCCATGATTTTTTAGTTTTCTTAGAAGCCTCTCATGAGGAACTTTGTCAAATGCCTTCTGAAAATCCAAATACACTGCATCTACTGGTTCACCTTTATCCACATGTTTATTAACCCCTTCAAAAAAATGAAGCAGATTTGTGAGGCAAGACTTTCCTTGGGTAAATCCGTGCTGACTATGTTCCATTAAACCATGTCTTCTATTTGCTCTGATTTTGATCTTCAGAATAGTTTCCACTATTTTTCCAGGCATTGAAGTCAGGTTCATTGGTCTATAGGTTCCCCGATCACCCCTGGAGCCCTTTTTTAAATATTGGGGTTACATTGGTCACCCTCCAGTCTTTGGGTTCAATGGATGATTTTAATGATAGGTTACAAATTTTAATTAATAGATCTGAAATTTCATTTTTGATTTCCTTCAGAATCCTGGGATGCATCTGGTTACTGAGGCCACTGTTGGAAATAAGATGGTGGACTAGATGGACCATTGGTCTGATCCATAAAGCCAGCTTGGCCATTGTGTTCTTAGCCTTGCTTGGGTTGGAATTAATATTTATGGTGTGCACGCTATGCTTATGACAGCTTTTTATTTTGTAATTAGATACAGGCAACAGAATTCTGGAGTCAATTGAAGAGACAAACAATTGTCAAAAAGAGGCAAAGGTGAGAACTATTTAGTGGGAAAATAATTTTGAAGTGAAATCTATTTTTTAATTTAGTGTTGGCAAGAAATTACAGGGGACTGTAATTTTGGGGTAAGATTGGATAGTGCATTGTCTGGTATGTTCATTTTTCTTGATATTTTCTTTTTATTCAGCTGCTTAGAGAGAATCTGATAAAGGAATTAAAAAATTTCAGTGAGACAACTGCAAAAAAAGTGGCAGAATTGCAGGTAAGAGACAAGCTACTTGACTTAGGATCTCAGAGATAGAACTGGGGATGTTTGCAATTGCAAGTTTCTTAGCGTGTAGCCAGATGGACTTGGGACCAATGAGTTATGTTCCCCTGCCAGCAGATGAAGATGGAGTAAGGCTGTAAAGCTGACATCACAGTATGTATACCCCTGCCGTGACCTAAGCCCTCTGGTATTCTCAGTCTCCAGCAGATGGTAGACATACCTCTCCCTATGGGGAATGTCGTACCTTTTTAGAAGGAGAAATTTTACATTCAAAATTTTAGAAAATTGAGCCCTGCTCTACTGCGGTGATACCTAAAGGTCCCTCCCCCAGCTGAGAATTCCTGAGGCAATTTCCGAGATCTTTCAGAGGTGTGCCTTGGTCCAGTAGCCGGCTCCCTGCATGGACTTATGGAGTGGTGGAAGTATATCTACAGATCTCAGCCTCCCACTTCACAGGAAAAGACAACGTCAGAGCAGATTTTCTAAGCAGGGAGAGTGGATCCAGGAGAGTGAGGGCTGTTGACCAAAGCATTTACATCCAAATTTTTTTGGATTTCTGAATCACCTAACACAATAGGCCTAGGCGATGAACATCTTTACATACATAATCATAAAATAAAACAGACAGTGAATGGTCATAAAAAATAAAACAAAATTAAAACAGCACATTGCAAATCTGGAATCAAATAAAACCAATAAAAGCAACTAATAAATATAACTCTGTAACAAAACAACTTTTTTCTTTTAATTCTGAAATGTAACTTAAAATAAGCCAACTTAAAAAGAAAGGTCTTAATTTCTTTTCTGAAATTCTTAAGTGAGTCACTTTGTTTGAAGTCAATGGGAAGTGAATTCCAAAATGTTGGATCTGCAACTGAGAGAGCACTCTCGTGGGTATTATGGACTCGAGCAAGACAGGGAGATGGAATTTCCAAGAGCCCTCTTTGGGACAAACGCAAGATTCTAGATTGATAAAATTTTAAAATCACATTGGCCCAACCGCAAGCGTTTCAACTGATAGATTGCTGGGGTCCCCCATCAATCAACATGCTAGCCACATCTCACAATGCAAAGATTCCTCTATTCTTCAGTTGCAGAAGAGATTAGTTGTTCCTGGGAGTTGACGCTCTTTTCCAGATCTGGCCGGAAGGCAAGTTGCTATACCCCTTTCCCCTGTGGCCCCTACTGGGCAAGGTCATTTACAGAATCGAACTCCACAGGGGACCAATCCTACTAGTAACTCCAGATTGGTCCAGGCGTCTGTGGTATGCTGACATGTGGAGAATCCCTTGTGCCTCCCACCATACAGGGACCCTGTTGCAGCAGGGACTAGTCCTTCACGAGGATCCAACTTGATTCTGACTTTTGGTCTGGTCCTTGAGAGGGCTCACCTGATGAAGCAAGGATATTCAGCGGCGGTAATGGCCACCTTACTCTAAACTCGGAAGTTCTCCATGTCCCTAGCGAATGGGCGGGTCTGGAGAGTATTTTGAGGCCTGGTGCAAAGAACACTATCATTCCCCGCCCCCCCCCCCCCGGACGGTCAGAAGATGGCTTGAATAAAAGTTTGGTCCTTAATTCCTTGAAGATGCAGGTAGCAGCTCTCTCCTCTTTCAGGGGTGATGTGAATGGGGCCTCCTTCTCAGCTCATCCTGACATGAACCGTTTTCTGAAGGAAGGTGAAGCACCTTCAACCTCCCTTACAGTTGCCCATCCCCTTGTGGAATCTTAATTTAGTACTGGATTTTTTTGGCAGGCCCTTCCTTTCGACCACTGCGCTGTCTTTCCTTGCATTTATTGACTTTGAAAACTGTGTTCCTGGTGGCTATATGCTCGGCATGCCACATCTTTGAACTGCAGGCTTTTGTCATCCCGGGAGCCATTCCTTCTGAAGGCTCCAGGGGCATTGCAGTTACGTATAGTTCCATCCTTCTTGCCCAAGGTAGTATTGGAGTTTCATTTCAATCAGTCCATTTCGTTTCCATCCCTAGATAAACTCAAGGACACGGAGGAATATAGTCTCCTCTGTCATTTGGGCGTCGAGACTCCTAGTGCGGTATCTGGAAGTCTCAGAACCAGTCCGAAAGCCTGTTTTGTCCTTCACGGTGGAAGGCAGCAGGGTGAACCAGCTCTGCAGGCTTCCATAGGTCGCTGTATTAAGGAAGTGGTCACGAGTGCCTATGTGGAGGCTGGAAAGCCATTGCCTTCTCAGGTTAGAGCTCATTTCACTAGGGCTCAGGCGGACATTTAGACTGTTGCCTGTCGCTGTCTTCCGAGCGGCAACATGGTCCTCCTCGCACACCTTCTCCAGGTTTTATCGCCTGGACTTACAGGCCCGAGAGGATGCAGCCTTCGCATGGATGATGTTGACCAGACTGCGGGCAGCCTCCCACCCCAATCATGAGTAGCTTTTGTACATCCCATTGGTTCTGAGTCCATCTACCTACACACTAGGAAAGAAATAAAATTATCAGGTAAGTAATTTCTCTTCCTTAGTGCAGACAGATGGACTTGGCATCCTGCCCTCAGCTGCCCAAGGACCGTGCCACGGATTCTTCCGTGGAGTAAGCCTCAAATCCAAGGGATTACGGGTGAGTTTTCCTCTAATCTCTAGATTAGGGTGCTTTATATTCTTACTGGAGTTCAGTGTTTATGGTTGGTTGAGTACAGTTACGGTTATCCATTTTTAATTAAGTCCTTTCACTAGAATGTCCACAGTGGCTTTTGAAAAGAATACTGGAAGGCTGAGGTCACGGCAGGGGTATATTTTATTTATTTATTTATTTAAAATTTTTATATACCGACATTCATCCAGGATATCACATCGGTTCACAGTGTAACGCAAATATACGCCATGCATGGCGCTTTACATGGAACAGATAAAACATGTTAACAAGGGAATAAAGGGGTAAGAGAACGTGGGATAAATTGCATTAAATATTAAACAAGAATTGCAAATATATACATATGTTACTATATGTACTGTGTCCTATATGTCCTATATGTACTGTGATGTCCTATATGTACTGTGTCCTGATGTCCTATATGTACTGTGATGTCAACTTTACAGCCTTACTCAATCTTCATCAGCTGGCAGGGGAGCTAACCCATTGGTCCTGGTCCATCAGTCTACAGTAAGGAAAACAAAATGTTATAATGGAGAAATTACTTACCTGATAATTTGAGGAAAAGTAATCGTAGTCTTAGTTTATATGAATGGGAGAACTTATTCCTTGAAAACAAACACATCAGCCAAGTGAACACGTGGGTCACATGATTGACAGAACAGACTTTCAACAGTCTTTTTTTTTTTTTTTTTTTCCTAAGCATTTGTGGGATTTCCTGCACCATAGCATTCCACCTAGATTTCTCTTTATCCCCTGATGGTAGTGGACATGACTCCAGCTTTGCCACTAAACTTGTCTATTACCTCTTGGTAATACCACCAAATTACCTGCTTTGTAGAGCATTCATGCTTTTCCTACATCAGGATCTGCACAGGGCTGAAATAGTATCCCTCCTTTTGCAGACTACAGTGGTCAAATGTCTCCCACAACATCTAGGGCAGTCAAAAATCAATCTGGCTGCCATATTTTGCAACACCTGAAATCACAAGTTTTTCCCTGTCACACCCATCAGTACCCCATTCCAATAATCAAAAGTGGCATGAGTAGTGCTTAAGCTATTGTTCAAAACACCTCCCCACTCATTTTGTTCTTTATTTTACGATTGTTAATTCAATGTTGGCTTCTCTACTCATTCCATGGATGTGACTTCACAAAAAATTATATTGCACAAAGATCTTTTCCTCCTCATCCCCCAGACCATGCCAGACAACTGAGTTTTTTCCCCCTACTAGCAGATGGAGACACAGAGAAGAAAAGCTTTACTGGTTGCTTGGTACATAAGCCAGTGTACTATCTGCAGGTCTTCAGTAACTTTGTCTCCAGCAGATGGTAAAGGTGTAAAGCCTGCAGTTAGCTGCTCTGGAAAAATTGCTGCCAGGAATGACAGATCCTTTTGGGGCCCTTCTTTTGGTTAAGTAGGGGTGAGCAGGGGGTTGGTGTCCCTTGGTCAGCTTGAGTTCCAGCACTAAGGGGATTTTGCAAACCAGGGGAGCTAGGTCCCTCAGGCCCTGCCTTTCTGAGGGCATCAGTCTGAAGTTGGGTTAAAAAGAAAAAAAAGGGGGGGGGGGAGCCTGGGTTTCTCAGGCAGACTTGGTGTGAGGGAGCATGCTGTTCAGTGGGGGTCCTGTTTTATATGGGGCCACATGTTTCCTTCTGTCTGTGGCCAGACACAGCAAGTACAGTGGCAGCATGGATGTGGCACAGGAATGCACTAAAAAATTTCCAGCATATGGAAGATGCCAGGGCTCAGCTCAAGCCTACAGTTTGTGAAAGGTTTGTTACAGAAGTGTGGAGTTATGTTCCGGAGAGCCCCTCCCAGGCGCTGATATTGGGGGGGGGGGGGGGGGGGAGTCAGCTTCAAAGAAAACTGGACTTCCTGGGGAGCTAGGTCAAAGCAGGGAAACTGTGGCAGCCATTTTAGATTCTGCCATGTTTTTGGAAGACTGCAGGGAGTGTCACAGGTCTGCCAGGTGTTGGCTCTAGTGGTCAGTTGTATGAATGCATGGGGGGAGGGGGAGCCTAATGGACCATCTATGCAAGCAGACTTGGAGCATGCTAGAGGTAACGTTTTAGCACAGAATTTTTGCTTCTTATGCTTAGGGCTGGCTTTTTTTTTTTTTTTTTAAAGCAAGAAAGAGCTTTTAGTCTGGGACATGAGCATAGGGCTTTATCAGGGAGACCCTGTCCTCTATCCCTAGCTCTGGGTGCCACCATGGTGGTGATGGCATTGTTGTATGATGAGTGGCTGCCTTCTGGGATAATTCTCTAGGTAAGGATACAGGGGTAGCTCTAGATGATACTGACAGACTCAGTTGGGAAGATTGCCATTCAAAGGCAAACTGCTCTTTGGAGAGGATTTGGAAAATCTACTCAAGCATTCCAGGGATGCCAAGACTCTTACCAGAGGATAAGCCTCTGTCTCGAAGCAGTTTACTGTGATGCCTAAGTTTCACGAGGCTAGGTGTAACTGCCCAGGAAGAAGATTGTTGATGCAAAGGTCCCAGTTTGGTAAGCTTTGCCCTTTCAAGGTAGCTGGAAGACTGGAAAAGATGGGGCTTTTGCTGGTTTGGCAGCACTCGAGACTCTGGAACGGTTTCTTCGATTGGCAGTGGTCCTGGTGCCAGAAAGCGAGCGGGGTCAGGGTCGCTATTCCATCTATTTTGTGGTTCTCAAAAAGGAAGGCATGTTCTGGCCTATTCTGGATTTGAAGAAGGTGAATACATTCTAAAAGTGCCTCATTTTCACATGGAAACGGTTCGGTTACCACTGTGGTGTGAAAAGGGAGTTTCTGATGTCTCTGGACCTGTCTGAAGTATGTCTGCTTATTCTAATGCAGAGGAATCAAACATTCCTATGCTTTGTGGTGTTGGGAGGTGACTTCCAGTTTCAGATACTGCTGTTTGGATTTGCAATAGCCCCTTGCACGCTCAAAAATGGTAGGGGTTGTGACAGTGCTGCGAAAAGGAGTCATGGTGCATCCTTATTTTGGACAATTAGTTAATACAAGGGAAAATTGTTAGCAAGTGATCAACAAGGTGGTTGGTCTGCTACAGGAGCTCAGCTGGGTGGACATTTTCTTTTTCCCAAGGGCAAGCTTTGTCCTTAAGTTTTGGAGTATCTGAGGGTGCATTTTGAGACTTCTTGAAGGTGTTTAACTAAAAAGAAAACTGAAGCTCAGGCACATTTCACGGCTTGTAAGTACAGTGTCCCAGGGCTTAGGATTATCTACAAGTTCTGGGCTCCATGGTTTTGTCATCTGATCTCATCCCTTGGGCAATGGCTCATAGGTGCCCTTTGCAGAAAGCCCTTATCTCAAGATGGAATCTGCAGTGTTAGGATTATAGGGTCAGGCTTTCCCCTTCAGGAGGAGACCACATTGAACCTGACCTGATTGCTCTTCAATCAGAATTTGTCCAAAGGGATGGACTTGGAGCTTCCAGATTGGATAATGGTGACCATGGATGCCAGTCTGAAGGGCTGGCGAGAGCCCTCTGTCGAGGGCAAACTTCTCAGGATTTTTGGAGTATAGGAGGTGTCCTGGTCCATCAGTTGCTTAGATACGGGGGGATGATATAAGGGCCCTGATGGCTTTCCTGGTATAATTAAGAATCAGGTGTCAGTTCGGTTGGACAAGATGACAGCAGTGGCATATGTGAGCAGGCAGTGAGGCATGAGGAGTTTGATGGTGGCCTTGGAAGTGAGTCATTTGTGTCAGTGGGGGAAGTGTCATGTGAAAGCTCTGTTGGCTTCATACACAATTGGGGTGGAAAATGTTCAGGTGGATTTTTTTAAGCAGACATGTCCTGAATCCTGGCAAATGGGAGTTGTCAAAAGAAGCTTTCATGCTGCTTAGCTTAGAGTGGGGGACTCCACAAGTAAATCTGATGGCAGCCAATATACTGTGGCTTTTCAGCTGCAGATGAATTAGGAGCATAAGACCTGGATACACTTGCTCAACCTTGGCCTCTCAATTCTCAGTTGTATGTGTTCCCTCCATGGCCTCTGCAAACGATTCTTTGGATTGAGACACATCCAGGAACGATGATTCTGGTAGCTCCAGAAAGGCCCAAATCTCCTTGGTTTACAGATTTGATCAGATTATGAGCATACCTGGGAATTCTCCGGGTTTGACCTGGAGACTCCAGAATTTTAATGGAATTGCCAGGTCTCCAGGCCAACAGCTGTAATCGCTGGGTGTCCTACTGCTGCTTTGTTAGTGAAGCAGCCAGCTTAGAAAGCGTCTGGCCTACATGGGCCAATTGCCTCCTTCCTTTTCCCTGCCCTGTGACCAATCAGAGGCCTCCTTTCTTCCTGAGCCTGTGGACCAATGCAAGCAGGAAGGGAGGAGGCCTCAGATTGGCCTGTAGGAACAGGAAGAAGGGAGGATGCCAATAGCAGAAGCAGCAGTAGAAGATGCTGCTGCTATTGGCTGGAAGAAATCTTCCTATCAACTCCAGGAGGAGGTTGCTGCTACTGGTGAGTTTGGGGTGGGGATAGGTAATCAGTGAGGGAGGGTATTTGTGCATGTGTGTGTATGTGTATGTATCGGTGGCAAGCCAGAATACTGTCTCATCCTTCCCCGTACCCATTCCAAGAATGCTGAAGGGGTTTCTTTGCGCTCTTGTATTTCAAAAGCTTTTGCTGCATTCTGATTCCTAGGTACCGCTTCCCTAACTCCCCTCACAATAAGACTTCGTAAATCACTCATATGAGCTCTGTCTGCTGCCTCTTTATTATCCCATCAGGGGTCTGTGTTAGGGTACTTTTGTTCTGCGGGGACTGCCGCCCCTGCGTCCCCAGGTGGGTGCTCTTTCCCATATCCTCATACCTGCCGCTCTAATCATAGCTCGTTCTTCTCCAGTAAATAAGATACTGAATATTGACATCAGTTCTGCCCATGTAAATATATTAGGGCCCCAAAAATTATCTAATTGATCTGCTAACCCACTTGGATCATCTAACAAGGATTTCATTTCCTTTTTAAAGTTTCTCACTTCCCCACTAGAGAGAGGATTACTCATGTATCCAATATTACCACCCCCTATAGGTACCTCCCTCAGTGGATACAGGAGGTCTGGTTTCTCCGGCTTTTCTGATCTTTTATCTTTTCTCCGAGCTCCAGGTCCCAGAGGATCTGGGAGCGGATACTGCTTTAATTCTTTATCTAGCCCAGAGGCACCACTCTTTCCCCCCCCCCCCCCCCCTCCTCCGATATTGAGTCAAGGACTGTTGAAATCAACAGGACGAGTCTTCCTTTCCTCAGTCACTGGTCCCCGGTGTCTGCGATGAAGTGGATCCAAGGCGAGCCCCCAGCTGATATAAACAAGTAAACAAATCTTTCTTGGAAGGAAGGAGAGTGAAAACAAGTTTAGTGAAATAGTAAGTGTAAGCTTTATTCATGAACTTGCAAGCACGGGTGTCTCACAAAGTAGGCACAGCCAGAAAAGCTAAAGCATCTTTTTGTACATTTTTTTTTTTTTTTAATTTTTCCCCTCCCCTTCCTCAAGTTGCTTAACCTATCTGGTGCTTCCATTTCAGTCCCAACTTTGCTTCAGACACCTCTCACGTGTTACCTACTTTTAAATATGGGAATATCACGCTTCTGTGTTCTGCTTCAATTCCCTTTTTTGCTCTAACAGCAATTTTGCTGCTGCCAGCCTGTCCTTGCTCTTATCTATTCAAGACATTGCATTAAGAAGAACACACACACACTATTCTTTGTCCCAAAACACACTAATAGGAAGCGAGAGAAGGAGTGTTGGACTGTGCAGCTGGGCTTGTTTCTAACCACTTCTAACTACTAGAAGTTTCGCTAGTTACCTTTACTTTATAAGTAACCAAAAATTAGAATATAAGAATAAAGAAATACAATTCTATTTCTATACTATATTACCCTCTAAGAGCAACATTAGTGAGACCTTGCTCAGTTTCTTTGTTCCATTTTGAGCAGTCTGTTGAATTGCCACCTTCTTGAAGGTCTGCTTTAGAGACAAGCTCTCTCAGCTCAAGCTTGTATGTTCCAGATGTAAGTAGGGTGCTTCTTCGTTATTTGAAGGTGAAAAATGGGTTTAGGAAATCAGATCTGTTTGGACATCAGAAAGGGGAGCATGCATTCAAAACGATTGCCAGATGGATTAAGCAGATTGTCTACTTACATTTCTAAAGGCTTAAGTCTTGAGGGCCTCAAGTTGCACTTTGAGGGGGTTGTGAGTTTGTGAGTGGAGTTTCAGTTGTTGCCACAGTATCTGGAAGGCAGCAATGTGGTCCTTGCATACATTTGTGGCACTACAGATTGAATGTGCAAGTATCCGAGGCTTCTACCTTCGGGGTGGGAGTTCTACAAGTGGGGTCTTTCAGCTTTCCTCCCAGTTGCTTGGGTAGATCCTAATTGTCTGGACTGGTCTGCAGGGAGTGATGAAGGAAAAGAATTGGTTTTTACCTGCTAATTTTATTTCCTCAAATATTCCCAGACCAGTCCAGAATACCACCTGTTCATGCTTCCAACTGTTCTTCTCTGTGTGTGTGTGTGTGTGTAGATTAGATTATGATTGCGTATTCATCTGTTCATTTCACCCTCTTATAGTTTAGCCTTCCCCTTGCTTGTGGTGATGGTATTGGTTACCTTGGATATTGAATTACTGAGAAACTGAAGATTGCGTTCTGGCTTATATACCTGGCAGACAGTAAAGCTTTTCTGTCTCTATCCACTGATAGGGAAGAAAAAGTGTTGTCTGGACTGATCTTGGAGTACTTGAGGAAGGAAAATTAGCAGGTAAGTCTATTTTTCCTTTGAACTTAGCACAGTAGCATGTCTTTGTGTCCTTGACATTGTAAAGTTTTTCAATGAGCTGAAGGATTAGGTATGTATATTTTTTTTTCGAGGTGGTGATTTGGATTTTAGGATTACTCTTACCTACAGAGCATTGAAGTTTAAACTACTGAAATTATTTGGGGGAAATAATATGAAAAAAGTGTGAGTACAGAAGTTAAATTTGGCATTATTGCATCATAACATGGTTTCAACAATTGGGAATTACTGCACAGTGATTGTGAATGTCAATTTTTGATTGATCCAAAATTGCAGATTTCTGGTTTTGCTAATATCAGATCATACAACTATTCTAGTTGAGAGTTGGAATAGTAGAGTAGCTGAACTGATCTGAGATGCTAGAATCTTATATAATACAGGATCATGTATACAGGCCCTGTCATGGACAATTGAATCTTTTAGAAATTCCATCTGTTCAACAAGCACACTTTTATATAGTACTCGGGAGACCTCCTTTTCCATTGCCGCACCTGCACAATGGAATCTCATTTCATTTGAACTTACATCTTTGGATGATGTGAAAAAATTTAGACAGTTATTGAAAGAGTATTTACTCCGACATGCATACAATATATTTTAGAGTGGTGTTAGCAGAATAAATCCTCTCAAAGATGTGAGGTTAATGATATATATGTTGAGTGACTGATTATTCATTCCATTTATATGATATTGAGCTTTATTGTTTCTGTGAAACATATAAAAATTGTTATTGTACATGTCAATTTTATGTTTTTATTATGTATGTTGATGTAAATCGCCTAGGCCTCTTTGTGGTAGGCGATTAATAAATTTTAATAAATGAAATGAAAAAAAGGAATATGTTGGTTAACCCAGTAGACATTCCTGTTTGAAACTTGAAGTTATGTAAACTCTTCTTTCAATAGGAAATCAAATCTAAGCAGCAGGCTGCTGAGGAGGCAGGACATCGTTTCCTGGAGGAATATCAAGCCTTTCTGGAGGAGATGAAACACTACCAATTGTCCCTAAAGCAAGGAGAATGCCTGTTGGACAACAATGGTTAGAGCGCAAAAAGAAGCAATTGCTGCGATTTGTTTGTGTTATTGGAGGCTTGACCTGCAAAACCTCTCAGTCTACAGAATGGGTTTTATTTTTTAAAAAATGCTAAAGACTGGGAATGGGAGACAACTGGATGGTATAGTTAATGGACAAAAACAAATTTCATCTGTAAACAGTGGTAAACAATCATGGTCTGTCAACCCTTTGGAAACGTACATGAACGGAGCAGGTGCCTCTCAAGTTAAAATGTTTGCTGCTTTTGCAGATAACGTTAGGGATTCAGAGGACATATAAAATGGAATTGCCTTCAGACACCTGGAATGGGGGTGAAGCTCACTTGTCAGGCAGCTCAATCTCCCCAAGCAGTATCTGTTCTGTAGAGGGAATGGATGATTTTGGTTCAGCACCTTTTAGAAGTAAACACATTTACTAAAATACTTTACCTGCCTTGAATGCTGAGCCTTTTAAAAGGGTACAAGAGGGAACTCTCCTGATTCACCAGCTTGGCTGTTTTGTGCTGGAGTTTGAGCAAGACTGAGCTTCATCCTTTAGCCTTGTAGCTTTCTCCTATGCATTTCTTACGTCTGGGGGGGTCTGTGGTCACACCCACTGCTTGTCCTTTCTCATTCTTGCTCAGTAGGCGAGAACTGACCCTGTTGTCTTAGTGCTGTAGCCTTCTACTCCCATAACTTTTGGAATAAATAGAAAACCTTTAAAATGTTATAGCTTAAATACAGATGTCGATGCAGTATTATGATTTTGTAGTCAGCAGCACACACATTCTCACTAGCTAAACAAGCAGGAGGAGGCTCGATTTGCAGATACATTGGGAAGAAACTGAAAGAAAAATGTCAGCCCCAAGCCCAGTAGAAACTGAGCAAGAGGAAAATACCCCTGAACAACCAAATGAGATGTATAGAACCTTTTTTAGGGGATGTATTGAAGGCATTTTCCCTACTTTGAATGTGTCTGCAGCAATACTGCTGTAATATATTTTGGCCTGCTCTCCTATGCCCTTCCCCCTTCATTTTTTTTCAGTTATTGCAGAGAATCAGTCTCCTGTCCTGTGCACTTGAAAGTAAAGTCTTAGTAGATAGTTCTTGTATTCACATGTTAATATAAATATCTGTTTTATTTTCTTTAAAGAGCTTTTACAATTTTTTTCATACAGATGGCAACAATAAAAATTTTCTCTCATTAAAATGCCCATGATCTTGGGAGATTTTTATTTAAAAATTCCGATTCTCTTGCTTTCTCCATTGTGTTTTGTAGTCTCTGTGTTTCTTGTTGGTAGCAGCTTGACCAGTGGCACTTCTGTTGTGCCTTTATTTTTATTTAATCTTAGTTTTATATACTGTCATGGCTTTTGTGTGCCTGCTGGCTCCTTCTCCTCCGCAGAATCACTGCCCTAGCTCCTTTCAAGTTTGGTCGCAGTTTGGCTGGTTTCTCTGGGAATATGAGTCTGAAATGCCGGTTATGTTTTTGGAGGTGGCTTCTTCAGGATCTTGGTGACTTGCACATTTTCTTTTCATATTTAACCTATTTTTCCCATTCTTTCCCTAAGGTATCCCAGCTAAGTGTTTGGTTCTCTCACCCTGGCTCAGCTGAGCTTAAACAGAAGGAGTCCCGGTAACCCAAAGTCCCTATTATATGTAATCATCCTGTTCCTTCCCCAGCATGCCACTGCCATTTAATTGGAATCTCTCACCCTGGCTTGAGAGCTGGGCTTAAAGCAATGAAGGTTGCACTGGAGTGTAGTGTTGTGCTCATCCAGACCCCTTTTCTCTCGGTAAAATCATGTGTGCTGTGTATTAGAGCAATTCTTTTCTCTACATCAACAAGCCCACCTATGGTTTGTGACTTGTGGCCCTAATTCTAGGGGCAAACAGGCCCCACTGTAGCCTGCAGCTGCATCCGTTCATGGTGTATTCCCTGAAAGCTTCCTGAAAGTATCCTCTTGAGGGGGGGTTCTAACACTGGTCTCCTGTGTCCATAGGTTCCAGGTTTTCCTCGGTGTTATCAAACACCTCTACCTCCTATCTCATCTACATCTCCTATTGCTTCTATTAAAGCTCCCTTCCTTTTTCCTACCCTGCCCTTTTTCTGATAACTCGCTCCCTTCTCCCAGCACACCTGTGTTCCCTCCCTTCCTGAATGATGCAAGGTATAGGAGATACTCCCTACCCCCCCCCCCCCTCAAAACCCCTATGCCTTCTGGGAATTGAAGTTCTCCTGTTCTGATCTCTCCTTAGCATTGGAGGCTTCTTCCTGCTTTTCACTCCAACCTATCTCCCTTTAATGATCCCCTCTACTTGTTTTGTTGAGGGTATATAGTACCCATCACAATACATTTGTATGTTTACAGACAAGCCAACTTGAAAACTGAATGATAGGAGCAAAATAGCAACAACCTCAACTTTAAATATAGTAAATGCATAGCAGAGGCCCAGAACCCAATATAAAACAAAAGTAAAAAAACAAGTGTACTGATTAGACTAATGCTAGAAGATTATATGGTGTGAACTAAGACTTATTTCATCCATCCCCTACCCAACGATATGTAAAGGGGAACATCACAACTAAACCAGCATACCCAAAAGCACCTGAAAAGTATTTGCTTATCACAAACAAGCTTTGCCGTAGACAGAATAAATTAGCCATGATGTAGATGTCATACCATGGCACTGAACAGCAAAACTTTACTGAGTGTGTGCTGGAACACCTGCACATATACTGTCTAATAAGGTCATCTAACTTAAGCTTTAGCTAAGTAGTTGACTCTCTCTGGGAAGGAAGGTGGCTAGTAAACTAACTTCCTTTTTCTGGAGAGTCCTGTTTACAGTAAACAACTTGCTTTCTCTATTGACAAGCAGGCCTGAATTAGCCATGACACGAGTCCTAAGCTGAGGGTTGCAGCCCGAGCACTTAAAAAAAAAAAAAAAAAAAAAAAAAGCACCCCACCCTCACTTGTGGAAAATGGACTATTGAATTAACAAGCTGAGCAAAACTCTTGTCCAAAACTGTCTGTTCTAGCAGAATTGTCCAGAAGTGCACAGATGACCAAGTCACAGCTTTGCAAATGCTCTCAATGGAAGCAATCTTTAGGAAAGCCAATGATGTCACCATGGCTTATACTTGATGCGCCTTGATAGTCAATAAGCTGTAGTGCAGCTAGTATGTAAAAATGCACAGTTTAACCAATTGGACATGGTTCTCTTACTACCTCATATGCCCAGTTTGTTGGGATCGAAAGACATAAATGACTGAGAAGACTAATGGTGGATCAGAGTTCATTTCAAATAGGTTAAGGTTCTTTTACAATCCAAGGAATTAAACTTTCTCCCTTATGAGACCTTAAGGGTGAAAAAAGTGGGGAGAACAATAACTCTTTATTAAGGCAATACCAGACAATGTACAAAGGTATCATTCATAATAAAACAATCAAAACATAAAACCTTAAGACATAAATGTTTTCAAGCAATCCAGTTGACTAATTTCTTCCAGTAAGGAGTTCCACAATGTTGTGGTTGCAATGGAAAAGCACACTCCTGTGTTACCGATAAGCATGCATGGCATACTGATGATGGTATATTGAGTTAACCTCTCTGTTATGATCTTAAAGCACAGGTTGGTCAATAAAACCAAACGAGTGCATCTGCCCATGGTAATTTATCAGAGCAAATTAGTTTGAATGTCAATATGGCTATTTTATATTGCACATGTTGTACAACAGGCAGCCTATGTAGATCAGTCAATACCGATGTGATATGGTGTTTATGGCTTTTGCCAGTGATGAGTTGAGCAGCAGAATTCTATAAAAGCTGAATTGGGCTTAACGATAAAACTAGTAGGCCCAAATAATGTTGCAGTAGTCAAAGGTAAAATAGAGGCTTGGACAAATGTACAAAAATCAGTATTGTCAAGAATGTGCCTCAGGCCTGCAATAGGCTTATTGTGAAAAACTGAAACCACTATTGGAAGGAACTTAGTGTATGTATTTGTGCAAAGAATCACCCTTGTGAAAAAACTGAATGGAAGGTGTAAGATACTAGCCCTTGTAACTACCTCGTTTTGTGGGCAGAAGTGACTGCTTCCAAAAATACTTTCCAGGTAAACTATTGTCAGAGCCACTGATTCCAGACATTCAAAGGGGAGGCTTCATACATTGAGCTAAGACAATGTTGAGGTCCCAGTGTTTCAACACTGGAGGCTTCTTGTACCATAACTGCCCCATGAACTTTGACACCAATGGATGAATGGAAATCTGATTTACCTCCCCCCCCCCCCCCCCCCTTCCAACTGTGAGTGGTAGGCTCCAGCGGCACTCAGGTGCACTATGACTGATGTACTGAGCTCTATGAAGAGAGGAAGAACAAATAGTAAAGCTGGATTGAAGGAAGTCAGGAGACGCATAAGCAGTAAGCACATTCCCATATTGTTAGGACCCAAGGATCTTTGCTGATCTTTCTCCATTCCTACAGAAATGGCACTTTCCTGTACGTACCTGGATCAGTCCAGACCATGGGTTGAGCCTCCTTTCCAGCAGGTGGAGACAGACTAAAACTGAAAGGGTATCCTACATGAGGACAGAGCCTATCCTGTAACCCTTCAGTATTTTGTCTGTCTCCAGCAGGTGCATCAGCTCATCCTTCGGTCTCCTGATCTAGGCTAGCCTTCTTTTTTTTCCTTTCTTCTTGGATGAAGCAAGAACTTCTTCCTTAGGGATCTAGTTTGGTTTTCTTCCTGTAAAAATAAATAAATAAATACTAGCAAGGGAGTTTAGCTTTTCTTCTGTGCAGGAGACGGTCCCATCTCCTGGCTCTTGCCGGACTCGGGGGGGGGGGGGGGGCTTCGCCCCTTGTGACTTACAAAGAGACAAAGACAAGATGGAAGCGGTACAGAGAAGGGCGACTAGGAAGGTGGAGGATCTTCATCGGATGACGTACGAGGAGAGATTGAAGAATCTAAATATGTACACCCTGGAGGAAAGGAGGAGCAGAGGTGATATGATACAGACTTTCAGATACTTGAAAAACTTTAATGATCCAAAGACAACGACAAACCTTTTCCGTAGGAAAAAAATCAGCAGAACCAGAGGTCACGAGCTGAGGCTCCGGGGAGGAAGACTAAGAACCAATGTCAGGAAGTATTTCTTCACGGAAAGGGTGGTGGATGCCTGGAATGCCCTTCCGGAGGAAGTGGTGAAGTTTAAAACTGTGAAGGACTTCAAAGGGGTGTGGGATAAACACTGTGGATCCATCAAGTCTAGTGGGCATAAATAGAGAGGAGGCAGCAAACACTGCACGGAGCGGCAGTAGCCACTGAGGCATTCACGGAGCGGGATGCCAGTGGTTGGTGTTCCACCTTCAGGCAGCAAAATACTGCACGGAGCGGCAGTAGCCACAGAGGCATTCACGGAGCGGGATGCCAGTGGTTGGTGTTCCACCTTCAGGCAGCAAAATACTGCACGGAGCGGCAGTAGCCACAGAGGCATTCACGGAGCGGGATGCCAGTGGCCAGTAGTTGGTGTTCCACCTTCACGGAGCGGAAGGATGGAGGGCTGCCATCTCAAAAAATTAAAAAAAACCAAACAAGCAAACAAAACGGGTGGGTAAAGGGCAGGGGTGTGGCCTGCTGGTTGCGGCGGTTGCTACCCCTGATTGAGCTGGATGTTCACTAGGATGGCGCTGCTCTCTGCATTGATGGAGGGGTGGAAGGGAATTGGGGCCGGAGGGTGCTGGAAGCCAATAGAGACGGGTGGGAGGGAGAAAAAAGGGGGGAAAAAATGGATAAACTGCGTAGCTTGCTGGGCAGACTGGATGGGCCGTTGGTCTTCTTCTGCCGTCACTTCTATGTTTCTATGTTTCTATGACTAGTCAGGTTAGGACTCGTTCCACTAGCGCTCAGGCAGTCATGGGTGGAGTTTAGATTGTCTGTCTCCCATTGACGTTTGCCGAGCTGCGATGTGGTCCTACTTACCTTTTTCAAGCATTATCGCCTGAATGTGCAGATGCGGGAGGATGTAGCTTTCGCAGATGTGGTTTAACTGTACCACGGGCAGCCTCCCACCCTGTTCAGGAGTAGCTTTAGTATTTTCCATTGGTTCTGGATTCACCTGTCTGAACGGTAAGAGGAGAAATTACTTACCTGTTAATTTCCTTTTCTTTAGGACAGACAGGTGAATCCACCTTCCTGCCCTTTACTGGTAAGTGTTACTCCAGTCCCTAGACTAGTGTTAATACATTCTTTGTCTGAACTCAGTGTTTTTTCTTGTTGGCTGAGTGCTGGAATGGTTATCTGTTAATAATCAAGTTTTTTGTTAGTTTGTCCACAGTTATCTTTTGCAGATAATACCAAACCTAGCCCTCCCTTCTCATTCAGTCAGCCTCCCACCCTCTTCCCGTCACCCCTCCGCAGCCCCCTGGCTCCCTTTGCACCAAGTACTCGAATTCCTGCGCCCACATAATGCTGTAGTAGATTGTGTAAGACTCCGTTTACTTGTCCACTGATACTTTGTAATCTTGAAATTGTATATATTGTAATGTTGTTTGAATATACCTACATATTTTGTTTATACCCATTTACCTTGTAACCACGTATAGATATTTTGTTCCCTACTTCTTATAATTGTTTCTCTAATTTTCCTCACTAATTCTTTCCCTCTTTTTCTCTCCCTTTTGCTTTTTTCTAGCCTTCCCCCTCCCTGTTCATTGTAATTTCTCCAACTTTATTGTTAATTGTAAACCGGCATGATGTTCCATATATATATATATATATATATACGGTGATGTCAGCTTTGCTTAGTCTCCATCTGCTGGCTGAGGTGCATAACCCACTGGTTCTGAATTCACCTGTCTGTATTAAAGAAAAGGAAATTATCAGGTAAGTAGTAATTTATCCATAATACAATAGCTCTTAGGGACATTTTATAGGAAACCCCCACTAAGAGAGCAATAAGCAAAAAAAAATAAAATTTCTCACAAACCGCTGCCAACCATCATAGACTCCCAATTCCCCTGTGCATACTCTACTTCCTCCAACATTACTGAACCAGAGCCAGATAACTACTGGAGGTCTTCCTTGAAACAATTTCAATTGATTTGGGTCCACAACAATATATTTTTCTTTTCTTCTAATTAGATTTTTATACTGTATCATTGTCTTAAGTGCTTTACAATTGAAACATCCATAAAACTGAATAAAAATTAAGCAATAAATACAGCATTAAAATTATAAAAGAGGAGGATCACATGATGCTGTGGTAGGTGCAGGACATACTTTATCTTTGCTGCAGTGCCTGCCCACCATCTGCCGTACTAAATTAACATCCTACCTGGTTTGGCCCAGTTTTTCCACCTTGCTGTTCTGAGAGCTTGTCCTGGGTCTTATCCGATGGTTTGAAGAGCGGGATGACTATAAAGTAACTCGTAAAGACGAGGATAAGGCTAAGATGGCGGATCGGAAGAACAGCAACTAACTGGTGAGCCTGCACACAATACTGACCTGATAGAGGCAGAAACAGTGGCGATAGCAAAAGCCCTGCATGCTAAATTTGAATAGATCTTTGTGAGGTTTAATGAATTTGTGTCTTCAGTAGACACGGTCACAAGATTGGTAACTGCTGTAGAGCAGCGTGTCTCCGATGTGGTTGCAATCATGAAAGAGCTACAGGGCAGAGGACCTCAAACTGATCCCACTGGAATAACTTGAGGTTGGTAGGGTTCCAGGAGTCGATAGTGGAGGTCGAGCTGTGAGGATTTTTGGAGACCTGGCTGGTGAAGGAGATTTCCTTGGATCTCTCCCTGGGTTCAGTGCTGATTGAGAGAGCTCATTGCTTGGGCCCGCGATTGGATAGTAAGGAGTGGCTCGACTTGTTGCCCTGTTTTCGAACTTTGTTCATAAAATGGTGATCTTGCAAGCAGTTTTGGGCTCCCACCTGAAAATAGGAAACTGCAAAATCTTAATATTTCAGGACTTCTCAGTGAAATTGATGGGCCTCTGTGCAGAGCTTTCTCCCCTGTGCATTTTGCTATACGAGCATAAAGTGTTTTGCTCTGCAATATATGACTAAGTTGAGTGACCCATGAAAGGACTGCTGTCTATACCACACTTGGAGGGGTGGCTGTTCCTGGATTCCCTGAGTGGGTCTGTGTGAAGTGGTGCTGCTGATCCTGACCACTGAGGCTAGCTTTGCTGCAACCTGTCAGACTTCTGGATTGTGATTCTTTCTGGCAAGTTTTTTTTTTTTTTCTCTTCCCTGGCGCTGAAGTTCTTTCTACTCAGAAATCAGCTACAATTGTTCGGTGAAGCTGCTGTTTCCTGTTCTGTTTACAGTGCTTTATGGAATTTTGCTCTGGTTGGAGACCATTGATTTATTCACTCAACAATTGGGCATGTAGAGAAGATGGGAAAGAAAGAGGGAGGCCAGCATTCAGCTATTAGAGTGCAATATACATAGGAATTTGCCAGCTCCGTGCTCTGGACCCTGTGTGCTTATTCTTTGTCATGGTTCTATTTCTGCAATTGTACTGACTGCTTGCTTTTTTGGTACTTTTTTATTGTGGAAAAGGAGACTGGGCATCTATTGGAACAGATGGCTAAGGGACTCTGGCATATGGATATTCTTTATTTTTGTTTTTTCTTCTGAGTGGCTTTCCCTTATTCAGGCAGTAATCTATGGGAGGTAGGCAGCCTGCCCAGCCCCGTGACAATCAATGCGAGATTTCCTCTTAGGAGATGGGGGGCTGGATAGGGATGTGGAAAGGGGGAGGTAGGGTGTGGGTGGGAGGAGCTGGGATAAAGAGAGTTTGGATAATAAAACAGGGTTTAAGGTAGCAAAGAGAGAATGCAGGTTCCTCCTCAGATATGCTAGGTATTTGGGAGTTGCAGTTCTGCTGTTTTCTCTGGTTGGAAACAGGGTTCGTCCCAGGCTAGGGAGAGGGACTCCTATTACAGGCTATGTACTTTTTCTTGTGGAATCATTCATGTGTACTTGACTGCCTAAGGAAGGTTGCCGAGTCTCTTGGAATGTAGCGGGACTGGGTTCCCCGATCAAGCACTGTAAGATTTTGAAAGCTTTTAAGCATCAGGCAGATATTTGCCATGATCCAAGAAACACATCTGAGTGATAATAAACACAGCAAATTGCCTAAATGGTGGATGGGGGGAGCTTATTGGGCATCATCTGGCTCAAATAAGGCAGGGGTGGCCATTTTAATCCACAAGGCCTTCCCATTTCAGGTTTGGGACCGATTTAAGGATCCTGGAGACATGTTTCTGATCATTTGGGGTGATTTGAATGGAGTCTCTAACTTAGATTGTAAGCCCTCTGGGGATAGGGAAATACCTACAGTACCCGAATGTAATCCATTTTGAAATGCTGAAAAAAGTGCGAAAAGTGGAATATAAATCTAAATTAAAATTATGTAACGTGCTTAATGTGCATGATCATGATTTCTTTAAGGGTATTCTCCAGAAATTGCAGGCTTTGGGAGGGGGGTCCTGTTGTATTGAGGAATGACCTTAATACAGCATTTGACCCTATGATTGATAAATCTCAATACCCCACAGGGGAACGGTTGGCAAAGCATAAAGGGATTCCATGTTATGTGACTGCCTAGAATTCTTAGATGCATGGAGAGTTTTGCATCCCACAGAACAAGATTTCATGCATGTATCTAGAGTTCATGCCATGCAATCTCGAATCAATTACCTGTTGGCCTCCACATCGGTTTTCTCCCAGATCACCCAGACAGTCATTGGCCCACTTGAAATTTCTGACCATGCTATTATTTGGATTGACTATCGCTGGGGGTTGTAGAAAAAAGGGAGGGGGAGTTTGAGGTTTCCTACCCATTTGTATAGAGATGGATTTTAGGTCTTCCTTGCAGAGAAAGTGGATGGAATTTCATGAACATAAGAGAACAGGTGCATGAATCTGCTTTGTACTGGGAGACAGTGAAAGTTGTCTTGCGGGGGAATCTAATTACCTATACGAGTTGACGGCGGAAAATGTTGGATAATAAAATACTCTTGCTGGAAAAGCAGGCAAGATGAGATAAATTACTACTTTACAGCTTCTTCTACTCCCAAAGCTGGGTCAGCCTATAGCTGCTCTTAGGTGGCCATAAATTCTCTCCTACACCAGAGAGCTCAAAAATGTTTTGTTTTTTTATTAAATACCAGCTATTTTAAGTTTGGCAGCAAATCTGGAAAACTGATGGCTGCTTTGGTGAAACATAGACCGGGGACTCAACATATAACAATAATTAACAAAGGAAAGTAGTTAACTCTACTGAGAGCCTATGTAAGATATGTTGGGGAATTTTTTTCAGTCTTTTTATGCCAAAGACAAAATAAAGGTGGGGAATAGAGCTGCTTTTTTTTTTTTTTTGGTTAAACTTTCCTTGTTTCAGTTAACTTCTCAGAAGCTTTGAATGCACCAATCTCAACCATGGAGATACAGGTAGAGAGAGAACAGGCTGCTCTCTGTAAAGCACCAGGCCCAGATGGGTATGGTGGGGAATTTTGCAAGTTGCTGAAGAAGCAGGTTGCACAAACATTACAGACCTTATTTACTCAACTGTTAGGGATTAAAACAGTTCCCTTTTGCCACTAATATAGCTTTAATTACAATTCTTCCAGAAAAGGGGAAGGATTGACTGATCCTGGAATCCTATAGACAAATTTCACTGATTAATTATGATCTCCAGGGGCGGTTCAGCTGCGTACTGTTCCTTTTTACCGAAAGTGGTAACTGAGTTTCACATGAATCAGTCCATCTCCCTGCTGCCTCTGGACAGAAAGATGCAGAGGACCCTTGGATGTCAAGAGACATATTGTCAGGTATCTGGAGGTTACTGAGCCTTTGCAGAAGTCAGATTGCCTGTTTGTCCTTCACGGCAGTACTAGATAGGGAGAGCCAGCCTTGTGGGCTACAATAGCTCGCTGGATTAAGGAGGTAGTTGTGGCTGCATACCTGGATGTTGAGAAGCTGTTACCTAGTCATGTTAGAGCTCATTCCACTAAAGTTCAGGCAGTGTCATGGGCAGAAGTTAGATTGTCTCCAGTTGACATTTGCTGAGCTGCAATGCAGTCCTCTGTGCACACCTTTTCCAGGTATTATTGTCTGGATGTTCAGGCCTGGGGACACAGCCTTCACATTTGCAATTTTGACTGGACCGCGGACAGCTCCTGCTCTATTTGGGAGAAGCTTGGGTACACCCCATTTGTTCTGGGTTCATCTGCCTGGACACTAAGAAATTTCCTTTTCTTTGGGACAGTCAGAAGAATCCAGCTTCCCTCCCTTGGCTGCTGAATGATTGCATAAGGATCCTCCTATGTGTCTACATATTACAGGGATTACTGGTAAGTATTACTCCAGTCCCTAGACTAGTGTTGTTACATTCTTGTCTGAGCTCATTGTTGCCTGTTCAGAGTATTGGAATGTTTATCTGTTTTTAATCAAGTTTTTTTGCTAGTCTTCCACCGTTGCTTTTGAAGAAAATACTAGCAGGCTCATGTTTGTTTTGTGTTTTATATACTGTCATTCCAAAAGATCACAACGGTTTACAATATCAGCATTCATATTTATGATCTATGATCATATACTTTGTCAACGTTCACCTTCTAATTCAACACCACAGCAAGTACATATTCTAGTTTATAGTCATACATATTATAGGATATCAAAGTAGCTACTATATAATTGTTCATATTGATACTTTTTCTAAGTCAACATAACAGTAAATACAAATTCTAATTCTACTAGCAATACCCTTTATATCATTTATTATATGTTGCTTGCTTCACTAGCATTATCTCTGGTGCTGTTGCTGCAGTTATCAGCATATGGGCATTTTACGTTAAATCTTATGCTCTTCTAAAGAGCCATGTTGTCACTACAGGGGGGTGTGTGTGTATATATATATATATATAGTGACATCAGTTTGCTCAGTCTCCATCTGCTGGTAGAGGTGCATAATCCACTTGTTCTGGATTTATTTGACTGTCCTAAAGAAAAGGAAATTATCAGGTAAGTAGTAATTTCTCATTACCAGTACACTTGAGGAAAAACTGGATCATAATATCCCTTAGGTGTTCCTGGCAGTCTCTGTGGCAGGTTTAGTCATAGTTCTCAGGAATCCATTTTTTTTTTTTTTTTTGCCTTTGCAGGGTAATGGGGACTTTTTGCCTGGATCACATACCAAATCTTTTGACTGTGCACGAAAGGGATTGTGCCAAGTGGCACAATTGGTGAGTTTAGGACAAATTTCCCCTTAGGAAATGGAAGTCTAATTTAGGATGAATGGAGGGCAGTGCTTTGTGTGTAATCAATTAAAGCACTATTGGCAGTCACTATCACGTGATAATCTTATGAACAACTTTAAGGTAAAAGTTGAAGATTTTTTTTTCAAATTGGGGAATGGAGGAGGCTGAGTATCTCTTGCTTATAGAAGGCACTCTCGGTGCTCCAAGATATAGTTGAGTGCAGTCCCCTATTAGAGAATGGAAGGCTGCGCTTCCAACTCAAGTGATGGGACAACAGCTCTCTAACTCCTTTGCGAGGATTCCAGGTTTAGTAGGAAATGCCAACTCGAAGGAGATGCAATACAACTTTTTATTGAGAGAATATTTGCTACCAGTTCAGTTGTTTAAAGTGGGTATGTTAGTCTGGCCCTTGTCCTAAGTGTTCATCGGTAGGGGACCTCTGGGTCATTACTTTTGGGTATGTCCTCTAGTCCAAGGTTTCTGGGACAAAATGAAAAGATACTTCCAGTTACAGATATTAAACATCCCCCTTTCTTTCACCCTGGAAGGCATGTTTGACTTCAAAGTTGTTAGGTGTAGTCGACGAAGGAGACCATCTTTTTCTCAGAAAAGTGTGGTTGCTGTTGGAAGAAAGTGATGCGTGTGGGGTGATAAAAAAGCTCTGGCTTATTGGGCATGGAGAAATAGTTTGCATGAACTAATGTAGATATTGTAAGATCTTTGAAAAGAAGTAAGTTGCGATTTATATCTATTTGGGACAAATACCTACACTAGTTTTCCCCCACAGCTAGCAGTCTGGTGCTTTTAATTACCCTTGATTTGAGTGGAGCCTGACCCCTTTATTATGAGATGGTTTGTTATGAGAGGGAATAATCTTTTAGTATGCACTACTGTTGGTCTTTGTATTACTTTTGAGGATTGTAAGGGGGAATTCTTTGGGGAGGCAGGAAAGAGAAGGGGGGGGGGGGACTGTAAGTGGATGTTATCTTGTACAGTTCTGGTGTGCTTCAGACCTAAAAGTGCATCAGTGTTTGCAGAATATTTGGTTTTGCTTACAATAAATTGATCTCAAATGATGTGGAAAAGTGAAAAAAAATTATAAAACAGATAAAAACCATAAAATCACATAAACAAGAGCAACAACTAGCAATAACCCCTTTTGTAAAATAAAAATAGCTACTCTCTCATTGTACAGTATGTAATTAAATATCAAAGACTTGGGATAAATGTGCCTACCAATCTATATTTTCTGTGTATTTAATACATTTAGAGGGAAATTTGACTGTGCTAAAGTGTGCATCCCAAGAAACTGCTTACGAACTGCCACAGTAGAGAGCAAAAGTTCAGGAAATACATTGTTCCCATGAAAGCAAAAAAATCTACTTTGAAAAAAGTTTCAACACTGTGTCTAGTTACACAGGAAACAAAAATGGCCAAACCCTTGGCCCTATTTGTTGATTCCTCTAATGTTCCAATAATTTGTCTCATTACCCCTGTTCTCCAGTCCCTTCACTGGCTCCCAGTAGCCTCTAGGATAATATATAAATCCCTCACCCTCATACACAAAGCCATCCATAACCAAAACATGCAATGGTTCCCTGAACATCTCTCCCTTCGTAAACCCACCAGGCCAACAAGAACACAACACCAAGCGAAACTCCAGACACTCTCTCCCAAACTTACTAAGCATGTCACCACTAGAGAGCGCTCATTCATCATAGCAGGAACTACCCATTGGAACAAAATGCCCTCTCACCTACGCCAGGAACCATGCCATAAGAAATTCAAACAGAATCTTAAAACCTAGCTATTCAAAATAGCATATCCTGACTGACTCAATGCTTCCTGATTTCCCCCCTTTACCACACTGATTTCTGAACCCCCCTCACGTCCGTCCCCCCTCCTACCCCCCCTCTCCCCTGCCTCCCGCCGTTCCTATAATTTCGCTAGTGTACCTCACCACGGCATATCCCCTTTGCCCTGCACTAACTCTTGTCATACGGATTAACTCCACTAGTTGAGCTCTGAATTTTTACCAAATATTGATTCCCCTTGAACTCCTATTCTTAACCAAAATATTTATCCTATCCCTGTTTTGAAATGTCCATGTTAGTCCAATCTCTGTTAGATATGAAACTTATTGTAAAGCCTGTTGCTATGTTATGTTACACTGTGAACCGAGGTGATGTGCTAATGTGCCACAGTATATAAAAACCCTTAAATAAATAAATTCAGACTGTCGGCAGCAGTTATGTCCATGCCCACTTCTTGAATTTGGTGAATGGAACTAGGAATTTAACATAGTTAAAGATGCCAAATTCTATGGAGATATCTTTGATATTTAAAAAATAATCCTGGTGCAATCATCCTCTTCCTCTGAAACCTTAAGGTCTTATATTAGAAAGCATTTTCCAGTTTCTCAACCTGGTTCCTCAGAGTTGTTCTTACAACAACGTTAGGATCTGATTTATCAAGGTATTTTGTCATAAACACAGAATGGGAAAAAGGCCTTAGTGAATCAGGCAGTTAGCTCATTTAAACTCTTGCATGCTGTGGGAGCAATTGTTGATTTTAGATTGATAGTCTCAAACTGGTCTACTGCAATGCTTGATTCTTGGGGCTTCTGGGTACCTATTTACGAGTACTCCAATTTATAGAGAATGCTCCTTTGCATCTCATTTCAAGTACCAGAATGTGTGACCATGTTTCTGTAACTCTAGCTAGCCTTCACTGGCTAGTCCTCCTTTTGATATGTAAAGCTCTCCAAGGTTTGGCCCCCCTCCAGTCATTGTGCCTTCTATAAGCAGACACTGCCCCACCTGCTGCCTCCACTCCTCAGCCCAGCATTGGGTTGAGATTCCATTGCTCTCCCTTGCCCGATTAGCAATTTTTTGCATCACAGCCCCTGCTCTCAGGAATAGCCTTCCTAGCTATTAGAGCAGAGAGTGATCTTTCTCAGTTTAGGAAGAACTTCGGCTGGGAAGGCTAGAGAAAAGAGAGATGGCTAAGTCTCTGACATTTATTAATGTGACATCATAGTAATATGTTATTTACAGAAAGTTATTTACATACCACATGATTGCATATACCATCCAGCACCCTTTGTGTCATCAGCCTTGTATCGAGGAGTCGTCAGGTCAGCAAAGGCGAGAAGGGGGTTTTCAATGTCCAGCACTCTATACATCTATAGAGGCAATATCCCCTACTCCCGCTGGACACTGGAAAGTCCAGCTCTTTTATAGCATGCCATAAACAAGTGTGCATGCAAGAGAGAAATGATTGATCACTGTCCCCCCATGTTATGTGTCAACAGTTGCTACTGCCCACTCGGACTCATCCTGTCCTTGGCATGTAGGGGTTGATCAGACCGCCTTATTCCTGACAGGGAGCCAGAAAGCTGAGCTGCACAACCTGTTTAACAAGAACATGTTTATCCTACAGCCCTATATGTACAAACTTACACCAGCTCCTGAGCAGAGGTACCGTAAGTCTACAGCCATAAAGTTACATCAGGGTGGCTAGCTCTACTCCTTGAGAGCCAAAAACAGCACCTGTTTTCAGGATCTCCATCTGCATATCCATGAGAGCGATTCCTCTTGAATGGAGACAGTGCATGCAAATCTATCTTATGCATAGTCATGGTAGACATTTTGAAAACCGGGCCTGTTTGTGGCTGTGGAGAATGGGACTTAGCCATCCCTGACTTACATGCATGAATGCTTTCCCTGTCCTAACTCTGCCCCCTTGCACACCTACTGAAAGTGTGGGTAAAAGTAGGAAAACCTGTTTCATGGCTACATTTACATACACAGCCCCCTGGTTTTAGTCCTGGGGCAATTCTGCACTACAGTGGATTGATGCAGAATTTGAGGCGGACCCTATCCTGCTCAAGGCGAAGAGGAAGGAGGCCCCTGCGTGCTGTCTTGCGGTGATGAGACCCTGGGGTGCTGCATCGAGGTGACAAGGGAGGGGGCAAGTCCCGGCCTGCTGTGGGTGGAGACAGTAGGTAGTGGTTTTGTTTGGGGGTGAGACTGAGGGTGAGACTTGTTGGGGTGAGAGGCTGGGTGGAGGTGTTTGGGTAAGAGCATGAATGAGGGTGTGTGTGCGCGCATGTGCCAGAGCGAGGGAGTCTCTGTGACAGAATGTGTATATGTGTGAGAGTGTAGGAGCTGGTCTATGTGAAAAAGGGAGTGTGTGCATGTGAGCGTGCTTGTTTGTGAGAGGAACCTCTTTCCTGGGATATGTGTGTGGGGGTGAGAGGGAGGGAGCCTGGCTCTAAGGGTATGTGAGAGAGGGAGGCCATGTGCAGTGAGAGAGAAAGGGAGCCTTTGGGAGGAGGTATGTATGTAGATGAGAGAAGGGGGAGCCAATGTGCAAGGGTGTGTATGAGAGAGAAATGTAGCCTGGGGAAGGAGAAGGGAGGGTGTGTGTGTGTGTGTGTTGGGGAGGGGGGGGGGGGGAGTGAGAGAGAAAGGGAGTCTGTAGAAGGAGGGGCATATGTGTACCAGAGAGCACCTGTGTTTGTGTGAGGGGCAATATGGAGAGGGGTCAAATGCTGAGGGGAGACGGAGTGAGGTGTCCTGAGCAGGCACAGTGAAAGGAAATGAGCCTGGGGAGCAGGGAGTGAGGGATAGTCTTACACTCCTACTTCTAGAGCAATTCTGCTCAAACTATTTAAAATTGCATATTTACCTAATATTTTTTCTGTATTTCATTTTAAATGAATTACTTAGCACACTATACAAGACAATGTTTATTTTAACCACTATAAAGTATGCAGAATTTTACAAAATTTGGGTACTGAATTTTAAATTTGGGGGTGCAGAATTTCAATTTTTTGTACAGAATTCCCCCACTGTATGATTTTTAAAAGCACTGCTTATATACATCAAACAGTTTTATGTGCACAAGTTGTCTTGAAAATCAAATCATCATGTGCTCAAAACATGATTTAAATGAATAAAAGTGGTGTACATAAAGCATGGTTTAGTTCTATGCATACAAGTTTTATATTCAAAACCCAAGTGCAGGGCCCTCAAACATGTCTCCTACACTCTACGTTCAAAATCACACTGGCCACTTCAGTAAAGGGTGGTTGGCCATGTGCACTGTTCAACGTGCGGCTGGCTGGGTGTTTTCAAGGGGTGTCTACTACCCCTTATACCGAAGGGGGTTAGTGCCTCGAAAATGTGTGGCCAAACCCCCTGGCTAATAGCGCTTATCACATGCACCTGCATGTTGCGGAGCCTATTACTCATTCATCTGGGATTCAAAAAGTAAACTGTGCATTCAATCCGCTCGTTTTATGCTCATATATTAATACCTGCTCAAGGGCAGACGTTTATGAGCAGCCTGGAAAACTATACAGAAAAAAAAGAGAAAATCCTGCTTTTCTGTACACCCTCCAACTTAATATCCTAGTGCTATTAAGTCAGAGGAACCAAAACTGTAAGAAGAAGAAAAAATTAAAAAGAAATGTGTGTGCTGGTCAGGAGAGGAAAACGGACACCCAGTTTTACCAGCATCCGTTTTTCTAATCGAGCGCTGGCAGTGGGTTAAAAAACAGATGCTCCTAACATTGAGCATCTGTTTCCTGAACCGGCTGACAACGGGTGCCAGAACCACCTCTCCTGGGACAGGGAGGCTCTAGGGGTGAGTAATCGTCCCTAGTGCCTCCTTTTAGTGTGACTCCTCATTTAATCACGTGCCCAGGAGAGAGCACTGTATAACCTGCAGTCGGATGTGGGTTGAATAGGTGCTAATCAATCCCCTAATGCAATAAGGGGATTAGTGCCTACTCAACGGGCATGGGAGCTCATCACATGGAAATGCATGTGAATGAGGCTATTAGGCATTCACTCCGATGCAAAAAAAAAAAAAAAAAAAAGTGCATCTCGGACACACATTTAGCGATCAGCTATTAATGCCTGCCTGGAACAGGCATTAATAGCCTATTCAGCTATTAATGCCTGGAGCAGGCATTAATAGCTGAGAGCATTTAAAACAAGCACAGAAAAGCAGAAAAAAACTGCTTTTCTGTACTTCCTCCTCTACTTAATATCGTTGCGATATTAAGTATGAGGAAAACCTTTAAGAAACAAGTTTAAAAAAAACAAAAACAAACCCCAAACTTGACAGTCCGGTGCAGGAAACGAACGCTCAACTAACAAGCATGTTTCCTGACCCCCCCCCCCCCCCCCCCCCGGCCTCTGTTAGGAAAACTGAGTGGATTCTCGTTAGCAAGGAAGTGCGCAAGTGACCCTAGCACCTCCTTGCTAACGCGACCCCCTAATTTAAATATTGCAGCGCTTGGGGCACATTAAGAAAGCGGGCGCTGACTGTTCAGCACCCACTTTCTACGCATATTTATTGCATCGGCCCCAAAGTGCATTAACTTTACCTCTACCTGTGAGTTAAATTTCCAGCATTACAAAAATAGTTAAGCCTCCCCCCACCCCCACCTAATGGCATAATAGCTAATAAATGCATTAGCATGGGCTTTCTATGTACTTATGTATGAAGCCCCTTTCTGCACATATTTTTGGGTCCTAAAATCCTTATTAAACTGGGAGTGAATTTATGCAAACATGTTTTCACCCTAGTACAGCTCCTGCAAGATATGCAACCATTGTATTACGTTATTCTAATAAAAAGGTAGCACTTTATATTTTTTTGTTTAACCTTTTGATTCAATGTTTTGGCCCACAACAAGTATCTGACCATGCACAGCATTCTCTAGGCCAGTGATGGCTAACCTATAACACGTGTGTCAGAGGTGACACGCCGAGTCGTTTTGGCTGACACGCGCAGCGTTTCAAGGACTATCAGGAATTTTTATTTTTTTTTTTATCGGCTGCGCCGAGCCTTTTCTTTTTCAGCTGCGCCGACCCTTTAAAATGTGTTTTTTAGTTTCCCCCTACCCTCCACCAATGCCCCCGGGCACAGGGAGGCTCATGCGTCGCAGCGATGAGGCTCAAGACAAAGATCGCGTTCAAACGCGCTGATGCTCCTCCTTCCTGCCTGTGCGGCCCCGGAAGTAAACGTTGCCGGAGCCGCGTGGGCAGGAAGGAGGAAGAGAATCAGCGCGTGCAGAAGAGGAGGAGCCGCCGCGGGTCGCTGCGAATCCCAAGTCGCAGCGGCCCAAGAAGAGGAAGAGGCCCGGTAGCAGGGCTGCCGCGGCCCGAGAAGATCAGGGCCGCTGCAGAGCCCAACCTGCGGCGACCCGCGAAGAGGAGGCCCAGAGGTGAGAGAGAGGCTAAGGGCCCGTAGAGTGCGTGTATGAGGTGAGTTGAGAGAGAGGACCTGAATGTTTGCAGAGACAGCATGTGAGAGCCTCTGTGTGTGTGTGTGAGAGAGAGAGAGAGAGAGCGCGAGCATGTGCCAGTGAGAGCCTGTGTGTATGAATGATTGTATGAGAGAGAGCATGTGCCAGTGAGAGCCTGTGTGTGTGAGAAAGAGAAATGCATGTGAGAATGAGAACCTGACTGTGTGTTTGAGGGAAGAAGATGGAGAAAAAAGAAACAGAAAAAAGACAATATAAAAGGAATTGGCAAAAAAATAAGAAAGGGAAGGTGAAAAAAAAGCCTGTGACCAACCAATTAGAAAACTAAGATCAGACAGCAAAGGCAAAAAAAAAAAAAATTTACTTTTTAGTGATTGGCACATGTAATCTTTGGGAACGTGCAAGAATAGCACTTTCTCTATGCGGATCTCACAATGTACGAGATCAGCATGGAGAAAGTGGAAGCCCACGGGGCCTGCACAGAAGAGGCAGCAGAATGGACTTCAGTGTCAGTAGCAGCAATCAGCGCCTCCCAAATAGTCACGCAGCAGCAGTGACAGTGGCAGCAGAGGAATGAGAGAGGTTCTGAGGTTGCTGGCAAAAGAAAGCGAGGGGGGGTCTGCCTTTAGTGTGTGAATGTGAATGAATGGGATTCTGTCTGGGGGTGTATGTGTGTGAATGCATAGGTGCCTGCCTGAGGGTGTGTCTGTGTATGAGAATGAATGGGTGTCTTCCTGGGGTTTGTATGTGTGAGAATAAGTGCCTGCCTGTGTGTGGTGTATGTGTGTGTGTGAGAGAATGAATTGGTGCCTGCCTGGGGGTCTGTGTATGTGAGAATGAATTGGTGCCTGCCTGGGGGTGTATGTGTGTGAATGCATGGGTGCCTGCCTGGGGGTGTATGTGTGTGAGAATGAATGTGTGCATGCCTGGGAGATGGGGAGGGAGTGTTGTGAACATGAATGGGAGCCAATAAAAAATCAACTGACAGATGAAGTTTGTAACGCTTGCTTGGACTTGAAGTGTACGAAATACCAACCTTCAATTGAAGATTTAGCCAATGAAATTCAGCAACAAAAAAGTCACTAAGCAGGTAAGGTAAAGAATTATTTGTTTTTGCTTTATTAATAAATACAGTATATATATTAAAATTATAACTTTGTTATTGATTAGAGCTACAAATATCACAAAATTATGGATTTTTCTAGAAGTGACACACCACCCGAGTTATGCTCGGTTTTTTTTTAATGAATTTTGACACACTGAGCTCAAAAGGTTGGCCATCACTGCTCTAGGCCAACGCTTCTCAACTGGTGTGTCGCATGTCCCACTGCTCCATTGCCCTTCTCCCTTTTCAAGCCCCCGCGGGCCAATTGGAAGCCTTCTTTCTTCCTACCCCCACTGCCCAATGGGAAGCCTCCTTCGTTCTGCCTGCCCCCGCTCAGGCCAATCGGAAGCCTCCTCCCTTCTACCTGCCAGTGGGAGTGGGAAGAAGCCTTTGATTGGCCTTTGAGGCAGGCATCGCCTAGCCTGGGGGTGGGGCGGGAGGAATAGTAGTGTCGAACTCCGATGAAACAAGGCCGCCACGAGAGCCCATTCCTGTGATGGCAAAGAGGAAAACCCGACCGAGGCCACCACGGGAGCCCATTCCCGTGGCGGCGAAAAAAAGAAGGCCATCCAGAGTAAAGCCACGGCGGAACTGGAGCCCATCCCTGCAGTGAAGGAAGAAGAAGTATTTGGTGAGAGCTGGTGTCTGTGTGTGAATGGGTGCCTGAGTGAGAGCTGGTGTGTCTGTTATGCCGGTCAGCCGAGGAAGCCAACCAAGCTTACTCCTTCCAGCTTCGGTCAGACGTGCTCCAGACCCCCGGGGGCTACCGTGATGTCAAAAGGCCTAACCCTGCGCTCGGGACGCCGTCACAGCAGAAGCCTTGCCCCCATATGTCCTCTAGACATGTGTGGTGAAGCCAGCCCTTCTTTTAAAGAAGATCAGCACAGGAAGACCGGCCTACCACGACTGGTCTCCACCCCTTCCTGGAGGTATTTAACCTGCCCTTGTTTGCTAGCTCATTGACAGGCCGATACAGTAAGAAAGCGGTAGAAAGAGTGCGGCAGTGCCGGGCGCACCCTCGTTTGCCGCATGCACAGGTCTGATCACATACCGCTTGATACTCTATTTAAATTGCTTGAAAATGCAAGCCGCGTCCAACGTGCGTCCATGAAACGCAATTCATTTTACTGTATAGGCGCTTTATACAGCGCCTATACAGTATCCTGGGTACGCTGGTACCTGTCATTTCAAATGACATTTGAAATGACAGGTACCAGGAAGTGGATCCCAACTTTAACCAAAAGAAAACCTAAAAACCTAAAATCCCCTCCTCCCGAAGTGACTCGACATGTAAAGTATTGTGAATAAGTGTAACCAAAGTCAACTTACTTTTTCTTTCTTTCAGCCCTCTCTGCCCTCCTCCGCTGGCTGCCAGGGGCAGCCAGCGGCGAAAGCTGCTTCCAGCGGCCCCTGCCAGCGAAGACGCACGCCCGTAGTGCACGGGCGCCCGTTCATAAGCTTTTGCTGACTTGGGGGCCCGTCAATTTGGGCGCTCAAGCCACCGAAGCGCATGACGTCACGGCATACGTTCATACGCTTCGCTGGTTTGTGCACCCAAATTGACGGGCCCCCAAGTCAGCAAAAGCGTATGAACGGGTGTGCGTGACGTCACGGCGTACGTCACACACTCCCGTTCATGTGCTTTCGCTGGCTTGAGCGCCTGTGCACTACGGGCGTGCGTTCGTCTGTCTTCGCCGACGGGGGCCGCTGGAAGCCGCTTTCGCTGCCGGCTAAGAGCAAATGTAAAAAATATTTTTCTATTGCTGTACAGAAAGTCAATAAATAACTTTTGAACTTTTTTTTTTTTTTTTACAGACTGAGCACAGCAATGGGGCTCTAAGCCAACCTCGGCAGCCAGAGGAGGGGGAGACGAGAACTGGACCACCAGCCTCTGTCCCCATACCTGGCAGCACCCACGGACTCAGGCTATGCTCCGCACAAGGGGCGAAGCCCCCCTGAGTCCGGCAAGAGCCAGGAGACAGAACCGTCTCCTGCCCAGAAAAAGGACTAACTACTGTTGTCAAACTTTTTTTTTTCAGAGAAAGAGCCAATCCAAAACCTAAGAAGAAGTACTTGCTTGCTCCAAAGAAAGAAGAAGAATAGATGGCTGACTAGCTGAAATCAGGAGACCGAAGGGTGAGCTGATGCACCTGCTGGAGACAGACAAATACTGAAGGGTTACAGGATAGGCTCTGTCCTCATAAAGACACCCTTTCAGTTTTAGTCTGTCTCCACCTGCTGGAAAGGAGGCTCAACCCACGGTCTCGACTGATCCTGGTACGTACAGGGAATGCTATCTTACAACTACCATCTTAGTGAGTAATCTAACTTGTCAGTCTGTCTCTCTGCAGCTCTGCTGCATTGCAAACCTGCAACCGGACTTCCCTAACCACCTCTGTGAGGTGGGTCTCCTCTGCCGAGGATCCCTGGACTGCTATCTCTGGATTGCCTCACTACTGCCACCTCTGATGGAACTCATCAGCTGTTTAATAAAAGACAAATATCTGTGTTTGTGTGTCCTGAGTCTAGCCTGGTACTGTGGTTCCTCACAGGGCTTCTCCCTGTGGGCGTGGTCATTTCCACAGTACCCTGAGAATCCACTCAAACACCTTTTAAACCATAACATCTGTGTGTGGATGAGTGCCTGGGTGAGAGCTGGTGTGTGTGTGGGTGCAAGAGCATTTGTGTGTGATTTGAGAGCTTGTATATAAGCGACCATGAGTGTGATTGAGAGAGAGACTGGTCAGGAAGATGACCTGTGTGAGAGACCGAGACTTATTGTGGGTCTAATTGGGGGTGGGGGTGTATGTGAGTGACTGGTTGTGAGTGCTAAGGAAGAGGACTGTGAGGACAGAGCTTCAGCAGTCCTTGCTGCTTCTGGTGAGTGCTATTGGCCTGGAAGGTAAAGGAGTAGGAGAGTTGCTGGAGAGGGTAAGTAATGGTGGCTTTTTAAATGTATTTTTCTTGATTGCCTGCCATTTTAATTATTGGGTATTATGCGATGTCTGCTGTTTTGAAATATTTTATTGATTATTTGGTCATGTTTTAATAATTTTTATGAGTTTTTAATTGTTGGATATTATTTATTTATTTCGAATTTTTCTATACCGACATTCTTGAACAAAGATATCAAATCATATCGGTTTACAATTGAACATAACTGTCGCGGCTATGGCGTTACATCGAACATAGAACATTGAGCAATAAACAATAAACATAGAACAGGTCAACAGTTCAATAATAATATATAGTGAAATGCTTCATCATAGAGTAACATAATATATATAAATAGGGGAACAACAACTGGGGCGACTGTATGCGTAATATCAAAATACGTTTAATGAAGGGTCATTATGCAGCTGCATAGTGGATAAGGCGTGGTGGTAGCATAGGGCATAAGGTAGCTATGAGAGTAAGACTGAGTGGTGGAGGGAAGGAGGAGTATGTAGGCAGGAAGGGAGTGAGGCATTAGAACAAGATTAACGGGATATGATGTGGGAGTAATGGGTGATCAAGTCTCCTAAGATCCTTAAGGGTCGGGTGACTCCTTAAAGAGTATGGTACGGAAGAGATGGGTGCTCAAGTGTCTCCTTAAAGTCCTGATATGTCTTATGTCCTGAGGTTACCTTGTGTCATGTTATGTCTTTTGACCCGTGTCAGAGTAATGTTGAGATTCAGGAAAGGCTTGTCTGAAGAGCCATGTTTTAAGGTGTTTTTTAAAATTTTATTTAAATATTATTATAATAAATATTATTATTATTTAAAATTTTATTTAAATATTATTCTGATCAGCAGCTGTTTTGTAACATTTTTAGTATAGCTTTACAATTATTTCTGTGTGGGGTTCTATAGCAGCTTGGCTTATTCTGTTTTCTGTGTTTAGGGCCTCCTTTAATAGTTGTTTTGTGGTTTTTCTGTTCTTGGTGAAGGGTGTGTGACCGAGTTGAGGTATTTTACTAGCATGTAGGCATTTGTATCAATCTTATTTGTTGTGTTTTCTCAATAGGATACGCATTAGTGGTAAATTACTGTCTTTTCATAAGGAAGGCTATTGTGCCTGATAGTAAAATGAGTTTGTTTTGCTTTTACTGGGATGTCATCAGAACCAGCATACCTTTTTTTGTATGGCGAGTTGTACAAGGGAATGCCCTAGATCTGCTCTGCACTCATTGCTAGGGGTTGAGGGGATTCCTGTGGATGCAGAGTGCAGGTTTACATTTAGCCCCGTGATGGCCACATGTTCAGTGTGTCGCGCATGTGAGAACCATCTGTCAGATGTGTCCTGGCCAAAAAAAGTTGAGAACCACTGCTCTAGGCTACTAGCAACTTAAGCCCTCTATGAGTTACAGATGTGTGAGGCATGAATCTGGGAAATGTAGTCTCGTCTCGGGCTAAGGGAAATGTCTTGCAGCGGGGGAGGGAGTCCTACGGATTGGCTGCGTTTTTTTGTACGGTCTGAAATAGGCCTACGGATTGGCTGAGCTGCTGCGGGTAGCCCGGGTGTGAAGTCCAAACCCCAGCAACAGGCGACAAAAAAAATTCCCAAACCCAATTCTGTTTAAAATAAGGTGTTTGTAATTACAGGATGTCTGCCTGCCTGCTTCAGATGGGGACTGGAGCGGATAGGCTCTCCCTGCGTGCCACCCCCGAGTGTAGAGCTCTAATTGGCTGCAATTTTTGGGAAGGCGTGGAGTGAGTGGCAGGCCAATGGTTAGTCTTAGCTGACGGGCGTGCTGCAAGGCACCAGCGGTGATTGGTTGGGGGTGGGAGCTACTGGCCGATTTTCCCTGAAGTTTGCAAGGATGGTGGTGCTGCTCAGGAAAGCGATCGCTGCCACTCTAAGGAGCCATCGGTGGCTCTTGCTAGGGACGCAGAGGAGGTGCGCGGGGTCCGGGGTGCTGGTAGATGACGTGATAAACGGGTTGAGCGATGAGCAGAAGCAGGTGAGGTGCAGACTGAGTGACTGTAAGCAGGTGACCCTGGGACTGGGGGCGCCTTCCCTTGGCCCCTATTCAGCGAATCTGCAGCATCTGCCACTTAACTCTTTTTCTCCTCCCGCAAAATGGAAGTATTTGCGAGATTTGATGTTTTCTGGGAAGACAAGACTTCCGAATTTTGGCATTGCTAATTCTTAAAACAGTGGTAGTGGCCTACCAGGAGGGAGGGACTCGTCAAGGCCTTTGGGCGCCAGGCTGTAGGGAGGGTGCTGACGGCCGCTCAAGTCCATACCTAGAAGCAGCAGGGAGCTCTGGTGTGTTTAGCACGGAATCCCCTTCCTTTCCCCGCTTGCCCTGTTGACTGCGTTTTAGCGTTGCTTTTTTTTCTTTTCTTTGACTGCTGACTGCAGCCAATGATAGCGGGCAGGAGGTGGGGTAACAGACGATGGCTGAGCAGGCCCGCAAAACAGCATGGGACTGCCTAGAATTTAAGCACTGGTTCCTGTTTGCACACCCTCTCCTTGAGGGAGCAGGAGACGAGCACGGTCGCAGAGGGAATCGGCAATTCTAGCTACTGCCAGGAGGCGGATAGAAGCCACTGGACACGCCAGCAGCGGACATAGCTTTTCTGTTCCGTAGAGCTGGGAGGGAAGGGGAGCTGCTGCTGAGGGCTATTAGCGCTGGGATATGGGAAATAATGCTGGGCAATGAGAGCGAGGCCCAGGTTCCAAAACTGAGAAGACTAGTTGGGCTGCGGTGGAGAAAGAGGGGTGTGGAGGCCACTGCAACCTTGGGCTGGGCTGGGGGACGGCGAGAGAGGGGTGTTTGTGGGTGGGGACAAACTGGTTCTGGGTAGGAGTGAGGAGAAAGAGAGGGGTGTTTGGGGCCAGGGCAAATGTTCTCTTTGATTACGTGGCAGGGCACCTCATATTTTGCTGCTACGGTTGCTTTTTCTCCAGTTTCTCAGGGTTATACAAGCTTTTTTTTGCTCATTCTTTTGTGGCAAGTCTTGGATTTTCTCTTAGTTTTTTAAGAAATGGCTCTCTGATATCTTTCTATTTTGTACTGTATAGAAAAAGAATTCTATTTGTTGCTGTTTGTCCCACATTGCATTATATGCAGAATCTGGCTTCTTGGGGGGGATCTTTCCTCTCCCCTCCTAGGCAATGTGGGAGTGGGTGGGGAGAGGCTGGAGCAAACAGATTTGCACCGATTTATGATCCCAGATCTAGGCTGAGTGCTGGAGGAGGGAGGAGATATTCGACAGCACAAGTCGTAAAGAGGTGGTAAATGCTGAATGGGGGATTAATGTGACCCAGACTGGCTATTGTTAGAGACTCAAACAAGTACCTGGCAGATTCCTAAATTAGATCTATTTCTTATTACTCCCAGAGATAGCAATTGTTTTCCTTAGTCTTCCTGGCTTATGAACTTTTCTATCAAGAACTGGTTCAAACCTATTTTAAAGACTGTTATGCTAGTTGCCTTGATCACAGCCTCTGGCAGCAGATTCCACAGCTTGATTGTGTGCTGATTGAAAAAGTACTTTTTAAGATTTGTTTTAAATCTGTTGGTTGTTTTCAGGGAGTGTTTGAGTATTATTTGAAAGGGTAAACATTCTTTATCTGTTCTACCCCCTCATGATTTTATAAACTTCTATCATGTCCACTCTCAGCTGTCTTTTTTTCAAGCTGAACAGCCCTAACCGGGGTAGCCTCTCATCCAGGCCGATACAGTAAAAATCGCGGGAGAGCAGGCGAGCACCCAGGCCACTCTCCTGTCTGCGCGATTCAGAAAAAAAAATTATTCAAATTAGGGCCCGCGGTAAAAAGAGGCACTAGGGACACTAGCACATTCCTAGCGCCTCTTTTTTGACAGGAGCAGCAGTTGTCAGCGAGTTTGACAGCCGACACTCAATTTTGCCGGCGTCGGTTCTCAAACCCGCTGACAGCCACAGGTTCGGAAACCGGACGCCAGCAAAATTGAGCATCCGGTTTTTGAGCCGCGGGCCTATTTAAAATCTTTTTAAAATTATTTTTAACTTTTGGGACCTCCGACTTAATATTGCCATGATATTAAGTTGGAGGGTGCACAGAAAAGCAGTTTTTACTGCTTTTCTGTGCACTTTCCTGGTGCCGGCAGAAATTAACGCCTACCTTTGGGTAGGCGCTAATTACTGAAAGTAAAATGTGCGGCTTGGCTGCAGATCTTAGTGGATCGCGCGGGAATAACTAATAGGGCCATCAACATGCATTTGCATGTTGCGGGTGCTATTAGTTTCGGGGGGTTGGACGCCAGCAGCTCCCACCCCATACTGAATAAGGGGTAAAGCTAGCGCATCCAAACGGATGCACTAGTACTTTATAGGCCTGATCATAAGGGAGCCATTCCATTCCCTTGATTATTTTTGGTGGTGGTTCTGTGCAAGAAATGCAGTGTAACTTATGGTAATTTACATATTTAAGACTGTTTTATTGAAAGAGAACAGCATAAATTTGACATACATGACTAAAGCATGCCAAACAAAGCACACACGCATGCTCTCTCACACATACAGGCTCTTAATCATATTTACATACTTGCTGTGTCTCATAAACAAAAGATGTCAATCACACAGACACACAAGGCCTTGCTCTCATACACACACATGCTCATGTGTTCTCTCACCCACACTCACTTAACATTCATGCTGTCTCAAACACATATGCTCACTCTCTCTCTCCCCCCCCCCCCCCCCCCCCCAGCAGAACTGGTGGCGGCAACAGCCTTCTCCTCTTCAAGCCTCGAGAAAGGGGTCCCATCACCCATGGGTGCTGATGTTCCTCTCTTTGCTCTAGGCCAATGCTGTCCGCACTTGTAAATTACCATGATCTATTCTTCCCAATTGTGCAGCAGCTGTACATCACTTCTTCCCATCCCTGCGGCCTGGAAGAGGAGACCATGCTACTAATGCCGCCGACTCTAGCTATCCTGCCGCGTTCACCCCGAGCTATCAGAATTTCAAGCCCTGGTGGAAGAAGAGTGTGCATCTTGCTGGGATAAAGGGGAGCAGCTAGACCAATAGGGGACCGGGAAGAGTGGCGACACACACTGGCTGAGAACTGCTGTTATAGAGGTCTATAAAATGAGTGGAATAGAATGGGTAAATGTAAATCAGTTATTTACTCTCAGAAAATACAAAGACTAGGAATTAGTAAGCAGCACATTCAAAACAAATAGGAGAAAATACTTTCATTCAGTGCACAATTCAGCGTTGGAATTGAGTGCTGCAAGATGTGGTTAAGGCACTTAGTAGCCGAGTTTAAGCAAGGTTTTGAAAAGTTCCTGGAGAAGCCAATAAATGGTTATTAACCAAGTAGTCTAAGGAATAGCCACTACTTATCACAAGATGGGATCTATTTACTGTTTGGGATCATGCCAGATACCTGTGACCTGTATTGGCCACTGTTGGAAACAGGATACTGGGCCTGATGGACCCTCGGTCTGACCCAGTATGGCAGGTCTTATGTTCTTATGATACCTGTTTTATGGGAAGGTGTGGCTCTCCTTTTAAATTGGAGCTGCTGAGTTGCAAAGCAGCAACCACAAGCTGCTGTTCAGCTGTCGCTGGGGATGGAGAAACAAGAAAGGAGTCAGTACTCCAAGGCTGTGAGCATCATGGTTTTGCAGCCAGAGTGCCATGAGATTAAGGCAGCAGGACCCTACTACTGCAGATGTTTTTCAATGAAATACTTAACATGAGAGCCTGAGAACAGCATTGAATCTTTATGAAAGAGGCTGCTATTAAGGCAAAGGTTTTCCCCTGGGAGTTGAGTGTGTGGCATACTGGGCCTTCTCTTGATGCTGTTTTGTGGTGGTCATCTGGAGGTTTTGTAATGTGATGGTTGTGGTTTGTGCAGGCCAATTTTAATAATTCTTATTAAATTAATACGCAGCATAAAACTGAGCATTCCTTGTTTTTTGTTTTTTTTTTTGGGGGGTGGGGAACTCAACTTCTGTTTTTCAGAGGCAGAAACCTGTACTGGAAAAAAACCCTAAAATCCACCTTGTCTGAGTACTGTTACACTATTGATTGTGAAGTATCTAGTTCTGCCTCGCGGTGAGCAGTCTGAGTGCTCTCGGAGGGAAGCTGAACGTGAGAGGTTTCTTTTGCCTCTCGTTTTGAGGGAATTCCCCCGCCCCCTCCATTACCTCTTTCTCCAATGTTTTTTTTTTTCTATCTTCACGCCCAACCTCTAGGATAGCAGTAACCGAGCAGGGTTTTCCATATTTTGTTAACCAGCTGGAGGGTGGGAATCTTTTTTTTATTTGGACCTTGTCAGCCTTCACCCTAGAAGTAGAAGGGATCCCCATCGCAGCGAGCATGGGAAAGCTTTCACCCCGGAGGCTGTTCTCAACAGTCTAGTCAGTTTATTTCTTTTCTGGGGATTTGTATTAGTGTGAATTTCTATGCCTTTAATTTCTAATTAGAAGTGCGTGGAGGCAGCACTGGGAAAGCAGCTTAAATGCATTGGCCCCTGGGTACTGGAGACCTTGTTTGGGAACAGATCGACCTGCACATTTCGTTTATTTTCATTTTTAATAAAATGTATTCATCGCTTCACTGTGATGGCCGAAGCGATTTACAATAAAAAAAATACCAGTATGTAAAATACACACACATAAATCGCTAAAATAAACTATATACATAAATATACCCTCTAGTCAAGAGACATGCTACAACTTCTGGCAGTAACATCATATATTAAGATGGAAATATGAGTTGGTCAGTAATCCTGGAAAGCCTGCGGCAAAAGAACCTTAAGTGCAGTTCTGAATGATTTACTGCAGAGATTTAGCATTAAGTCAACAGGCAAAGAGTTCCAAGGAGAAGGTACTGCCATCAAAAAGGCCGACACTCTTGTAGATGACAAGAGAGCAGATCTGGCACGTCGAGCAACCCCTGCAGGGATGACGAGACGTGTGATAGACTTTCAACAAAGCTTTGGCCCAAGGATGTGTATCTGAATTTAGCAGTTTAGATATAATCATGCCCACTTTATAGGCAATTCGTTATTCATTTGGAAGCCATTTTAAACCTACAAGCACAGGAGTTATATGTTGATAATGCTTCGTATTTGGGATTAAATGAGCAGCTGCATTTAACAATAATTGTAAAGGATGTACAGTGGAATATGGTAAACAAAGTTCCCTGTACATACCCGGATCAGTCCAGATAGTGGGTTGAGCCTCCTGTACAGCAGATGGAGACAGAGAAAAACTGAAAGGGTATCCTATATCAGGACAGTGCCACCCTGCGGTAAACCAAGGTAAAGACTATTGCAGTAGCCAGTAACAGGCAAGAGAACTGCTTGTACAACCGTTTGAAAGTCAGAAGCAAAAAGTGTTTTAAACCAGCAACAACTCGAAGCTTGAAAAAAAAAAAATCCAGATTTCACCACAGATTTAATCTGAGGTTTGAAAGAAAGATGAGTCAATCAATATTCCTAGACTTTTAATAGTGTCTGAAATGTTGAAAGATGAATTTCTAATGGATATGGGGGGATAAAATGTCAAATAATGTGATCGTTTAATCACCATAAATTCTGTTTTAGATATATTCAGCGATAGCCTATTATGGTGTAACCATTGTTGGATAGAAGATAAGCAGACGTGCAGGTGTTCCATGGACTCATTCCAAATAGCACATAAACGAATGAAAAAGTGTAATTATCTGCGTAGATTTTGTAACTGTCACAGATGCAAGCAATTTGGAGATCGGAGCCAAACAGAACTGCTGATAAAACAGAGCCCTGTGGTACCCCAGTGTTCATAGTAGTTTGTGAATATTCATTATTGCATTTTACTTGAATTGGTTGATTTTCTTAAGAATGAAGTGAACCAGTCTAATACTTTTCCAGAAATGCCACATTCTCCTCCCCTCGTCATTCTTTGTGTTGGGTAATCCAGAGTTTCTAGTATTTAGCAAACAGTAACATTTTTCTTCTACAGGTTCGAGATTAAGGGGAAAGTCATGGAAACTTCCTTATTTGCTTTGTGCCTTATCTGGCTGCGTGGTGCTGAATAGCGACGTCTTCGTAGTACTAATTCATGAAATCATATACCTGTAGTTCTAGTCGTAGGTTCCAAAGTCTGCACCTTTTTGAATATTGTATCCAAAGTAAATTTAGTACTGCTGCCTTTAATGTGACAGAAACCTGAAGAATCATCTGACTTCACCCTAAAGCTGAGGGCCACCGAGGATCATCCAGCGTTAGAGAGGCATCCAAAACTGTGGCGGGCATGGCCTGCGGTTTTTGAAAAATTGCCAGTGGGTACAAAGGACTCATATTCTGCAATTGCTTTTTTTTTTTTTGGAAGAGAAATATTTGCTGGAAAACAGCCCGTGTAGATTAGAAAATTAAATGCACGTAGATTTTATTTTTAAAATGCACTGTGGCCTCCCTTCCTCACCAGGAACACCTCTTGGTCCTGCTATAAGTGCACATGAGGTTCCACAGCATGAGCACTTTCAGCTGCACTGAGTATTTTAGCACAGTTGTCAGACTGCCAGTTTACTCGAGTAAATCGGTTGCTTCTTATCTGGGTAAATGGCTTTGAAAATTGTTCTCGCAAAGGCCTTCTGTATGTAACCAATTAACTAAGACTAGTCCCAGTATAACCTAGCCAGACTGCAATGTCTTGTGCAACCTCACCCAGGGTTGGAAGGCAGGTGTAACCACGCCCATTCGTTAATTCATCCGGTGTGGGACCGCATATTGGTAGTGGATGCTTGCATTGCAGTCTTGGGCTAGACAAAGCCACATGCCCAATGCATGGTCATAGCAGGAGGCCTTACTGCAGAGCTGTAGCCACAGCAGTGTGAATCTTACATGGTTGAGCCCACTGGGTAACTGGGGTTTTTTTTAATGTCATGTGTGGTCCTTGTATGTACCATTGCTTTAGAAATGTACATTCAATGTAATACTTTGATACATTTGTGATTGTATGCACTTACCAAAAGTCTATTGTAACTAATATTGACCAGTAAATTGTCTGCCACACATTTCGTCTTCGTTACATTTTATGACTGTACAGATAGTTAACCTGTTGCTCAGCTTTGTACAAAAGGACAGGCCCATTCTTAAAATTTAAAAACAGCTATTGAAGAACAAACGGGCCGATGCACTACGGGCACACACAAAACAGGCGCTCATGAGTGAGAGGTAGCTTTCCTAACGTGCGCCCGTCCACCTCCCCGGCCGCGCAGTGCAGTAGGCTAATGAGCTGCTGCATTAAACAGGAAACGCTAGGGGAAACTGCGTCCCTAGTGCCTCCTCGGCATCGGGCTCCCAGGAGAAAGCGGCTGTGCGCAGGCTAGGAAAATGGATGGTCGTAAATTGAGCGTCTGTTTTCTGAACCTGATTGCCGTTGACTTTTTTTTTTTTTTGCATGTTGCTGTGCTTTCACAATGATATTAAATTGGAGGAACCACAGAAAAGCAGTATATCTTCTGCTTTTCTGTTCAACTTTTGGGGCTCCTGAAGACTTAACACCAGCTCCGGGGCTAGCGTTAATTTTTGAGGGTTAAAATGTGCGCAATAGGCGCACTTATTTTTTTTACATCGGGGTACTAGCTAATAGCCTCATCAGCATGGTATTTACACGTGAGGAGCGCTATTAGCTATGTGCTGGTTTGGACGTGTGTTTTGAACACCCTCATCCCCTTGTATCAGGGGTTATGGACATGTATTAACCAGTGCGCTAGCCTGAGCGCACGATATTGCATCGACGTGAAAGTCTTTGGATTGTGTTATGGATGATTAAGGCCTTCTTTGAATGCTTAACATTGCCTTTTTCACCCTTAGTTCAGTTATTTCCTTGCTTCAGTGAGCCAGCTGCCACTGCAGGCCCAGCTCACTGCTGGCTTCTGCAACGAAGGACTACAGTTTAGTGAATCCTGATCTGTCATGGACTGCTCCACTGGCTTGTGCTGACAGATAATGAGCTTTAAACGCTAATGGCAAATCTCATTATGACCACTAGGTGGTAGCTTAACACAGACCAAATACTATGCATACAGCACAGTAACCCACCAGGAAGTCTTGGTCCTCTTCTGGGATCTTCCAGCAATAAATTTGAGTTCTCATTTATGGGGGCCCTTCAACTTTGTTTCCCCATCAGATACCCCTGTAGCACTTCCATTTATTGCCACTGTCATGAAGGAGTTGTGTAATGGTATTGTACTGTTTTGGGGCACATGCCTCTGCCTCACAACCCTTACACTACCTGAACCTAAGTGCAATTCACCTTTAAAAGTTTGACCCTGTGTGAGTGTGGAGGCAGACTTGCTGCACCTTGGTCATGACAGTAGGACCATTTAATTCTGACCAATTGTAATTCAAAGAGAGCCATCTCTATCCTCTGTCCAAGCTGCTGGATACAGCTGGGGCCACACTGAAGCCTCCCACAAGTTATTGCACTGTAACACATCCCTCACTTTTACTCCATGTATTACTGTTGCAATTCATATTTATTTTTTCAAAATTTTCCTTTACTAATTATATCTTCTAGCCGCTAAGAAATATTGTCTTATAGCAGATTTGAGCATGGGGGTCACTTTGCCTAAATGAGAGAGATTACAGAAATACCCAGCCCATCTTCGAGAGTGCGGGTAACAAGTTTTTTAAAAATAAAACCAGGAAGTAGGATGAGGGAGGGAGGGAATTTTGGATGGCATTAAGAAAGAAACAGTATTAGAAAAGAGAAAAACTGGACCTCAGTTTCTAGGTAGAAACAGTAACTGTAAAAGAAAGCAGTTTTCCCATATTCACAACATGAGACAAGGACTTTAGTACATGTGGCCTTGCGTATGAAACCATAAAACAATTGAAGAATAGAGAGAAGTAATTTTATTTTTTCATGGTGGTTTGATCACAATAGGTGCACATCATTTCCCTCAAAGACTAAAAATGTAAGAACTAAAATAAAGTAGACAAAATATAAGGAATACGACGAGTGAGGTTATCAAATTTGCAGATGATACAAAATTATTCAGAGTAGTTAAATCACAAGCAGACTGTGATACCTTGCAAGACTGGAAGATTGGGCATCTAAATGGCAGATGAAATTTAATGTGGACAAGTGCAAGGTGTTGCATATAGGGAAAAATAACCCTTGCTGTAGTTACTCGATGTTAGGGTCCATATTAGGAGCTACCACCCAAGAAAAAGATCTAGGCATCATAGTGGATAATACTTTAAAATCGTCAGCTCAGTGTGCTGCAGCAGTCAAAAAAGCAAACAGAATGTTAGGAATTATTAGGAAGGGAATGGGTAATAGAACGGAAAATGTCATAATGCCTCTGTATCGCTCCATGGTGAGACCGCACCTTGAATACTGTGTACAGTTCTGGTCGCCGCATCTCAAAAAAGATATAGTTGCAATGGAGAAGGTACAGAGAAGGGCAACCAAAATGATAAAGGGGATGGAAGAGGTTAGGGCTGTTCAGCTTGGAGAAGAGACAGCTGAGGGGGGATATGATAGAGGTCTTTAAGATCATGAGAGGTCTTGAACGAGTAGATGTGACTCGGTTATTTACACTTTCGAATAATAGAAGGACTAGGGGGCATTCCATGAAATTAGTCTTAAATGTGCTACTTGCTAATCTGAGAAAATTCTTTTTCACTCAACGCACAATAAAGCTCTGGAATTTGTTGCCAGAGAAGGTGGTTAGTGCGGTTATTTATTTATTTATTTAAAACATTTATATACAGTTTCACCAAATACATGAAATGACCAAAACGGTTTACAATATTTTTCCAAAGTAAATTAAAATTGGCTATAAACTAACTCCCCAACTAATTTAAAATAAATTAAAAGAAAAGGTAAAAATTATAATGGAATAAAAATTACATTAAACTCAGGATCAATTTTCAACGAAAAAATTAAATAGAATAACTTTAACCATTAATTTATAAACAAGATAAAGAACAATAATAATCCAAAAACCTATTAAAGCATAAAAGATTGAGCATAGATAGCATTTAGAAACCAAAGAGGTCTAACCTTCGATGGGATCTAAATTTCCAAAGGCTTCTTTAGAAACGTGTGTTTTTAAAGCTTTTTTGTTCTGAATTTGTCTCAAAGGTTCAGGTAAGGCATTCCACATTAAAGGCCCTGCAACAGAGAATGCCCTTTGCCTGGTGACATTTAAGGCGGTCTTTTTTATTGCTGGAACTTCCAGCAGATTTTTTCCTGCTGACCTGAGATCCCTAGATGGTTTATACATTTGTAGTTCCGAACAGAGCCAAACGGAATCGATACTATTTAGTAGTGAGTGAATCAGTGTTAAAATTTTTAATTTTATTCTATATTTAACCGGGAGCCAGTGCAACTTCTGTAATGTGGGAGAGAGATGTTGTCTCATAGGTGTTGCTGTTAAAAGTCTAGCCGCAGAATTTTGAATGAGCTGGAGAGGTCTGATGGCAGAATCCGGCAACCCCAGATATAATCCATTACAATAATCCAGCCCAGAAAGAACCAGGGCTTGTAGAATCGATCTGAAATCATTGATAAATAGAAGAGGCCGTAATCGTTTTAATACATGTAATTTAAAAAAGGAATTCTTTACAACCTTCGAAATGTGTTGAGAAAGGGACAAACTTGAATCTATCCACACTCCCAAGCTCCGAGCGATTTTTAGTGATTTGGATAGTTTCTTTACCCAACGTAATATTTTCAGGGGGGGGTATTTATAGGATTTCTGTTTTCTTTTTGTTTCGTTTCAGCCGGTTATGCGCCATCCATTTTTCTATGACAGAAATATATAACTGTACCAAGCAGTTAGTGTAGCTGGGTTCAAAAAAGGTTTGGATAAGTTCTTGGAGGAGAAGTCCATTATCAGCTATTAATCAATTTTACTTAGGGAATAGCCACTGCTATTAATTGCATCAGTAGCATGGGATCTTCTTGGTGTTTGGGTAATTGCCAGGTTCTTATGGCCTGGTTTTGGCCTCTGTTGGAAACAGGATGCTAGGCTTGATGGATCCTTGGTCTGACTCAGCATGGCAATTTCTTATGTTCTTATAAAAGGATACTTTAGGGATAAGACCAGTGAAGGAAACAACTGAAGCAGGACCCAGGCAATCAGATGGTTAGACCTCTGCTTTCCCAGTTGTGCAAGATATTTTGAAGGATCTAAATAGTACACCTTTAAAAAGAAAACCCTACATCTGTTTGCGTTGGCATTCTGATAAGCCATTAATCCAAATGCAGCAGAGACTTCAGTGGAGCTCTTGTGGTTGGAGATGGCAAAACAGGCACGCGCTTTCCATTATGGCCAAAACTATTAAGAAATATTTTTAGAAAATGTAGAGAATTGTAGGACCTGGCCCCCCAGGTATGTGGGGTATACAGCTATAAAAATTGATATTCTGAGGATTGGAGGTAGCGTGGGTATTAAGTGTAAATCCTTACATTATTTCCAGTGGAAATATGAACATTTCAGACACGTGGAGCCCAAAGTCTCTGCTAGCTCCCTGTGTAGATAGGAGGCCAGGAAGTATTTTGCAGTGGATATTGTAGTGAATGTTGCTGCTGTGTAACAAAGTGACTGGGTTACTCCAGTGGTATTCCTGCATAAACCCGGCCTGCTGGCCACTAGGCAAAGGTGCTGGAAAAGATCATGGAAGAAATACCACATTATTTGGTTTAGTACTCCATTGTGATTGCTGTTCCCAGTCTTAAAGGATAACTGGCTAAACTGTACAAACCCTAAACTTCAGTCCTCCCTCCCTATGTTTTGTTTTTCTTACCTCATTGGCTATAATTATCAGGATGCAAAGATGCTCTCCCTCCCAACTATTGTTTTCTTGTAGGTAATACAGGAAAGCCAGGATGCTGAACTCTGGACCTCTCAGTGCAGTCTGTAGCAGCAGGGTAGGAGGCTAAAGAAACTGCATTAAGCAGGGTCTGTCCCAATGGTCCCGTGTCGGCACCAGATCCAGTTCCGGGTCCGGTTTCTGATTGTTGCATGGAAGGGGGCGTTGGAATACTGTGGAAGCAGCAGCGGCCCCTATAGAGAGAGAATCTTGGCTGTCGATCTAGAGCTTTACCCTCCGAACTGTACAAAGCAGACAAACATAACAGACTGGTACGGGGCTCCGAAGGAAAATCGACTGTATGCGCTATCCAGGCTGGTGGTGTACATGGAAAGCAAAGCATCTTCAAATAAACTATACTAGTATCGAAGAAACCTGTCTGCTTAGCCAACTCAAAAAAAAAAAAAAAATCATCTCTGCTAAGATGTTCCCTACAAGTTGCTGCTTTTTTTTTTCCTGCCAGCGCTAGCCCACTAGAGGTTTAGCAGGCGGTTAGAGAGCAGCAGGGTGTAAAATTATAAGCCACACGATGACAAGAGGGAAGAACGGAGTTGAAATGCAGCTGCAGAGAGCGCGGCTGCTGAGCTCGCTAGTTGGCGTAGGCCTGCTGGTTAAAGCATTCATTCTGAAGTGAAGAACGGTGCCTCGCACATAGTACTGAAAATCTCCGGAAACTGGTGGAATCGGGGTTTTTTTTTTCTTCTCTGCGTTGTGGCTCTATATATCAGAAAATTGGCTGACTGGCAAGGTTTAAACATCATGTGCTGCCCAGCTAGTCCTGATGAGCTTAACTATCCTTCATTCTGCTTTTAGGAGGTTAGTAATGTTAGATTTGCTGTTTTCAGTGATCTGGCCTTAGGTGAGAAGGGAGGGCAGTTATTAAGTTCAATGACATGGGACTAGGGTAAGGTATGATGAACCTGCCATAGAGGATTCAATGTTGACTTTTTTTGGTTGGTTGGTTGTTTTTTCTGTTTAACAGCTCAGACAGACCATGTATAAATTTTGCCAGGAGCACTTGGAACCAAAGGCTCAACAGATTGACCAGGATAATGAGTTCAAAGATTTGAAGGTGAGTCCCTGTTCTGCATTGTGTACATGGATGTTTCTCTGTGGGTAAGTAGGATGAGCCAGCCCATGTACATGGGCGATACCATGAGAAGGCAACGATCCGATTCTTCTTCCATAGCTGTAGAAAATCCCAGAAGACTTTATCTTTCACGATCTCCCCTCTCTGCCATGGCTGCACAGGCCCTTTTGGTCTTATAATAATTGCTTAATGAAGCCAACTCCGAAAGGGGAGGTGTGAAGATGGATGAGGATGCTCATCCTGCTGTCCACAGAGGATGAGCAGATTAGCAACTTTAATTTTCTCCCGCAGACAGGCTGATTGAGTCAGCCACACAAGAGAGAATCCCTAGTTAAGGGCTGTCTTCATTAGGGAAAAGTGGATGAGGCAAAGGGCCTTTGTAACTTCATTCTTCCTTGTAGTTTGTATTTTCTTTTTAAGATGACCATATGAAAACACAGGCCCTTGGGAAGGGGAGGGTGGAGTTGCACTTCACCCCTCAGAGACCCTGTGCTTCCGTTGGGAGTCGATGTCTAAGCAACAATGGGAAGTGTATGTGTGTGTAGACAGAAGTCCATGTCATCTTGCACATCTCCTCAATCGAAGCCAGTTTTACATGTGCAACGGATGCAGCCATGGCTCACCCCCTTCCCCTCTTTTTTTTTTTTTTTTTTTTAACATCCTTATTCATCTCCCCCACCTAATAAATCCTTTATAATTAGTCAAACTATTCCATTAACTTTCCTTTTTAGCCAGGACCCACCGACTGCAGATTCATCCAGAATTTAGTGTTCATGCTTCCTGAGTCTGACCAATATGTGTGTCGTCCCCCGCCTTCCGTAGCTGTAAACACTGTCTCCATAGCATTCCTCGGCCCAGCCAGTCGTGGGAATCCACCCCGATCTCCGGCGTGGCAGCGGGCCTTGGGTGGGCGCTTTGATTGTTCTGTTTTGTGTTTTGTAGGCCTTTTGGAAGAAGCTGGGAGACTTGGGAGTGCTGGGAATCACAGCTCCTGGTGAGTCTGCATTTTCCGCTCATACCTAACGTTCCTCGATCTCTCTCTTCCTTCTCGTTCTTGTGATAACTTCTTCCTCCCTGGAGACCTGGACACTGCAACCACAGACTTCATTCTTCGTGTTGACGGGAGTGCTTTGTGTTACGCTTTGCATAGTCCTTATTCTGCTCGTGTAGATGTTCAGTTTTTGTAAAGCTTTTTTTTTTTTTTCATAAAGAAAGCATCGTGTAAATAGGTTAGAGACCAATAAAATGTGGGACCAGCAAACCTCCCCCCCATCACTCTGGTGTGGGGGAGACAGTGTAGGCAATTGTATTAATTACCCTGTCTGGGGGCTCCTTGTGCCTGCTTTGCCCTTTCTTTGCCTGGAGTAAGAGAGTCCTTTTTATGAAACAATATACTTGAAAGTCCAGAAGTAAAAACGGCCCTGATTCCTTCATGTCAGATTCTCTCTTTATTATTTTGCTTTTATATATGTACAGAGTATCCCTGTATTGACTTGTCTGTGTTTTCAATACATTAACAAAGGCACTGCCCATGCAACAGGTAAGGGAGACGCGGGTGCAGCCAGAAACGAGAATCGACTTGGGTAAGGGATAGATGCAAGTAATGCCTTCCAGAGGGAAGCTCTAATTGAATGCAGAAGTGAAGGGACTCGAGGTGGGGAAAAGCTGCTGCCTTCTAAATGGATTACAGAAGAGCAAGACGAAACTTAGGCTGTACAGTCTTTTTCTGCGTTATTTCTATCTAGTCTGGCCATCTGCCCAACTAATTTAGCTTTACAGTTCCCATCACTCCCTCAGAGCCTCTGTTTATCCCGTGCTTTCTTGAATTCAGATCCTGTTTTTGTCTCTACCATCTCCATTGAGAGGTTGCTCCAAGTATCCACCACTCTCTCTGTAAAGAAATATTTCCTACAATTCCTCTGGAGTCTGCTCCTTTTTTTCACTCGTTGCATGACCCTTCATTCTAGAGGTATTTAAATGTCTCTATCATATCTTCCCTATCTCACCTGTCCTTTAGTTTAGGGTGTACATGTTTAGATCTTTGTCTGACCCCATATACTTTAGAATGAAGACCACTGACCATTTTAGTAGCCACTCTTTGGACCGACTCCAACAGTTTGGTTTTTTTTTTATCCTTTTCAAGGTGTGGTCTCCAGATTTGTACACAGTATTCCAAATAAGGTCTCACCAGGGACTTATACATGGACAATATCACCTCCCTCTTTCTGCTGACCATTCTTCTCCTTATGCAGTCAAGCATCTTTCTGACTTTTTCGCCACCTTCAGATCACCCCCAGAGTCCCATTCTTCTTTCATGCTTAGAATTACACCTCAATATTGTACACTCCCGTAGGATTTTCATCCTAAATACATAACTGTGTGCATTTTTCAGCATTTGAATCTTAGCTGCCAGACCCTAGACCTCAAGCTTTGCTATTTATTTATTTATTTATTTATTTATTTATTTATTTTTAATTTTTATATACCGAGGTTCTTGTATCAGATACAAATCACTCCGGTTTACATAAAACAGTGAGATGCCCAAAAGGGAGGGGCTTTACATATAACTATAAAACAACGTACAAATTGAACATGGCATAGAAATAGTTACAAGAAAAGGAAAAACTTTTGAACTCAATATCATATTATAGTGACAAATAACAATGGGTATCATAGTTTTGAAAAATAAACTAAAATAAAATAAGTAAAAGTAATACAATAATGCACAGTATATACAATAAAGTATAAATTAATTATATGAGTGTGGTCACTTTCAATATTCCAATGCAAATCGTATATTAACCCACTTAATCCACAGGATCTATGCTCTCTTCATTCTTTTGATTACCATTAATAAAGAATCATCAGTTGAACTACTTAGTCTCCTATGATCCATAAAACGCCTTCCATTCCACCGTTTCGTTAAGCCCTCGGGGGTACACAGTGTTCCATTGGCATATATATTTTTGCTCAATGTTTCTTAATATGCCAGTTATATCACCTTGCTGGTGTACTTGGCACTGTGTAGCCATTTTGCCATAGTCAATCCACCGCAAGGTAGCAAAATTGGTGGACTCAGCACAATTGAACCCATGATTGAATCCAGCATGGTAACCATATGGAAACGTGATCAAGAATTCTCCAGCCTCTTGGGTGATCCGGTCAAAAGGGATGCTGTATTTCTTCAGAATTGAGGGCGAAATCAGTGTCATCTTATGCCGAAGAAAAGCATCACATCCTTGGGAACTTCCGGGAAAAAATCCTTTTGCCAGGCATTCTAGACGTTTACCATGCTCTGGAGGGATTGCATACCAGGATTTGGGTTCCCCAAAGTGCAGGTAATTGATGCTATACAGATCCATGTCCTCCGTATGCCAGGCAAATGTAGTCTTCCACATGTCGAAGTACAGGTAAGGGGTATTTACCCCTTCAATGATGATCCCGCACTCATGTTCCACCATGTCCAGGAGAGTATTCAGATTTCCAATGTTCCACAGATTCACGTCAGAGTCGTACAATGAGCCACTGATGTCTGCTCCATAAATTGGAGACACAAATGTCAGATTCTTCCAATATTTACGTTCCAGGTCCTCAAAATCTTGGTGGCGTGGAGTACAATACTTCTCACTGTTTGCCAAGCGCCGGTAATCTCCCACAGTCATGGGCTTCTTCTGTATGTTATACTGGGTGAACAAGCGAGACTGTCCAGTCACCACCTGTTGGATGGGTAGAGCTCTTCTCATAGTTTCCACACCTTCCTGGCTGTGTACCTTGTTGCAGACTTTGGTAAAGTCAGCAAAAAGACAAACCTTTCCTGACAATCCTTCCGCAGTGTCAATCAAAAAAAAAAAATGTTGAAAAAGAACTGGTTCAAAAAACAAATCCCTGAGGCATATCGCTAGTAATGCCCATCTCCTCTGAGTGAACTCCATTCAACATTACCCTTTGCCACTTCCCATTCAACCAAATTTTAACTCCATCAGTCACTCTAATGCCCATGCCAAGGGCACTCAATTTATTTAAGGTTACTAAATAGAACCGTGTCAAAGGCCTTACTGAAATCCAAGTACTATGCATCTTGTGCTCTCCCTTGATCCAACTCTGTCCATCCAATCAAAGAAATTTGATCAGCTTTGTTTGACAAGATGTACCTCTGGTGTCCTTAGTGAGAGTTAGGGAAGGCAGGGAGGAGCTCATTGTCAAGGTGAGAGATGATCAGGGCATATATCTGAGTGTTGATGGGGGAAGGGGAGGGTGAAATTTGGGTATATTATGGAAGATGTGATGAAATATGTTTTAAAAAAAATCAGATGCCATTAAGAGTGAGGGAAAAGTAAAATATGACTTAAGAGTAATATGCCAGGAATATAATATAATACTCTTCAGAGCCCGCTTTCCGTGCTTTTTATTGCATCGGCCCCACTGTGTTTCTTTCTTAATGCTATCCAGAATTCCCTCCCTCCCTCATCCTACTTCCTGGTTTTATTTAAAAAAACTTGTGACCCGCACTCTCAAAGATGGGCTGGGTATTTCTGTAATCTCTCTCATTTAGGAAAAGTGACCCCATGCTCAAATCTACTATAAGACAATATTTCTTAGCGGCTAGATATAATTAGTAAAAGAAAATTTTGAAAAAATAATAAATATGAATTGCAACAGTAATACATGGAGTAAAAGTGATGGATGTGCTACAGTGCAATAACTTGTAGGAGGCTTCAGTGTGGCCCCAGCTGTATCCAGCAGCTTGGACAGAGGCTAGAGATGGCTCTCTTTGAGTTACAATTGGTCAGAATTAAATGGTCCTAGTGTCATGATCAAGGTGCAGCAAGTCTGCCTCCACACTCACACAGGGTCAATTGTGCGTGCACTGTGGTGACGTAAGGTTCAGTTTCTGACATTACATATATTGGTCATCTGTGTGGATATGAGACAGAAACTTGGGATTGGATGGATGGGGAATAAGTTGAGGACAGAGAAAGTTACCATGTTACAAGCATGGGTCCAGCATTTGAAACCAAAAGACTGAAAGGGACTGCCCAGTGAATGATCATAGAGATGACAGGAGTGCTCCTGAATCCGACTGCTGTCCAATTTTCAGACTGGGGAAATGGCTATAAGGAGGATTTGTTGAACATGATATGGCAGAGAGAGAACCAAAGGAACATACCGGTACTTTCAAAATCCATGAGTGTGGCAGATGTTAAGAAGTAAAGAGTGGATTACTGGTCTCGAAGACAGAAGATGGGTTAGTGAGGTTGAGATGAAGCTCTGAGACTGGGCCAGAAAGAGAGCATTTGCTGTTGTGAAGGTTGCATCAAGTGAATGTACAGGATGGAGTTCAGATTGGATGGAGAGGAAGTAGAGTGTCTTCATAATTTGTGAAGTTGTCCATTTACTGCATTTTAGCTGTTCTAAGTCTTGCACTTCAGGGAATGAAATCTGCTTCAGTCCTTTTTTATTTATTGGTGTAATTTTGTCTTTATTACAGACTTTTAGAACCCAATTTTCCAAACTGTCTGCATGCTTAAGTGAATGTGCAGAGGTTGATGCTGGTATTTTATAAGCTGAGTGACGGGAGCTGCACCGTTTATAAAATTCCATGTGTTTCTGCCCTGAAAGTTCACCCATTCGTTTCAGTAGGTGTGATGATTTGCCATGCAGGAACACACACACACGCTCTCTACCAAGTTTATAAAAACATCCGTGTATGTTTTACACGTGTAATAATTGTGGCAATTCACGCACAATCCACAATTAAAAGCGAAGATAGGGGTTTTATATGCTTGAAAATAATTGCGTGTGTATTTGGAATTGGCAGTTTGCCGATACCTCCATCGGACAGACATTCACCGGTTCACTTAGACCACCCACCCACCCACAAACGTCAGACCAGTCCGATTTTCAGCTGCACAAACCAGTGGGTGTAAAAGTGGTAGCCACACTTACCACTTATAAAATAGCAACTCGCCTGTTTTTTTATGAATCATGCTCCGGGCCGCCCCCTTTTCCCCTCTACAGACTCGAGAAGCTTATAAAATATCATGTGTATGCATATGTGCTAAACTTATGCATGAAAGCCCACAAATCTCTGTGACCATTACCTGCTTAAAAGAGTACAAGCAGTATCATTTCAGCTGACTTTCCAGGTCTCAAACAGTAATGATTTTTTTTTTCAATTGTTTTTAAATATCTATATTAACAAGTTCTGTTAGAAACAATTCAAATTAGAAGCATAATACAACTATTTCCTCCCCTTCCCCCCAGGCCAAACAATAATATACAGACCAATCAAATCAAATACACATCGAGATTAAAAATAGCACTCTTTGCTAGGCTGTGTTACACTATTTAAAAAAACACAAAAAAAACCCCTCTCAATAAAATTTGACCAAGAGGAGAAGAGTGTAACCTGGGTCCCTTTCCGGGTTATCAGTAAGCCCTGGGTATCAAGTGTCAAATAGATCTAGTGCAGGATGATAGTGGGGAGGTTTAATTTTAAATGCAGCCCCTCCTTCTGTGGGGTCTGGCATGAGCATCCCTCTAGTGAGGTTTTAGAAGCAGGGCTCTGGCTACAGCTAAGAGAGGCAGTCCCTTGAGTTGTGAACAGTGTTCAGAGGTAGATGGGAACTTAGTGTTTTGTTATTTTACAGGCCCAGCCAGAGGAGTTGAGCACACTCTGTTTGGTGGTCCTGGCCAGGATCGGGAGGGGTTTTGCCTGTCCAGTACACAACCTGTCTGGTGGGAATCCTCCCTCTGGGTACTTCTTTTGAAATTTGAACCTTCTAAGTGGCAGGAGCCTTGCTGGAACTTGTCCAGCTCTTAGGCCCAGGGAACGGGGGGGGGGAGGCCTGGGCAGGATAGGAAAGACCTGCCCCTGCCCCCCCCCCCTAATATCCTCAGTGAGGTTGGGGGTGTCAGTGACCTGCTGTAAGGGTATGCTCCGGTGATATTTTTAATTTTACTAAAGATTTCTTTCAAGACCCAGGAGGAAGTTGTGACTGCCCTTCCTTCCTGACTGGAGCACCAAGAGCCCTGCTCCGGGGGGGACCCGAGGACAACAACAAAGGACTGTATTAGTGCGGCAGGCTGAGTCCTCTAACGCGAGTGAAAGCGAAGGCTATTGCCAGAAGAGACACCCTGGGGAGGGAGGGAGAGAGTTTATCTCTCTGGGCAGAGACTGACACTTTGTAACTTTGCCAGTTGGAGGGGTGTTCCTGCCCAGCTTAAGGACACCTTATACACCTGGGGACTCTGTTTTTTTCCAAGCTCCGGAGGGTAGACCTTCCCCTGGCTCTGGCAGCCGATACTGCTACACAGACTGAGGGGAGGCGATTGTAAAAAGAACATTCTGTGGTGCTGTGAATCAGTGTTTGTGCCAATTGCACTTATTTGCGACAGTAAAGATGTTTGGACACTAACACAGCGGCTCCAGTGACTTTATATTGGCACCTTCATCACACGCCTGGACACATCCCTGTCCCTCCCCAGGAACCTAACAAAGGACACGTGGAGCCTTGGGAGTAATCTCCCCGCCCACTCAGCCAAGAATCCAGGCCCTGAAAAGAAGAGACTGCGACAGGCAGCCTGGGAAGGTACCAGCCCCGAAGAGAAACAACAGATTCTTCTATGGCCTCATCGGATAGCAGTCCCCACCCAGGGATGGGGTTACAAAAGGAAGAAATAGATCCAAATGTGGTCAACATAAGCATTCTTATCACATTGCTTAAATTGTAGTCTATGTTTTTATATATGGTCAGTAGGCTTATACTCTGTCTAAGATGAAGATGTTGTTTTGTTGGCACTTGCAGTGCTTAGACTCTCCTCTCCTGATATCCTGATTTTTATGCCAGCACACACAATGTGAAGGTCCACGCAACAAAAAATGAACAAAATAGGTGAAACCTGGTAACAATACATTTTTGCAACCTGAATACGAGGCTGTTGGGGGAAAGTCTCATTGCTACATTAGGACTTTGTTTGGTTAAAATTGGAAAACCCTGATGGAGAAATTTGATTTTTTTTTTTTTTTGTGGTTTTAACTCAAATAAGGCCTTTCTTGAGGTACTCAATAACATCTGGCTGCTGTGAGTCAGGAAGAGGCAGCGACTCGATTATTGTAACTCACTCCTCCTAGGCTTACCGAAAAACTCCATCCACCCTCTCCAAATACTACAAAACACAGCTGCCCGGATCCTCACTAACTCGTGCAGAAACGAACACATAACACCCGTACTAAAGGAACTACATTGGCTCCCAATTTCTTCCTGAATCCAATATAAGACCCTCTCTATCATACATAAGGCACTCCACAATCCTGAGATGAATTGGTTCAACGATTCATTGATTCTCCATGAGTCAAATAAACCTACCAGACACCAATACCTCGCTACCATTCATACTCCCTCCCCCAAAAACACCAATCTGGCCTCCACAAGAGCACGTGCGCTCTCCGTAGCTGGCCCTGCCCTTTGGAATACAATGCCAGTTGAGCTACGCCAGGAGGACTGCCAAAAAATGTTCAAGCAGAAACTTAAGACGTGACTTTCCACAAAAGCTTACACCTAACACTACCCAGCTTATACCTAACATCACCCAGTCATCTCCCAGTCTATTCACCCTTCACCCAACATCTTTACTCCCCCTCCCTACATCTTTACTCCCCCTCTGTCCTTTTCCTTAAAGCTCTTCCTTAATTCTGTTTCCGTGAAATATGTTCACCATTCCCATTCACCTCTTTGAGTTGATTTCCACGTCTCATGTTCAATCCTCCCTAATCCTGCAGTATAATGGAAGCAATCTTGCAAGTAACTGATAACCTCATTCTCAATATAATTGAAGAATTCTTATTAGTACTTGTAGTGCAATGTATATAGTATCTGCAATGTATATAGGTCACAATGCAACTTAAGTGTAGTTTATAATGCATATAATTTCTCGCCTGTTTTATGTCAAACGCCATCTTATGCGTAGTTTACTGTTTTACTGTTAACCGATGTGATATCATTGATGAATGTCGGTATATAAAACCAATAAATAAATAACATCGGTACAGGCTAGAGGGAGCCCAAGCACCACTAGCGCAAGAAATAAAAATGGGACTGCGGGAAGCAGTGAGCCAGCAAGGAGCGTAAAACCTCCTGGCCCAAGAGGAGGCCTGCTGGAGAGGCAAAGCAGAAGGAGAGAGGGAAGAGGAAGGGAGTTTTCATAAGTTCCGCCACCCCTCAGACACATTTACCCCACTTACCTTGTCCAAGCATTACACGTGGCTTTGTTTGACTTCAGTTAGGCAGGGAGAGCAGTTTCTTAATTTTCAAAACATTTATTTTCAGAGTAATTGAAGAAAACTTATGAAACTTACTGTGAATGGTGACACGACATTAAGAATTCTGCACAAACAATAAGTGGGGTTTGGTGTTTTTTTTTTGTGTAACTTCTGGTTTAAATAGTGTTAAAAAAAAAAAAGGATAGTGCTTCTATCAGGATGCAGAGTTAAGGGACAAGGTGTGTAGCTTGATGGCTTATATCTTTGTGTCTCTCTGGCTGAGAGCAGGCAGGGTCCCAAGGTACCCTTGGTTCAGAGGAGACCAACAGGAGAAAACATACTTTTAAGTTGGGAAGTGCAGGTAAGGGGGAAGCAACCAGAATGGCCAGATGTAGTTCTTATGGTCCGAGATTACAAGTAAAGACCTGAGTGACCGATACTGCCGCAGGTCAGCAGATGGCAGCATGACACACAGATTGTGTGGAAGAACCCCCAACCCCCCCCCCCCCATGCTGCACCCACACCCCACAATGCCTTACTATCTGGTTTTGACTTTTTTAAAAATTAAACACTAGAATAGATGTCTTGCAAATGATTTATAGAAACAATTTGTGAAGCAAGGTTTTTGCAAGAAATTGATTTACACCTTATTAAATGGAATCTACCTAAAAAGTGCCACAAATAACACTTTTTGTCACGAAAACATTGATAAATGCCTACTTTTGATACCTACCTGAAACATCGAACCCCCCCCCCTACATTTTCAGTTTATAAATCCCCAGAAGTCCTACATGCAATGTTCTTGTGTAAACGTCCTGCAGCTTGCCTTTGCTAACAAAGCCATGAGCATAAAAGAATATTTAGCTCAAGAAGAGAGCTAGTGGCATCATAGTTAAAATAACGAGCGGGTTGCCAGGAGATCCGGGTTCAAGTCCCAGTTTCTCCCATTGATCTCCCTGTGACTTTGAGTAAGTTGCTTTTATATTCTGTTGCCTCAGATGCAACCTAGGGGTATATTTACTGTATGAATGTTTCTTTGATCAAGCAGGTTATAAATGTTGCTTAAGTTAAATATTTACTGAAGGCTTGTTCTCACTCTGTGTCTCTAGGCTGGAATTATATTTGGCGAGGCAGACATTCCCCAAAAAAAAAAAAAAGTGAGCACCTATTTTCAGCTGAACTAAGGATTCTTCTAAGATTTTTTTTTTTTTTCCAGCTGAAAATTCACCTAAATTTTGAAGCCAAAAAGTTAGGCTCCTAAATTGTAGATCTGCTGTTTATTTGCTTAGATGTGGTGCCTAGTGCTGAAAATCGAATTATTTTTCCTCTGCCCTAGCACTACCCCCATAGCTCCCTCACCTTCTTAGGTGCCTAGTGAAAACTAGAAGCCGAAATTTAGGGCATCAGCCCTAGTAAATTTTCAAAAGGGCCAATTTAGGAGCCTAACTCACAAAATTAGGCACCTACACCTTTGAAAATACACCTAAAAAAAACCCAACTTAAGCACCAATCAAAATGTTTAGGAGCCAGGTTTCCTTGTTTTTGTTTGGCTTTTTTTTTCTCCTATTTTGCTCCTTTTTTTTTTTTTTTTTTTCCTTTTCTGAACTTTAGTGCTGGGTGCCCTGGCTCATTTTCCAGTTCGTGTGTGTGTGTGGGTGTGTAAAATTATATAACTATGCGTGAGAGATGCTTAATAAGTAGGGACTTTAGATTGCAAATTGTTTGGCCCAAGAGCTTGTTCCAGTTCATAATGTGCTGTGAAGAGCTCTATGAATGATTAAATAAATAAAATCAGTGAAGGAGTTACATAGAGATGGAGTTTTTATAAATCTCATGAGATGTTTTAAGGAAAGAGAAAACTTAAGCAATCCCCCACAAATTGTGAGATTCTCTTTATGATGGTCTTTGTTGTCATGCCACATCTTTGCCTGTCACAAAATATATGAAAACCCTATACCTTCTGTGGCAAAGCTTGAATATTGTTTTATATCATAAATCGGGTGATGCATGGTTTGTTGTGTTCAAATTACAGAATATAATACTTATGAGAGTCAAAGCTACAGGAATACAAATGCAGAGACCATTTCTTTTTGCTTTATTCAAGATGTCATTTTCACTGTTCTGGTTCTAATTTTGTTTATTCTGCAAGGACAGCAGGATGTTAGTCCTCACACATGGGTTACATCAGATGGAGCCCGGCACGGAAAACTTCTGTCAGCTTCCAGAACTTTGACTTGGCATACTGAGCATGCCCTATACCACATGGGGTCCCTCTTCAGTCTGTTTTTTTTTTTTTCTGCGGAGTTCTTGGCTTTTTTTCTCTAAAACTTGTGGAAAACCTTTTTACCCCGATTATTTTTGCTTTAGGTTTTTTGCATTCCATCAACGCCGGGTCCCTCCGTAGCTGCCTCAGCTAGGTTTCTCAGCATTTCGGGTAAGTTTCCTTTTGCAACAAGGCGAACGAGCACTGCACAGTTTGGACTGCAAGCGAGCCTCAGCCTTCTATTTAGAGTGGACAGAAGCCCATAGACAATCCACCCAACCTTTTATTTCTTTTGATAGGAATAGGTTGGGAGTTGCCGTTACCAAACAGACATTATCCAGTTGGTTAGCAGATCGCATCTCCTTCTGTTATGCCCATGTGTGACTGCATATTGGGGGTCATGTCGAGGCTCATTCTGCGGCCCACTTGCGAGCAGTTCCCATGGAGGAGATCTGCAAGGCCCTTCTTCCAGTTCAGCTTCCTTACGTTATATGTAACTTCGCATTTCCTTAGTTAATGGTTTCCCCAGTTCTATGTAAACCAATGTGATATTTCCTTGAATGTCTGTATAGAAAAGTTTTAAATAAATAAGGCTGCGACGTGGAGTTCTCTCCACACATACGCATCTCAGTATTGTTTGGATAGGGATGGCCGACGTGATAGTAGTTTCTCCAGTCTGTCCTTCATAATCTCTTTGAGGTGTAGAACCCAACTGTCCTTGCCTAGGGCCCTTTGTTTTGGGTTCAGGCTGTCTCCCCCCTCTGTTTTCAACAGCACTGTAGTTGTTGTGCCCGTTGGCACCTGGTTGGTGTCTGTGTTGGGGAGCAGCCTGTAGCTAGGGATTCACCCATGTGTGAGGACTTCCATCCTCTTGTCCTCAAAGAAAGCAAGAGTTGCTTACCTGTTTCAGATGTTCTCAGAGGACAGTAGGATGTTAGTCCTAAAGAAACCTGCCCACCACCCCGCAGAGTTGGGTTTCTCCTATTTTTGTTATCTTTAATCTAATTCTATGTTACAAGACTGAAGAGAGACCTCGTGTGGACGGGTGGATAGTGGCATGCTGGGCAAGCTCAGTGTGCACAAAGTTCTAGAAACTTTGACAAAAGCTTTTCGTGCTGGGCTCCATCTGATGTCACCCATGTGTGAGGGCTAGCATCCTGCTGACCTCGGAGAACACCTGTTACAGGTAAGCAATTCTGCTTTACATTTTTAAAGTTGACTGATGAGGAGAAAAGCTATTGTTTAATCTTTTATCAAAATCAATATTTAATCTTCTTATGCAGGAAGATGGAGCATACCAGGAACCAGGACTGGATATAAAACTATATGCACTTTTCTCTTCCAGTGGAATATGGGGGATCTGGAATGGGCTATTTGGACCATGTCTTGGTAATGGAGGAAATCTCTCGAGCCTCTGCTTCTGTTGGATTGAGTTATGGTGCCCACTCAAACCTGTGCATCAACCAATTAGTGCGTAATAGCAATGAAATGCAGAAGAAGAAATACCTACCCAAGGTAAGGTGATGGGGGAGGTCATGCAGCTTGGTCTACAAGACCGGGTGGGGGGGTGGAAGGTAAATCAAAGTGGGTGAGGAAAGGAACAAGAGAAACAGTGAAAGAGCCTGAAAGCAGGTAAAAAGAGTAATCTGATCAGAGAGGATCTGAATCTGAGAGGACGAAGGCGACTGAGTTGCAAAGCAGCAAAGAACTGCAGAAAAATACATATCTTTCAGGGGCATTCTTACCACAGAACTAAAATCTGACTCTAGAAAAGAAGCAATAACACAATATTCATCAGGGCTTTCCAAACCTATCCTGGGGATCCCCTCAGCCAGTCAAGTTTTCAGGATATCCACAGTGATTATACATGTGAGAAATTTGCTTATACTGAGTGTCCATGATGTGCATATTCATTCTGGATATCCTGAAAACCCGACTGGCTGTGGAGTCCCCAGGACAGGTTTGGGAAGCCCTGAGATATGCTCTGAGAAAATGGAATTGTGTGCAGCCCCTGAGGGTGTGAAAAGAAGTAACACAAGTTTTTAGACTTACCCGTATCTAATCACTATGACTTTTTCCCATCACCAGCTGATCAGCGGAGAGCATATTGGTGCTCTGGCAATGAGTGAACCCAATTCTGGCTCTGATGTAGTTTCCATGAAGCTAAAAGCAGAAAAAAAAGGTAAAGCATGCCTTGTGTGACCTATCATAGGCTTGTGCGTCTGGCAGCCCTAAGCTGATCAGCAAGAAGGTGACCAAAGGCTTTAAGAGGTCACATTACAGGGTCATGAGAGGATGAATAGAGAGACCAGCAGGAAAAAGGAGGTGGTGATGACTTTTTATAGAAGTTGTCAGTAAGGCCTCATCTGGAGAGTGGTTTTCAATTCTGGAGACCCTACCTCCAAAGCGATATAGACAGAGTCCAGCGGAGGGCCACCAAAATGATGCTGGGAATGCTTCAATAGTCCTTTGAAATGAGACTTAAGCATGTAAATATGTATATCTTAGAGTGCACAAAGGGGATAGGCTGTAGACCTTAAATGACCTCAAAGTTCTAAATAATGCACAAGAAGAACCAAGAGATCCTGGCATGAGGCTGAAAGGAGTGAGGAGTGTAACATTAACAAAAATGATCTCTCTTCAGATAGGGTGGTAGAGATGGGTGGAGGTGCTGAAGAAGGCAGGGGATAAGCACAGAGGATCCTAAGGTTTCACAGAAGTTGAGGAAAAGCTGGAGATGAACAGCAGTTTCTGGCATTGAACCATGAAGGAGAGATTGGGCAGATGAGCCCGTGATCCTTATCTGCCAGAGTCTTCTGTTTCTATTTTGCATCATTGTTTAGTGTATGGGAGTTAACCTGCATCTCACAGAAAGAAGACGAACTTGCATGGTTCCCCCATCCACTGGAGGTACAAATCCTTTTGGTCAAGAAATATTTCCTTATGTTACACTGGAGTCCATCCCCTTTGAGCCGCTTTTATTTTACAGCTTCCTTGGCATTGATACCGTTGAGGAATTTGACTCTCCCGCTCGTATCCCGCCACTCCCTTATCTTTTTTAGAGTCTGCCAGTGTGAATTTCCCACATTGTTAGTATGTAGAATTTCCTTTATCTCCAGAATGGAGTAAGCATGAGTTTTACCTGCCTTTTGGAATAAGAAATCCACCTGAGGTGGGGTACAACTGCTTAAAAAGGAGGTGTAGCACCATAGCAAAGGTCTGACTCAGGGAGGGGCGGGGTGTCTCCAAACCTTTAACGAGACAAATCACTGAGGTGGTCTGTGGGGGAGGGGTCCCCAAAGTTTTTTGATGGGAGAGGAGTCCCGTTTCCCCCCCACCTTGGAATCTGGCTAGTTTGGTGATTTGAAATGCCTCAGAGCAGGGGGGGGGGAGGGAGGGTTCCCACAGATAGGGTGTCAGTAAAAATATTCTAGGAAGTTGCAACCCTGCCACACCCCCAGGAACTCTTCCACCTGCCTCCTCCCTTTCTCAGCATCCACATCTGACACACCCCCCCCCGAGGAGTGGAGAGCGGCAGAATGGTGTTTGTGGCACACTTTCCCCACTCACAAACTCCTATCCAGTCTTGTTCTGTCTCTATTTCCTTCCCTTTTCCTTCATCCCCCCTCTTTCCCGTTCTTGCTCTCACCCATTACCCCATCTCGCTCATACTCCCTTCCTCTGATTTCATTTTTTCATTCCTTCTCATTCATACTGCTTTTTCCTCTTCTCAATGCTCCTTTTGCCCCTTTTGGTGTGCTCTCATGCCCCCGTCCATATCTCCCTCTCACCCCCCTCATCTCTTGCAGGTCTTCCTTGTCTGCTGGTGGCGTTGGGGGACCCCATTGGCAATACAGCCTTAACCATCACTTTGGTAACTCTCTCTAACCTGCTCTTCACCCACTGCCTGCTTATGCACCGGCTATGGAGGTTCTCCTCTGATGCGTCATCTGAGAAAGTCCTACACTAGTGATGCATCAGTTGAGTAAGTGCCACCCAGATAACACTAAATACACTAATACATTGCTGAGACTTATGCTTCAGTCAGAGGTAGAAGATTTACTTTTTCATGTTCCTTGATGTTCCTGACCGGGCCACGTAAGACTGGGTGCGCTTTTTTTTTTTTTAAGTGAAGATAGGCCAGAATAAAGGCCTTGGTAAGCCAAGGTTTTGGGGGTCCCTGGTTTAAATCTAGAACAGGTAGACGACAAAGATCTAAACTTGAATAAATAGACATTTCCTTGTTCTATGCTCCACTAGTCAGGAACATGTGGGTAATATCTCCCATCCAGCACCTGAAGGCAGAATTTTATATATTCATTTTTTTTTTTTTCATGACCTAACGATGTATGTAATATGCAGAATCTCCATAGCCAGTATTCTTTGCCTCCAGCTACTGGATAGTTGGTTGTGGACAAGCTCACCCCGAAGATTGGAATTTATTATAATAATAAAAGAGGAATTTGGCTAGATTTGCCTTTATCCTAAGTCTATATGCTTAGCATTAATTTGGAGCCAGAATTCTGCAGATTAGTCCTCCTTCAGAGAAGTGAGCAAATAATTCTGAGCCAGCTCACTCTATCTCACTGGGAGGAAAGCAGTTTGAGCATAAGATTCCTTTGCAAGCACCAGTATTGAAAAGGAGAGACCTACTTAATTGTCAATTCTCTCGTTTTTACTTTCTAAGACCTGACTAAGGTAAGGCTCTCTTGCTGTCATAGTACTCTGGTTTACAGGTGAGTTCGGTACCATGACATTAAAAGCTGTTGTTCTCACCATGGTGATAGACTTGGCAGCAATCCCATGTTTTCTATTAGCTCCCTACAACAAAAGGATGGAGTCAGAATCCTCCTGCAAAGCTTCATACTCCTCAAACGAATTGGTAGTAAGTTGGGAGCTGCTTTATTTATTTTTAGACACCAGGCTCACTTTCAGCTCGAAAAAAGTCCGTTAATGCTGTCTGGTTGCTAGGACACGGTGGCCATCTTGAAGCTGCCACATGAGTCAGCTGCTGTGATCAGGGGAAGTCTAACTTTACCACAGGTTGTTACTGGAGGAAGGTTTTGAGCAGAACAACTTACATGAAAGAGAGGCTCCCTCAAGGGTCAAATATTCCCTTGAATTTTTTTTTTTATTTCTTGTGCTAAGCATTCCAGACTCTGCAAGCCAAGGGGGACAATGATGATTTTCCCATGAGGGCTTTTTCTTTCTAGGCTGGCCCCATAAGGCAGAAAAAAAAGAAGTTGAAGAGGAGCCAAGCTTAAGTTCTCAGGTCCTCTTTTATCCTCCTTTATTACCGGAGGGGACAGCAGTTCAGGTTCACTGGAAGAAGGCGAAATCTATTCTGGTGGGGAAGAGGAGGATTCTTTTAAGCTATTCCATAAGGGAGAGATGACTGCCTTGATTTCTCAAGTAACGTCAGCTTTGACTGAGGAAAAAGTAGAGGAATATTCTGAATGGGACCCATGATGCTTTCTGAATGGGAAGCAGCAGAAGCAGGATATAGACACCAAAGGGTCTTTAGCAAACTATGGGCCGGATTTTAAAAAGGTTACACGCTTAAGTTAAGCGCTTAACCCTTAAAAGAAAAAAACAACCAAAAAAAACCCAAAACCCTGCGCACGCCCCGGGACGCACGTAAGTCCCGGGGCTTTGCTAGGGGGGCGTGTCGGCGGGCGGCACGACATTCGGGGCGTTCCTGGGGGCGTGGTGCCGGCCAGGGGACGTGACCGAGGCCTCCGGACCAGCCCCCGGGTTGGGTGATGGCGCGGCAACAGGCCATCAGCACGCACGAGTTACGCCTGCTTCAAGCAGGCGTAACTTGTGCAATAAAGGTGGGGGGGTTAGATAGGGCTGGGGGGGTGGATAAGGGAGGGGAAGGTGCGGGGGGGGGTGGAAGGAAAGTTCCCTCCGATTTCGGAGCGGCCTCGGAGGGAACGGGCAGCGCGCGCAGGGCTTGGCGTGCGCAAGTTGCACAAATGTGCACCCCCTTGCGTGCGCCAACCCCAGATTTTATAAGATACGCGCAGCTACGCGCATATCTTATACAAATCCGGCATACTTTTGTTCGCGCACTGTTTTTAAAATGTACCCCTATATCCTTTACCATTGGAATCTCAGAAACGCTTATTTCAATTACCAAAAGTGGATGTGATGGTAGTAGTCGGGGCCAGAAAGACCGCAATTCCTTTGGGGGGGGGGGGGGGGGGGGGGAACTGCCTTAAAGGATACTTGGGATAGAAATAATTAATTCTAAAGCATACTTTTTCAGCAAATTCTATAAAATGCTTCAGGCAGCCATTTATGATAGCTGTGTAGCTGCACTGGCTTCAGCATCTGTCAGAGGAGGATGACTCTGCTAAGCTGAAATCAGCAACTGCATATCTGGCAGATGGGTTTGTATAACATTTATTAGGATTTTGGCAAAGTCCTTAGCCCCTTCTGTAGGAACTACAGGACTTCTTTGACTCCATAATTGGGAAGCAGACTCTCTCTCCACATCACACTTGAGTAGATTGCCTTTTAGAGGCAATTACTTTTTTGGAAAAGAATTAGACAGGTTGGTGAAAAGCCTGGGAGAGGCCAAATCTCATAAGCTTCCAAAGGGATAAGGCTGTCTTGATCAAGGTGGATCTGGCATTTTGATCCGGCTAGATTTGTCTGCGGCGTTTGACACCCTCCATCATGATATTCTGTTGAATACTTTGCATTCGATGGATATGGGAGGCACTGTCTTAAATTGGTTTCAATCTTATTTGACTGAAAGGGAACAAAGGATTCAAATTGGAACACAACACTGCTTGGTATGAAATTAAGTGGGGTGTGCCGCAAGGTTCAGCTTGATCATCGATGCTTTTTAATCTTTATCTGGCACCCATAGGAGCTGTTTTTCAGTCTTTGAATATCAAATTTTTTTTATATGCAGATGACATTCAGGATTTTTGTTGGGTTTTTTTTTTTTTTTTTTGCAATCTAATTCTAAGCTATGAATGTAACTTTTGTAAACCGTTGTGATCTTTACATGAAAGGACGGTATATAAAATATCTAAATAAATAAAAAATAAATAAGGGAGAAATCCCTGAAGATAGATTTACAAGAATTTGTTTAAAAGCTGCAAGTATGGTTGGTTACCTTTTTGTTTATTTTTAAATATGAGTAAAACCAAGATCCTATGGATAGGAAAGGATGCTGAATCAAAGATCAAGAGCCAAGTGTGGATATCCAGTGTTCTTTCAGTGCCAGTGCAATCGGAGAATGAGTTTGGGAGTTATTTTGGATTCCCAATTATCTATGAAGCAACAAATTTGTCATGTTATGAAGACAGCTTTTTATAAACTTAAGATGCTTCGACCATTGAGAGTGTTTTTTACCTCCAATATTTTTTTAGAACAGTGCTACAAGCCGTAGTACTTAGTCATTTGGATTACTGTAGTACTCTTTATATTGGGCTTCCAGATAGGTTGTTGCATGTAATGCAGTTAATACAAAATTTGGCTGCGCGAGTTTTAACAGGGATTCCAAAAAAAATGCATATATCCCTGGTGCTAAGAGAATTACATTTATTTATTTATTTATTTATTTGATGAGTTTTATATACCGTTATTCGGTTGAGCCATCATAACGGTTTACAAAAGTGTACAGTATCTTGTAACAGAGCATTAGAAAGAACAGTACTTAACAGATGGGTAGCAGTACAGAACCATTTGAACTATTAAACAATATCATAGAAATAAATACAACAAATAACCTAAATTTAATGTAAACTCGTGCATAATTTTTCCCATTGTATATTACGTGATCTCATAAGATCTTATACCCCGGCATGAGCTTAGATCTAAGCACTTACAATTGTTGGATGTTCCGTCAGTCAAAATGTTTAAATGGGTCAAAACCAGAGGACGTGTTTTCTCCGCTGTTGCATCTAATGAATGGAATAAACTCCCAGCAGAAGTGAGACAGTTAAAGGATTTTAACATTTTTAGAAAGGCGATGAAGGCAGTATTTTTCGAGGCCACTTTTGGCTGAAGTGTGTGTTTCTTTTAAAAATTGTTGCAATAACATAATATATTTGGTTATGTTTTATTTTGTTTGTATATGTTTGTTTTTAGTTTTATGATTGTTATATTGTAATCCGCACCAAATATCTTATGGAGGTTGCAGAATAAAAGTATTTTAAATAAATAAATAAATAGAATAAATGAGGGCGGAATCAGTATAGTGACTCAGAGATTTAGGCCAACTAAGCAGTTACCTCAATAGTAAGCTAAAGGAAAGGGAAGGTCTTAGTCCTTTTGAGGGGCTAGAAGACCACATGGGGATTCAGCACGGCCTTCTGCATCAACCCAGTCCTCACAATGAGGCCCAGGGGATTCACACCTTAATTACTCCAATAGGAGGCAGGCTGCAAGATCTTTTTTTCAAGGAGTGGATCATATTATAATAGATCAGTGAGTCCTAGATATTATTCAAAATGACTACTTCTAGGATTTTCAGTTCCCAGTGAGAGAAAGGTTTGTGATATCACTAGCCCATGCCCCATGAAAGCTGAAGGCAATTCATTCTACCCTCAGCAAGTTGCTAAGTTTACAGGCTATAATATGCCCAGTTCCTTTCACCAAGCAATGAAAAGGATGCTATTCAATCTATTTTGTCCTCCCCAAAAAAGGCAGGTAACTGCCATCCAAAAGGTGTGAACAGAAGTTTTTATGTTCTACGATTCCATATGGGACTCAGATCAGTGATATCTTCAGTAAAAAAAAAAAAAAAAAAAGGGGGGAATTTTTTAACATTTCTGGATATGCAAGAGGCATATTTCCACATTTCTATGAGAGAAAACATCTAGACTTCAATCTTGTATTTCAGGAGAACATTACTAATTCAGGGCTCTGCCTTTCAGATTAGCATCAACTCCAAGAACCTTTACTAAGGTGATGGTGGTAGTGGCCGTCTTTTGAAGGAAACGAGAGATCTGTGTACATCCATATTTAGATGATTGGTTGATCTGAAGCAAGACATACTCCAAGGGTGTGACAGTAGTTTCTTTTTTCAGGAGATTGGAATGGATAGTCAATTTTGGAAAAAGTCAGAAGCCTTTTCAGGATATAGAACATTTGGGAGCCCAATTTAACACTCTAGGTCTAGTGACCTTAACAGCAAAGAGGGTCTTAAAGATAATAACGCAAGTGAATCAATTTTTTAGAGAGCAGGCACCATCAGCATGGGCATATCTCCAGCTTCTGGGCACATTGGCCTCAACTCTAGATTTAGTACCGTGGCAAGGGCTCACGTGAGAGAACTTCAGTTGGCTCTGCTTTCCCGGTGGAAGGCACAGTCGCTGGGCTACGAGATTCACCTTCTGCTTACACGGAAGACAAAGGCAAGCTTAATTTGGTGGACCAATGCTGTAAATTTTCAAAGGGGTACACCTTTGGAGGGCCTGGATTGGATCATCATTATGACAGATGACAGCTTAATAGGTTATGAGCTCATTGCCAAAATCATTATGCCAAGGGCCAATGGTGTCCAACAGAAAGGCTTTAGTCAAAAATAGTTTAGAAATAAGAGCAATCAGATCAGCATTAATGCACTTCCAAAATGTAAACAAAGGAAATGCAGTGCAAGTTCTAAGTGATAGTTCCATGGCAGTAGCACATATAAACAAGCAAGGAGGTATCCGCAGAACGGGTATAGCAAAAGAGATGGATCTTCTCTTTCTGTGGGCAGAGAAGAATCTGTTTCAACTCTCCGCCCTGCATACTGCAGGACAGGAAAATGTCCAGACAGGTTATCTAAGCAGGAACATAATAGATGCAGAAGAGTGGGAACTAAGTCTTTGGGAGCTCCAAATGATAGTATAGAGATGGGGAGACCTGCTGATAGTCTTAATGGTGGTAAAGCAGAACTCAGAATCTGAGGTTTTTCAACTGCCGAAAGGAATATGGCAGAAAGGCTTTAGATGTGCTAGTTCAAAGTTGGCCAAAGGAGGTCATGCTGTATGTCTTTCCCCCTTGGCCGTTAAGTCGTATAATAAGGAAAATAGAGAAGGAGAAAGCTTATGTCAGCTTATGCAGATCTAAGCAAGCTATTAGTAGACACAGTATTACATTTGCCAGTAAGCAGGGGTTTGCTTCATCAGGGACCAATCTTGATAGAAGACCCCTCTTCATACTCGCTGATGGCATGGCTCTTGATAGGAAGAAGCTAGCTAAGAAGGGTTATGCTCCCTCAGTTAATAAAACCATGTTAAATTCAAAGAAATTATCTACTTCATTGGTTTGTGAGAATATGGAGATGTTTTGAATCATATTGCAAGGAGATCCATTGCTTCCCTTGGTGCTCTCAGATTGGCAATATTCGGACCTTTTTACAAAGGCGGCTCGACAACGGCTTAGCGTTTAATTCTCTAAAGGTTCAATTCGCAGTGATTGCCTGTTTATGGGAGAGAGTTAAAAGCTTATCTTTAGCTTCTTATAAGGATATTTCTCATTTTCTTCAGGGAATAAAGCGTATAAAGCCCCTAGTTAGGCCAGAAGTTCCTTGGTGGGATCTAAATTTGGTATTGCCTTCCCTGATGGTGGCTCCTTTTGAGCCTCTTGAGCAGATGACTCTGAAGGATCTAACTTTGAAGACAGTTTTCCTGGTATTGATTACTTTGGTAAGATGAATTTCTGAGTCTCAATAGAGAGTGAGTAATCCTGAGACCAGTACCATCCTTTTTTGCTGAAGTTGGTTTCTGTTTTTAATTTGAATCCTAAAATCATTTTGCCTTTGTTTAATAAGTCAGACTATAAAGGATCAATGGAGGTTTTACATTTCTTGGATGTAAAGAGATGATGTCTTTTGAGATACTTGCAGTTTACAAAAGATTTTCTTCAGTCAGAAAGATTGTTTGTGCTTTTTGGTGGCCCACCAAAGGGTGAAGCTGCTTCAAAGGCAACTATTTCAAGGTGGATTAAAACATCCATTGCTTCTGTTTATTAGTTATAGGTTAAAGAATCTACAAAAGTGTTAAATGCTCGCTGAACCTGAACACAAGCTTCTTCTTGGACTGAATTGGGCGTGGTTAATCCTGTCGATATTTGAAAGGCAGTTACTTGGACTATATTAAGTACACTCATAAAACATAGGTTAGACATTGTCGCCAAGCAAGATGCCACTTTTACTGCGACTATCGTAAAAGTGAGTTTAAAGTCTACCTGCCCTTAGAATATGGACTTCCCATGTATTCTGGACTGGTGTAACATAGGACAAGGAAGGAGAAATTGACTTACCTGGTAACTTCCTTTCCTTTACTTATGCTCCAACAGTGAAGAAGCCCACCCAGAAAGAAACATTTTCAAGCCGCCATTAATATCATTAAAAAAAAAATGAAACAGGAGTCTTGATGATTATGCCTGTTTATTTTAGCAATATTGAAGTTCATTGAACACTCTCCTTTCTGATGTGAGTGCATGTGTTTTAAGATCATGAGAGGTCTTGAACAAGTAGATGTGAATCGGTTATTTACACTTTCGAATAATAGAAGGACTAGGGGGCATTCCATGAAGTTAGCAAGTAGCACATTTAAGACTAATCGGAGAAAATTCTTTTTCACTCAAAGCACAATAAAGCTCTGGAATTTGTTGCCAGAGGATGTGGTTAGTGCAATTAGTGTAGCTGGGTTCAAAAAAGGTTTGGATAAGTTATTTGAGGAGAAGTCCATTAACGGCTATTAATCAAGTTTACTTAGGGAATAGCCATTAGCCACTGCTATTAATTGCATCAGTAGCATGGGATCTTCTTAGTGTTTGGGTAATTGCCAGGTTCTTGTGGCCTGGTTTGGCCTCTGTTGGAAACAGGATGCTGGGCTTGATGGACCCTTGGTCTGACCCAGCATGGCAATTTTTTATGTTCTTATTGCATGTTTAGTCAGCATTATGTTTGCATTAAGTATTTTATCTTTTATGAAGGCTTTTATAGGTTAAAAATTATCTTTAACTGATTTAATAGGATCTTATGGCCATAATTTTGTTAGCTTTGACGAAGTATACTGGCTGTGGAGGTTCCACATATGACATACATATGTGATGTCATCAAAAAAGAATAAACAGCTCTACCTCCAGGTGCTGAATAGGGGATATTACCCGCATGTTCTTGACTGGTGGAGCATAAGTAAAGGAAAGGAAATTATCAGGTAAGTCTTAATTTCTCCTTACTGAACTGTTGTCTATTTATTCAAGTTTAGACCTTTCTTATGCTTCTTTGCTTAATGGGTGGTTTATTTAAGCTGTTGTGCCCCATCATAGGTGAATTTGCTATTCAAAAAGGTGAGTAATGAATCCTAATATCTATAATAACAGCTCAGTAACTAAAGCAGGTTATACCAGCCAGGGAAGAAATGGAAGTTAGCCAGTCAATGATAGCTACTATTAAAGGTTTGGCAGAAAATCCAGGCTTTCACCTGCTTTCTGGAATGGGAGAGCATTCCTGCAGGCAGGTGCTGCTCCTGAGAAGTTTCGTTGACAACTATCCAGTCTTTTGATTTCTTTTATCGACGGTGTGATTATGGAACCACTGAGGGGAGGACATTTTAGCAGTCTGGTAGGCATGTAGAAGGACAACCTGTCTCTTGAGATAGCTGGGCTCATTTTCTCTGAGGACCTTCAAGATCCGAGTCAGGGTTTTGAATGTGGCCCAGTAGGATAGGGGTGGCAAACTCTGTCCTCAGGAGCCACAAACAGGTCTGGTTTCCAGGATACCTACTTTGAATACATTGAAGCTTATGTTCGGGTTGAGCAAGCATTTATCACCTTTGTAGTTTCTTTACCCTGTAACAAATAAGCAGAAACAATGGATGTTTTAATCCACCTTGAAATAGTTGCCTTTGAAGCAGTGCATGCAGATCTATACCTCATGCATATTCATTGATGATCCCTGAAAACCAGACATGTCTAGGACTCTTGAGGACTGGAGCTGGCCACTCCTGCTGTAGGGTATTGATGCAGTTTTTGTAGAATGGGTGTGATATAGTCCTCATGCTTGCATTCCTCTAGCATTCAGCTGCAATGTCCTGAATTAGCTGGAGTTGGTGAAGACCCTTATCTGTCAGTCATTTCTAAAGAGCATTACAGCAATTCCAGCCTTGAGGTTGTTGTCATGGACTTTTCTGACTAAGCTCACCTTTTCAGTGAAAGGGCAGAGTTTTCATAATTGGTGCAAGCAGGAGAAATGGCTTTTAAGCATTGTTTGAATATAGGGAAGCATAGTTTAGTTCTGAGTCCAACATGATTCTGAGGTTTCTGACCTGCAATTTTAGGGAGAACTCACTTTCCAAATGGGATTTTCAAGTCTAGGACCTGCCTGCTTGCATTTTGTACCCTCGGAATCTATTGTATTTAAGTTCAGATGGCAGCCTATAATTTGTGTGTATATGTATACAATTTAATGTATACAAACACAATACTAACACTATAGCAAGTCTACACCCCCTTCAGGAATATTCACCTTTTGTTGCCTTATAGCCTGAAAGTAAAATGCATTGAAACAACATTTGTTCCATGTATCAACACATCCTACCCCACAATTGCCAAGTGAAAAATATATTCCAGAATTCCTTAGACATGAAATAGAACTAAAAACATGGAATGGCTTGATTGTATAAATATTCACTCCCCTTGTACTTCTATAACAATTTGGCTACATCAGAACTTTAATTATTCAGTTGCCTTCAAAAGCGCACAATAAGTGAATTGACCCGCCTGTGTTTAAATTAATTGTTTATTCACATGATGACAGGATTTCCTGTTGGTTATCTCTGCTGGGTAGTGCATTTCAAAGCAAAGACCCAACCATGAGCTCTAAGGAGCTATCAGAAGAACTCCAGAACAAAGATGGACTAGCACTGACTACCCTTCCCCGGATCTCTAGTTTTGTAGAATGGTAAAACTATTCACTTTTGAATATCTCACTGCGAGGGCTGGCACTTCCAAACGTTTTCGTGCTATGGTAGACATTTGGAGACCCTTCTATGCCTTCCTTTCTCCTACCATTAGAAAGATAATACCGGATGTGTAGAGCTCTCAATACGCTTTTCTCGCTATTTGCCCAGTTTATATTATTTGGCTCTAACCTATAATACAAAGTCCTTTATTATTATATCTCTCACACTCTCTTCTTTCTACTTTGATGTAAGAATTGGACCTCTGCTTCTTTTGGTATGCTTCAGACAAAGATTGTACAATTACCTGGCTTTGCATACTCATTTCTGGATATTAGTCTATTTTTAATTGGTAAACCCAAATTGGGGGGAGGAATGGGATGGGTTGGATTTGGGAGCGGTTTATTGAAGCAGGTTCTTGAGAATGTTCAAATTTCCAAGCACAAAGTGCTTTGTTTTTCGTGTGTTACTAGATTATCCCTATTTCCGTGTTGCATTAATGCATACAATTATCTTTGAACATACTTTAATGTGCTTGCTTATCGATTTTTGTAATGCTTCTGAAATGTCCAATAAATAAGATGGAAAAAAAATAGTAGAAGGTGTATGGTACCACCAAGACCTTGCCTAGATGAGGCTGTCCCTCTGTTCTGAGTGACTGAAAAAGGAGGAGACTGGTTAGGGAGGCAACCAAGAGGCAATGGAAGTTTTGAAAGAACTACAGGCTTTCATGGCCAAGACTGGTCAAAGTGTACATGTGACAATATCCCAAACCTTCTACAAATCTGGCCTGTATAGTAGGATGGCAAGGAGGAAGCCAATATTCAAGAGAGACCACCTTGAATTCAATTTGAAGTATTCAAAGGAAGACTTGGGATCTTGTATCCATGCGGCAAAACGTTTTGTGGTCTGATGAAATTAAAATAGGACTTTTTAGCCTGAATATAAAGTGCTGCATTTGGTGCAAACCCAACACAGCACATTACCTAGAAAGCACAATCTCTAGTATGAAGCATGGTGGTGATAGCATCATATTATGAGCATCTTTCTTATCGCCAGGGTCTGGCGCTGCTGTCCAGGATAAGAAGGGGCAATGAATGGAGAAAAGTATAGAAAAGGCTGTGAGGAAAACCTGCTGCCCTCTGCAAGAAAACTGAAACTGGGGATGGAAGTTCATCCTTCAGCATGAGAGCAATCCAGAGCTACACTGGAATGGCTAACGAATAAAAAAGCAAATACCCAGGATTGACCCAGACAGAGCTTCCACCTCAATTCAATAGAAAATGTGTGGCAGGACTCGAAAATTTCTGTCAGTCAATGCTCCCGCAAGGACCTAGACATTTTATAAAGTATGGTCGAATATTGACAAATCTAGATGTGCAAAGTAGGTGGGAACCTATCCCAAAAAACTCACAACTGTAATTGCGGCTAAAAGTGCTTCTACTAAGCACAGAGTCAAGGGGATGGAAACTTATCCAATTGGATTTCTGTTTTGTTTTTTGGATCTATATGTACTTTGTCCCCCAACAAAAACATTTTTGGGCCTAAAAGGTGTAGAATGTGGTGTATTGATGAGTGAAAAAAAATCCTTATTTAAATGCATGCAGGCCTGACGCACTGACATAAAATTTTGGGGGGAAAAATGTTCAAGGGGGTGTAGACTTTCCGTGGTTACTCTGCATGTGGTGAATTATAGGCCGTATATTCTGTATCCTCAGGAGATCACTACGTTCTGAATGGGAACAAGTTCTGGATCACCAATGGGTCAGATGCTGATATTTTGATTGTGTATGCCAAAACAGATCCACATGCAAACCCCGCATCCCATGGTATAACGGCTTTTATTGTAGAAAAGGTGGGTCTCTGTTTCATTGATATAAGGAGATATCTACCCTCTGCATGTTGCCAGTCAGTGCTGACCGCTTTACAATAATCCCTCATTTATGCTTTTGTCCTCTAAATATTTTAATTGCTAATAGGGCATTGGTGTTAAAGGATAAATTGACTGGGGTTTATTGAAGTACAGCAGCTGCTTTTTGTCTTTCTTGAGACTTGGAGATCATACTCCGATTTGGATGTTCTCGCTCGCTCTCTTTCTTAATTTTCTGCACCTCTCCTATTTATCGCCTCTATCGTTCATCCCCCTCCCCTCCTCTGTTCTTTGTACTTTCCAGCCTTTTAATTTCACTGTAAACCGGTATGATGTTGTCCACTAATATCGGTATATAAAAGTTTTAAATAAAGAAGCACGCATACACTTATGGACACTATTTTGCTACAGTGATCTTCTGCCAGTAGTTTAACTAGAAAATGGGACATACAGGTTAGATTTTTGTAGAATCTGTTTGCCCTGTAGAGCAGGGGTAGACAGACTTTTTTATTTTTTATGCTGGGGCCACATTACAAGTTATTGAGGGCCGGAGGATGGGTCGGGACGGGGTAGGTCTCTCTTGGAGCTCCTTAACACAGCAATCAAATCCCCAGCACTTGCTGCAGACATTTCACTATCCAGCAGGCTTAAGAGCCATCATTTGAAGCACCCAAGGAGCCCCTTCAATCATGGATTCCCAGCCTCTACCAAAATCAGAAAAAACTTCAATCCATCCCAGCTAGCAGACTACCTCACCTCAGTCCAAATGCAGGCCGTAAGTATAAATAGTAAGGTGCTGACAAAAACTGGACTAGAAACTACTAAAAGCCAGACTCCTATTCAGGGCAATAATACAAGAACAGAAATATCACCATTCCTCATAAAACAAAGTCAAGAAATATAAATACATGATAAGTGAGGAAACCATACTAATATAAAGCATATTTCAAAACAGATGACAAATAGAACACCTAATAATCAAGAAGAATAAAGGTTAAAAATACTTTAAACATTTTCCCCCAAATCAATCAAATATTTCAAAACAGACATATCAAACACCCAATAATTAAAACTGATATGGATAAACCCTCCCCTATAACCTGGAAACTTTTCATTTCCAGTCACCCTGAGATTGTAGGATTAGTAGGGGGAAGGAAAGCAGGGTACACACAATCTTCCTCCTTTTCTCATATACACGCTTCTACTCTCTCTCTCTTCTTCTTTCTCCCTCCCTTTTACTCCCTTCCCTCTCGCTCACCTTCTTCCCTTCCCTCTGTCACTCATCTTCCCACTCAGCCCCTCGCTTCCATTCCCACTCACCCCTCTCAGTCATTGAACTCTGAGGGCAATTTTTAAATTGGTAAAATTGCCAGACTAAAAACCACTCTTCTCAGATATGGCTGCAGGCATGCGCAGCTTCCTTAGGGTGTGTACTTTTGGCCGCAGGAAACTTGAGATGTTCCTGTTCTCCTCTCCCAACCTAAATGCCCTCAACTGGAGCATCTGTTTCCTGTGACCAAAAGTGCACGCTCTCTGCCTCCATGGAGTTGTTCTCCATTCTGGGGGTTTCGGTTATCCCTCTAAGTTTGACAGCGACTGGGCACAGAAATGTAGTCTGATCTTCTTAGGCTCTCAGCCACCTCAAAGCTGGAATTCATATTGACGTTCTGAGCAGAGATGCTCTCCCTAGCAAAGAACAATCCAAAGAACTGGAAAGAAAAGACACTAAAGCCATTTAAAAAAAACAAAAACAACCCCAAACAAAAAAAAACGTCACTTTACCTCCATTTGAAACAATAAAAACTTGTCTTGAGCAGATCAGGATTATTGCTCACCCCAGAGCCATTCCAGCAGGCTTAGTTGAGAGATGGATTCCTGTTATATTACTCTAGTAATCTCTTAAATATTTACCAATGTCGTCTTATTCAATAACCAAATCATCTTCATTATGCAAAATGTATAGAGTACAATATTAAAAAATTCCTTAAACTGAAAATGACCTTAAATGTAATACTGTAATAAACACACGACTGAACAGATGGCTTTTTGAAACCTATTTCTTCAGTTTTTCTGGTTATAAAGGCAACATCATTAATTACAAATTAGACTTTAATTTTTATTAATACAGTTATTCTATAAAATATATTAGAATTTTAAAGAAAACATTTATTCTAATTAAACCAGAGAGGAAGTTTCCTGTGGAAGAGGAAGACAGCTGGGCAGACAGGATGGACCATTTGGTCTTTATCTACTGTCATCTGCCATGTCATTACGGAACTATTCACAAACTATATGCTCAAACATTAATTCAGTACTGTTGCACTAAACCAATTACATTAATATCCAGTTCTGTACTCCACTAGTTACTACAAGACACATTTTAAGCAATCATCATAAATTCAATTTGCCAATTAGAGAACTACAAAAAAAGGGTGTAAAAACCATATTTACATTCATTCTTTTTGGTGTCCGTGCCTGAAATGTATGTCCAAAATGTCCCTGTAATAATAGGTATAATTGATCATCTCCTATATCTAAATACATGATTTTCACCAGTCCAGAGAATGGAAATGTTGACAGATCACCACCGTGTCCATCAGTGAAATGCCTAGCTATTGAATTCTTGAGGTTCATATTTAGTGGCATTTAACCCGATTGCTTTGGAGTTTTCCAGCTAAATGCAGACTTGACTATTTTTGCCACTTATCTGGCTAAAGTTTAACCAGATAATTCATTGGCTACATTTATTTAGACAATTTAAATCCCGTTGATCTGCCAATCTCAGTGGGTTCCAACTTAGGTACACAATCAATAAACATATGTAATTAACTTTAGCCAGATAATGTAGGGGCATTCCGGGGTGGAATTAGGTTAGCCGGCTAAGTCCAAAATGGATTAAAGGTGGCAATGAATGTTAATTTGTGTCCTTGGATCCTTTATCTTTTTTTCTTTCATTTAGACAGCTTTCCTATTAACTGAAAAGGTAATCAAGAGGCAAATTTGTTGGATGAAATGGAATATGAGTAAATAAAATAATATTGTTCCCTACGTCTCTAAATCTGAATCTCTGCCTCTTTTTATGGAAATCATATTCCAGTTTTGGCAAACAAGCTTGTTTCAGTCTCATGTCTTGTCCTACTGCAGTATTTGAAATCAGTTGAGATGGATGACAGTCTGTAGAAGCAGGGAATTGGTAGCTGCTGGTCGCCAAACCAGAGCACTTTGAAAGAAGTTGTCTGTCCCCAGGTATACAGAGCCAGACATGCTAAGCATTTCCCCTTTTAGATGCAAAGTGGGAAAAAATGTTTAATACATCTGACCCATGGTGTTAGATCCAAAATAAATGTATCGCTGTGTGCCAAAAAATGTAGATTAATTTCATTGTCCAAACATTTTGTAATTTCCTGCAAAGTACATTTTTCATCTGGATCAAAAGTATGTGATCAGTGTATTGTAGTGATCTGTGGACCTGGCCTGGTGTCTTGGTGATAGTACTATGCACTGCCATGCGGATGGGGAGGGCGTCTGTCGTTGTGCACTAGGCAACATCTAGGGGTTAGACTTGGGGTCCACTGTAGATGGATTCTGGAAGGAGTCATGTTTTGTGGTGGCTGGGGGAGAAGAATATAAAATAAGAGGAATTCCCCCACTTCCTGAATAATTGTGAGTGAAGGCTCATGTTGTCGTTGTCCGACAGAAGCTGATCCTGACTGAACCGAAAGCCCAAAACAAGGGGAAACTGCAAAGACAAAAAAAAAAAAAAAGAGATCTGCAAACAAAGCACTTCTAGCTATTCCCTCAGTCAAAACAGCAAAGCTAACGCAAGTAAGAGAGAGCCCTAGCATTAGTAGGGCCCTCATTATGGAACACCATGCCGTTAGAAATCAGATTGCAAAAAGACATCAAACTAGTCAGAAAAAGCCTAAAAACATGGCTCTTTAAACAAGCATGCCACAAAGAAAATGGAGAATAGAATCCAGGGAACTGTAGAGAGCAATTACTGTATTTTTTGCTCCATAAGACGCACCTGACCATAAGACGCACCTAGGATTTAGAGGGGGAAAATTTAAAAAAAAAAAAAATTTTGTGCTAAACTGGCTCTGTCCCCAGGCGTCTGTGCGTCTTATGGAGCAAATTAGGAGAGTACATAACATTTTTTTTTCTCCCCATTTTGTTTTCGGGTCTGGGGAGGGCCATTTCGGTCCACTCCCCAGATCAGAAAACTTTTATCTTTCTCTGGGAAACCCTCCCCCCTAAAAAAAAACCCCATCCCAACCCTTTAAATTAATTAACAACCCCTCACCCTCCTGACCCCCCAAGACCTGCCAAAAGTCCCTGGTGGTCCAGTGGGGGTCCAGAAGCGGTCAGGGAGCGATCTCCTGGAGTTGGGCCATCGGCTGCCAGTAATCAAAATGGCGCCGATGGCCCTTTGCCCTTACTATGTCACTGGGGCCAACCAATGGCAGCGGTAGCCCCTGTGACATAGTAAGGGCAAAGGGCCATCGGCGCCATTTTGATTACTGGCAGCCGACGGCCCTTTGCCCTTACTATGTCACAGGGGCTACCGCTGCCATTGGTCAGCCCCAGTGACATAGTAAGGGCAAAGGGCTGTCGGCGCCATTTTGATTACTGGCAGCCGACGGCCCAAGCCCAGGAGATAGCTCCTGGACCCCTGCTGGACCACCAGGGACTTTTGGCAGGTCTTGAGGGGGTCAGGAGGGTGGGGGTGGTGGTAGATTTTTAGTTTAGTTTTTTTTTTTTTTTTATATTAGCTCCATAAGACGCACGTACATTTTCCCCCCACTTTTGGGGGGAAAAAAGTGCGTCTTATGGAGCGAAAAATACTGTAGTTTGTACACTAACAAAACACACCTAAGCAACACGACTTTGTTTGTTTATTTATTTATTTAAAGAATTTATATACCGGGGTTCCTGTATAGTATACATATCACCCCGGTTTACAAGGAACCAAAACTATCGCTAAGGAACCGTAACTATCGCTTCATTTATGTACCTTCTTATAATTTAATTATTATAATTATTATATAATTTATTATATATAATTTATATATATATATATATATTTATATATATTTTATTATATATAATTTATATATAATTTATTATAATTATTATAATTATATTATAATTATTATAATTTAATACCTTCTTAAGGCTTCTCTTTTTCCAGCTGAACCAGCTTCCAAGTTCAAGGTCCTTGTTATTATGTAACTTTTTGCTTCTCTGCTCTTGTCTCTTACCACAAAATTTGCTCCTTATGTTATGTTACGTTATACTGATCTACCCCTGTTCGATGTAAACCGACCTGATATGGTATTCAACCTTGAAGGTCGGTATAGAAAAATGTTAAATAAATAAATAAATAAATTTAGCGGTTTACATTGAACATTTAACGGTTTACATTGAACATAGTTAATTTGAGAAAACATAATAAAACATAAATAAACATAAAATAGTTAATTTGAGAAAAGGTATATAATATGGTTAACCAGTTAATAACTAAAAGGCAGGTTAATAAGTACATAAGTAAGTAAATAACATTGAACTTGATAGAATCTGGTAACAGGATAAAATATAGTTTTACTTTTAAGCAGTAACAGATAACATGTAGATTATATACATTGTTAAAAACTGTTCTAATAAATCTAAGCATATCTATCTCACTTATCCTATAGTTATTATGAAACTTTGTACCGTAACATGCAGGCACCTGTCTAGTTGTTATACTAAACGCATTCAGCAACATTAATTTATGTGCCTCATGGTTAACCGTTGTGACGGCTCCTAGCTTAACGCCAGTATAGAAAAGAATTTAAATAAATAAATAAATAAACTAAGTTATTACTGCAACCACAATAAGAAAAGAGTAAACCTAGCCACAATATTTATTGAACAATGAGAAAAAGTAATGTTTTCTGTCACTTATGCTTTTTTGTTGTGCCAGTCTCTCTTGTTTGGTATTATACATATATACACACACACAAAAGAAGGATAACTTTCATACAAGTGAATGAAGTAATAATACCAAACAGGAGAGAGTCTGGCACAACAACAAAACATAAGTGACAGAAAATTAAAGTAAATATCAAATGTACGTCATAAGCGTCAAGTAAAAGAACTGCCCAAGTTCCCCGAGACCGGAATCCCATTTTCGCCTATCGGTAGGAACACGTCATTAGAACCCTTGTTGCAAGATACTTCATCATCCCACTCAATTGCTGCAGTCAAGTAATTTAGAGGTGACAGACAAGGGTTTTTCCCCTCTGGAGTAATCGAGAGAACCCCCTGTATCACCATCTTCATCATTGAGGCCAGAGATCAGCGATTTTTTTTTTTTTTTGGCCTTCTCCTAAATTTATTTATTTACTTAAAACATTTTACATAATTCCTACATATAACAAACCAGTTGTGCTAAGCAGGTTACAATACACACAATTTATAATCAAAATACATACTAGAAAAGAAGTTCCAAGATCTACAGCAATCCAATGCCACCTCAGCATTTGAATCCTGGGACCAAATTGTAAACAGTATTGCTGATAATCTCAGTCCTGTCCAGACTAAAACTTTCAACAGAGAGAAGATATCTTCCAAACAAACGAAACCTTGGTACAACGAAGAAGTAAAACGCGCCAAACAGCTCCTTAGAAAATCTGAGAAACAATGGCGTAAACGACAATCAGATGAATTCCTAGAAAAATATAAAACTCACTTAACAAAATACTGATCTATGACCAATAAAGCAAAAAGACTATTATGCTAAACAGATCCATGGAGCTATGTTCAACTCTAAACTACTCTAGGATATGATAAAACACCTAATTAAGGACCCGTCTTCCACAATCCACAGAAACTACAATGCCATATCCTTATAGACAAAATTAACCACTTCAAAAGCTCAATTCCCTGCAGCAGTAGCAACCAGTATCCCAAAAGGCATAATGAAGTGGTCCACATTCGAAAGAGTCACAAATTTTGAAATAACCCAAATAATCACAAAGATTAAACCTGCCATACACCCAAGAGACCCTATTCCTTCCAGTTCCTTGAAACAAATTCATGGGGTTATCACCCCTACAGTCACAACATTTAACTAAATCACTCTCACAGAAGGAATTGTTCCACGAGTGCTAAAACAAGCAGTAATAAAACCTGATCCCTGAAGACAAATCTGGAAGACTTGATGACTGGGGCAACTACCGCCCAATATCAGACTTGCCTTTTCTTGCAGTATTAACCCAGCTTGAAAATCATCTGGAAGATCAGAGCATACTACATCCAAACCAATATGGTTTCAGGAGACTCTGCTACTCTCTCTAACTGACTCGATCTTAGGAGGGTTTGATGCAGATAAATCATATTTTGGTGCTAATCGATCTGAAAGCCGCCTTTTGACACAGTTGATCATTCCCTGTCATCATATTAATATATTTTTAACTATTTCATTGTAAATAATCATTGGCAATTTCACAAAGAAGCAAAATTCTCCTCCTACCAGCTCATAAATAGGCACTTAAATGATGCCCCCAATAGATATGCCTCTTAGTTGTAAATAGTTTTGTACACAATGGAACATTGTAATTGTGTTTAAGCTCAAGTATCTGTATAATGAATTTATTTGCACTTGAGTTAACCTAATTGTTGATTTCAAATTCCGTCTGCTTGCTGTTACGCCATCAGTAGGTTTGACATCCCAAGAAGCTCATAGAAATCTCTCTTCCAGCTTGATGTCTGTTTTTTTGTTGTTTTTTTTTTTTGTCTGTGGCTTCCTTAACATCTTATATATAGCTGCTTCTATTCTAATCTGTTGCTGCTTTTCAGTAACTAATGCTAAAATAGGGATTTTAACCAGTAAACTCTCTCCAGATGAGATCAGAAAGCAGGCACAATACTTCTCATTTCTGGAAAGTTATTTGTATCTAAGAGTTACCCATCGAGGACTGATTATGTACATTCCTGCTTATGAATCCTGGCAACAGCTGTGTTTATACTTTAGGTTCAGGTCGTGGTACATAGGTCCGTGCTCGCTCCTTAGGGATGCTGAGCACTTGTTCAGATGCAAAAGCCATAGGTTGATTCACAGGGCTAGAGACTTGCTTCAGTAGTCTGTCTTATAGAAGTTAAAGATTTATAACATTTTGGTTTTGACAGGGTACACCTGGATTCAGTACAGCCCAGAAGTTAGATAAATTGGGAATGAGAGGATCCAGTACTTGTGAACTCATCTTTGAAGACTGCAAGATTCCCGGTGAGTGACCTCTCCCATGCCTGCTGCTTGGAAGTGGAGGATGTACTAGCACGCCTGAAGTCAGGTCCTGTTGGAAGGGGCTTGCTTGCTTACTGCGACTGTCTGGAGGTGAATGGTCTTGTGTATGCCTCACTCAAGGTGCTTTAGTGGCCATGGGATGTGTCCGCTTCATGGCCAAACCACACCAGTGGTTCCCAAACCTGGCCTGGAGGACCCCCAGCCAGTCAGGTTTTCAGGGTATCCACGATGAATATGGGGGGTCCTCCAGGCCAGGTTTGGGAACCTCTGCTCTGTGCTATTAACAATAGCATGATCTGGCCCAGAGTGGGCTCATTTGCACAATGTGACTGGTGTATCCATGGGTTACTAATGTTTGGGTATTTCGGGTTATGAGCGAACATGTTTGCAGTTTGGTCACAGTCTGTACAACCATAATAAGAAACTAAATAGTTCAGAAAAATAGATCTACGGGAGTCATATTTGTTTATGACCAGCTAGTAGAATTCAGCTTGTGCTTTCCTAGTGCCATGAAACATCAGTTGTAAGGTGTTTTATGAAAAGCATCCAGACTACTTCAGAATGTGATGGTGCAGGAATGAGGGGAGGTATTTTGTCCCCATCTCTGTAACATCTAGGGCTGCAAAGATGTGCGTAATTCAGACTGCAGGTGGGACTAGTTCTTTAATGAACTAGTCCCTTTCGGGCAGTAGTTTAAATATCTGGATTCAGAAGCCCGTGCCCTGATTCCCCTTAGAGTAATGACCTGACATTCTGTGCATTGTGGGCTGCGGAGTTGCTGTCGGATCCTTTTTTTTTGAGTGGCATCTTCATCTCCACCTTGATGGTGACAGTTTTTGGCACAGAGTGATAATGGCTGTTTTTGTTGTTTTCAGAGGAGAATGTGTTGGGCCAGCTGAGTAAAGGCGTCTATGTGCTGATGAGCGGTCTGGATCTGGAGAGGCTGGTACTGTCTGGTGGACCGTTGGGGTAAATGTGTTCTGACCAAAGTTCATCTGCAAGGCTTCTGTATTCCATCTCCCGACAAGAGATTTCTTGTGTCCAGCTTCAATGAGAGAATTCTTCCTGCCACTGCTCCAGGGCCTGCAAGGGAGCAAGATGCCTTCTTGGGGTCATGAACACGTTTTCCTTTCACTTTGTTCATGAATGTTCACAATGTTTGGGGAGAGTAAAGAATAAATTGGACCAAGAAGTTACCGGAGTCTTTTTATATATATATATATATATATATATATATTTATATTTAATTTAATTTCTAAAATTAATCTCCTGCCCACTCATTCATAACCCCCTCCCCCTACACACACACACATTTTCTTGCCAGGTTTTGCCATCTAATTTCTCTGTCTGTGTTTGTTCCTTAGAATTATGCAGTCTGTCATTGACCATGCTTTTCCATACCTGCATGTGAGAGAAGCATTTGGACAGAGAATTGGCTACTTCCAGGTGGGTAAATAAAAATCGCAAGAGTGGGGACCGGGAGGGAGGAATGGATTGAGAAGGCTTGAAGGTGGTAAGCAAGGCAGCAGCTGATTGGCAGAGGAGGAGGGAATTCACAGTGCAACGAGGAACAGGCAAAAGGTAAGGGAGAGTCTAAGGGGAGAAATTCGAAAGGGAGAGAAAAGCAGCTTTTGGGTGCAGGGGGGAAAAAGTGGAATTTGGAAAGGACAGCGTTGGGGACAAAAGCAGAACAATGAAGCTGCACGGGGAGAAATGGTAGAGTTAGGGGTAAGGGATGTGGTACGAGGGCACAGATGGAGAAAGGATTGGCGTTTGAAGGTGCCCCTGGCAGAAAGGATGGGATGCATCGGGGGGGAGAGAAGGGATGGAACAAGGAGGACATGGGAGGAGTGGAAGGATGAAGTAAGAGAAAGCCAAAGAGGAGTTGGGGCAAAGAAGCTACAGGGAGTAAAATGAAATTAGGGATGAGAGAGAAACTGATAATTAGATCAGGGAAATGGAGTTGTATTCATTACTCTATTTTTGTGGTGGTATTTTATAATTTGTTCTGGATAAATTGAAATGTATTTTAATAGGAACTGGAATTGACGTGATGTGAAATGGAGAGGGAGGGTTAACTTCACGTGATATCGTCTTGACTGTGTTTGGTGAAACGGTGATCAGCACATGGCTTGGGTAATTCTGTGCATCAGTTTACATGGCACAGTGCGTGGCTGGACTGCAAGAGCAGAATGGTAGTTAAACATTAATGGCAGGACCCATCCCGCGGCTCCTGCTATACCGACCGAATCCAGAGTTGATGAGGTGGTATACTGGGGATGTGGAGATGAAGCAGCACCTAGCAGACCCTCCTACTTCACATGTAGCTATAGTCACTTTCACTCGGGCTTCCAGCTGAACTTGGGCTCTATGTATCGTATTTTATCTTTGATTTTAATTCTACATCACTTTGAGAGTTTAAAAACTTTTAGCTGGAAAGTGATTTATAAATGTCTCTTTTTAAATAATAAATGCCTGTCTTAAATTGTGATTTGTCCTTTCTTTGCTAATATACGTAGCTGATGCAGGGTAAGATGGCTGATATGTACACACGGTTGATGGCGTGTCGGCAGTACGTGTATAATGTGGCGAAGGCCTGTGACCAAGGACACGTTAATAACAAGGTGAGTGGATGCTATCTTGTAATTTCCAGCTCACGTTGAACGTGATCTTCTGAGCCTGAATCGGAGGTAGAATCATTTTATTTATTTATTTTTAACCCTTGCAGAGGGCAGTGATGTGTGTCTTGTCTGTTTTTCACTCCTCTAGGACTGTGCAGGAGTAATTCTGTATTCCGCAGAATGTGCAACCCAGGTGGCTTTGGATGGAATTCAGTGTTTAGGTGAGAGCACAGGCTGTGAGAAGCAACATTGTTGTCATATCAAGGCCATGGAATAGTGTGTCAGTAGTTGCAACTTTGCTGAAAACTTAATTGTCTCCAAATAAGCTTGAGATGTACATAACCTTAAGATTACCTCTCCTCTCCTCCTCACAAAATGTCAAAAATTCAGGGTTCCCTTTGACTTTCCTATTGTGTAGCATGCGATGAAATGTGGAAATGGTCACCAGAGTCCGTGCTTTTTGTGAGGCTGGTTCTGTTCACGTAAGCTATTTAATTGAGCTGCTCTTCCTCCTGGAACTTGGGCAGCAGCTTCTACAAGGTGGAGATATACTCGAGCTATGTATCATACATCACCTGTTGTGCATTGTCAAGCACCCAGTTACAAGGAGCGTTGATCAAGGCCTCCTGTGGCCTGTACTGTATTTCAAGGATATTTTCCTTAATGGACAGACACATAGCTGTTGGTCAGTATGTGTATGAAAATATTTTCTGCTGCTGCTGCTGCTCATAGAAACATGACGGCTGAAAAAGAGTGGATGGCCCATCCTTCTAATTAATTTTAGCATTATAATTCTCATGACTAGATGAGAAGAGAGACTCTGAAAATGATCCTTGTAATTTTACAAAAGAACTAGGGAAATTGCCATGTGCTGTCTCCTACATGTAGTGCAGCTGTTTGACCTCCCAGATTTCACAAATGACCTCTGCTCTGCTTATGGCAGCTGTTGGAAGTAAGGAATAGATTTTTTAAAGGGATATAGGAGATCCAATTTTTTTTTGGGGGGGGGGGTCCCATCACACCATTTGAACTAACGTCTCTAGAAGTGGATATTGAAGACCCCCCATGCTGCTGTACGTGTAGAAGCGTGACTAAACCCACATCCTCTCTCCTCAGCTCTGGAACTCAGGGCTCGTTAGTTTCTCACTTTTTCTTGTGTTTGCAGGTGGAAATGGCTACATTAATGACTACCCTTTGGGCCGCTTCTTGCGTGACGCCAAGCTGTACGAGATTGGAGCAGGAACTAGTGAAGTGCGGAGACTTGTTATTGGTCGAGCTTTTAATGCTCTCTATAAATAACGTCCTCTGTGGAAAAGAAGCTCCCTCAGCACCACAAGGCCTTAAGCCCATGAATGGCGAACACATGAGGAATAAGTGAAGCAAACGGCACCACCACACCTTTCTCTCTCTCATCGTTTCAAATAGATGAATCTGCATTTTTAGCTGTCCTTCTGTTGTCAGGCAAACGAATGCATTGACTGGGCCAGGAAGGTGCACCTCATCTGATATAATTTGTCACAAATTGCTTTCAATTCAGCCGAAATTCACCAAATAAGAACAGAATCAGCTGCAATACAGTTACAGTTCAGATATGCAGCAGAAAAGTTCTTCCATTGTCAAAATTGTCGATCTATAGAAAAACGATTTTTTTTCTCACCCAATGAGCCAGAATCTGAGAAATCCAATTAGAAACACAAGAAGCCCAAGTTTCCAGGATAGACCAGTAGAGGGCAGACATAGACTACACAGACCTGCAGTGGCTTCTTGCAATCTGTAGTGTGTTTCAAGGATATTTTTCTTAATGCACATGCATAGCTGTTGATCACTTTGTGTATGAAATTAAAACCAGAGAATATAATAGGGTAATTATTGTTGTAGAATTCATTTGCATATTTTGATTACCTTTTCTCCTGAACCTCTGCCTGGGGATCTACAGTTTGGAAGTGAATTATTGCTGTATGAAGGAACTTAACTTCATTTCAGATTCTCATAGAAGTATCTATCTACTTCTAGTTTTCTTTGAGCTTGGTGAATCCTAACATAATAACCCTGAAACTGCTGCCATAATAATGCAAATGCCAGGCTGGTTATTATTCTAACAGCAGTTTGTGTGGTGCTTGATTGTGATGTTCACTCATTTTGTGATTTTCCTGAAAGAGGTTTTGACCATTTATGCACATGCCCTTCCCAGTCTACATCAGAAAATGGTGTTCATTGGTTTTCAAGACAAAAATGTTACAACGAAAAACTTTAGAAATATTTCAGACATATTTTGTGCTTGTCTGGCACTCAAACCCTTTTCAATGGGCCCTGGTGGAGATGAACCAGAGCTATGTTCCTGGTATTTTCATATTCCGTTGCTAAGCTTTGGAGGGGGTGAGTGAGAAATGTATGTATAAAAGTCGTCTTATGCACAGTAACACTTTGGAGCTATGAGCTTTACTCGTATGTTGTGACTGAATGCTCGCTTAGCAACTTGAAGCTTTAAAAAGTGCCAGTGAATAGAAAAGGATGTTCTTAGCTTTATTTGTGAATAGTACTCTTTACTGTCTGTAACCCCTTCTTCCCAGTCCTGGGGAGCAGCAGGCTAGCTTACCAAGGATGGGGTATTGCACAGTCTCTCAGGGTAAGGTGGGCTGGGGAGCAGAAACATCTTCAGGGGCCAAACCAGGCTAACGTGCGCTCAACAAAGCCCAGAAATTCCAGTGTCCACTCTTCACTTGTGCTGTAAAAAATAAAACATTTACTTTAGAAAACAGCAGTAGATAAAATTCTGGTTCAAATAACAGTCCATCTCCATAGTCACTTGACTTGCCATCTTGGTCAGAGCACAAAACAATCAGTCCAATATCTTCCACTTCCAGTTATTATTCTTTGATTCTTCTTTGCTATTCCCCCAGAACTTCTGTGGCTCTAGTTCATTTTCCCAGTCTCTCTTCACAACTTCATCTCAGGAGCAATTTCTCTGTTCTCCCACCTAAAAAAGGGTTTTCCCTTTTGGGACCCTTGGGGGGTGGGGGGGGGGGGAGACCCTGCTGTATCTCTTCCTTCCACAGAAGTCACAACAGTTCAGTACTGACACAACTGAAATAGCCTGAAATTCAGTCCTTGCACACCAGGAGCAACCTTTGGGCATGTACTGGTCCTGAGTTCTCCAGTGAAATAACAAATCCAGTACCTCTTCCTGTGGTCCCGCTGGCTCCCCCCCCCCCCCCCTCCCCACTTTCTTCTTACTCAGCACAGCCTTTTTTTTTTTACACAACTCTTCTCCAAGGACAAGCAGGATGGCAGTCCTCCCACATGGGTGACATCCGATGGAACTCGGCACAGAAAAAATGTCAAAAATTCTAGAACTTTGACTGAGCTTCTCTGAGCATGCCCGAGCATGCATTACATCACACGTCCAAGCAGGGTCCCTTCAGTTTTACTTTTTCTATGGAGCCCAAATTTTCCTCTTTTTCTCTTTTCTGCATATTTCAAAGTTGCACAGACTGGATTTATATATCATTGATACAGGGTCCCACGGTTTCCCTGTATAATCATCCCTAGGTAGAATTTTCAGTAGTTTACATTGCTTTCTTTCATGTTGAAAACCTTGGGTGGAAATGCGCTTGGTGCCTGCTGGCCATTGATGGTCGCTGCCATCAGTTTTGATTTTGCATCGCTTTTGTTTCGCATCACCATGTCATTGGGGTTCTAGATGTGCCCTCAATGCGTGAAGATCACGTCTCTCATAAATCCCCGTGATAGATGTTTCCTCTACTTGGGGGCATCACATTATGTCCAAAGTTGCCGAAGATAGAACAACTGTTCCGGCACTGGAAGACCCAATGCATCAACATTGAAGGACCTCAGAACCACACTGATGGCCATTGAGCTATCGACATCACCGGGGCCATCAGCTTCATCTGTGTTGATGGCCATTAGGGATTCTAGAGATGGGACAATCACCTGGCTCTCTCCCCAGTCAAAGATGGGATCAGGTTCCTTTTCTTCAACCTCTGTGATGGGGAAGGACTGAACCTTGAGGGAAGCCAAAGAAGCGTTATCCCTATCGATGCACTGTGCCAGGCATGGGGATGCTCTGGCTTTTGCCAAGAAGCCCCCAAAGCAACCCTGTGGTGAGGATGGCCAATCCTGTTCAGTTCCCAGGGGTTTGTTACTGCCCCCAGTGGTCCAGGTGTAGGCCACCAATCCTCTCTGTTCCAAAGAGGATCTGGTCATCCTCCTGGCTTCCAGTCAGTGTTGACAACAGCAATCTTCGAGGAGGAGCTGTAAAAATGAGTCCAGCTCACCATGAAGATGGCGCTGCAGGGTCTTTGTGTTGGAACACCAATGGAAACGGGACTGGCACCATCGCTCTTTGAGCTGCTACTCTGTTTCTTGCAGGCACTCATCCGTGCTCTACCGACGCAGTCTCCAGTGTCGATAGGCACTGCAGCATTTTTGCCGATGGAGCATCTACACCACTGCCTGCCAAAGGAATGTTTTGTCCACAGTTCCTTGGAGGAAGAAGCTCCCCCAAGGATGGGGGGATGCCTCGGGGACCCAGCCCACCTGGCCAGCTGCTTTTAGTATCCGTAGCACTAGCTGATAAACAAGCGCCATGGGATAAGGACCCCGTTTACCACTTGGGGGAGGCTCTTCAGAGGCTTTGGAAGACGAAGCATCAGATGGCCTTCTTCCAACCCTTCCCCTCCTGTTGGCAGAAGGAAGTCTCCCCTGGAAGACTTAACCTTTGCAGATTTTGTCTGGTTGATGGCTGAGGCCATCCCCTTTACTTTACATGCAGAAGAGGATATTTGGCACAAGATGCTCAATATCCTATTAATACTGCTACTACTACTACTTAACATTTCTATAGCACATCCAGTACAAGGAGCTTCCAAAGGAGATTGTGGCAGTCCCAGTACATGATATCCTTAGAGAGTTACTGATGAGGATGTGGGAGAACACTGTCTCGGTGGCTCCTATCAATAAGAAGGCGGATGTGGTGTACCTCTTCCTGAAGGATTTGATAGGCACAATATACCTCTTCCCAGATTCAATAAGCATCAATTGCCACACTAATAGTTTGTGGTTGAATCCGCTCTCAAAAAGGCCAAGTGCTGAGGGCTTCTGGCAATGACATAACGCTGAGCAGGAGTCAGTGAGGTCTGCTAGAGCTTATGGAGTATTTCATTTAAATCTGTGTATGGTAAAGCTGAACACTCCTCAATTGAAGATGAATGAAACCACAAGCCTCGATAGATAATTTTGGGTTCAAGAAGACTAACTATACCATGAGCAGAGCTAAAAGACAAGTGCAGAGGACAAAATGGCCGCTGAGAGTAGCACTGCAAGAGACAGCCTATCTGAGTCCATGATTTGAGAGCTGAATCATTCAGTATCTGCAGCTATAAAAGATCAATTGCTAAAACTGCAGTTCTCAGTGGATGAGTTACAAGATAAAGTTGATAATTTCAATGCTTCTGTTTCTACCTTGATGCAGTCTGTATCTCCCCATGAGGAGCTCTTGGATGTGTTAACATCCATGGTGGATCAATTGCACACATGAAATGACAACTTGGAAAGCAGACTTGAGGAGCTAGAAAACAGAAGTCAGCAAAATAATCTTTGAATTGTGGGAGTGCTAGAAGCAATCCAGGGTGAAGCTCTCTTAACATTCATGGCTTCCTGGCTTCCCGAGGCTCTTGGAATTCTAGTGATCAGCCTATTATTGTGGAGCATGCACATCATCTTGTGGCAATAGCCCCATGCTAACCAAGCCGAACCAAGTGATAGTAAAATATCTGAGCTTCCTTGACAAAACTAAAATCCTTGCTGCCTTTCGCAATCTATAAAAACTGAAATATGAAAATAGCAAGTTGCTAACTTTTGCTTATTTTTCTGCCAAAGTCATGGCTTCCTATAAAGAAATGTCGCCCTATTGCACACAGCTACATATCAAAGGGGTAAAATTTTCATTGCAGTTGCTGGCGAAGCTCAAGGTATTTCATAACTGAGTTTTCACTGAGCGCAAGGAAGCTAAAGCGTATATTGACCAACTATGAAGTTCTTCAAGATAAGTGAGGATTTTGTAACCTTCCTTTATATTATGACTACAAGGGGTCAGATTTGTTTTTTTTGAGGCCATAGCAGGAAACGGCATCAAGGTAGAGGCCAGGGAAGAGAGAGATCTTTCATTTTTACTTTATACTTTCTCATGGGTGCTGGGCTTTACTTATGGCTTGGCAAATTGGACTGATTGGATTGTGCTTGGTTCTTGGGAATTAGCAACATAATATTTTAGTTGTCATTGATCAATGAAACCGCTTGTGTGAGGAATTACTTCATCATTCAGCTCTCACCTAGCTGATCAAAGAATGAGAGCTAGGCAAAGAAGTCTTATAAATTTCTGACCCCTGAGTTTTCAGATATTTCACTGTTTTGGCTAAGGTCATATCAGTTGCTTTTCTCTATGGGCACTGGGAAATCCTTATGGATGAAGGGATCATATATATCGCATGATGAGGCTGGAAGTAAAGAAAATTCTTCATTGTTGACAGGGATGGTCTTCCCTATGAGGGGAAAGACTGGTTCAGTGATGATGAGTTTGAATTTGGTATGCATGTGGAATGTGAAGACTGCGATGTTGGTGGTATATTATGTGTATGAATGAGACAAATATCTTGGGTATGCTCGAGGGTGTGCGGAATGCAAAGTAAATTGTTGCTCAGAATTTAATTTATACGGGCCAATTATTAGTAGAGGGGGAGGTTCTGGCTGAGAGAGACCGCCTCTCAATGTTTCCAAGGGTAATTCTGTCGGATTTATCTCTTCTACTGAATGGTGGATATAAATGTGTGTTCCCTGAACACTGATGGGCTGCATTCCCCAATAAAAAGAAAAAAATATTAGCTTTTTTTTCCCCTCAAACATAAAGCTTATATTGCTTTCATACAGGAAGCACATGTAGGAGACTCAGAACACCCGAAACTATGGAGAAAAGTGGGTTGGGTAATGCTATTACTCTTCTTTTACTGATAGGCAACAAGGAGTGGCTATTCTTACCCATAAAAATAGTAATTTTCAGCTGGATAAACTAATCTCAGACCTTAATGCTCAGTGCATCATAATATTTGGATAATTTTGTGGCTTCAATATAGCTTTAGTTAATGTATATGCTCCAAATTGTTGTTCTCATTGATTTTTTTTAACAAATATATTAGCAAAATTACTGGCTAATTATGAGTATACCTTGATTATAGGTGGGGATTTCATTATCACAGCAACCCTTTAATTGCTTGTAGACCAGCTCAATCTCCCAGGAAAAATCTAAATCACATAGGGATAGGATTTTTATTCCAATATTTACATTTATTGTATGTATTAGACCAATAAAAGGGATTTGATAAGTTTGGAGGTAAATCTTATAAGTAGACAAAATGGTCAGACAGATGATGAAATACTAAGAGAAATTAGGGAAGCTAACCAATTTGGCAGTGCAATAATAATAGGAGATTTCAATTACCCCGATATTAACTGGGTAAATGTAAGATCAGGACTTGCTAGAGACAAAGTTCCTGTATGTAATAAATGACTGCTTCATGGAGCAATTGGTTCAGGAACCAACAAGAGAGGGAGCTATTTTAGATTTAATTCTTAGTGGAATGCAGGATTTGGTGAGAGAAGTAACGGTTATGTAGCAACTTGGCAATAGTGATCATAACATCAAATTTAAACTAATAACTGGAAGGGGGACAATAAGTAAATCTACAGCTCTAACACTAAACTTTCAAAAGGGAAATTTTGATAAAATGAGGAAAATAGAAAAAAAACTGAAAGGTGCAGCTGCAAAGGTTAAGTGTTCAACAGGCATGGACATTGTTTAAAAATACAATCCTAGATGCATAGTCCAAATGTATTCCACGCATTAAGAAAAGTGGAAGGAAGGCAAAACTATTACCGTCATGGTTAAAAGTTGAGGTGAAAGAGGCTATTTTAGCCAAAAAAAAATCCTTCAAAAATTGGAAAAAGGATCCATATGAAAAAAATAGGATAAAACATAAGCATTGTCAAGTTAAGTGTAAAACATTGATAAGACAGGTGAAGAGAGAATTTGAAAAGAAGTTGGCCATAGAGGCAAAAAACTCATAATAAAAACTTTTTAAAATATATCCGAAGCAAGAAACCTGTGAGAGTCGGTTGGACCATTAGATGACCGAGGGATTAAAGGGGTTCTTAAGGAAGGTAAGGCCATTGCAGAAAGATTAAATGAATTCTTTGCTTCCATGTTTACTAATGAGGATGTTGGGGAGATACCAGTTCCGGAAATGGTTTTCAAAGTTGATGAGTCAGACAAACTGAACCAAATCACTGTGAACCAGGAAGATGTAGTAGGCCAGATTGACAAACTAAAGAGTAGCAAATCACCTGGACCGGATGGTATGCATGCTTAGGGTACTGAAGGAACTCAAAAATGAAATTTCTGATCTATTAGTTAAAATTTGTAACCTATCATTAAAATCATCCATTGTACCTGAAGACTGGAGGACGGCCAACGTAACCCCAATATTAAATGGCTCCAGGGGCAATCCGGGTAACTATAGACCAGTGAGCCTGACTTCAGTGACGGGAAAAATAGTGGAAACTATTCTAAAGATCAAAATCGTAGCACATATAGAAAGACATGGTTTAATGGAACACAGTCAACATGGATTTACCCAAGGGAAGTCTTGCCTAACAAATCTGCTTCATTTTTTTGAAGGAGTTAATAAACACGGATAAAGGTGAACCGGTAGATGGTAGTGTATTTGGATTTTCAGAAGGCGTTTGACAAAGTCCCTCATGAGAGGCTTCTAAGAAAACTAAAAAGTCATGGAATAGGAGGCGATGTCCTTTCTGATTACAAACTGGTTAAAAGATAGGAAACAGAGTAGGAATAAATGGTCTATTTTCTCAGTGGAAAAGGGGTAAACAGTGGAGTGCCTCAGGGATCTGGTCTTGGACTGGTGCTTTTCAGTATATTATATAAATGATCTGGAAAGGAATACAACGAGTGAGGTATCAAATTTGCGATGATACAAAATTATTCAGAGTAGTTAAATCACAAGCGGATTGTGATACATTACAGGAAGACCTTGCAAGACTGGAAGATTGGGCATCCAAATGGCAGACGAAATTTAATGTGGACAAGTGCAAGGTGTTTCATATAGTTTCATATAGGGAGAAATAACCATTGCTGTAGTTACACAATGTTAGGTTCCAAATACACTACCATCTACCGGTTCACTTAGGGGCGGATTTTCAGAGCCCTGCTCGCGTAAATCCGCCCAAAACCGGGCGGATTTACGCGAGCAGGGCCCTGCGCGCCGGGAAGCCTATTTTACATAGGCCTCCCGGCGCGCGCAGAGCCCCGGGACTCGCGTAAGTCCCGGGGTTCTCGGAGGGGGGCGTGTCGGGGGCGGGCCCGGTCGTCGCGGCGTTTCGGGGGCGTGTCGGCAGCGTTTTGGGGGCGGGTACGGGGGCGTGGCTACGGCCCGGGGGCGTGGCCGCGCCCTCCGTACCCGCCCCCAGGTCGCGGCCCAGCGCGCAGGAGTCCCGCTCGCGCGCGGGGATTTACGCCTCCCTCCGGGAGGCGTAAATCCCCCGACAAAGGTAGGATGGGGGTTTAGACAGGGCCGGGCGGGTGGGTTAGGTAGGGGAAGGGAGGGGAAGGTGAGGGGAGGGCAAAGGAAAGTTCCCTTCTAGGCCGCTCCGATTTCGGAGCGGCCTAGGAGGGAACGGGGGTAGGCTGCGCGGCTCGGCGCGCGCAGGCTATACGAAATCGATAGCCTTGCGCGCGCCGATCCAGGATTTTAGCCGATACGCGCGACTACGCGCGTATCTACTAAAATCCAGCGTACTTTTGTTTGCGCCTGGAGCGCAAACAAAAGTAGGCTATTCGCGCTCGTCTGAAAATCTACCCCTTAGAGAATAGCCACTGCCATTAGCAATGGTTACATGGAATAGACTTAGTTTTTGGGTACTTGCCAGGTTCTTATGGCCTGGATTGGCCACTGTTGGAAACAGGATGCTGGGCTTGATGGACCCTTGGTCTGACCCAGTATGGCATTTTCTTATGTTCTTATATTAGGAACTACCACCCAGGAAAAATATCTAGGCATCATATAGTGGATAATGGTTTAACATTGCCGGCTCAGTGTGCTGCAGCAGTCAAAAAAGCAAACAGAATGTTAGGAATTATTAGGAAGGGAATGGTTAGTAAAATGGAAAATGTCATAATGCCTCTATCGCTCCATGGTGAGACCGCACTTTGAATACTGTGTACAATTCTGGTCGCCGCATGCGATGGAGAAGGTACAGAGAAGGGCAACCAAAATGATAAAGGAGATGGAACAGCTCCCCTATGAGGAAAGACTAAAGAGGTTAGGACTTTTCAGCTTGGAGAAGAGACGGCTGAGGGGGGATATGATAGACGTCTTTAAGATCATGAGAGGTCTTGAATGAGTAGATGTAAATCTGTTATTTACACTTTTGGATAATAGAAGGACTAGGGGGCATTTCATGAAGCTGGCAAGTAGCACATTTTAAGACCAGAAGATGTGGTTAGTGCAGTTAGTGTATCTGGGTTCAAAAAAGGTTTGGATAAGTTCTTGGAGCAGAAATCCATTAACTGCTATTAATCAAGTTTACTTAGGGAATAGCCACTGCTATTAATTGCATCAGTAGATTGGGATCTTCTTGGTGTTTGGGTAATTGCCAGGTTCTTGTGGTCTGGTTTTGGCCTCTGTTGGAAACAGGTTGCTGGGCTTGATGGACCCTTGGTCTGACCCAGCATGGTAATTTCTTATGTTCTTAGGTTAAAGAGCTTTATTCCATTCCAGATTCCCAATTTTTTGCCTTCAAGCGAGACATTATGTTGATTTTGCTAATGGGGGACCTTACTAATATCTATTTTACAAATGAAGAAGAAATCTTTCAGGAAACTATTTCTAAATTTAACAAAATTGGGATCTGGTATTTAATGCTTAAGTAACAATTGTCCCACTGACATTCGTTTAAGTTAGCAGAAACATGAAATAGTGATCTGGGGTTGAATCTGGGTGAAGAAGAAATAGAGGTCTTTGGCTTCAATTTCAGTTACTGCTTCCTGCTAATTTATGGGAAATTCAATTTAAATATATCTGTTGTATATATATAACTAGGGATAAAGGGGTCACAAGCTATGGAATTCTGAGCTTTGTGTCGGTGGCACATTCTGTCATATGTTCATTGGTTGTCATAAGCTACAGTCATTTTGGAGTCAGATAATTGAATTTTTTGAAACCATATTGGATTGTTCTGTTATGGTCTGAGATTAATTTACTTTTATTTGAAAGATCGTTAAAATTACCCACAGGTGGGAAAACAAAATTTGTGAGTGTTGCAATTGTATTGCCTAGAAAAGCTGTCCTGACACACTGGAACAATGAACAAGTGTCCACTTTTAATTATTGGAAAGAATTGATGAAGGAATATCTTCATTGGAATTATTGTGTCAAAAAGATCTTACTAATACATAAAGCCATTATGCAGTTAAGGGGATATTTTTGTCTGTGGAAAAGATTGGCCCTTAAGGCAAACGAAGCAATGACTGAGGAAAAGTTACATTTTTTAATTTTGTATATTCGATTGCCCTACAAACTCGTTTCTTGGTGGTGCTTGGATGACTGGTGTGAGTGTATGTGTCTTTAGAGAGTGGGTTAATATGGAAAAAGTGACATTGTGATCTTTGGGCAAGTTGTCAAGCTTTTGGATATGTTGTTTTTCTGTGTGGCTAACAGTGTTATATGTAACCAACAAACAGATTATATAAAAAAAAAAAAAAAGGCCAAATGCCTTTGGACCCACTCTTCTGTGCCCCCTGAGAGGACTCAGAGGGCCAAGGATATTCTTGGGAGGATGATGTTTCAGGGAGCAATGATCATTGCGTGCATAGCAGCCTAACCGTTCTTCATGGGCCGGTATATGTGGGACATCCTCAACCAGGTGCAAGAGATGGCCGAGTAGCTTCCTCAACAGTAGCATGACACCCTCCAGTCACTGCTCCAAAAAGGTCTGGAGTGCAGAAAACCCGGGGTGCATTCAACCTATGATGTTTTCAAGGTAGCATTGCGAGTGTCTACTGCAGGAATCGGTACCCACAGACTTGCCTGGTTGCGGGTCTCTGAGCCAGAGGTGCAGGAATGACTTGCTGATGGGCCGGCCACAGGAGAGAATCTCTTCGGAAATTGGGTGAAGGATGCGGTGGTACAGATTCGTGATCACTGTGTGATGCACCAGCAGCTCTCTGCTAGCACCCAAGACCCGGCCTCCTCATCTAGGAGGGCTCAGAGTCAAGGAAGGTTATCTTCCCCCCCAAAGAAGGCACTATCTTCTACCATCTTGGTCCTGACAGCAACAGTCAATAAAGGGGCTCCTAAACCACAGCCAGCATCTTAGCTCCTGGGATGGGGTTTTGACTGGATAGGAGAATGTAGCCACTGTCCCGGTACCCGTGTTGGGAGACCCCCCCCCCCGCTCAGGGGCAGGCAGTGGTTCTTTGTGAACTGGTGGCCCAGTGTAACCTCAGAACAGTGGGGCCACGGTATTGTCTGCAAAGGGTACAAATTAAATCGCCCCTGAGCCCCTCTTAGGGGCTCATAGCTCATCAGGAGGTACATTCATCAGAACTCTCCTCTCTTAATAGCCAGAGTGGTCGAGCCCATTCCACAAGGGCAAAGAGGGTGGGGATTCTTCTCCTTCCTGATTCCAAAGAAAACTGGGGAAATATACCCCATCCTTGATTTAAGGACCTTGAACAAATTTCAAAAAGGAGAAAAGATAAAGATGAATTTCCCTGGGCATCTTGCTCCCTTTTCTATAAAAAGGGAACTGACTATGCTATCTCAGTCTAAAGATGCCTATCCGCACATTGAGCTCTTCCTCAATCACTGGAAGTATCTCAGATTTGTAGTGGGGGAACTAACATTTTCAGTAACATGTCCTGATATTTGGGCTGACATGTCCCCCACCCCCACACACAGATCTTCACAAAATGCTTAGCCATAGTGATGCACATCTTAGCAGCCTGGGAGGGTACCTATTACTTCTGGGGAATTCTGCACAACTGCACAGCGCAGAATTCCCCTCTTGCGCAGAATTTGGAGAGTCCATTCCACTCATGGCAAAGATCTGATAGTCACTGGCCGCAGGTTTAGCACATCCTGCTTGCGGTGAAGATGAAGATCTGCCAGGCCTGGTGGCCACAAGCAGAGTCCACCCCGCTCATGAAGAAGATCCGGTAGTGCCAGCGACCGCAAATGGAGCTTATCTCGCTCACTGTGAAGATCTGATAGGATCGGCAGCCACCAGTGGTGGCCATCCTGCTCACAGAGAAGATGAAGACCTGGCAGCTGCGAGCAAAGCCCATCCCACTCGCAGCGAAGATATGACACATTCAGGATGAGAGGCCTGGTGTGAGAGAAACTGTGTGAAAGTTTGTGGGTTTTATGTGAGAGAGAGGGAGCCTGTATGAGGATGCATGGGTGTTTTCACAAGAAAGAGAGAAGGAGCCTGTGTAAGAGTGAATGCTATGGGTGTGTGTGAATATGAGGGGAGATTGTGAGAGATTGGAAGCTGGTCTGTATATGAGGGAATGACTGCATGTTTGTGAGACAAGAGCGTGTGTGTGTGTGTGTGTGTGTGTGTGTGTGAGAGAGAGAGAGAAGGGAACCTGTGTGAAGGGGTGGGTGTGCATGAGAAAGAGGGAGCTTGTATGAGAGAGGGAGTATGAGAGAGGGGTGAAACTCTGGGAGTGAAGGGCTGAGGAGTGAAGAGAGAGTGGAAGGGCTTATTCCTAGAGGGGAAGGAAAGATATAGTGGTGGGTGGAGGAGTTGGGGTCTGAGAGGGCAACATGAAAGGAGTCTGGCCAGTGGCATAGGGAGAGAGGGAAGAAGGGACAGTGTACTTCTAGGGCAATTCTGCTCAAACTATTTATAAAAACTTTTTATTCCATTTGAAATTAATTACTCAAAAATTGATTTATATTGTTATTTTGATCACTATAAAGTATGCAGAATTTTAAATTTTTGTGTGCATAATTCCTCTAGCAGTAACATGTTTCCTTAGTGGGACAATTGGCTGAGCAAGAGCACGTCTCGGACAGGGGTTTGAAGAGTCCATATGCTGAAATCTCTAAGATTCGTCAACTACCCAAAGTCTTAGCCCATCACCTCAATTGGACTTCATCCGAGCTCTGTTAGACATTGGGTCAGGCCAAGGCCTTCTTGCCACAGCAGAGGGCTATCAACTTGATGACCATTGTGCTAGAGATCCAATTGAGCTAGCAGACAGCAGCCTGGCACAGGTTGAGGCTGTTGGGCCACATGGCCGCAACTGTGCATGTTACTCCCATGGCACGCTTGTTCATGAGAAGAGCTTAATGGAACCTGAGGTTCCAGTGGCTAGAGGCCACTCAGGATCTTTGGGACTGTATCTGTCACTCCAAGCAGACTCTTTGTCCTGGTGCCAAGAAATTTCAAGTTTAGTGTAAGGTTTCCTTACAAACTACTCTGATGCAAATTGTTCTGACAATGGATGTGTCCACTCTGGGACAGGGAACACATAGATGGGCTCAGTAGCCAAGGCCTTTGATTTGCCCAGGAAAGTCTGCATCAACTCAACTTCCTGGAACTCTAGGTGATACAGTGTGAACTATATGCTTTCAGAAATCAGCTATTCAACAAACTTGTGTTGATCCAGATGGACAATCAAATGGTGATGTACTACATCAACAAGCAGAGAGGTACAGGCTCATACCTCCTGTGGCAAAAGGCAACCTAGATTTGGCCATGGGTCCTTTCTCATGGAATGGTGCTCAAGGCTATGTATCTGGCCGGTCTGGAGAATGGGATGATGGGGCAGACTGAGGCGATCCTTCAGACCCCACAAATGGTCCCTAAACCAAGGAGTAGCTAATCGGATCATCTTCCTCTGGGGAACCCTGGAGGTGCATCTGTTCGTGACCCCTTGAAATAGGAAGATCCCTCTCTTCTGTTTTACCTACAGGACATAAGGCAAGCTAGCCTCAGATGCTTTTTTCGTCCACCATTGGGACCAGGGTCTTCTATATGCATAGCCTCCAGTTCCACTGGTAGCAAAGACTTTGTTGAAGCACTGGGATCTGAAAAGGACTATGATCCTCATAGCCCAAGACACATTTGGTTTCCGCTTCTTCGGGATTTATCCATACAGAAACCGATCAGACTGGGGACTTCCCCAGCTCTCATCGAGCAGGATCAGGGTAGGTTGTGGCATCCTAATCTCCTCCAGGCCTTCTCGCTCATAACTTGGATGTTGAGAAGCTGATCCTCCACCCCCTCAACCCATGGGAGAAACTTTTGACCTATAAAAACATCTTCTCAGGGGCAAAGGCTATCATATACTCCTCTCATACTAGCCATTTCCCCCAAGTGCCCTTTGCCTAATATTGCCCAACACAAAATGTTCTCCATTGTAAAGTATAGCAATGTACTTTTAACCTCTCAAATTAAACCTAAATCCTTTGAAAGCATTGCCCTTGTAGAGTACAGAGATGATATACCAGCTAGTAACCCAGTAGGGTTACATGTACAATAATGGTGGTGACTGCTAAAACTGTATCAGAAGTCACCATCTTATGTTGTAACTTGTTTTATTCATAGCTTTCTGGTTTCTCACTGTAGCTTGGTCACATCTAGTAGATGATATGAAACTCCAAGGGGGGACAACTCAGAACCAATTTTCACAGAGTGGGTGGGTTAACCTGCATGGAGCAACTGTTACTACCAAAAGCAACTTGCTTGGCAGACTGGATGAACCGTTTAGTCTTTATCTGCTGTCCTTTTCGTAAGCCTGGATTTGTTAGTAGGCACACTAGGGCAGCAGGCTGGCTGAAGAAGAATTGCTGCCTTTCAGCTGTGCTGAATCTCTAGGAGGGAACAGACCTCTGTTTCCTGATCCAGTCCCTCCCCTCCAAGTAGCATGCAGGAAACAAGAGAGCCTGCAGCAGACAAAGCAAAGGGGAGTCATGTTGGGGAGATTAGGAGAAGCTGAGTAGAGATCGTTTGGAGGGTGGGAAGAGAGGTTGGGAGATGAGGGGTATTGGCTGGGGGTTGTATGTCTGTGTATGAGAGAGAGGGGACCAATGGTAGGGAAGGTTTGTGTGTATGGCATATTGGGTAGGATGTTAGGGGATGCATGGAGGAGCAGAACAGAAGCATGACAGGGACATCTCCCTCCTCACTTTCCCACCCACTGCAATTCAAATAGTTTCTCCCTTAAGCTTGGGTTCTCTCTCCCAGATCCTTGAAATTCCCTTCCTTCCTTCTCCCTAGATCCTAGAAACCAATCCTCAACACTTCCTGCTCTCTCCTCCCCTTCCTCACTTGAAGAACCTCCCTCTCTCCCTCCTTGTCCCCATCCAAGGATGCTAATCCCCATTCTCCATCTTCCCCATTCCTACTTCTCTTTCCTTCTCACTCTCCTCCCCTTTCTCCTGAATCTCTTCCCTTCCTGTCCCCTTCTCTGACATCTGCTACCTGTATTGAAACTTGAGATCACGTTTCTTCACCCAATAAAAATAAATTATACTAATAATTATAGTGTAAAACTGTTAATTTTATAATATAATATAAAAGATGGAAATGTTGGCCAATTTGCTTCAGTATTTTTAATTTTTGTCCTAGAATCTACCACGGAGCTGGCACAGGAAACTAGAGGACTGGGCCTTAGTTCTGCTTCTTCTTGTCCAAATGTGGGGGAAAGAAGGGGATGACAGCACCAACAGTGCCTAGGGCTGCCAGAATCCTACTGCCTTTGCTATATTACTATAACCTAGTAAAAAAACACAGTTGGCCTCTGCAGTTCTCCTCATCCTTACTCTAAAGATGGATGGATTTAATTAATATTCTGCTTTTTTAGGCCCTTCAAAGTGGATTATATTCATGTACTGTAGGTGTTTCTCTGTTCGCAGAGGGGTCACAATCTTAAATTTGTAGCTGAGGCAATAGGAGGGTGAAGTGACTTGACACAAGGATCAGCACTGGGATTTGAACCCCCAACTTACCTGGTTTGTAGCCTGCTGGTCTAACCACTAAGCTACTCCACCACGCCCAGCTCCTACCCTTAAAAGCTTGACTGCTTGTTAGTTTTTGTGTGCTTCATTATTGGCTCTCTGCCTGAGTACTTGACCATACAAAATGGCAGAGAGGTTCATTTTCAAGGGGTTAGGTGCCTAAAATGAGAGTCTGGATGCTGGGCCAGTAGGGGGTATGCCTGTGTCCTCCTGCAGACTCGGTATTGGAGCTTTTGGGGAGTTCTGGTTAGTAAAAGGGGGGTGGGTTAGGGGGTATTTTATGGTTTTAAGATTGGGAGGATAGCAGTGAAGGGATCACAGGGATGTTGTGAGAGGGAGCTGCATTTTGTTGGAGATGGGGCAGGTGCAAAAGAGGTAATTGCAAGGCTGTTGGGGAAAGTGTGGTAGAGGGAGATGCTTTTTGTTGAAGAGTGAGCTGTGGCCATATGTACTTTTCAGAAGTACATACATGCCACTAACCCTTTGCACCACCCTGTTAACACAAAGAGCATGTAGCCTTGCCGGCAGATCTCATAGGCTCTCCTGTCTCATGAGGCTGAACAGGTTAGGGCTCTTCAACCTGGAGAAGAGATGGCTGAGAGACGATGTGATTGGGATCTGCAAAACCATAATGAGAGTGGAACAGGTAAACAGGCACTGGTTCTTTATCCTTTTAGCTTGTACTAGGACTAGGCGACACTCCATGAACCTAATAAATAGTGCATTTAAAACAAATTGGAAAAAGTATTTTTTCATTCAGCGCACAGTTAGCATGGAATTTGTCAGGACAAGATATAGTGAAAGCAGCTAGCATAGCTGGGTTCAAAAAGGGTTTATAGAAGGTCCTGGCGAAAAAGTCCACAGCTTATTATCAGCCATGTAAACTTGGAAAAGTCACTGCTTATGTGCTAGAAGGACTGGACCTATTTTGTGGGATCCTGCTGGGTGCTTGTGACCTGGATCAATGTCTTAGGTTGCTGCCTAAGTGCTGCACAACCCCCTGGCAATTTCTGGGATATACTGCTTAGAGCCAGCCATGGGCAGTAAAAACAACTTTATTCCAGTCATCGGTGTTCACTATACACATGACAATTTCAATTCCTTTCCTGAGACACCAGAAACACTCTAGTAAGGTACATGGCAAGTAGCTGTGGGCCAGTCCAATTCCTAAGGACCATATATACAGTATAGCCTACTTCCCAACTGTACCTTTTGCAGATTAAAATCCCTACTGATAGGCTGCAGCCATCTGGGTCTGGGTGAGCTTTCTTTCCTGGTTCTCCTCCTCGCTCTGAAAGTCTGTTCTCTGCTTTATGAGCCATGCTGATGTGCTTGCTATTGTGCCCCTGCGGGGTTGAGGCTGTCAACCACTCAAGGAATTAACAAAAGGCAATGCATATTCCAGCACCTAGCAGAAGTGCTGCAGATAAGACACAAAGGGGCCAATGGATCAGCGCACTGTTTAAACCCGGGGTTGGACGTGCGTCCCCAACCCCTTATGCTATAAGGGGATTAGCGCATCCAAAACGCGTGTCCAGCCTCCCACGAAACTAATAGGTCTCATCATGTGGAAATGCATGTTGATGAGGCTATTAGCTATTCTCCCCAGATAAAAAAAAAAAAAAATGCACCCAACCTGCACATTTTTTAAACTCCGAAATTAACACCTGCCCAGAACAGGCGTTAATTTCTGAGCAGCCCAAAAAAGTGTACAGAAAAACAGAAAATACTGCTTTTCTGTACATCCTCTGACTTAATATTGTGGTGATATCAAGTCGAAGGAACCAAAAGGTTTAAAAAAAAAAAAAAAAAAAAGTTTGCCAGAGGTCAGGTTAGGAAAAGGGATGGTCAATTAACAAGCATCCATTTTCCTAACCCTGCTGCCAGTCACCTCTCCTTGGCGCTCACTGCCAAGGAGGTGCTAGAGGTGCACATTTTGTCCCTAGCGCCTCCTTGGCAGCGCAACCCCTCCTTTAAACATTCAATTTTTTGCATTGTCTCCAAAGAGTATAAACCAGCTGCTCAAAGTGAGTGACCACTGAAAAAGTGGAAAAAAACCCCCCCACTGGCCAAACTGGCCAGAGACTCTTCTGTCCCTTATTAAAGCTGACAGAGTTATGGTGGGGAGGGAAGCTGTAGCCCTGACCAGGGGAGTTCAAGGGTTGCTCCCATTTGCCCAAAGTGTCGTCTTCTTCCTGCTGGTGTTCTTGTGTTCCTGTTCCTCTGGCCCTTGTCTCTCTGTGTGTGTCTTGAATGGGTCCTTGCCCTCCCTTTTTCTCCCTCTGGCTAGTTCTCCTGGGTTGGCCTTGGCTCATTATTTGGATTCTTCTGCTTTGGACTTGACTCTTGCTTGCTTGCTGTCTGACCAAACCTTGGCTCGTCTCTTGGATCTTCAATGTCTGCTGCCAGCCCCAGGCCCGTTCTCTGGCTATCCCTGTCCACTGCCTGCCCCGCCTATTGCTTGGACCTGGCCTCTTCGCCTGGATTTGGGGACCGGCCTAAATTCTGCTGACTATCCAAACCAAGGGCTAAACCTGTGGGAATGACGATTGGTATAGGTGAAGCTTTTGCCAGTCCCATTCAGGCACTTCTGCCAGAGGTTGGTGTGGGCCGTACGGGTTCTTCCACTCGGCTATGTCAACCACCACCGTACAGGGGTCCACAACCCAAAAACAGATTACCAACAGTCTGTCTACAACTTCATTTTTCAGTTCTTTCAGCACTTTAGGATGTATACCATCTGGTACAGGTGATTTGCTACTCTTTGATTTCTCAATTTCTGTAGTATATCTTCCAGATGCACTGAGATTTGTTTCATTTCCTCTGAATTATCACATTTAAATAAACTTCTGGCATGGGTATCTACCTTTCATCTTCCTTAGTAAAAAAGAAAGCAAAGAATTCATTTAATCTCTCCACTATGGCCTTATCCTCCCTAAGCACCCCTTTTACCCCTCTGTTATCTAATGGTCCAACGGACTCCCTTGAGGCTTTTTTGCTTTGAATGTACCTGAAAAAGTTTTTATTATGAGTTTTTGCTCCCACAGCAAGCTTCTTGTCAAATTCAGCCTTTTGTTTACCTTCTCACTCTTTTTTCTCTCCCTCTCTGACTTTCACCTGCATCTAAGCCTTCCACATTTCTTCTTCTGATTCTCAACCTTCCCATCTCCCACTCTCAACAAACTCGTCCTCCATCTTCTCCTATTTCTATTTCTGCTTCTCTCTTTTTTTTTCCTTTCCCCAGCAGCTTCACTCCCATTGTACCTCCATCTCTCACCCTGTCACAAGCAACAAAATATAGCTATTGGCATGCACCCTAGGACAGTGGAGTGTGGGCACAGGTGCTCGCTGTTCTCACAGTGGTCCTGCTGCTGTTTGTATTCTCAGCATCTTTGCCAACTATCAAAAGCCAGTGTTGCAATTAGAGGTGGTTAGCAGCAGGTCGGCTGTGGGCATGCTGAGCATATAGCATGCCCACAGCCATGCTATATGCTGTATTCAATGTCCCCATGCTATATGCTACAGCCTGCATTCTGCTGTTGCTGGCTCCAGGATTTTGGTTGCCATTGGTGATCAGGCTGCCATACCTTTAAAACCATAACTGAATGCATTAAAAAGGGATAGTTACATAATAACCCATGGTCCATTCTAGGCACAATATGCTAATATCTAATTTTTTTAGGCATGTTTCACAGGCAAGATTGCCTATTATTCAGTCTCTGTCAATCCTTCTCTACATATATGTGGAGTGTACATATGCAGCTGAGAACCCTTGGTAAAGGAGCTGCATATGTCACATGTCATTCTAACTATGAGCTGGGACTAGAGTGAGAGGAGCAGTGGGAATATGTGCCTTTGCTGCTGCTGCTGCTGCTGCTGCTGGTTTCGAACACTGGAGGCAAGAAGCAGGAGTATGTGATGCTGCTCTCTCTGGAGAATTGGAGAAGTAGGTGTGTTTGCTGTTGATGCTAGAGAGCTCTTGGTGGAGGGGGGGTGGGGAAGGGCTGGACAGGTGAGAGAGGTGAGATGCACCTCCATGCAATGCTTGTGCCATGCACTTTTGAACTTGTTTTGTATTCATGTTGTTTGATCTTGTGGTACAGCACATTATTTTATTTACAGTTATAACTTGCTGATTCTGAAATATGGCTCGATGGCTAATATGGAATTTAAATAGGGCAAATTGGCACAAAATTGCCATATATCATTTCTAAATAATTCAACACATCAAAATAAAATAGACAGGATCCTACCTGTTATGCAGCCTCCCTACCACCAGAGGTCCCCTTGGAGCTAAATTGTAGCTATACCTGCTCTCAGCCTAGGCAGAGTCTCCATGGTCCCATAACGCAGCAGGGCCCAGCCTACTTAAGCCAGCCTCTTGCAAAGTCCAGTGCCTTGTCATCAGGTCGACTTGGCTCCCTGCTTGGCCTTTTTTTCTGTGTATTGCTTTGTGGACTCCTCAGGTCTTCTGCTCTAGTTTTGCCCTGTGGCCTTCTCAAGCCTTCTGCTAGTTTGGCCTTTTCAGGCCCTTTATCTAGCCTGCGGCCTCCATTCTGTGTTCCTTGTTCTCTGTTTTGTCTAGTCAGTCTTGTCTGGTCGTGTTCCTGTTTGATTTAGTGCTGTCCTTGTACCCAGCCCTTGTCTCTGACTCCAATCTTAATTCAGCTTCCAGTCCTGCTCAGCCTTCGCCTCCAGTCCTCTTCAGCCTAAATCCTGCTGGCCATCAGAAACCATGGAAACAGAAGACCTGCTCTGTCTTGCCATGAAGTCCTGGACTGCTCGCATGTGGGTTCATTAGCCCTAGCTGGGCCTTCAGACATAATTAAACTAGGGACCATTCTGAACAGCATCAAATATAAACACAGAATAACCCAATTATAAATACAGGTCTAACATTTGGTCATTACATAACTAATCAGACCAAACATCAAGCAAAGGCAGGTCTTAATGGCCTTACAAAATGGCAATTACTGTTCCAGCAAATGAAAGTCCTGTCTCCTCAATTCCATAACCTTGGACCAGCAAAAGAAAAAGCTCACTTCCTGCTTCTCTCTAACTTACACTCCTTTAAAGGGGAAGGTTAGAGGAGGGCTTTCTGAGCAGAACATAAATATCTATCTAGGACATAACAACTTAAGACGATCAGCCTTGTAAGTAGGACCATTCTGATGTCATGTTCTAAAAATCAGGAAAAAGGACCTTAAACCAAACTCACACTGTTACTGGGAGTCAGTGGAGACCATAAAGAGTGGGATGAATATGGTCATAGAGTGCAAGGCCAGCAGTTACCAGGGCAGCATTGTTGTGACAGATTTGTAAATGGTGAATATCCTTAAATGGAAGGCCAAGGTGGAGAGCGAGAGTTACAGTAATCTAGTCTTAATATGATCAAGGCCTGAGTTTCCATAAAAGCATCATGAGAAAAGAATGTAGCTGCCGAAGAAAGAATGTAACATTCTTTACAACAGCAAAAATCCATTTGTCAAACGTCAGAGATGAATCAGATAGAACCACAAGAATCCTAGCGTGATCCACAATGGGTAATACTTCCTCGCCCAACTTTACATCGGGGTTACTACAAAAAAAATTGATAGTCTTCAGACCCAATAACCAATGTTTTTTTAAAGGGGGTTCAACTTCCGTTTGTTTCATTTCATCCACTGAGCACATCAGATAGATGACCATTAAGAGGAGCATCTACTCTGGGTGCTTTCCCATCAACATACATCAGTGTACTAATCTTTGAGGTCCAAATGACCCAACGCAGAGGAAAAGTATAAACTTTAAACCAGGTAGGTGTGTGTTTGGTTCTTCCTCTATAATATCACCAAAATCTGTCCCTTCCTTTCTGAGCATGCTACCAAAATACTTATCCATTCTTTTTTCATCTCCAGTTTAGGCTACTGTAGCACTGGCCTCCCACGGAATCATTTTTCTTCACGACAATCTATTCAAAATTCAGCTGTACTTATCTATTTTATTTTTTTTTTTATTCTTTATTTATCAATTTTTCAAAATTACAACAGAAAAATAATGTTTAGTACAACTGTACACATTATCTCTGAAGTACTGTTATAAAGATCAGAAAAGTCCATACTTTTAAATAATTATGAGCCAATATACCTTATAATCAACATTATAACATTAGGAAGAAAGAAAAAATAGCGGTTTTGTATTTACTCACTGGGTAGGTTCGATTCTACTTGCTGTTCTTTCAAATTTTCTAAATAGATCTTCATTTGTTCTGGTTCAAAATAAACAAATCTTTTCCCATGAATTTGCATTACACATTTACATGGATACCTGATGTTCACCTGTGCTCCCAATTTTCTAGCTTCTTGACTCAATTGCACAAAAGCTTTCCTACGTATCTGGGTGTCTTTAACTATGTCGGGGTATATTTGTACTTTCTGGCCTAAATAGGTCTTATTTCTATTTTTTAAGAAGGTGCTTAAGATCATATCCCTTTCTTCTAATTGACTAAATGAGAGAAATAGAGTTCCCCTCTGCTCGATTTGATCTTCGGATGGGGTTTCTATATAAGCAGTTAAATTAAGGTCTAAGTCGACCTTCTCCTCATCCTTCTTCTCAACTATTCCATTTTTTAATGGAGTAAAATAAATTTTTGAAATAGAGGGCATTTTTTCAATCGGTATTAACAATATTTCCTTAAGATATTTCTTTAATTGCTCTCTAAGAGAGAGCAATTTAAGATTAGGAAATTTAAAACTCTCAAGTTTTGATATCTTAGTTTATTCTCCATATTCTCCATCCTTCTTCTCAAAACCGTCTCCGATTGAATTATAGTAGATTGTACCTTCTGGATTGAATCTACTTTTCCAAATATCTCCCCTATCTGTTCTGTATGTTCCTTTATTGTTGGTTCAATATTTGATAATTTCTCTTGTGACTTATTCATTGTTGTTACTAATAAAGAGATAGATCTCTCCATAGTGGTTATTTCTGAGCATGCTACCAAAATACTTATCCATTCTTTTTTCATCTCCAGTTTAGGCTACTGTAGCACTGGCCTCCCACGGAATCATTTTTCTTCACGACAATCTATTCAAAATTCAGCTGTACTTATCTATTTTTAACATCGCTATGGCCATGTAACCCCTCTTCTCCAGTCACAATACAGCTCCCTGTTCACATCAAGTTCATTCTCTTACTTGCCTATAAATGCATTCATTCTGTAGCTCTTCTTTACTTATCTTCTCTCTCCGTACACCCATTCTTGTGAACTCCATTCAAGCTAATCTTTTCCACTGCCAACTCCTGATTCCACAATTTCCAACCTGTTGTGCCATATGCCTGGAATAAACTTCCCGAGTCCGTGCATCTTGCTACCTCTCTGGTAGCCTTCAAATGCAATTTAAAAACTCACCTTTTTGAAACTGCTTTTAAATCCAAAGTATTTCTCTGTATTACACTTCTTCTGGATTCTTGTTTGTCATGTATGTTTGTCTTGAATGGATTGTAAACTCCTGTTTCTTATTTATTTGATTTATATTCTGCTTTTTCAGGCACTTCAAAGCAGATTACATTCAGGTGCTGTAGTTATTTCCCTGTCCCCAGTGGGCTCACAGTCTTAAGTCTGTCTGTATAGTGCTCTGTATATCTAGTAGTGCTTTAAAAATGATATAGAATTAGTAAGAAGTGAAAGGAGCCCAGGTGCCATGTCCTCCAGAAAAGAATGAAGACGCAAAACCCTTGGTGGATCAGATAATCCAATTTCTTGGAGCCACAGCAAGAGGAAATAAGGGTTCACTATGTCAAATGCAGCAACAAGGGTGAGTAAAATTGCAACCAGATCCATGCCCCCGGTCTAAAATCCAATGGAGATCATCAGAGAGTTTGATCAAAATAGTCTTTGTGCTATGTTTGGAGCAAAAATCAAATTGGAATTATCTAAGAGATGACCTTTCTTTAGACTGTCTTTCTGTTATAGTATTGCCTTCCCAATAAGCTTACCTAAGAACAAAAGAGGTGAGACTAATGAGAAGTTGAGCAAAATCTTTGGACTGAGGGTTGTTGTTTTTTTTTAAGAGAAGAAACCAATGTTTCCTTCATTTGGCATGGAAAACAACTCTTTGATAAAAATGTATTATAGCTCCTACTGGCTCCAAAATAATGGGTTGAATGATTTTCAAGAGCCAGGAGAGGGAAGGTCCTAATTTATAAGGTGTGGGCTCCAATTTAGACAGGCTAGCACTTAAAACCGAAAAATAACACTCGCTAAAAGTTGTCAGCAATGACATGTGCTCTGTTAATGGAGCTGTGCTCTCTGATAAACACAGCACTCCAGGATTATTCAGCTCATTTAATGTCAGAGACTTTATTCATGAAGAAATGAGAGAAAACTTCACAGTCCTGGGCAGAGGAATATTGAGTTATAAACCAAATATTGTGGCTTTAGAAAGCTATTTACAATTGTAAAGGTTCTCTAGCCCTGCTATGAGTCCTATCTAAAGAATATTAAATTATTGTTTCTTGACTTCAATAATCTCACCCTATACTTCCTTAAAGCAGTCTTGTACTATTCCTTATTTGAGCTATTTTGAGTTTTATTGCCAAATGCATTTTAAGCAGCAAACCTGTTACTTCATGTCATGCAATTGTTTAGAGAACTAAGGAGCAGAATTTGAAAAAGTAACTGCACAAGAACTCAGTGGTAACATTTTCTCAGCAGCTAATTTTAATCTTTGGTGCCAAAAAACATCTACCATAGTGCTTAATGTCCCTGCTAATTTTTGAAAGAATATATGCAGAAACACAAACATTTTATGTTGTGCAACTTTTATAAGATGAGTTCAAATTTCTGCGCTACGAGCTCGTATGATGCAAATAAATTCAGGATTTCTTGTGCGCACTGTATATTTTGCCATGTGCACGGGGTTCATGACCAGTGTGCGTGTGCCCATGTGCACAGCTTAGAGGGAACAGTGGTGCTTAGCAATGGTTCACCTACCTACAAGCTCTTTTACCAGATTACACGGAGTTAATTTCTTTATATCTATCTATCTATAAATGTTTTTAGTGTCTTAGAATAGATTGGAATTTAACACTAGTAAAATGTTCTCTTACTACAAAGGAGATAAAAAAAAAAAAAAAAAAAAGGTCCAGTCAGGATAAAAAAGTAACATCCTCACAAACTTCTTCATTGAGGAAGTCTTGGACCAGTCTCAAATTAAATCCAATATTTGTATGACAATGTGAGTTGCACAATCAACTATTTAGGAAATACCAAGGTCAAACACGAGCTGAACTCGAAGTGGAGGAGACCAGGTATAAATTAAAATCTCCCAAGACAAACGAGAGAACTGAGAAGAAACTTCCATTGTTACCCAAGTTTGCTAAAGAGACCTCTGAGTCCTGGGGAGCAAGAGATAAAAAATGGTCTTGTGGTTGATATCTACGAGGCAAATGGACTAACCTGCAGTATTTTCTACAGGTTAGTGGGCATTTCCTGTGCACTTTTGCTAAGATGCTAATGAGCTCTGAGCTTATTAACATCCATAGCTAACTTATGTGAAAAATTGTTCATGCATTGCCACAGCCAGAAACTTTGCAAATTTCCAGCCATGGCAATAGACAAACTTGGCCCAGAAAGAATCCGTGAACCAGTATATACAGTTAAATGGCCTCATGGTTTATGTGAGGCCTCCCCCCCCCTGAACTGTACCTGGATTACCTGGTGGCCACCAACCTGCATGTAAGAAACAGGGCCTAGTGGTTAATTTGCCCCCTAAGAACCCCATAAGCTGTAAAAGTATAAATAATAACCACTTTGTGAAGCCCTGGCCCCTGAAAACCCTGTCCCCCTCCCCAAATCCATTAATATGACCATTTGGGCCACCTCCCCTTCCCCCTCCAAATTCTACCCCATCAAAGGGCTGGGGTAGGATTTGGAGGGGGAATCCTACCCTGCCAGCAGCAGTTTTGAAAATGATGCCCGGTGATCTCATGCGAGCCTTTGCCCATACCCAAAGCTAGGTTCCACATTAGGAATTACCACTGATGGAATGAACCTTGGAGTCATTGTAAGTCACACATTGAAACCCTTAGCTCGATGCACAGCAGAGGTAAAAAACACAAATAGAATGTTAAAAATTATTCAGAAAGGAATAGCATATGAAACTGCAAATATAATGCCTTGTATTGATCCATGGTGCAACCGTGCCATATTTTATGTCACTCTACTTGTCCCACCATATTGTGTGTAGTTCTAATTGTCCCATCTCAAAAAATATGTACAGAAATAAAAAAAAAAAAACTACAGAAAATGGTAGAAAACCATAATAAAAGGTATGGAATGGCCTAGACGTGAAGAAAGGCTGGATAGATTAGGACAGTGGTTTTTTGAACTTTATTGATAAGCCATGCTATCATAATTTATTGTGAAGCCCAGCTTTCTGGCTTTAGCCCTTTCTCCTCTGCTGCTATATAATTATTACATGGAATCACTGGATTAAGACTTTTCAGCTTGGAGAAGAAATGACAGGAGGAATGAAAGAGGTTTATGAAATCATGAATGGTGTGGAACAAGCTAATAGGCGATGGTCACTTACCCTTTTAAGTAGCAACAGGTCTAGGAGAGACTCATACAACTTATTGGGAGCAGATTTAAAACAAATTTAAAGTATACATAACCCCCAATATTGGGTGACACCCAGAATGCAGGACAATCCCAGGGCCAATGTTATCTTCCCAGACCTCTAATTCTTCTCTGTTTTATACCCAATCTAGTGGTCACTGGGGTGCTGGGGAGGAGGACAAGCCTCCAGGGCCTTAGGCTCACAGGGGTGGGGACCCTAAAAGGTCTCTCAGACTCCACAATCACTATCTCAGATGTACTCACTCCTTGTTGTCTCGGCTGGCACATCCTTGAACTTGAAATAGCAGGCTGGACACTTGAAGTGATGTTTAAATAAAACTTTACTGTAACTTAGGAAAACTTAATCAGAGTCCAAATTACAAAAGGAATATAAAAATGGCTTGATACATGGAAACAAAATTCCAAGTGCCTTATATTCCTCACTCCAGTCACTGAGTTAATGCCCCTTCCTGATGACAGGAAAAAGTTCTCTCTTCCTTTGGGTGGGCAGGAATTGGTGGTAAAAGGTTCCTCCCAACAAAACAGAAAATGCAACCTTTTCCAAATCGATTCTCTCTTCTGGGGAACTGCAGGCTGTATTTAGACCTGGTCGCAGGGCAAAGCATACAGGGGAGACTTCCCTCCCGAGCTGGAGGAGATCAAGGAAAAAAAAATAAAATCTCTCACAAAAGGAAAAAAAACCCCACTCTCTTCTTTTCTTCTCTCAAGGACCAGTCCTTCTAGTCTGTGAGGGCACTATTAAGAACACAGTTCTTATTAACTAATTACTAATTACCCAATAGGGTCCACTGAAAAAACACCACTCCTCTCCTTCCAACACCAAAACTTACAAGCACACTCTGCACATGCTCAGCCAAGTTTTTATATGCCCAGCTTGACCAAGCCCAACCCCCTGGGTGAGGCAAAAACGGCACAGGCCAATATTAAAACTTGCACGCGTGCACCCATACAGTTGCATAGCAGCGCACAATCAGAGATATGCTGGAATTTTAAATTGTGCGCACATATGTTTTAAAATAGACCAGCCACGTGCAAGTATGCTCCTAATTTTAAGAGGTTGCTTGAGCAAAGATAGTGCACGTCTTCCATAGGACCCTGTAGGCTTTTATGCGCATATGTAAGTGGATTTTAAAATATGCTCGCGTGAGGGACATTCCCAATGATTTCAACTAGTCCACCAGTTTCTCCAGTTATCTATTTAAAAATGTTTTCATTCTGCTTATAACAATAAATCGTGCTAAATGGATTGCAATAAAATTATATATAGCGATCGTAGATATTAAATACAATCTAATATAAACACTAAAACAAATATACAACATAATTAAATTAATTTCAAAAACAAAGTTCCTACTAAACACCAAGGAGCACTGCTATTACTTGAAAGCTTGCGTAAATAAGCAGGCTTTTACCTGTTCCCTAAAAATACTAATATCAATAATAACATGTGAGGCTACAGGCAAAGGATTCCAGAATTTAGGCCCCGCTACAAAGAAAGATCTCGCACGTGTCTTCTGCAATCGTGCTGCCTTTATTGTGGGGATCGCTAATAAATTCTTATTGACTGAATGCAATGTGCAATTAGGAATACACTGTTTCACAAGATCTGCTAAGTAAGAGTCATTTCAAAACTTTAAATTTCAGAACTAAGATTTTAAAATCAATCTGATATTTAATGGGAAGCCAGTGAAGTTCCTTTAACCTCGGGGATGCATGCTCCCAACGCTGCCCACGCGTTACCAGTCGGGCTGCAGAATTCTGTAGCACTTGCACTGCTTTTAAGGAGATAGCGAGTAAGCCGATCAGGAGAGAGTTTCAGTAATCCACAGTAGGCAGCACGAAAGCTTGGAACACAGTCTGAAAATCATTTGTATCTAGTACATACTTTAAGTGCCTTAACAATATCGAGGTCTTCCAGACCCCTCTAGTTCTTCATCCTGCACACTTCACAGTTGACCTGGACCCCTATGAGCCTTAAAACCTGAGATCTACAGACTTTCTCCTCACTGGGAATAGCTGTAAAGTTATGTGGATAGCAAGCCTATGTGCGCTATGGATTCTGGTTTTAATATATGGAGATACGCCTCTAACCGTGTCCCTGTTTGGGTACTTTATCCTTCACTAGGGGTGATACAGGTCCGGGTTCTAATCCAGATGAGGGGAGATTAACTTCCAGGGCCCCAGGGCACAGTCGACCACAGCGGCTTCACACTCTAGCCTCAAAATCTCTTGAAGGTGCCAGAAGGGGAAAATCAAAGGCAGATGAACCAAAATCAACACCACAGGCAAACCTATTGAGTCATGTCAGGGTCCACTCATCCCTTGCACATCCAGGAAGGGAAAACAAAGAAATCTAAAAGAATCCAAGTTTAGTGTTCAAATAAAAATAGTCTTTACTTTAACTTTAAAAAAAGGATGATCCAAACCACACTATCAAAAATCAAAAACAGCATCAGAACTATGATGGCAATGAATATTATTGTCAGTTTGTCCATCTTAGGTGTTACCTCCCTTCTCACTTCCCTTGCACCATTATCCTGATGGAAAAAATATCCTTACCAGGGAGGGTGGGATAAGCTAGAGTGCAGCTCCAATATGTACCAACGACCAAGAAAAGGTTCAATTGGGTTACCAAAACTTCAACCGTGAATTCAACTTGTCCAGAGTTGAGACCCTGGGTTCTTCCAGTCCAAAGCCCTTAACTCTTCCACTCTTTCCATCCTCGCTTGTCTGGTTGCTTGGGCAAAAAAGATATCCAAATCCCGATCCTCAGGGAGACAGGGGTAGTTAATCTCTCTCCTCCCTTCATCTCTAGCTCCTTCCGCTGCCTATAACCCTCTGATCGCTGAGCATGCTCCCAGGGGTTATAAACCCCCCAAAAAATACAGCCTCTCCCTCAAAAAGGTGGGGATAAAGCCATAGGAGAAGCCCCAAAATCTCTTAACTCCTCCTACTATCCCGAGCCTAGAAAAAGTGCTTTAGGGAAAAATATCAGTGATGGGCTGAGAGTGCCCATGTCCCACCCCTTATCTTTCAGGTGCACACGGTTAGGCGTGTAATTCGTGGCTTTTTAAATCCATGTTGCTCGTGCATGGCCCACATATGAGCTTTTTTGTGCAAGCAATGCTTTTAAAATCAACCTCTTAGGGTCGGTCTAAAAAGTACCAAAGTTCTCTCTCTGAAGTTAAATAAGAGATAAATAAGTGGTAAAGGAACAAAATACCCCTTATATTCCCCCCCTCCCCCCCCTGCAAAAAATAAAAAATATGGGTCAGGGAGCCCGACTCAGATATGTTTTCTACTCCTGTCCTCTGCAGGCACAATCACAGAAAGATAATAAACAAAACATGACAGATTAAGAAAATGCAAATTTAATTTTCTGAGCTGACCACTTGAGGGAGCCTATAACCCATGGTGGAGGCTGTGACCCGCACAATGTAACAACTACTAAAGCATTATAAGACTTACAGGGGTAGATTTTAAAACATGCGCGTGGTTCCCGGCGCGCGCATGTTATAAAATCCAAAGGCCGCGCAAGCAGGGGGAGGAATTTTACAATGCAATGTGCAGCGACGAGAGTAGGGCTTCCCCAGTTCCCTATACCCCTATCTAACCTTCCTACCTTTTCCCCTCTCCTCTCCGACCACTACCCCCTACCTAACTCTGAGATTTTTTACATTTTTTACCTTGCTGCCTCTTCGGAGCAGCAGTAGATTCCGCGTGATGGCCGGCTCCCGGCGCACGCTTCCCAGGGACAGCAGCTAATGGTGCTGTCTCAGCCAGTCACTCTGCCTCTCCCCACCCAGACCATTCCTCCCGGCCCGCACCTTTCAGACAGGCCGGCACTTTGGCGCGTATCAGGGATACGCACGTGGCTGGGCCCGTTATAAAATGCGTGAAGCGCACGCAAGGCCCGGCCACGCCCATAGCCCCTGAAATCTACGAGCGCGGCCTTTTTAAAATCGGGGCGACAGCGAATAATCATGATATACAAGACAATTCCTGCATAACAGCAAACAGAGAAGCCTTCCTAGACTGAGAGACTTTGAATAGATAACATTTACTTCTTATACTTCACAATCAGCAAAACTGCTCTCTTACTTGGAAAATCATAAGGGAATGGTCATCACCGCCCCTTCAACATTGTCAGGGGAAACATCCCAGTCTGGGTACCTTTTGCCAGATAACAAGCTGGGAGGTGTTCTGGTCCCTATGGCATGTCCTCCTATGATTGCACCTGCAGGAAACAGATCAGTGAAACATCGCAATCTACAATGCATCTCCACGGGTGGGACACTGTGCAGGAATGCCCCTTCATCTAGGCCCCTAGGGCTTCCTGGGCTAGAGAACAATGGTCATGGGTTTTCATAGTGCATTAAGGAAAAAGACTGACAGCCAAGAAATGCTAAACATGACAAAGATTACAAGACATTTTTCTCCAAAAATTAGAGGAAAACTAGGTAATAGGGTATTATCTAGAAAAGAATCATTGGTTAGCCATTAATAAAAGAAATGCAAAGAGCAACCGATTCTGTGAAGTGCGCACTGTTTAACACGGGTTTGGATACGCGTTTTCGACAGGTGTCTTTTACCTCTTATACTGTAATGGGTTTAGCGCCTCGAAAACGCGTGGACAAACCCCCTGAAACCTAATGGCGCTCATCACCTGCAAACGCATGTTGATGAGGCTATTAGTTAGTCACCTGGGATTCTGAAAGTAAAAGTTGCAGCCAATTTTACAAGCGTCAGTTTTCCGAACCTGCTGATAGCGATCGGTTAGGAAAATGGATTCCGGTAAAATTGAGCGTCCATCCTCCTAACCGGACCAGCTGGCACTTTTTTTTTAATTTTTTTTTTTTTTTTTTACATTATTGGTTCCTCTGACAATATTGCTAGAATATTAAGTCGAAGGGTGTATAGAAAAGCAGTATTTTCTGCTTTTCTGTATATTTTATGCTTGAAAAAGTGTACAGAAAAGCAGAAAATAGTGCTTTCCTGTACACTCGCCAACTTAATATTCTAGCGATATTAAGTCAGAGGAACCAAAAATGTAAAAAAAATGTGCCGGCTGGTCTGGTTAGGAGAACGGACGCTCAATTTTACCATCGTCCGTTTTCCTAACCGATCGCTGTCAGCAGGTTCAGAAAACTAACGCTTGTAAAATTGAGCGGCGGTTTCCTGAACCCGCTGACAGAGCCATCTCTCCTGGACCAAAGAGACGCTAGGGACACGTAATCGTCCCTAGTGCTTCCTTTTAGTGCGACCTCTCATTTAAATATAGGATCGCGTGCCCAGGAGAGGTGGCTGGGCCCGCGATGGGAAAGGAGGCCTTCAACACGGAGCGCCCGTTCTCCCGCGATCCTTTCTGAATCGGCCTGAAAGTGTTTTGTTAAATTTTTTATAGAAAATATTTCCCATTTTGTCCCCAACACAACCATAGTGAATCAACAAAATTCAACTTTCCGACCCTCCATATGGAATTAATTAGTTCATAGACCACAGTTCATAGTAGAAGAAGTGTAGTCAATCTAGCAGCTTTCTAAGCCTCTTCATGGCCAGGTGCAGGTTGCTTGATGATCACTCCCAGGAGGCTCCTGAAAAACAAAGAAATCTCCCACCAAAGGCAACACAATTCCATTAGTTCTTTAATTTCAAGAAACTCAAACTTGGCAATAAAATACTCATTCCTTGGAAATATCTCCGATAGTTCACTCACATCTCTCCTCTTCATCATTCCCTGCTGGTAGAGGCTCATAGTGATCGGGATGCAGTTTATTATCACTCCATTGGGCAGCAGGCACTCGACTTGAAATGTATCTACATCCCACTGATGGTACATGGTAGCGGGTTTATAGATGTTTATACCAATCTTCATTTGTTTGTCCATCTCTTTGGAATAATCCGGATGGTTTTGTACAAAGTTATGATCTGTTTTCTCGGTAATATTAGAACTTCTTCGCATGTTCCTGGATCCACTCTTCTCTGTGCGTCTCCCTACATAGCTCATTATATGGACCTGGACATATGGATAGTGCAGTCGGTCCCTCACGTTCCTGCACCCCATGCATTCAGATGTCAGATTGAAGCCAGCAGAGTGAGGGGCACACAGGTAAAAAGTGCTACTCTCCTCCTGCTGATGGGGGTGGGGGGAGTGAGAATGGTGCAAAATGCGGTTTGGTGTGCCACAAGGATTTAAGCAAACTTGAAAGTGTATCATGAAATTTAAAAAACCGGGCGCAGGGCCCAGGAGAAATCAGCTGGAGGAGGGCTCTGGAATATTAATGTGTTTAGCAGCATCCATGTGCCGACAGGAGATTATAAGTGCTGGAGACAGGGCTCTCATGGTGGCATAGGGTCCCCACAAGCATGGGGTTGTGAGTAATTGCCCTGATTCTTCTCCCTCCCTTTATATTCCCTCCCCTCCAAGGACAGCCCTGCTAGAGATAAGGAAGCAAAAGGAGCAAGGGAACTCTCCTGGCGGTAGAGTGCCAGAAGAGGTTGGAGGTGCAGACCGCTGTGTTGTGATTTATAAGCTCACTAAAAGCCTCGATCACCAAGACATGGGATCCATGAGTGGGCTCCAGTCGGGAACTGGCATTTCTGAGCAAGCAGTATACCTGCTGCTTTGGGAAAGGAGTGAAAACCTCAAGTATCTGGGTGATGGCCAAGTACTGACAAAAAAAAACATTAAAGCCTAATCACCTGGCTTGGACATAGACAGGCAATGTTTTGCCAACAAGAGCCTGCGCGCTGCGGAGAACATAAGAGTTGAAACAGAGGAACAGAAGAGAAATGAAAGAAATAAATTCCGATTGGTTTGGAGCCAGAAGTCCAACAAGTAACTGAGAGCGTAATGAGTGTTTGCCCCTCTTAAGGCACAGGAGGAGAGGAGCAAAAGTCCTGATTAACTTCAAGCTCCCTTGTATTGGATGCAAATAGGCTGTTCATTCTTCTGCAAATAACTGTAATCTGTTTACCTCTGAGTAAAGAAAAATGTCCTTGGAAGCAATAAGCATGTGTTTAGGCATGGAGTGAAGTCATATTCCTCCCCATGCACTGGAGGGCCTGAAGTCTATTCTCTCCCTCCCCCACCCCCAGTGCCTGTCAGTACCTGCGCTGCAGCATGTGTGAGTTACATCAGCAAAAGTCAAGTTTTATCTGATCAGCAGGCAGAAAATGCTGAGGGCTGCCTTTCTGCATGTGGATAGCAAGTGCTGCAGTTTCCTACTGTCAAGCTTCACTGGCTATTCTTACAAGTCGTAAAAAAACAAAACAAAAACACCCCAAATCCATCCATCTCTGCTTCCACCAACTAAAGGTGCAACTGTTTTTTTGTCATATGAAACAATTTGCAATTGTGAGGACGCCGATTCTTCAGCCAGGGGGAGGCAACTGCTATTCAAAAGGGGACGGAGGGTCTTCTTCGAGGCTTAATTTAGTAGACTGGATCGCCTTCCATGCACTTGATGTTTTCTGGCATAACGACAAGGAGCAGATACAGAGAGGCCGTCCTCTGCCCGACTGAAACCCACAACTGCAAGAAAATTCAGAATTATGTCCATCCTGGCAACCTTGGCTCAGCACCCTCATATCCCAATTTATATCAAAACTTGTTTTCAGTGTCATCAGCTCACAGTTGCATGACTAAGATAAGATTACAAGTTTTTCCATTTAGCAACAACATGCCATGCTGGGTCAGGCCAGCAGTCCATCAAGTCAAGCATCCTGTCTCCGACAGTGGCCAAATCCCAATATGAAAGTCGGTTTCATGTTGCTTTCAGCAAGAAGCAAGAGGTGGAGAAACCAAAGTCTATCTGTCAATAATTATTTATGGACCAGTCCCTCCAGAAACTTGTCGAAACCTCTCTTTAAAGTCAGTTATACCACATTAACCACATTTACTGGCAGCAGGTTCCATAGCGTAATTGTGCGTTGACTGAAGAAAATGCTTTCTGTTGCCCGTCGGTTTCAGGGAGTGTCACCTAGTCCTAATACTATCTGATAGTGAAAATATCCACTCCCTATTAATCTGTTCCATTCATTTTACAAAATATTGTGAATCAGAGATCCAAGGCAATTATGCCCTAATTTATACTTTATTGTGTACAATGGGGCAGATTTTAATACCTACGCGCGGGCATAGATTTGTGCGTGCAACCCGGCGCACACAAATCTACGCCCGATTTTATAACATGCATGCACAGCCGCGCGTATTTTATAAAATCTGGGGTCGGCGCACGCAAGGGAATGCGCACTTGTGCACCTTGCGCGTGCCGAGACCTAGGGGAGCCCGATGGCTTTCCCTGTACCCTCCGAGGCTGCTCCGAAATCAAAGCGGCCTCGGAGGGGACTTTCCTTCCACCCCCCACCCACCCCCTGCCCTACCTAAACCCCCCCTAACCTTTGTTATGCAAGTTGGGCAGGCATAGGTTGTGCGCACTGGCCGAGTGCTAGTGCACGATCCCCCAGCCTAGAGGCCCTATGGAGGCCTCTGGCCATGCCCTCGCCCTGCCCCGGACCGCCCCCGCCCTGCTTTTCAAGCCCCGGGACATACACGCGTCCTGGGGCTTGCACGCGTCACCGGGTCTATGCAAAATAGGCTCAGCGCGTGTAACCCCCCCCCCCCCCCAAGCGCATAAATCCAGCTGGATTTACGTGCGTAGGGTTTTTAAAATCTGCCCCAATATGTCTACAAAACACCACACTTTTTTAATACTTTTTTTTTTTTAGCAGATGGACCAATAAAGTATAAATTAGGGCATAAATACTGCCTTGGACCTCTGCTTCACAGTATTTTGTAGTTTGTAATTTCAGAGGATATGCAGTCGTTATGCACCCATCCATTTTACAAACATTTATCACATCCCCTCTAAGAAGAGCCCTAACGTATTGAGCCCTTCCTCCTAAGGAAGCCGATCCGTCCTTGTAATCATTTTCGCTGCTCTTCTCTGTTCGTTTTTCAGTGCCGGGCCAGCTTCTTCTGTATCCAGGGCAGAGATTGGGAATGATATTCCTCTCCCCGCCTTATCAGTAGCTGCTCCTGCACAGTGCCTTCTCCTTTAGCAGCCCCTCCCTCTGATGGTGGGGGCTCCAGCCAAGCAACCCCCCTCTCTCCTCACTGCTACCCAGTATCCCCCCCTCTCTGCCCTGGGTCCCCTTCTGTCTCCTCCTCTCATTAATTCTACTGCACCTTCCTTTCGCTTCCACTCGCTCCTTAACCTGCAATCCACTGTCTCCCCCCCACTGCTTGCCATGCATCCTTCTTTTTTCTTTCCCTAGATTTCTTATCCAGCAGCATCCCCCTCTCTCTCCCACCCACTAACCAGCAGCACCCGTACCACTCCTCCCTTGCCTAGCAGCTTCTCGTTCTCTCCTCCTTACGCCCTGCCCAGCAGCACCGCCCTCCCAACCACCTGCTCAGCAACAGAAACCCCCTGCCCAGCAGGAGCAGCACCCCCGCTCCCCCCACAGCCCCTGGCTCCTCTCTCTCCCCGCTCCTGCTCAGCAGCATTCCCTGCCACGGCTCCCCCTTAGCCCCTAGCCCAGCAGCAGCCCTCTCCCCTCTCTTTTCTGCTGGCTGGGCTGCAATGCTGCAGATCTTTGTGCAGTGGCAGCAACACTAGCTGCAGAAACTTAAAATAAAATCGGCACGGGGCTTGTGAGCAATTCCCCACCCACAGGCCTGGAGGCAGCCCCGATCCTTCTCCCATAGAAGCTTATTCATTGCAGTATCCTGAAAGCCTGACAGCTTGGCCCCCCCGGACAGGTTGGGGAGCCACTTCCCTAGGTTCTTCAGGTTTGTGCTCCCCCTCCCCCCACCGAACAATTCATTCTCAGGCCTTTAGGCACCTCCTGAGATTTTGATAATTAAACTCATTATGCTCCCACCACCCTTTCCAGAACACAATCCTGTAAAAATCACATAATTGGACATCATGCTTTTAAATATTGAACTTTGTTTTGTAGCGTAATATGTGTTTCAAAAATCACGTCACAGTGTCTGCTGAATGTGTCATCTGTGATTTCTGGAGACAGACTGCTGCAAAAAAAAATCCCAAGAAACACCTACATTTATTAATTAAAAGAAATGTATATTACATTGCTTGAAGGTAATCTCTAAAACAGCTGACTGAGCCGATCTGGAATGTTTCCCTTTACTACTCACTGCAGAAAAAAAAAATATTCACATTCTGTTGTCACTTCAGTAACTGTGATACAAAGTCTCTCCATTGCCAGGCACTTGATGAAGTAATATAAAATGCTGCAAAACATCGTTCAGAACCTATATAGACAACTTGCCATACCAAAAGAGCATTAACTCCCAGCACTCAAACAGCAAAACTGCAAATACCCCACTGGGCCCTAAAACACCAATACACCTTCCACTAGGAAAACAGAACAAACTGAACCTATGCAGAAACAATTCGCTAGCAGAATACTTCACCTCCGTTACATATATAGAACTCAGACACTCACAAAATACAGAAATTAGAAACAGAAGTATACAGACAAAAGTATACAGACAGAAGTATCCATGCCAGCTTCACACTCTACCCCCTCCTCCATCTGAAGGCAGGAGGGGAGGGGGAACAAGAGGAGGGGCTTGATTAGAGAGCAAAAAGCTTTTCTTTGCTTTGCACTGTGCTCTGCACGGCTGGGAACTCTCTAAATTTGAGCCATAAGCTCCAGAATTCTAAAGGAATTGTCAGGTCTGGGCCAACAATGTCAAACTCCAAGTACCCTGCTGCTAAAGCACTCTGTGTGTGCTGTGACAGAAAAGGGAGAAGCCCTGGGATTAGCCTGCATGGGCGGCAGAAAAAGGGGAAGAGAAGTTCCCTTGGCCCATGCAGGCAGGAAAAGAAGAGGAGGCATTGGATTGGCTTGCATGGAGAAGAAGAAAGGAGAATGTGTCTGATTGGCCCATGAAGGCAGGAAGAAGGGAGGAGGCCTCTGATTGGCCCACTCAAGCAAGAAAAAGGGGACATCCCATCTACCTGTGGAGCAGCAGGATCAGGAGAAGGATATAGTTGGAAGAATGTGGTGTCCCATTGGCCATGGGAGCCTCAAGAGAGGGGAAGAGAATGAGTGAGTGAATGAATGTGTGTGTGTGAGAGAGACAGAGATTGTGAGTGGGTGTATATGTGTGTGAATGGGGATGTGTGTGAGGGAGAATAAGCATGTATGTGTGTGAGAGTGAACATGCACGATTGTTAGAGTGTGTGTGCATACTGTCTGACCTGTCCCTGCTAATCAATGAAAATGTAAGTGTGCTTGGAAATTGAAAGTCCCCAGGTATGGTGCTCTGTCTGCTCCAGGTTCACCCCACACTCCCTACCCCTCATCCTGATCCTTGCATGTTGCCTGGGAGGGGAAACGACTGGAGTAAGAAGCAGAGAAATGTTCTCTGCTAGTTGAGATTTAGGGCACAGGCAAATAGAGTCTTCGTGGCAGAGACTTGTAAACTTATGCCCATAAGTAAAAAGTAGCCCTACTGATGATGCCCCTTGTGTTTAATAACTGGGGCAGCTGTCCCCCTTGCCTCCACTTAGTCTCAACCCTGTCTTTTTTTATGGTGCGATGATCAGAATTGCACACAATAATCAATGGATTCTTATATTCCCAGCTTTGCTTTTCAAATAATTCCTAACATTCTATTTGCTTTTTTGGCTACCACTGCACACTGACCTGAAGATTTTGTGTTGTCCACAGTGATCCCAAGGACCTTTTCCTGAGTGGTAACTCCTAATATGGAATCCAGTACTTATATATATAATTAAGATTATTCTTCCCTATGTGCAAGAATTTGCACTTGTCCACATTAAATTTAATCTGAAATTTAAAGGACCAGTCCCACCAGGCTTGCACTGTCCTTCTACAATTCCTCACAATTAGCTTGTGCTTTAACTAATTTGTCAATAGTTTAAGGTTTTCTGGGAGTAGTAAGGATTGGAAGGAAAGAGGATTGATGTGTTCCAAGATTCTGCTTTGGTGAGGTGGGATAGGATGACGGGAAGGACTTGGGATGGGATTTTTAATATATTGTTATTTGTATATGTGTGGGTAAGGAGGTGAGAGGGATAGAGTAATGGGAGGGGCATAGAGTGAGATTTTAAATATGTTGAGGTCGATATTCAAAAGCCATTTAAACGGATAACATAATAGTTCTAAATGGCTTACCTGGGTATACTTAGCCCTTATCAGGCTAAATTCTTGCCGTGTAAAGCTAACATGGGGGCATTCTGTGGGGAGAAGCGGAGTTAGCCGGCTAAGTTAACCGACTAATTCTGGTCAGGCTGCAGGGCTGTCCTAATGTTAATGGGAGCACCGAGAGGTGAGGATCACCTTGCTGGTGGCTGGAAAGAAGCAGTAAGTACTGCTTGGAGAAATTTTTAAATTTAAAAGTATTGGGGAGAAATAAACTATTGGGGTATATTATTGTGTTCTTGTATTTTGTTTTAAATAGGTAGTCAGAAAGGCAGGCAAAAGCAGAAGTTTGTGTGTGCGTGAAACCTTTTTTTTATTTATTTATTTATTTATTTATTTATTTATTTAATAACTTTTATATACCGACGAACGTTGGGAACATCTCGTCGGTTTACACAGAACAGAACAGAACTTAGCAACAGGCTTTACAATTAAAATCTACCCCCTACCCCTTTATGTCTGGGATGGCATAAAGTCCAACAGGATAAAGATCCTGCAAGAGACTAAGGGGTAGATATTAAAAGGATGGACGCTTGATTTTATAATATGCGCGCACAGGTGTGCTCATGTTATAAAATCGGGGGTCGGTGCGCACAAGGGGCTGCACAATTGTGCAACTTGTGCGCGCCGATGCCCGCAGCCTTCCCCCGTTCCCAACCCCCTAACTTCCCTTCCCCTTTCCCTAACCCTCCCATCCCCTAGCCCTATCCTAAACCATCCCCGACTTTTATTTTACCTGTTGCACCTGCCTCTGGGCAGGCGCAAGTTGCACGCGCTGGCAGCCTGCCGGCACGCAATCCTCCAAGAGAGCGGCAAATGGCTGCTGTGCCAGAGGCCTCTGGCCCCGCCCTGCCCCCTGGACCGCCCTGCTCCGCCCCTTTTTCAAAGCCCCGGGACATACTACGTCCTGGGGCTTTATGCGCGTCGCCGGGCCTTTCTAAAATAGGCTCGGTGTGCGTAGGCTTTTAAAAATCTACCCCTAAATGTACAATTAAATCTTTATGGGTAGAAATCCCTTGTGTATTGGGGAAGAGAATAGTGATAGGAGTATACTACTGTCCACCTGGTCAAAATGGTGAGACGGACAGTAAAATGCTAAGAGAAATTAGGGAAGCTAACCAACCTGGTAGTGCAGTAATAATGGGAGATTTCAATTACCCAAATCCAAAAAGTGCAGAGTATAGACTTTTGTATGTCCTGATCAAAGGAGAATTCCAAACAATTGATGTGAATGCAATTTATAATTTTATTGCGGCAACTCCACTGCATAATACTATCACGGCAAAATAATTTTCAAGGTGCCCCAACACGGTCCCGTGTTTCGCTGGTGGCTGCATCGGGGGGACCAACAAGGAATTCATGCAAGCTGTAATTTAAAAGGATTAAAAATCAGGACAATAAAGCAATGGACTGACGCCGATGTACAATTTTCAAGACAGTAAACAATACACATACCTTGGTACAGAAGATTCAAAAAATGGCAGGGAGTGCGTTTTCCCTCAATACAACCAGGTATTTTAAGGCAGAATTTGGGCGCCAAACTCCAGGTGAGTTGATCACCTTTCTCGAGGGAACCAATCAGCGGTTCCCAAGATGCTCAGCGCCCCGCAGGTACACAGACGGACAACAATGACAGTGTAATCAGTGAGCAAAGCTAAGAGAACAAGTGCCATTCAATCTCGCGATTTAAACCTGTAGGAGAGACTGTGTCCAAAGTGAAAATCCATTTTTGCTCTTGTCTGCCCAAATGTTCTAAATAGTTACCTCCCCGGAATGGCTTGGGAACTACCTCAATCACAGCAAACCATAAGTCAGCAATGTTATGAGACGAACTTATCCAGTGCGAGACCAGAGGTTCTTGATCACGAGATGTGCGAATATTTGAACAATGCTCAAAAATTCTGGTTTTAATTTTCCGGGAGGTTTTACCAACATATAACATAGGGCAGGGACATTTGATGACATAAATGACCCCCTGTGACGTACAATCAGAATTAGATTTTAAATAAAAAGTTTTGTGAGAAATAGGATGTTGAAAGAATGAAAGGGACTCTGTATGGTGGCACGCAGTACAATGACCACAAGGCTGATGTAGGTATTCTCCAGTAGAGGTCGCATCAACCCGACCTTGAAATGCATGTACCAATCTATCTCTAAGGTTGCGCCCTCTGCGGAAAGTGAACCGCAGGGAACCCTGGAACAGCTGATGTAAGGATAAGGAGTTCCAGTGTGTACGGATAATTTTAGTAACTTCCCGACTCAAAGGCGAGAAGGGAAGAATACAATTGTTAGACGGCTCGGATGAGGATGACTGGGGTAAAAAGAGTAAGTCACGGTTAATATAAAATGCTCGTTTAAAGGCATTCCGAATGACTTTGTTAGGGTACCCTCTAGCCAAAAAACGAGCTGTCATCAATTGTGCCTGATTTAAAAATTCTTCACGAGTTGAACATAAACGGCGTAATCTTAAGAATTGACCGGTTGGAATATTTCTGCGAAGATTTCTCGGATGGCAGCTGTCAAAGGCTAATAGGGTATTACGGTCAGTGTCTTTTCGAAAAATTGTAGTGTGAAATGTATTATTTTGAACTGAAACCATAATATCCAGAAAAGGAAGTGACAACGAGTTTATAAAAAAATTAAACTGAAGGTGTGAATTAAGAGAGTTTAACCAGTCAAAAAACATCAAACATTGAACGTCGGTGCCCCGCCATATAATAAAGATGTCATCAATAAAACGTACCCATAATGCTATGTGATTTGACCAGTGTGAAGGATAAATGTGAACCTCTTCAAATTGTGCCACATAAAGGCATAAAGGATGTAGTATCTCTTTACTCGAACATCCCCCAGACTGAAGCGTTAACAGTTATTGAAGCAGCCCTGGACTCTCGACCTGCCCCTTGCTGTATCTCAACAGCTTTTATCTTAAAATTAGCCGAAATTGCACTTACAAAAAATTTCTTCTGTTTTGAGGGCCAATTTTACCAACAAATAAAGGGCACGGCGATGGGGGCCACTATGGCCCCCAGCCTCGCGTGCCTTTATGTGGCACAATTTGAAGAGGTTCACATTTATCCTTCACACTGGTGAAATCACATAGCATTATGGGTACGTTTTATTGATGACATCTTTATTATATGGCGGGGCACCGACGTTCAATGTTTGATGTTTTTTGACTGGTTAAACTCTCTTAATTCACACCTTCAGTTTAATTTTTTTATAAACTCGTTGTCACTTCCTTTTCTGGATATTATGGTTTCAGTTCAAAATAATACATTTCACACTACAATTTTTCGAAAAGACACTGACCGTAATACCCTATTAGCCTTTGACAGCTGCCATCCGAGAAATCTTCGCAGAAATATTCCAACCGGTCAATTCTTAAGATTACGCCGTTTATGTTCAACTCGTGAAGAATTTTTAAATCAGGCACAATTGATGACAGCTCGTTTTTTGGCTAGAGGGTACCCTAACAAAGTCATTCGGAATGCCTTTAAACGAGCATTTTATATTAACCGTGACTTACTCTTTTTACCCCAGTCATCCTCATCCGAGCCGTCTAACAATTGTATTCTTCCCTTCTCGCCTTTGAGTCGGGAAGTTACTAAAATTATCCGTACACACTGGAACTCCTTATCCTTACATCAGCTGTTCCAGGGTTCCCTGCGGTTCACTTTCCGCAGAGGGCGCAACCTTAGAGATAGATTGGTACATGCATTTCAAGGTCGGGTTGATGCGACCTCTACTGGAGAATACCTACATCAGCCTTGTGGTCATTGTACTGCGTGCCACCATACAGAGTCCCTTTCATTCTTTCAACATCCTATTTCTCACAAAACTTTTTATTTAAAATCTAATTCTGATTGTACGTCACAGGGGGTCATTTATGTCATCAAATGTCCCTGCCCTATGTTATATGTTGGTAAAACCTCCCGGAAAATTAAAACCAGAATTTTTGAGCATTGTTCAAATATTCGCACATCTCGTGATCAAGAACCTCTGGTCTCGCACTGGATAAGTTCGTCTCATAACATTGCTGACTTATGGTTTGCTGTGATTGAGGTAGTTCCCAAGCCATTCCGGGGAGGTAACTATTTAGAACATTTGGGCAGACAAGGGCAAAAATGGATTTTCACTTTGGACACAGTCTCTCCTACAGGTTTAAATCGCGAGATTGAATGGCACTTGTTCTCTTAGCTTTGCTCACTGATTACACTGTCATTGTTGTCCGTCTGTGTACCTGCGGGGCGCTGAGCATCTTGGGAACCGCTGATTGGTTCCCTCGAGAAAGGTGATCAACTCACCTGGAGTTTGGCGCCCAAATTCTGCCTTAAAATACCTGGTTGTATTGAGGGAAAACGCACTCCCTGCCATTTTTTGAATCTTCTGTACCAAGGTATGTGTATTGTTTACTGTCTTGAAAATTGTACATCGGCGTCAGTCCATTGCTTTATTGTCCTGATTTTTAATCCTTTTAAATTACAGCTTGCATGAATTCCTTGTTGGTCCCCCCGATGCAGCCACCAGCGAAACACGGGACCGTGTTGGGGCACCTTGAAAATTATTTTGCCGTGATAGTATTATGCAGTGGAGTTGCCGCAATAAAATTATAAATTGCATTCACATCAATTGTTTGGAATTCTCCTTTGATCAGGACATACAAAAGTCTATACTCTGCACTTTTTGGATTTGGATTTCTCTGTAGTGCAGAACCCTGCTTCTGGTTTTTTAGATTTCAATTACCCCAATATTGACTGAGTAAGTGAAATATCAGGGCATGCTAGAGAGCAATTGGTTCAGGAACCAACGAGAAAGGGAGCAATTTTACATCTAATTCTCAGTGAAGCACAGGATTAAGTGAGAGAGGTAATTGGTGGGGCCGCTTGGCAATAGTGATCATAATATGATCAAATTTGAATTAATGACTGGAAGGGGGACAGTAAGCAAATCCACGGCTCTCGTGCTAAACTTTCAAAAGGGAAACTTTAAAAAAATGAGAAAAATAGTTAGAAAAAAACTGAAAGGTGCAGCTACAAAATTGTGCAACAGGCATAGACATTGTAAAAAAAAAAAATACCATGCTAGAAGCACAGTCCAGATGTATTCCATGCATGAAGGAAGGCAAAACGATTACCGGCATGGATAAAAGGGGAGGTGAAAGAGGCTATTTTAGCCAAAAGATCTTCATTCAAAAATTGGAAGAAGGATTCATCAGAACAAAATAGGATAAAGCATAAGCGTTGGCAAGTTAAATGTAAGACACTGATCAGACAGGCTAAGAGAAAATTTGAAAAGAAGTTGGCCATAGAGGCAAAAACTCACAATAAAAACTTTAAAAAATATATCTGAAGCAGAAAGCCTGTGAGGGAGTCAGTTGGATCATTGAGGAGGATAGCGGCCACAAGCCAGGCCAGCGGCAGCTGAAGGGAGGATGGACGCTGTCACACGCCACCACTGGAGGCCAGGCTGGGGGTGGCTAAAGGGAGGAGGGATGGGGTGGGGTGGAGGGAGCAGGCGGGACAGAGTGAGGGAGCAGGCGGCAGATTGCCTTGAGGCGCCCCTCGCAGTGGATTTCTATAACTGCACCTTAACAATGGGCTTTTCCTCCAGGAACTTGTCTAAACCTTTGTTTAAACACAACTACACTAACAACGTCTACCACATCCTCTGGCCATTAATTCCAGAGTTTAATTATGTGTTGAAAAAAAAAATTTTTTCTATTCGTTTTAAACTAATAAGAGAACATTTTTTATAACATCGCTAAAATCCATCCCTTCCTTTCTGTGCACGTTACCAAAATGCTTATCCATTTTCTTATCATCTTCCACTTAGATTACTGCAATTTGCTCTCCACAGGCCTCCCACTGAACTTGCAAACTGTTCAAAATTTGTCAGCAGGACTTACCTTCCTTTAGTATGGCTATGACCATGTAACTCCTCTTTTCTTTTTAACTGTTTATTTAATTTGACAGGCAACATAAGTTATCCATTACATACAGACAGGAAAAGTGCAACTTGTAGTAGGAAATGGTCCCCATACTCACACAGTAAATTTCTACTGAGACACACCAGTCTTCTTCAGACGATTAATCAACAGTATGCCCACTGACCTACGCCAGGAACCTTGCCACAGAAAATTTAAACATAACCTAAAAACCTGGCTGTTCAAAAAAGCATACCAATGGCTGACTGGGCCCTTTACCTGCTGCATACATAACCCCTTATTCCCTTCCCTGACCCCCTGTCCCGTCCTATCCAGCACTTGCTCCCCAGAAAAAATCTACCTACTGTAGATTTCCTAAACGTATCCCGATTTTGGTTCCTCTACCAAATGCTGCTGTAATCCTTGTTACGTGTACGTTAATCATATTTCATTTTAAAAATTGGTTCTAGTCCCAAATTTGACTGTAAAACCTGTTGCATGTATTGCTTTGATTTGTTTAACATTTTATTGTAAAGCCTGTTGCTGCATTACTGTTTAATGTAAACCGAGGTGATGTTCTGAACATGCCGCGGTATATAAAAATCTCTAAATGAATGAATGAATGAATGAAATAGCGGGAGCTTCTTTCTAAAACATAGCAATGGCAAATCTGGCTGCGTGGATTAAATGATTAACAAGCTTCATGTCCTTTTCAGATGTGATTACATCCTTGCAGTATCACAGTAAACAAATGATGGGTGTTAAGGATATATCACATTTAGATTTTGTTTTAGTCTTGTTTAAAATATTATCCAAGAATCCCTGTACCTGAGGGCATGACCATCAAGCATATAAGTGCGTTCAAGGGTGCCCACATCCCCTCAACACGGGGCTTAAGCTGCCCTGGAGAACCATGAATAGAAGCTCGGGTTTCAGTATGTTCGATGAAGCAGCCGCACCATCAGTTCAACTCATCGACTACAGTAACCCCTCTTCTCAATATGCTACCTTGACTTCTGCTGCGCTAAGGCGCGAGAATGTGGACCCCTTGCCCGAGGGGGGAGTTGGCACTACCTGAGAGGGCGAACCCTCTCAGGTCCCCACCGTCGGGAGGCGAGGCTGAACTGATGCAGGGGCCGGCTGGAGCTTCACCAATACCAACCCTTTCCCCGCAGGTTGAGCCTTTGGGTGCGTGGGGCCGGCTGGTCTTAGGTGGGCCCCTGTGAAGGCAGTAGAATGGTCGATGTTCAGTTAGAGGTCAGAAGCCAGAGGGTTGCCAGTAGCCGGTCCAGGGTCAGAAGCCAGAGAGTCGTCGGGAGCCGGTCCAAAGTCAGAAGCCAGAGAGTCGTCGAGAACCGGTCCAGAGTCAGAAGCCAGAAGATCCATCCGCTGGGGCCAAGGGATAGGAGCTGGAACAAGAAGAGGACTCGGAAGGCTGGAACAGGACACAATGAAGACTGAAGACTCCACCAAGGCGAAGCAGACTTGTTGCCAAGTCAGGGAGGAGCAGGTGGAGTGGGCCTAAATAGGCCAGGAGCGATGACGTCATCTGACGATGCCTCTAGGCATTTCCCGCGTTTGTCCCTTTAAGAGGGATCCCTGTTCGCGCACGCGCACCTAGAGGTCAGGCCCAGCAGGCCGGGAGGACGTCAGCTTTCCGCGGGCCTGTGGCAGTCCGGTGTCGCTGGGGTGTCTGGAAGAGGCACTGAAGCAGGCGAACGGCCGCGTGCAGCTGAGAGCCGTGGTGAGCGGGGGTGGTGCTGCCGGCGTGCGGTAAGCACAACAACTTCTTGTCCACTTCCACTGCAGTTCAAGCTTCTCTTACTTGCCTACAAATGCATTTACTCTGCAGTTCCTCATTACTTCTCTTCTCTCTCCCTGTACCTTTTTCTTGTCAATTCTGTTCATCAGGCAAGTCTCTCTTATTGTTCCCTGCTCCTCCACTGCCAGCTTCTGAATCAGTGCTTTCCACCTTGTTGTGCCTGATACCTGAAATAGACTCTCTGACTTGGTGCGTCATGCACTCTCTCTAGCCACCTTCAAATTCAGTCTAAAAGTCACCTTTTTGAGGCTGCTTTGAAATCCTAACCACTTCTTGACAATAAATACACTTCCTGTAGGCTTTTGTTTGCCATGTATGTTTGTCTTGACTAGATTGTAAGCTCCATGGAGCAGGCACTGTCCCTTATTTGTATCTGTACAGCCCTGAGTATGTCCAGTAGCACTTTAGAAATAACTAGTAACGGAGTAATATTGCAGATTTTGTTTCTCTATAAAACATACCCAGCCTCCAGGAGCCATCTACCCCTACATTCTCAGCCCACAAAACACTACACAAGCTCTCTTCCTCTGCCCAGTAAAATACCCTTCTCGCTATTCTCCAGTGTCTACCTGCTATGTCTGTCTCTGTATTAGAGTTGGCATTTTTCAACTGAAAATTTCAAACACTTAAGGAGGTACCAAGTAAAATTGCTGATAATGTTCTTCCACATCCACACTTGACAAATTATTGGGGGGGGGTGGGGGGGGGGGGAGAATGGTAGAGTGAGTATATGGCTTCTAGGTTGGTTGTAGGCTGGTGGAGGGCTATGTGTAGCTATGGGAATGGCAGGCAGGCGGGTGTGGCTGACTGAGTCTCTCCTCCTTACCCCATTCCACTCCAGTCTCCCTTTCACTTACCCATCCCTCCCCACCCCACTCTACCCCACTGCGTTTCCCCATCCCACTGTGCCCCCTCACATTTGGCTCAGTACCCATCCATGTTAACATTGGGTCCACCAAATATTCAGTTCTAGCCTCACCCCTGCTATCCTGACTACTCTCCCACTGACATTCCCACATTTCCTGCTCTTCTCCTGTGGCTGACTATTGCCACTGCTTGCCCTACTTGCACTCCCGCCCTCCTCATCCCTCCCTAGCTTCTCCCCCACCCTCTTCTCCTGTCCTTCCTCGCCTCTTCCTTCTCTACCAAACAGCCACCACACTCACACCTCTAGCATGTTCATTCATTCATTCATTCATTCACTCCCCTGCCACTTGATGTTCTCTCACCTTGCATGCAGGGCCGGTGCTTCTATTAGACAAACTAGGTGGTTGCCTAGAGCACCCCAGGTTCACTTAGGGTGCCAAATACACCTGAATGGGCCTTGTTTACATGCACAAATACTCTTCTATTTCTTTGACAAATAGGACAAGATAAAACTGACAGAAGACACTAACAACACTTTTTCACTCACAAGTATCCACAAGACACTGTTATAATTTCAGCTGCTATGCAGCCTCACTTTACCCTTTCTATGATGCTTCCCTACCAGCAGAGGCCTCTGCTCAGAACTGTCCTCACCATCTTTTCCCTGTTGTCATGACTCAGCCTGTCTTGCAGCCTCCCCTCCATTAGAGGACCTCAATGAGCGTACTCTCCAGACTGGCCAAGCTTCTCTCTGTTCTCACCACACCTAGGTCTCTTCCCTATATAATCAAGTCATGCCATAGCCACCTTGTTGGTTCATGGAGTTACCTTTGGCTCCTTTTCCTGGCCTCTTGTCTTTCCTGATACTCTTCCTCTAGCCTTGCCATGTGGCCTTTGGGCTTCTGCTCCTAGTCTTGCCTTGCTTTGTGGCTTTTGAGCCTTCTGCTCCTAGCCTTGCCTTGTGGCCTTTGGGCTTCTGCTCCTAGTCTTGCCTTGCTTTGTGGCCTTTGAGCATTCTGCTCCTAGCCTTGCCTTGCCTTGTGGCCTTCTGCTCCTAGCCTTGGCTTAACTTGTGGCCTTCTGCTTCTAGCCTTGCCTTGCTTTGTGGTCATCCAGCCTTCTTGCTTCTTGCCTTGCGGCCATAGGGCCTTCTCACTCCTTGCCTTGCGTTGTGGCCATCTGGTCTTCTTGTTTCTTGCTTTGCTCTGCCTTGCAGGCTTCCTGTCTTCTGCCCCTTGCCTTATCTGTCTTGTGGCCTATCTGGCCTTATTCTGTTACCCAGTGGCCTACGGGCCATCTGCCTAGCTGCCTTCGGGCATATTCATTCTGTGGTACCTTGCTTAGCCCTATGTCCCATCCTGCGCTACCCCTCAAATGATGTTCCCTGAACAGGGAGCTCGTAACAGAATGAACCAACCATCGTTCGTTGGAGTGGCTACAAGAATCTGAGCACTGCTGATGAGTCTGAATTTTTCTTTTCTGACTTGGACTGTTATAATTCTGCCTTTGCCTTGTACGATAGTCCAGCTGAATGCTTGCTATCTCTGCCCCATATGTTTTACTTGGAACTCTCTGGTTTCTTCTACTTGCTGTCATTGCTTATCATTGATCCCCTGAAAGAGTATACTAACAAACCTCAGAAAAGATCAGACCAGCAGCCTCTCAGAGAACACTCTCCACTTTACAAAATCCAGGCACTTTCAAAGACGAAGGCAAAAAAATACAGAGAACTTACTTTAGGTCCAGAAAAATCCGTTACATAAGGGCACCATAATTAAGCAGATGGATTCAGGTTGCACCTCCAAGGCCAGTTCTGCTACTCCAGTTATTTCTAAGCTGTTGCCCATAACAGCAGAGTCTGTCTTCCTGCAACCTTTTGAAGGGAGTACTGCTTAATAAACCCAAATGTTGACAAGCAGCGCGGCACTGTGGCAGACTGCTTGTCAACGGACAATACCTCAGTCCGACAACTCTCAAATAAAGCGATAGCTCTTCGCATGCTAAAATCATTGCCAGCAGCATCAAGTTGGCAGTCCCCCACATTCCACTATCACCAATGTCAAGCCCATGAAGAAGGAGTGTTTCAGCTCCGAAACATCGTGATGTCAATGTCGGCTTTACTATTTACAGCAACAAGATGGCTTTACTATTTGCAGCAATGAGATAAGTGCAATAGCGTGAGCTAATTCACAGGCTTTAAACAAAAACAAATTTTCCATGGACTCCAATAAGTGTGATTTTCTCACACCATACAGACATTTGCAAATATAATCAAGTTACTTAATGATTAAGAAGTCTAATAATTCTTTGGGCTCATCGCCACGATAACCATTAAATATATGGTATCGTATGAAGGTAAACTTGACCCAGCAATGAGTTTCCGTATATAGCAGGTCTAAATACATTATGTGACCTTTTGAAGGGAAGCACAGTCTTGATCCTGAGAAATCTGAGACTTGTAATGAACATTTGGAAACTATAGCTATTAATCTGAATCTTGTTACAGAAACTGTATTCTGGCATTACTAAAATAGTTGATCCCTTTATTACCTGCCAGCCCACAGCCATGGTTCCCCCAGAGTAGACTAACTCTGATTTTAAAACAGTAAAACTTGAACTAAAACATTGATTTCTACTTCTTGTGCAGACACAGCAAGTCCCATCCACAAAGATAACTTAAAAGTTTTACCAGCAAAGGCTAACTCAGACCTTGATTGCAGTGATCCTGTGGCTCCCCTGCTCCCTTCACATACACCAGACTCTCTGAAGCAGAAAGGACTAATTGACTAAGGCAAACTTAGCCATCATCAGCTGCAACCCAACAGCTGCCAACGAGATCTTCTGTGAAGCATCGGAGAGCAGCGTGTATCATTATTGGACTTAAGCTACACACACAAAATTCAGATTCCGAGTCTAACCTTCATGCACAAGACCTGTTCCAAAATGCTGGGCCTATGAAAGATACTGTGATGAAGGTAGGGGAACTGCGTACCTTTGTTCTGCCATCTTGACATGCGAGAACACCTTCAATAACCCTCACAAATTTCCTCTCTGCCATTTCAGCCAAAGAGAATTGAAAAATCACCAGAACCTCTGTCGGTTGCAGCTAAGCCTCAGCTTCTGAAAGCCACCGCTCCTGCAGAACCAGCCCAGAAGGGGGCACCCTAGCTCAGGAGAGTCTCCTGCTTCAGATGTCCAGACCCAAGAGAGCCCTGCCTCAGACACCCAGCCCTCAGAAGGAGGCACTATCCACACCCTGCGCCCTGTCGCCAAGTGCCATGCATCAGACACTGGTCCTGTTGCCTCGCTTTAAAGAAACCTTGTGGCAGTGGTTACATTCTTCACCCACCCTGCACCAGTAGTCCGGTCATCCAAGGGTCTTAATTTGATCACTGAAACCCAGTCACAGATCGGGATTGAGAAAAAGGCTACTATGTAAAACACTTAGGGGCCGATGCAATAAAGTCGCGTAGAAAGCAGGCGCTGAACAGTCAGCGCCCGCTCTCTTAACGCGTTCCTGAAGTTCATACTTACCTCCATACACCTCAGTCCACTCCAGAGACTCAGCCAGCCTGTACCTCGCTCCAGAGACTCAGCCAGCTTGTACTTCGCTCCAGAGACTCAGCCAACCTTCACTTTATCTTAGAGTTCCAGCATGTCTGCTTTTGTTCTTGTTCTAGCCTCACCGGACCACTCGCACTTGCCCCAGTCCTTCCATCCTGTGTCACTCTTAGAGGTGGTATTCACCTCACCTTGATACTGCCCAAACCCATAACACTTCACAGCCTTGCCTGGTTCAGCCTGGCTACAGCTTCAACCTAACTACACTGTTCGTTGCCTTGTCTGATTCAGCCTGTTCTCAGACTTCCCCTGTAGTACTGCCGCACTGGACTCCTACTGGCCCCTAGCACCCAAAGGCCCAATCTAGAGGGAAGTGTTGCGAGTGCAGCAGAGTGGTCGCCTGCTCGAGTGAGTGAGCGAGCCCTTGGACCACAGCACAACCCCCTGGGCAAGGCTCTGGGATGCATGCCTTGGGTAGGTGAGGCATATCCGAGCGAGGGCTGGACAGGCTTGAAGACTTAGAACACTTGGACCTCCGCTGATCCTGTGTTCACAAAAATGAGACCCAGCAATGCAATGCTGGTCTCTGGGGTAGCCCTCTGGCCACTTGAAAGCCCTTTTGGACCTGCTGCTTGGGAATGGCTAGTGCGTCAGGACAGACGGAGGTCGAGGTCAGAAGATGATTGTGGAATAAAGACATGACGAAGCACTGGAGACTTGGATGAGAAGAAGGTACTGAAGACTAGGACGAGACGAAGGCACTGAGGACTAGGATGGTTCAGGTTCAGGAGTCAGACTCAGGTTCAGGAATCGGGTGCAGATGGAGCCCTGCACCGCAGCGCACCCTACACAGTCTGTGGGCTGGTCACAGACCACGCCAAACGCGAAGCAGAAAACAGGCTTGGAACATGACAAAGACTTGATACTGGAAACATGGCGAAGACTCAGGAGAGTCCAACACCTCTGCGTGCCCTACACAGCCCATGGGCTGGATGCAGACCATGCCAAAAGTGGAGCAGACTCTGGACTTGACTCTTGGACATGGACAGATACTGGAACAAGGCACTTCAAAGGCCACGAACAGGGTTCAAGGATTCAAGATTCAGGAGCTCAGAACCAGAGACAGGACCTTGGCGTTTAAAAGCAAGGACCTTCCGGAGACTTGATCAGTGGACTTGAAGGCAGGCCATTGTGCCATGAAGCCTGTGGGCTGGTCATGGACTACAATGGTGGCGGGCCTGGAGGAGTGGATGAGAAGACCTAGAAGCAGGACGAGGAGATGAAGAACATCTGGACACCAGAACAATCTGAAGGCATAGGGACTGTCTAGAGACTAGGATGAGGAACGAACAACATAGTGGAGCTCCCATGAAGAACAAGGATCTTAAAGAAGCAAAAGCTGGAACTCAGAAGACTTCTGGAGTGAAGATCCTGTCTTCACTCCAGAAGTCCTGATGACTCCAGGAGCAAGCAGGTCCTTGCAAAGGCCCCGAACAATAAACTGAAGAGCCCTTAAATAGGGCAAGTTGGCTGATGTCTTTAGGGTGGTCTGTGGAGCCCCTCCTACCGCGGGCCCCCAAATCCTGAAGAGAGACGTGCATATGCGACCAGGAGCACTGAAGTAGGAGCAGCATCACAGCAGCATCTGGGCCATGAAGAGAAGTCAGAGTTTGCGGCATCCCCAGCCACATGGATGGTGGAGGTGGCGGCGGCATCCTGCCATGAAGAGCAGCAGTGTGGGACCGTGGAGTACAGCAGGACAAGTCGCACCAGGAGGGTGGCGGTGCTCCAGGCCCCGTCCTGGGGAGGTGAGAGAGCTGCTCACGGGCCCATCCCATGGCAGCGTACGCAACTGAAAGGGGGCTAGCTAGGGAGAAGACCACTCCATGTCCCATCCTGCTGTCCTGCGCTACACTTCGAGCGATGTTTCCTGAAGGAGGTGCGTAACAGACACCATGGGGAAGGAAGACAGAAAGGAACAGAAAAACAGCAGACAATCCAACCAAGATTCCTTTATTTCTATCTCCTCTCCTAAATCCCATAGTGTCTACTCTCCTCTCAGAACTGACAAAGAATCAGGCCTAAAGCTGAATTTATCCATGTTCCAGAAAGGGGGAAGGAAATGTTGCAATGAGCATCATCCACATCTATAGCATGCATTAAACAAATTAACGCATCCTATGGGTGTTTCCAACTTAGCATGTGCTAACAGCATTAACGCATGTTAAACAACATTAACAAAAACATGGCCCTAAATGCATAAATATTTTTAGTAAATCTGGTGCTATATTACATATCATGTTTAAAAAATCTAGAATTAATAAATGTTTACAATCATCCCATTAACAATTTTAGATATTTGAGGTACATTTGCATATACAAACATTATTTAGTTTCCTTAAAATGGCCCTAGAAACAGTCAAAAGGACTAATGAATTTTCCAGTCGGTATAAATAATGTTACAGTACAAATGCACCACTCAGAATTCTTGTGTCCTTATTCAAGTACAGAAAGCAGGAAAAGTCACTTTTGGAGCACAATAACACTCTGTAGGATGTGTCTTCATACTGAGATAAGTGCACTTCCTGGGAAGATGAAAGCTCCACTCAGCCTCCTGCTTCACAATATAGAGAGGGTAAGCAGTGATTAGAGAACGAAGGCTGAGCTTGCCATGCGTGTCTCCAGTGATGCTGCAAATGCATGCAGCCCTTAGAAATGCAGAGTTTCCTAGCTTAAACTGTTGGCTCCTGATAGCAATCCCGAATGACGTCACCAATGTGCTTATTCTGGGGGATAGTTTCTTTATTTGGAATGCAATTCACAAGCAGATGGTAAGAATTTAATAAAATCAAGGTAAAAAAAATATTAAGTCCTTGATCAGAAGTGAACTTTTTAATTTTACCCCTTTCTCATTTGATCACTGAAACCCAGTCACAGATTGAGATTGAGAAAAAGGCTACTATGTAAAACACTTAGGGGCCGATGCAATAAAGTCGCGTAGAAAGCGGGCGCTGAACAGTCAGTACCCGCTCTCTTAACGCGCCCCAGGCGCTCCCAAGGAGTGAGCCATGCAATATTAAAATTAGGGGGTCGCGTTAGCAAGGATGCGCTAGGGTTGCGGACAGCCACGAAAACCGATGCCGACAAACTTGGCGTTGGTTTTCCTTAATGGTGGACGGCCGTCATGAAAACCAACGCCGATATACTCAGCATCGGTTTTCCTTAACGGCGAACGGTAGTCATGAAACCCAACGCTAGGTTTATCGGCGTCAGTTTTCGTGGCTGTCCGCCAGTAAGGAAAACCGATGCTGATAAACTCGGTGTCTGTTTTCGTGATGAGTCCGACTGTCAATTTTTTTTTTTAACTTTTATTTTTCATCCTACTTAATATCACAACTCCAGGCAGGCGTTGATAGATGACAGTTAAATGTGCATCCGAGACGCACATTTGGGGTTTTTTTGCATTGGGAGTGAATGCCTAATAGCCTCATTCACATGCATTTGCATGTGATGATTGCTATTAGATTCACTCTGCATTGGACGCGCATTGAATATGCGCTAATCCCCTTATTGCATTACGGGATTGATTAGTGCCTATTCTACCCGCGTCCAACTGCAGTTAACAATGCGCTCGGCTCAGCACACCGTATTGCATGGGCCCCTTAAGCTTTGCTTTTAATTGTGATGGCAGGGCAGCCTGGTCGTAGTAACGGGCTGCTCAGGATAACGGGCGAGCCAGGCAAAGTTTGGCTGCTTAGAGCCAGAGAGGGAGAGGGGAAGGGGTTGTGGAGGGGGGGGATTTGTGGGCAAGTTTCGGTGCAGCAGCAATTAAATTTGAAGGATCCTGCCAACATGGCCTCACCCCATTGGGGAGAGGCCATGTTGAGTGTTGGGATTTCATCGCACAGTGGAGCGAGGCGGGATTCTCTTGCTTTGGGGCTTGGTGGCGAGTGGCATCTTCATTGCGGAAGCGTCGGGTCGGTATTGTTAAACATTTTTACTTTTCAAGGACATGGCGTCGGGAGTAGAGGTCATGGTTAGTGACCATGAATATCAAGAGGAGAGAGGGAGTCAGGTCAGGCCCAGTTGGGCCCTGTGGATTGGTGACGGGGATTTTTTGGTTGGGGGGCGTCCGGTGGCAGTGCACTGCTGACGGGCCCTCCCGTTCGAGTTGTGCTCGATGTCAGTGCGCGTCCGGGGATGTGGTGGGGTGGGCAGCACAAATGCTCCTCCGGCACCGAGTTTGACTAATCTGTGAGGGGGCAGAGGAGCCTTGGCGTTTTGGGGGGGGGGGGGGGGGCGCGCGACTTTGAATTCTGAAGCCCCCCTGGCATCCATTGGGCCCAGCCCAGGGCATGGGGGAGGCATGCTATTGCGGTCTTGTCAGAGTGAGAGGAGGGTTATAATTGATCCTGTCGCGGGGAGCAGGGTAGTTGGTGGGGAAAATGCCCTCAACGATGATGAGCCTCAGCATGCTGTTGCTGGCTCAGTGCAGTTGGCTAGAGGGTGCTCTGTGCCTCAGGGTAGGGCCAGGGCGTCAGAGTCTGTGGGTGGTGTGGGATGGAGGGATAATGGGTTGGGTGCATGGCCCGGTGTGGAGTTTGATGTCTTACAGGGTTCTGAAGTGATGTTGTTTCAGATGGGTTGGATGGGGGCATAGGAAGATTCGTTATCAGCCAGTGAGGGAATCAGTCAAGGCACCAGTTGGTCCGGTGGGGCTTATGGGGGGCCCGGTGCAGGCATATAATGCCTGGGTCTGGGGGATAAGGAGTTCCCCCTTGGGTGGGGCCCAGTTCTGTTTCTTGCAGGGAGATGAATTGGGGTTTTCCCGTGTGTTCTTCGCAGATATGGGGTTTTGGTGGGTCAGAGAGTGGTATGGGACATGTGCCAATTAAGGGATATGGTGATTGGTTTGGGGGACTGGGCATGTCGTCCGGAAATCTCCAGGATACTACAGGATTTCAAGCTTGGGGATTGCCTTTTAGTGGTGCCACTGCTTTGTTCCTGTGTCTGCATCGGCTGTTTCTTCTTCACAGGTTGGCGCTGCAGATAGGAGGCAGCTGGGGCCACTGCTTGGAGGTCCGGTGGAGCAGTCGAATGATGGTATTACAGCAAGTTCAGAGCCGGCTGGGAGATCCACTGTAGGGGAGGTTCCAGGAGCTTCTGGAGCGGCTTCAGAATCTTGTGAGCAGGGAGAGTTGCTGGCATCGGGAAATTCTGGGACAGATGCAGATGGTTCCCGTGGGCGCACGACAGAAGAGGTAGCAGATTCTTCGGGGTTGTTGCCAATGGGAGTACGGGGGATCGAGTTGAGCAGAGGGTTGCTGAGAAGGGGCCAAGAAAGGAGCAGGAGAGGGGGCGGTTGAAGCATAGGTGTTGATGAGACTGTTCCCATTCATCCAGTTCATCATCTTCTGTGTCGTCGTCCTCTAGTTCCACGTCATAGTTGAGTGATGAGGAGCCGGCCACTGGGAAGGAGTTGGAACCCAAGGCTCAGGATAGGGGTGCCCCTGCTTTAGAGATGTTGTTAGAGTTATGGGAGGATGTGCCGTGTTCAATGAGACGCAAAATCCAGAAGAGAAGATACATTGATATTTTCAAGTTGTTGCAAGGTAGGAGAGGTAGTAGGAAGGAGGACAAAAAGATAAAGGAACCCAGAAGAGAGTCCCTCGGACTATTTTAAATTGGATACATTATTTTTTTAGATTACCCAGTGTCACTGGACATCAGAATTCTTCGCAGTATGGGCCAATGTTAGCTTATGTGGATGCTATTTTGGTAGCACATATGGATTATGAAGGTTGGGCCTGGCTCAACTATGATGAGCATTTTTGGGACAAAATGGAGGAGAACAAATTTATGTCCTGGGGAACTCAGGACGTGAGCTTATGGCTCACTCAAATGACTAACAAAGCTGCTCCAACAGGCTGAGTGGTGGGCAGGCCGTGACAGTGAGTGGTGGAGCTAGTAGTTGGCTATTTCAAGCAGAAGCCGCAACTAGTGGTGCGGCCAAAACCAGATCTGGATCAGGGGTTGCCAATATGTGTTGGCATTTCAACCGATCCACAAGCAACTTCCCAGATTGTAAGTTCAAGCATTTGTACTCCAATTGTGGAACTGGTCATCCGGCCAGTAAATGTACAAAGTGGAGTGGAGTTGGGAGTGGGGGTAGTGCGACGACCGGAAATTCGTGGAAATGATGCAATGCGGAAGACTCCTTCTCCTATAATTCTGGGTGCAATGGAGCCATAGTTGCGGGGTATCCCAAAGTGGAGGTGGTCAGGTTTTTGTGGGAGAGGTTTGTTTTAGTTTTAGAATTCCTTTTGCAGGCAAGGTGGAGCAGTCTGATTTCAAAAACTCTAGGTCGGTTGTCTGGTTGCGGGATATCGTGAAAGGTAAATTGGACACTGAATTAGAAAAGGGGAGAGTTGCAGGATCCTTTGACGAGCCTCCCTTTGAAAAAATGTTTTTGTCACCATTAGCAGTGGTTCCCAAGGAAGAGCCGGGTAAGTTTAGGCTTATTCATAATTTGCCTTTTGCGGCTGGGAGTTCCATTAATGATTTTCTGCCCAAGGAATTGTGTGCAGTGTCCTATGCCTCTTTTGATTCAGCTGTTTGGTTAGTGGTTAAATGTGGAGAGAGGGCCTTAATGTCCAAAGTTCATATTGAGTCTGCTTTCTGGCTATTGCCAATTCACCTGGACAGAATTCCTTTATTGGTATTTCGTTTTCAAGATAAGTTCTATTTTGATAACTGTTTGCCCATGAGTTGTTCCATTTCTTGTGCCTATTTTGAAATGTTTAGTTCCTTTGTGCACTGGGTGTCTGAGCAAGTGTCAGGAGTACCTAACATTATTCATTATTTGGATGATTTTTTATTTGTTGGGCCTAGGGATTCCAGTACATGTCTGGATATTATGCAGTGTTTTCTGAGAGTGGTTGAAGATTTTGGGATACCCATTGCGGAGGGAAAATATGAGGGGCCATGTAGTTGCTTGGTTTTCTTGGGGATTGAATTGGACTCAATAGGCATAGTGTCTTGTTTGCCCAAGGATAAAGTGGACAAATTGAGAGAATTGGTGGTGGGTGCTCACTTTAGCAAAAAGTTGACTCTGTAGCAAATGCAGTACCTGGTGGCAGTCTAAATTTTCCATGCAAGGTTATACTGATGGGAAGGGTGTTTCTGAAGAGACTGTCCATTGCTATGGCGGGTGTGTATAAGGCTAACCACCATATTACAATGACTAAACGATTGCGAGAGGACTTGGACATGTGGCAGGTATTTTTGGAACAGTTTAACGGTGTTTGTGTGTGGCAGAAGAAATTGGTGTCCAGTCGGGATCTGGAATTGTTTTCGGATGCCTCAGGAGGCAAAGGATTTGGGGTTTATTTCCAAGGGGCTTGGTGTGCATCCCCGTGGCTGGAGGAATGGATACAGTCAGGGGTTACTAGGAATATTGCTTTTCTGGAATTGTTTCCGATCATGGTTGTGTTGCACCTATGGGGAACCTGGCTGAGGAACTGTAGGATGGTATTTTGGTGTGATAATACGGGGGTGGTAGAGGTTATTAATAAAAGATCAGCTAGGTGCTTATTAGAGTTGGAACTGATGCAAGAATTTGATCTACATTGCATGTTGTTGAATGTCACTGCTCGGGCAAACATGTTCCAGGTGTATGTAACAATATTGCTGATTCTCTTTCTCGTTTCAAGTGGGCAATATTCCAGAAACTTGCCCTGATGGCGGATTTGTGTGGGGCCCCCGTTCCAAGATCCTTTTGGAGGTTCGGTTTCCTGAAGTATGGCAATTGTTGCAAGCATCCTTAGCTCCTTCGACTTGGGCAAGGTATTTGAATGGAGCAGCGAAGGTGGTGGACTTCCTTTTTCTGAGGGGCTGGTCTTGGGGTCCTGTATTGGACGTATTGCTATTTCAATACATTGAGGAGGCTCATAAATTGGGGGGGGGGGGGGGGGGGGGGGGGGGAAATCTAAAGCTGCAGTGTCGTGCCAGTTAGCTGGGTTCTCTTTTTTCATGAGAGCCTATGGCTGGGGGTATCCTATGGGGTGTTTCTTTATACAGAGGATAGCAAGTTGGTCTAGGTCCATGGGAGTCCCGCAAGACAGCAGGCGCCCTATTACCCATGCTATCTTGTTAGAACTGTGGGACGCAGCTGCCGCTGTCTGTTCCTCTTCTTTTGAGGTAAGCCTATTTTGGGTAGTGTTTGTTTTAGCATTCTTTGGGACCTTTCGGATAGGTGAATTGGTCTCTAGGGCTGGAAAAGGGGTAAAACATACTGGCCTCGAGGGACACAGTTAGAGTGATTATATCCAGATCCAAGATGGATCAGGTGGGCAAAGGGGCGGAGCTCATTTTGAGAGCTGTTAGGGGTCTGCGCACTTGTCCAGTAGCCAATGTGGAAAATTATCTTTCCAAGCGTCCTGCTGGGGGACGTCCATTTTTTGAGCATAATGACCTTCGGCCTTTAACTAAATATCAGTTTGAGATGGTGCTCAAAGTGGTTCTCAATAAAGTAGGTTTGGAGTCCTATTATGGGACTCATTCCTTTTGGATCAGGACTGCTACATCAGCTGCAGGGTTGGGTCTAGCAGGTGATGTGATTCAACGGATCAGGAGGTGGAAATCTGCGGCTTTCCAGATATACATCCGACCTGGGGTGGGGGAGAGGGGGGAGAAGCACTAATTATGTTATCTTTTCTCCTTAGATCAGACTACCATTGGCCATCAGGTGTAGATCTAGGGCACTCTTTAGTGGTATGGGCCATCAGACATGCTTGTCAGCGGTCTTATGGTCCGCATCTTGGTTTGGTGGCTTATGGTATTACATTGCATTGGTTGGGATGACAAGGAATGCGCTGGGGTGAATTGTGGCCGCATGTTCGGCTTTGGTTGAGCTGCAAAAGACATCCGGACGCTGTTGGGGTGCACTTAGGAGGAAATGATTGGGGGAAAATGTCCATCTGCCAGTTCATTAGTATGGTTCAGAAGGACCTTGCCATGTTGATGAGATGGTTGCCAGGCATGATTATTTTTTGGTTTGACATTATTCCAAGGCCTGCTGAAATGGAACAGTGCATTTAGGGCATAGTCTAGCCAAAGCTAATCAACAGATTGGCTCTTGGTTGAGGGTAATGGGAGGTTGTCATATTAAACACAATTGGTCCTGGGATGCTGAGGCAGGTCTTTTTCAACCTGATGGAGTTCACGTGTCATTTATTGGTAGGGACTTGTTTCTCAATGCCATTCAAGAGGCCTTGGAATGTGTTCTTGCGGGGGTCTTCGGCCGCATCTTTGGGGGGGTACGGGATAGGATTTCCTTCCCGTACCTGTGGCGGGTTGCCCGAGCCTCATTAATGTGTTGTGGGCCGGACCAGGTAGCCAGTTTGACCATTGAACTGGTAGGGGCAATACCCGTCTGGTGAGTAGTGTCATGGGCATGGCTCCTTGCTGGCCAGTGGCGGGGGCTAGGCCTCAGGTAGCTTGGTGCTGCCTGGAAAGATCTAGACCAGGTGGCCTGTGGATGTGTTATCTTGCTGGATTGTGACGGATGATCATCTTGTAGTGTATTGGGGCTCGGGCTGGTTGTTAATAATTGTTTAAATAAAGCTTCGGCCTGTTGATTCCCATATCAAGGTATATTGTGTTTATTTGCGAAAGTGATTTGTAAAAGGGTGGCTGAGAGTGAAGTCCTGGTTTCATCTGTTATCCAAAAGTTGGCACATCTCTAGATTTTTGCTATATGCAGATACAGTATATTCTAACTTATTTTTATACCATAACTCTCAATTTGTGTTTGCTTGTATGTCAAGTCATGTTTCCAACTTCTTCAGAATTCCTCAGGGTCTTAAGAGTTGTGTCCCTCTCTCTTAAGTGCTCTCCGATTCCTGTCACATACAGGCCGATACAGTAAAGTGCGCTCCAAAGTGGCGCACTGTTAGCCCGCGTTTGGCCGCGCGTTTTCGACGCGCTATTTTTACCCCTTATACAAGGCTGGTGTTAATGTCGGCCGGCACCGGGAAAGTGTACAGAAAAGCAGAAAAAACTGCTTTTCTGTACACTCTTCGACTTAGTATCATAGCGATATTAAGTCGGAGGCTCCAAAATTAAAAAAAAAATTAAAAATCTGCCCGCGGCCCGCAGGTTGGAAGACGGACACTCAATTTAGCCGGCGTCCATTTTCCTAACCCATGGCTGTCAGCGGGTTGAGAACCGATGCCGGTAAAATTGAGCATCGGCTGTCAAATCCGCTGACAGCCGCCGCTTCTGTCAAAAAGGAGGCACTAGTGTCCCTAGCGCCTCCTTTTACCGCGGGCCCTCATTTACATAAATTTATTTACTGGATTGTGCGCCCAGGAGAGCGGGCACTCGCCCGCTCTCCCGCGAAGTTTTCTGTATCGGCCCGATAATTTGTTGTTGCTGCTTTCTTCTCTGAGGGAAAGGTATATAGTCAGGGTCCCCAGTGTGGGTAGGGCCACAAAATCCAGCCCTCCCTGCAGTACTGGCCAGTTACCACGGAATTGCCGTGGGAGGCAGGGAGCTGAGCTGGATCGGGCAAAGAATGCAGCGGTGATTCCATTAACCCTCTCCCCCTCTGCTGTTTTATTCCCCCACCCAGCCCTTTGCAGTGGTATGGAGGAAGAGAGCCATGGTAGCAGTTTGGTCGCATTTTCTTCCTTTGTCACCTGGGCCTAAATACTTCTTTTAACTGTGAGGAAATGCAGCCTTGCAGTTACAAGCAGCAGACGTGCCCAGGCGGCAGAAGAAGATGACGCAGCCAAACTGCCGCCTCTACTCTCTCTCTCCATGCTGCCTGATCTGAAAAGGAGCACGGGGGATCCTTGTGGAAACAGGTAGATTGTCTCTTCTGCCCTCCCCTCCTTCCAGTTAGCCAGACGAGAATCACTGCCTTACCAGATGGAGCTTACAGTGGAGTCCAGCTTCCTTTTCTCTTATTAAATAACTTTATTGATGAACTGCAGAGAGCAATTGAAAGCTCAACCTGCATAGAAAAAAAAAACCTGACTTTTTTTTTCTATGGGGAAGGAGGAAGGAGATGGAGTGAGGGGATCTGAAGGGTGTGATTGAAAGGGAGGGAGGGAGGGGTTCAGAAGTGCTGTGCTCTGTGAATGAGGAGATTAGAGGAGGGTGCTTGAAGAGATAGTGATGGAGAGGCCTGGAGGGGGAGTGGAGTATGAGTGAGAAAACTGATATCTGGAGGAATGGTGTGAGTGGATCATTCCTTTGTCTCCTGACCTTAGATCTCCCTCCCCAGATCCTCTCTTTCTCCTTCCCCCTCTTTGATCCCTCTCGTTTCCTTTTCCTCTCCTCACTATGTGTCTCTATTCTCCTCCACCCCTTATCCCTTTAACCCTCCTGCTTGAGAGCCCATCTTCATTTCCCTCTTCAGATCCTCTCTCTCCCCATTTCCAGATCCTGTCCCCTCCTGCACCACTGACTACAACCCCTTTTTCTCTAATAAAGAGCCACTTAAATTAACTAGACACAGAAATGTCAGAAAAGGACTTTATTTTTATAAAGTAAAATAAAAATCATTAATATGTAAATAAATGTAAAATTGTGCAATTTGTCACATTATTGCCACAGAATTTTGAAAAATTTGCAATGGAAATTGCTGACCTTTGCTGCAGAATTTTGAAACTTTTGCTACAGGAAATTGGTGGCATTGTATGTAGTGATGTGTTTTCCTGAGAAATGCAGCCAGTATCTGATCAATACATATGGAGGTGGCTGATCGGCTTATTGCAACCGTGATCCCTAGAGGTGTCTGGAAGGTGCCAGTGGCAAAAAATGCCAGAACAGTAGTGACCTTGATGTGTACTGGCAACGCATGGCCTCTCCGAGTAGAAGGATTCGGGTCCCTCTCTAACTGCTGACAAAGGTATAATATGATTTCCTTGAACCTGATCCTGCACAAGACTTGTTCCTCAGACAGATCCAAAGACCATGCCCTAGTCCTGTATACACTCTCGTGCTATTACCCCTTACTCAATAAGGGGTAAAGCTAGCGCGTCCAAAACGCACGTCCAAATGCCGGCTAACAGTGCGCGCCGTCGGAGCGCACTGTACTGTATCGGCCTGAGAGTGTATACAGGACTAGGGCATGGTCTTTGGATCTGTCTGAGGACGCGCTAGCTTTACCCTTATTCAGTAAGGGGTAATGGCGCATCCAAAACGCGCGTCCTACCCCCCCCGAACCTAATAGCGCCCGCAACATGCAAATGCATGTTGATGGCCCTATTAGGTATGCGCGCGCGATTCAGAAAGCAAAATGTGCAGCCAAGCCGCACATTTTGCTTTTAGAAATTAGCACCTACCCAAAGGTAGGCGCTAATTTCTCTGGGCACCAGGAAAATGCACAGAAAAGCAGTAAAAACTGCTTTTCTGTGCACCCTCCGACTTAATATCATGGCGATATTAAGTCGGAGGTCCCGAAAGTTTAAAAAAGTAAAAAATAATAAAAAAAAAAATTTAAAATGGGCCCGCAGCTGGCGGGTCAAAAACCCGGCGCTCAATATTGCCGGCGTCCAGTTTCCGAACCCGTGGCTGTCAGCGGGCTCGAGAACCGACGCTGGCAAAATTGAGCATCGGCTGTCAAACCCGTTGACAGCTGTCGCTTCTGTCAAAAAAGAGGCGTTAGGGACGCGGTAGTGTCCCTAGTGCCTCTTTTTACCACCGGGCCCAATTTAAATAAATTAAAATACTGTATCTCGCGCACTGTATTGGCTCATCTGTAAGGGAGTAATGGCCGGGGAGTGGTTAAGGTCGCCAGATGACATTCTACTGTTTCTTAATTCCCAGTTGAAAGTGATTTTATTTAACTGGCTGCTGTAAACCGCAGTCATTGAACATAACAGAACAACGGCATATAAATTAAATGAAATAAATGAATAAAATAAATAGCTGAGTTCAGTGCTTGTTTGGAGAAGGCCCAAATCAGTGATGTTGAAGAAGATGCTAAACTCCTCAGGGAGAAACTGCATATGCTGGAGAAACAAGTTGAAGAGTAGGAAGACAAGATGGGTGACTTTGAAAATAGATCGAGGAAAAACAACTTGTGTCTCGTGGGATTACTGGAATCAGCAGAGGATCAGAACCTTGTGAATGTGCTGGAAACATGGGCTGCTTTCTGATTTAGGCCTCACTGAGTACCAGGGAAAAATCACATTTGAGCAGGTGCACCAGGTAGGAGGCGAGATGGCAAGGAGAGAAAAACCTTGTGTGGTCATCATAAAAGTGCTTAATTATGCACATAAAATGGCAATATTTCAGGTGTGCAACAAAAAAAGGGATCTGTAATATCAGAACCACCAGATTTTAATGTTCCAAGACTACTTGAATTTGTGCCTTTATGCAACACTCTGGCTCAGCAGCAGATCAATTTCACTTTGCAATATCCTACTAACTTAAGACTATTCCACAACTCCATACAGGTATATGATTCAGTTGCTGCGGCATAAGTGTTTATTAGTAGCTTACAGGATTATTATTGATGAGGTCCATATTTGCTCACGGCTCAGATAGATAAGTTAGCCGGATAAACTTTGGAGGTACTGTAATTCATTAGTGCAGATGCACTATTGAATATAGCTGGCTCTCTTACAGTTAGCTGGCTAACTTTAGCAAACTAACTTTAGGATAGCTCTTTGGTCCGGTTAGACTTAGCTAGCTAAGGTATCCTGATAACTCTGAATACCGGAGTTAGCTAGGTAACTTAGCCAGTTAACTCAACTCCTCCCAGTTACTCCCCTGGTATGCCCCTAACTTAGCTGGCTAAATTCTAGCCGGTTATCTTATTAGCCGGCTAGAATTTAGCTGGATAAGTGCCCAAATATTCATTTAGCTGAGTTATCTGGCTAAATGTTTCAGAATATGGACCTCATTATTATTATTATTTATTAAATTTGATATACCACATGTAAAACAACTTATCGAGGTGGTTCACAGTTGTGAGGGTTTCTGGAATACGTTGGGTATTAGGGCTTGTTTTGTGTGATTGATATCACTCTAAAATTAAACATAAGATAAAATCAGTAAATAAATTATCCAGTGGTTTACAATAAAATGTAACATAAAATATAATGCAATTAAAACATATATACACAAACTACAAAGCTACAGAGCTCAGTTCTGATGTTAAATCTGCCATGGATATTATTAATTATTGAATGCCTGAAAAAAGAAACATGATTTGATTGCTTTCTGGAATTTGTGGTTTAAAATCCTTACAGTATTTGTTGCAGTGTTTGAGCAACATTTTATTCTAAATCACTCCTGAATTTCTATGGATTCTTCCGAGAACTATTCAACTTTGACAGTCTTAGGTATTTGAGTGTGCAAGTTTTTATCATTATTGGAGGCCTCAACAAGCATCTCTCATTTGCCTTTAATGAAGCGCCACAGCCACGATTCATATTGTTTCTGGAAGAGGATGATGTGGACTGGTGAAATCTGTATGACTATGTTTCAAGCAATGGAGAAAAAGGGAGGTGATATTGCCCCTGAATAGGTCCCTGGTGAGACCTCACTTGGAATACTGTGTACAATGCTGGAGACCGCACCTTCAAAAGGATATAAACCGGATGGAGTCTGTCCAGAAGGTGGCTACTAAAATGGTCAGTGGTCTTTTCTTTTAAAGCATATGTGGATGGACTTAAAGATCTAATCATATAAGCAAGAGGAAAGGCGAGATAGGGGAGATATGATAGAGACATTTAAGTATCTCAAAGGTTTCCATGCACAGGAAGTGAGCCTTTTACAATGGAAAGAGGGCTCTAGAATGAGGGGTCATGAGATGAGGGTGAAAGGGGAGAGATTCAGGAGTAATCTTAGGAAATGTTTCTTTACAAAATGGCTAGTGGATGTGTGGAACAACCTCCTAGTGGAAGTGGTGGAGATAAAAACAGTATCTGAACTCAAGAAAACATGGGATAAATACAAGGAAGTGATGAGAATGATAATGCTAAATTAATTGGATGGATGGGCCATGTTTCTATGTTGTGGGGATAGATTTGCTTGGTTAGTTGCTGATTGAAATTTATTGGGACTTTTGTCAGTATGAAGTAATTTCTGCAATATTTGCACCATGACATCTTGATTTACCTGGTTTTATTTGGGGGATGGCACCTGAACACATCATTAAGGGCTCCAGACCTCTGTAAATGGATTCATTGTTTGGGTGTTTGTTTTCTGCTAGGGGTGGGCTGGGAGGGAATGAGGGAAATGTGTGTGTATGTGGGGGAGTAAAATTGAGGATGGGAGAGGTTGGGTAGTGGCGAGCTGCTGTGAGGAATTGGACTTATGGTTCCTTAACACATATGCTATGAATATAAATAATCTGATGAAAGATATGGGATGGGACAGGCAGGCATGGGACCTACTGCTCAAACTGGGACCTGATGGAGCCCAGTGGTCATGGGCATTTGACATTTGGCTAAGTTTTGAACCTGACATCTGGGATGGGGAACCAAGTTAAATGTTGTACCTGCAATGTTACATGGTTGGGCATCCCAGTCAAAAGGAAAAAAGGTTTTGGCCCATTTAAACAGATTGAAATGTAAAATGATATTTTTACAGGAAACATGTTAGATATAGAACCCTGCAGGCTACGGAAGTGCTGAGTGGCACAGGTGTATTCTCCATAAGGCACATCCAAAGGTTGTGAGATGGCGATTTTACTCCACAAGTGTTTACTTTCAGTTAGGGAAATTTATCGCAGACCCTAAAGGGAAGTACATAATTATTTTGGGAAAGTTGTTTGGGGAGAATTTTATATTGGCGCCGATATATGCACTAACCAGTATGGTCAGTCCTTTATAATGTGAATAGTCTTACAGACTGACTCTTTAGGCCCAGCAAAATAATTTTGGGAGGAAACATCAATTCCCCCTGAGGCCATTACTGCCTTTCATCGTCTGAAGGAAGCCTTCCAGAAGGGGTCCTGTCTGCACCATCCTGATCCGAACCGCCTGTTTTTAGTTGAAGTTGACACCTCTGCCATTGGGGCTGGGGCAGTCCTACGTCAATGCACCGCCTCTGGTACCATAGTTCCTTGTTCCTTTAAATCAGAAAAATCACTAGTTATTATACCCTGTTTCCCCGAAAATAAGACCTCCCCCGAAAGTAAGACCTAGCAAAGTTTTTATTTGGGAGCATGCCCGTCGCACAGAACACCAGAGCATGCAGCTGTGATTTTTTTACCCTGCAGGATTCACAGTTAGTTGTCATCACAAACCAGCATAACCAGACAACTATTCAGAATATAATAAATGTTCATTTTTTTGTTCAACAATATATGTGAATTCTTCTTCATGGAAAAATAAGACATCCCCTGAAAATAAGGCCTAGTGCATCTTTGGTAGCAAAAATTAATATAAGACACTGTCTTATTTTCGGGGAAACACGGTAGCTTGTATTGGCACTTAATTGAATCCAACAATTTGAAGTTGTATATTAAAATTAAAATGTACTTTTTATTGTCATATAATTAAAATCACTATCATGTTTAATATAATTTGTGATGATCAATATGACAAAATCTTTTCTTTTCAAAAAATCTTTTAAGTGGATTTTTTAAGAAAATTTTTTATAAAGCGGAAGATAAGACCTCAGCACAGGCATAGAATTCTGATAATGAACAGAAACTTAATGTACTGGTCGGTACAATCACTGGTCTTTTATCTTCTTTTTATTTATAATTTTTTTCTAAAAAAAATTTTAAAGTGCTGAAATGTGCACTGCTCCAGTGCTTCTTCTGGTGGCCTACCGTGGTCTCCAACACGAAAGCGTACTTCGAATCCTGTAATGTATGTACACAGCAAAAACCCCTGGTCGGATGACCTTGGGGTCTCTTACAACCACTTCCAGCACCCGAAGAACCGTGGACTCACTTATCTACAGATTTCATCGTGGACCTGCCGCCTTCTATGGGTCACCATAGACCGTTTTTCAAAGATGGCCCATTTTGTACCTCTACTGGGCCTACCATCTGCTCCAGAGCCAGCACAATTATTTTTCCACCATATCTTCAGACTGCATGGCTTACCCACGGACATTGTTTCAGACCGAGGTCCTCAATTTGTTGCCAGGTACTGGTGCTCCTTTTGCCGAAAGTTCGGCATTAACATCAGCCTCACGACCGCCTATCATCCCCAAACCAATGGGCAAGCTGAGCGGATGAATCGCTCTTTGAAGGCCTTCCTGCGCGCTTACATCAATGACCAACAAGATAATTGGTCAGACCTCTTATCCTGGACGGAGTTTTCTCACAACTCCCACATTGCCACTGCTACTGGAACATCTCCATTTTCAGTTGTCTATGGGAAACAACCACGACCACCACTACCCATACCTCTATCTGTGCCATCCCCTGCAGTATAGGCTACTGCGGATGCCCTTAAAATATTATGGGAGCAGACAAATTTCCGCTTGCGTCAGGCCGCTTCCCGGCCTGACGCAAGAGAACTGCTGACAGTAGACGTTGCTCAGCTCCTGAATTTCTCCCTGACCAGAAAGTCTGGTTAAGTACTCGATATATCCGACTTCAAATTCCATCTCAGAGATTCACTCCTAGATACATCGGACCCTTCACTGTTACCTGACGCATCGGACCTGTTACTTATCAGCTGTGGCTGCCTCCTATGCTGGGAATACATAATACATTCCATGTATCACTCTTGAAACCTGTGATTTTATCTTGGCCTGCCTGGAAAGCCCCTGAGCCACCTCCTTTGGTGGGAAACCGATATGGCATATAAGGTCCATGAAGTCCTAGACGTCCGCCATAGGGGCCGCCGGTGGGAATACCTTCTTTCCTAGGAGGGATATGGGCCCGAAGAGAATTCGTGGGAACCAGCTTAAAATATCCTGGACAAGACTCTCCTCTTAAATTACCATCGTGCCCATCTGGGCAAACCTCGACCTCCAAGAGGGGGGCGAAAAGGGGGGGGGGGTACTGTTACGAGTGCCACCCGGGGAGTGGTCCTCTCACCTCCTTGTACAGGCTTTGTTTGACTACTCTTCAGCCTATCTCCAACCCCAGACCTTTGCTACGTTTGACCACACCTGCCTTCTCCGTGCCCTGACCCTTGCCTTGATTAACTACGCCTGCCTTCTCCATGCCCTGATCATTGCCTTGATTGACTATGCCTGCCTTCTCCATGCCCTGACCATTGCCTTGATTGACTATGCCTGCCTTCTCCATGCCCTGACCATTGCCTTGATTGACTACGCCTGCCTTCTCTGTGCCCTGACCATTGCCTTGATTGATTACCCCTGCCTTCTCTGTGCTCTGACCATTACCTTGATCGACTTCGCTACAGATTACTCCGCATCCAGAGTTCTTCATTACTTGTAATGACCTCCACTTGTTGCCAGCCTTGACTCTAGCCTGTCAGTGACACCTCCTCCAGCCTACTTCCTGGACATGGTCTCACAAGGCTTCAGCCTTCCTTTGCTCAGGCACCTCCAGTTACCTCTTGATCCATTGGTACCTGAGTTCCCGTACCGAACCCAGTCCAGGGTAGGACTATGCCACCTATCAACTGCTGTCTCTGGGCTGAATCACCTTACTTTATGAACCAACCTCGAGGCCCACCTAAGTCCTGCCGGCCCCGGCACCCAAAGGCTCAACCCGCGGGGAACGAGGGCTGGTATAGGTGAAGCTCCAGTGGCCTCTATTTTCAGGAATGGCATGTATCCTTCTCTAGTTCTACAAAACACTCCCATCTTGAAAGACTGATTGAACAGAACTATTAGTGCAGCTGCCAGAACCTCTCTGAGCTCCCTCGATACCCTAAGATGTATCCCATCAGTCCACATTGCCTTGTCTACTTTTAGTTTGACTAAGCCCATGAAAACCATTTCTTCTATAAATGGTATATATCTACTCCAGTATCATACACACACCTGGCAACCATCAGTCATCCTTCTCCAATCCCTTCTTTGGTGAACATTGTATCATTCAATGTTTCTGCCTTTTTCCTTGTCACCCTCCACAGAGCTCTCCTTTTCTTCTCTGTCTCAAAATCCCAATCCTGCATTACCTCTTTTCACTGACATACCTCAAAAAAGTCACCACATTGCATTGAAGTCTTAGCTATTTTAATTCCACTTCCACCTTTATTGTCCCGACTACCTTCTCTCAGTTTTTCCAGTCTTCCCTGCCCTTACCTTTTCTGCTAACGCCTATCAAAATCATACTAGTCTCATTTTCCTTTTGCTTTATTTACTGGCCTTTAGATGGTGGTAAGTCCATGATGAAATCTGAGGAAAGATGTGTCCACGGTTCTTCGGGAGCTGGGAGTGGCTGGAGTAAACCCCAAGGTCGCCCGACCGGAGGTTCTGTTGAGCGCAGTTGCTGCAGGAATCGATGTACGCTTTAGCATCAGAGACTATAGTGGGACACCAGAAGAACCGCTGAAGCAGCGCTAAGGTTCACGCTTGCCCTGGGTGACCGGCAAACTTAGAGTCATGTGCCCACCGTAGGACTCTTTCATGGAGTTGACAGGTACCACCATTTTCCCCATAGGAACAGGATGAGTAGCTGAAAGACAAATGCAGGCTCGGTCAATAATATGACCGGGTTCATTGGGTTTGTCTTCAGGTTCAAATGATTGAGACAGGGCATCTGCCCGGAGATTTTTCTCTGCCGGGCGGTAGCGAAGCTCGAAGTTAAATCTGGAAAAGATCAGAGCCCATCGGGCTTGACGGGCATTGAGATGTTGGGCTTGGCTCAAGTGTTCCAGGTTTTTATGATCTGTGAACACTGTAAATTTATATTGGGCACCCTCTAGCCAAGAGCACCATTCCTCCAAAGTCAGCTTGATGGCGAGTAACTCGCAGTCTCCAATGCTGTAATTTTGTTCTGCAGCAGAGAATTTGCGCAAGTAGAAGGAACACGGGATCATGGATCCGTTGCGGGGAGAGCCCATCCAGGTAGATAGCTAGCAGACAGTTCTCCTGCCAAGCGAGTTCAGATGCTAAAGTCCAGAATTCAATGGTGTAGTCGAAAAGGCTTCTTTGGCCTTGTCGCAGGTGTAGTAGATTAGTACTTGCCATGGCATGCTGCCCAAGATCATCAAAGGTTCGCCGAAACACGGTCACGAACCAAGACAGTTCCCGTAGGAGTGAGTCTGATCGCTCCCACAAGGGAAAGGCCCACGCCAGCGCCTTCCCTTCTAAGCGAGACAAGATGAAGGTGACCTTGGTTAATTCATCTTGAAAGATGGAGGGTTGAACAGCAAACTGCATATAGCACTGGTTAATAAACCCTCTACACAGCTTGCAGTCACCATTGAAACGAGGCGGGGCTGGCAGGGCCAGTAGGGCTCTGGAGGAGGAGGTAGACGGCTGTGGCGGAGAGGAAGCCGTCGCTGGAACTGAGTTGCTGGGCATGGCATCTAGCCTTGTATGCAGACGCTCGAGGGAAGAGGCCAGAGCCTTGAGAAACTGTTGCTGCTCTTTTACCTTTAGGAGGAGTTAAGTTAGCCAGATAAGTTAACCAGGTAACTCAGATATTTAGATTTAGCCAGGAGATGTAGCCGGCTAAGTTTGGTCGGGCCAAAGAGCTGTCTAACTTTAAGACTATATTCAGTAGGGCGGCTGCACTCATGATTTTCAGGTTAAACCCCAAAGCCCTGATTGAGTGCAGAAAGTAGGGGGTTTTAAAGGTTTAACCTGAAAAACTCTGGATCTTTATTTGCAGCAGCCGGAGGAAGAGGCAGGAAAAAAGAATGGAGTTGCAAGTGGAGATCCATGGAAGGAGGAGGAAAGTTGGACCATGCCATGTCACAGTTAGAGGTAGCTAGCCAGGGTCCTGGTCTGTGCTGGAGAAGGATGCCCTGACCCATGTCAAAGGAAGCAGCAGCAGCAGCAGCCTGGCTGGGCCAATCCACGCCAGGCTGCCTTGTGACAAAGAAAAGGCAGCTGTCTGGCCTCCACGGAGTGGGAAGCGGAGGACTTTGGCCTGCTGTTACCATGGAACCCCAGTAAGGAAGTGGGGAGGAGATGTGGAGGGTGCTGGGTGGAGCTGGAAGAAGGATTCAGTGAAGGGATGGTGAGGTGGGATACAGAGGGAGATTGGGAAATGGTGTTTAGTGGAGGGATAGACAGTAGAGATGGGGGAGTTGGGGGCATAGGAGGAATGCAGAGGGAAGATGAACAGAGGGAAGGAAAGACTACAGAAGGGAGGAAACAAAAGAGACTGGGAAGCAAAGACAAGGGAGAAGAGATGAGATACCTGTGGAAGGGGGTGAGGGGGGGTGGGGATAAAAGAGAAAGAGAGAGAAGGAAAGAAGGAAGAGGAAAAGGAAATATGAGAAAAATAAACAGAGAAAAAACTAAAATAGAGAAAAAAGGAAGAGCAAAATAAATAATCCAGAGGTACACCACAAAGGCTGGGAAATGATGTTTTATCTATTTTTTTTAATTGAAAACTTTTCTGGAAAAATTCAGTAATTTATACTCTTGAATCTATAGATTTTGTAAACAAAGAATAAAATAAAATTGGATACATACCCAATTTCACTTCAATTAAGAAAACAACTCTCAAAAATCACATGCCCTCCTTATACAGTTCACAGGCACTAGAGGGCAGAGTTCACTGAGCTGCAGTGAGGCTTCCCGTAAAGCCCAGCCCCCGGTTTCCTGTGACAGCTCAGGGCTAGAACGGGCAGCATAGTTTCAGAAACTCCTGGGCATATCTGCAGAAACATCTTTTGCATATTAAATAATGGCAATTGTATTTTACATTACAAAAATAAAATAATGTTCCAACATTGCTTGTGTCTGTATAATTTGGTTTGGGTTATTTTATGGGTGGGGGAAAGGGAGGGGATCTCAGGGACGGGGAGAGGAGAAGGCGAGGGAAACAGAATCGGGGATAAGGAGAGAAGAGGGGGTAGATAACCAGGGACGGAGAAGAAGGTGAGATTGCCAGGGATGAGCAATGGAGAGGGAGAGGAAGAAAGAAACGTGGGTGGGTGAGGAAAGGGAGGGGGGATCTAGGATCGGGGTGGGAAGTTCTTGGATCTGCGATCAACCAATTCCCCCTCCCATCCCCCCCCCCACCCTTCACTCGCTCCAGCCAAACCCATTCTCATCCCCCCACCCCTTCCCTCACTCCCTCATCCACTTCACTTCTCATCCTGCCCCTCCTCACTCCCACAGCTTATCCCCTCTTCGTCTCCCCAGCTCCTCCTGAGCTCCCCAGCAAATTCCCTTCATTGCCCAGCCACTTTTCACCCCGCCAAGCTCCCTCACATTCCGAAAGCACCTCCTTAAACCTGACCTGTCTGCAGTCCTCAAGGAATGGACTTGAATACCACTGCCCTGGTCAATCTCCTTCCCGTCCACCCAAGCCCCTCCTCCCCCCCCAGCCAATTTCCCCTCCTTATCCCCCTGTCCATCCTCTTCTCATCCCCCCCCCAGCACGTCCTCACCCTACTCACAGTGCTGGCACAGACAGGGAGGAGTGGCAGCGGTGGCCGCAGGGCTCCTGCTTATTCTCCCCGTCCCCTCGCTGGGTCCGATATAGCGTGCGGTCATTTGAGGAAGACAGCGCAGCCACGCAACATGCTGTCCTTAGGAAATCATTCTGCAGAGTCTCCTGCTGCAAGTACCACAGTTTTTCTTTTGAGAAGTTACATGCGGTTTGCAAGATATTTGTTGGCCACCTCTGATTGAGCAGTCAATCTCTTACTGCTCAATCAGAGAGAGATAAAAAAAAAAAAACTACTCAGACTGAATTCATTGCTGGATAACCTCCTTGAAGCACTGACTAACTGAAGTGGGACACTGTAGGCTTCATTTTCGCCTTCTATTGAAGTATGTTGTCTGTATTTACAGTCTGCCTAATCCATGATGGAAATCTCAGGTTTTTGGGCTATTGGGAATCATATATTTTGTATGAATTCTGTGAGCTGGAATAGATATTCACATCCCGTGACATCTGGGGTCCAAATTGGAATTCTGACGTTTTAGCCTTTTTTCCCCTTTAATGCTCTTACTTTCCAGCATAAATACGCCAGGCATTATCAGGGCACTTGCAACAATCACGGGACCCAGGACTGATGTCTACACATTCAGAATCATTCTGGGTATCCTGCACCTGATGGATCCGTGAAAACCTTTCAAAGTGCTGGGTTGCCAGTTCCATATTCCTGAATGACTGCCATGCCAAAGGACAGTTCCAGCCCCAAAGCAAGGGTTGTAGTGTGCCTGGGAACGTCAGTTCTGCGTAGGAGAATGACTGCACCAAGTGTCCAGATGTGACAGTGGATCCCTTTGCTAAGTCTACAAAATAATCTTTTGGGACCCCAGACAGACCCCTCCCAGTGTCTCTGTTGTGGCGGTCTGTCTTGCTTCTGCTAAATTTCATATAGAAAGTCCTCAGCTTACAATGGATGGAGTTACAATTATTCAGTTTCAGCATTTCTAAATTGACACCCATTATCCAATTTTTAACACTTGTTTTGACTTTAAGGCACTCGAGTGTCTCCCAACAGGCACACACTGGTGTGCTGATGATCAGGGACTTCCTCTCCTCAAAATAGTATCAGTGCAATGTCCTGTAGGCATTTCTTGGCACTTTCCTGTTCAGACAAAAATACGTAACACTTTAAAATGTGTCGATGCTTTTTATAGTACTTTATGTTACTACATTTCAGCTTATTTTAGTGAAAATTGAGTATTGGACCCTGGTGTTAGAATTAATCCCTCCTTTATAATATTGTTCCTGTGCGACAACTGGTTTCAACTTACAACATTTCAACTTAAAACACAGTTTTCAGGAACCAATTGTGTCTCAAGTCTGAGGACTTCCTGTACCGTACCTAAAACATGAGGCAAGGTTCCAGGTACAATTCCACAGGCCAAAGATGAGACTCCTCATGCTAACTTCTGTGACAACTCATGCTAACCAAGATGGAATATTACAAAATGTCGATACTAGTGAAAAAAAACAAGATCAACTCAGCTGCTGAAACTGCTTAGAACTGTTTATAGTTCCTGTGTACGTGCAGACACTGCAAGGCCACTCTCCTGTTCCCCTGCTTTATAAAAACAATTGTAGACAAATCTCTTTGCAAAGTCAACGTTACTCTGCCCACAGTGCATGCATTGTGTTCCTGATTGACAGGGATGAAATCATCCACTGGCATTAGTAGTATGGGATCTATTTCACGTTTGGGTACTTGCTGGGTACCTGTATCCTGGACTGGCCACTGTTGGAAACAGGATGCTAAGCTTGATGGACCTTTGGTCTGACCCAAAATGGCAAATTCTTATGTTCTTATCATCCTTGAGAAACGCCGGAAAAAAGGTGTAAGAAATGAGACAAGCCAAAGGAACTTTAGAGTTATCATCATGCTATAAAAAGCACACATAGGCACTGACTTCTCATCTGACTTTCTCGCTGTCTGATCTATAGGAAGCAGTTGGTCAATTGCCAGAGGAAGCCCTAGCAAAACTTTGCTCTCTATTGACAAATCATCTGAGATCCCAAGTACATACAAATATCTAAATTTCTGTATACATATATGTTCTAATTTGATTGGTATTGTAATAATTACAATTGAATATAAATTTGTGTAATTTCTGGCCTCTGATTTCTAAATACTATTTTTTAATTTAGCATTTTTAGCACGGTTATCACCAATTTTCCTCACAAACTGGAAACATTAATGTTTATATTTATTGCATTTAATATACTGCATAGGTATACAATCCTAGCAGTTTACAAAAAAAAATACATAATTTCTTCAAAAACAAACAGAAAATAAATAAAATGCATAATTACATAAAGCAATAAATAATTATATATGTGTAACCCCACCCTGGGGAGCTTACCGCCCGCCGGCGAGGCCATAAGAGAATGTAGTCTCTCAGGGGCTGATATCACTCTGGCTACTTCTCTTCTCACTATCTCTTTCTCCAAGGTGTGGATCCTTTTTACGGGGGGAGAGAGTCAACTTTCAGGGCACCGACTGTTAAGAGTGACTTTCCTTCTATTGTCCCTGGGAGAGGGGTAGTTGTCCTCACTGTGTGCTATGGGTGCCAAAGAAACACTCAAGAGTCATTGGTTTAGTGTCCCAAAATGAAAGTCTTTACTGTTGAAAACACGGCTGAAGGGTGGCACAACAACTTAATCTTCAGCACCACAGCATTTCCTTTCCCTCTATCTCTGCATGGGTCTCCTATACCAGGGTCAGGGAAACATCCACCCGCCAGGGCATGGAAACGTGAAGCTGCCCGGTATACATGGGAGCCTTGTGTGGGCAGGAAAAACCCCTCCAGCACCGGTAAAAAAAAGTTTAAACACAGTCTCTGCACAGAGAGTTCAATTCTCCCAGGGGAAGGCTCCATTTGGGTGTCCTCAAATATTTTAACTTGTTCTTACTCACAATTAGCTGTTCTCCATCTCCATCTTGATCTTTTCCTTTCTTGCTTAATCGTTGCCCCCTTATGGATCCCAGATGGGTGAGGTCCTCCCGGAAACAGCAGCCCCAGCTGCTCCTTTGATGGGTTGGAGAGAGAGGCTAGAAAAAACTTTCAATCAAAAATCTTCTTTCCCCCGGGGGCAGGTCTTCCCTCTCCCTGGGTGCCCCAAACACAGGGGTTCCCCCATGCTCTGCGTCCAGGAGAGGCCCCGGTGTCTCACAAGGCTCTTACCACAAAAAAAAGTTTCAAAGTCCCAAAACTTAACCCAGGACAACCTCTCTGCACCTATGGAGTTACAGAAGTAGAGTTCCCTAACCAAACCCAAAGGGTCCCAAGCAGATGGGATCCCAGTCCTCCAGGCAGGCCACAAAATCCAAGTCAGATAAAATCTCCAACCTTCCTCCAAAACAGTAAACCATACTGCTTGCCCCCAAGCTCTCTGTAGAAAGCTGCTCATAAACCTCACAGAAGGGGCCGACCACTCCAGCACTCTCAAAGGATGGATCCTCCCCTAATTATCCCTCACTGACTGCACTAGGACTTTCCCAGGGCTTACTGGTAACAGAACTGTACTGCCCGATACATAAAATTCAAGGTAAATAATCAAGAATTAAAACAAAAATTATGTAGCCCTAAAATAAAATTACAGCCATTCTTTAAGATCTATAAAAGAGATATCCCAACCAGTCTTTAAAGGCCTGAGAAAATAATCAGGCCTTTACACTTTTCCAAAACTGAGCTGATTTTGCATATCTTCTAAACTGAGTTGACTCTAACTCTCAGAGAGTCATAAGAGACCCTGCTGGATCTTAGAATGGAACCCAGCATCTCAACATTCAAGAAAAGACTCAAGACGTGGCTGTTCACGCAGGCCTTTGCTAACTCCAACATTACTTAACTCCCTTCAATCAACATACTTCGCTAGTAATAGCATTAATAGCCACCCCTTATAATGTTATTATATATATTTATAATTATCTGATCTTCATTTTCCTTCTTACTCCAAGTTATTGATTCCCTGTTACATGTAACTGCTTTTCTGCACTATTGTTCAAATTGTAAAGTTTATTTTAATTGCACCCCTGTTTCTTGTGAACCAGCATGATGGGACTATCGTCTTGAATGTTGGTATATAAAAAAAACTTAAATAAATAAATAAATAAATAATAAATAAAAAAAGGATCTATAACAACAATATTGATGGAGACTGCGGGCATACTACTATTGTTTACAAAAAGTAATGTTAATTAGTGCTAAGTAGTACTGGTGTGATGGATATGATAAAGTAGGGACTCTGGGAGTACCAAAAGGAATACCAGGTGGCTGTGACAAAGGAAAGAAATCCTCGGAGCAAGGTAAAATGGAGGGAAGGGAAACTACAAGTCCCATCAGGCCTGCTGGCTGGGAGATTGAAGGGAGCTCTGAGGGTGGGTGGGTCAAAGTCCCTCCCACCTGAACACAGGTAGGGCAATAAAAGACAGGAAGGAAGAATGTGGTTTCCCCCCTTAGAACAGCCATAGAGTAGAAACCGAAGGACAGCACGGAAGCAAGCTGGGCTACAAGGAAGTAAACCCAAGAGAGTAGAAAGAAGGACATGGGTCCCTGGTCAAATAAGGCTACTAAGTAGCATTACAATGTCGGGGTGAGACACTGCAGAGTTGCTGAAGAGAGGGAGAGAGAGCGTGGAAAAGACTCTGCAATTAAAGTAACTGACATGATTTGCAACTGTTTTATTGCTGCTGCATGGCAGGCACTGCACAAGTAGGGTAAAGACAGTGAAAGAACATTTTGTCCCTTTAACGGATGGTACATAGGTATACGGACTTTGGAAAAGACTGATAAAATGTTAGGGGTAGATCTTAAAAAAATACGCGATCGCGTAACTTTTGTTCGCTGGATTTTATAAGATACGCGCGTAGCCGCGCGTATCTTATAAAATCCGGGGTCAGCGCGCGCAAGGGGGTGCACATTTGTGCAACCTGCGCATGCCGAGCCCAGCGCGCGCTGCCTGTTCCCTCCGAGGCCGCTCCGATTTCGGAACGGCCTCGGAGGGAACTTTCCTTTGCTCTCCCCCCACCTTCCCCACCCTCCTTGGGCAAGTCACTTTATCCTCCATTGCCTCAGGTACAAATTTAGATTATAAGCCCTCTGGGGATAGGGAAAATACCTACAGTACCTGAATGTAATCCACTTTGAAGCACTGAAAAAAAAATGTGAAAAGTGGAATATAAATAAATTAAATTATTAAGAATTCAGGTTCTCAGCCACCAACTCTAATGTTCCTGGACAGATCTTCCACAGTGCTAGAAGTGCCTTGGTGCTGCACAGACTCCATCCAAGCTATGGTTCTCAGTAACATTTTATCAGTCTTTTCCAAAGTCCTTATACCTATCTACCATCCGTTAAAGGGACAAAAGAGTTAGAGTTAGAGTCAACTCAGTTTAGGAAGTGGGAGTTGCAAGCAGGCTGCGGTTATGTTGTACAAAACCCAGCAATCAGTACAGATTGCTCTGAGGTTTTTCCAAAATTTTGGGCCAGGATCCTGCGGTGAGGAATCATGGGACAAAGCACAAGCTGTGTTTTGAGAGAGGAATAGCATTCAAGAGGTGTGGACATCACATTTAGGATTAATATACTTTTATGCAGTAAATGTTTGGTACTTTGGGTTTTCTTTTCTTGAGTTCTTTGTAAACCTTCTAAACCTCAAGAGGTGTTCCTGATTAGAACCTGAGAGAGCTAAAAGTAAGGCAGAAAAAGGGTTTCTTTTGCATACCCATATTCAGGCCGATACAGAAAGAAACGCGGGAGAGCGGGCGAGTGGCCAGTGTCCTGTGCGTGTGATACAGTAAATAAAAATATGCTAATTAGAGCCCGTGGTAAAAGGAGGCGCTAGGGACCCTACCGCATCCCTAGCGCCTCCTTTTTGACAGGAGCGGCGGCTGTCAGCGGGTTTGGAAACCGGACGCTGGCAAAATTGATCGTCCGGTTTTCAACCTGCGAGCTGCGGGCCGATTTTAAATTTTTTTATTTTAAATTATTTTTTACTTTTGGGACCTCCGACTTAATATCGCTATGATATTAAGTCGGAGGGTGCACAGAAAAGCAGTAAAAACTGCTTTTCTGTGCACCCTCCGACTTACTTTCCCAGTGCTGAGAGAAATTAACGCCTACCTTTGGGTAGGCGCAAATTTCTGAAAGTAAAATGTGCGGCTTGGCTGCACATTTTACTTTCTGAATCGCGTGGGAATAACTAATAGGGCCATCAACATGCATTTGCATTTTGTGGGCACTATTAGTTTCGGGGGGGGGGGGGGGGGGGGGGGGGTTTGGACGTGCGTTTTCGGCGCGCTATTACCCCTTACTGAATAAGGGATAAAGCTAGCACGTCGAAAACGCGCGTCCAACTGCGGGTTAACAGTGCGCTCCGCTGGAGCGCAATGTACTGTATCAGCCTGATTGCTTGCTAAGGATCTAGATTCAGAGTTATGATACAGAAGTTCTCAATTCAGTTCAATAAAAATTTTCTAAGCCAGGGATTTTAAACAAGGGACCGCATGTGACATTTCAAATCACCGAGATTGCCAGGGGCCTGTCCCCTTGGAATTTTGATGAAAGAAATGAGATGGGGGCTGGGCCACTTCTCCCTTGCAGTCTGGCCTTTTCTGTGATTTGAACTGCAGGGGGAGGGAGAGGCAGGTGACAGGAGAGGCAACTCTGTCACACCCCTAGAGCTTCTACCACTGCTTCTTCTCTACTTCAGCAACTGGGTTTTACATGTGTAAATGCACTTAGCACAGGTAAGTGGCTTTTGAAAATTGCTACGATAGTAGGTTACATTTACATGCATAACTAAGAACATAAGAAATTGCCATGCTGGGTCAGACCAAGGGTCAATCAAGCTCAGCATCCTGTTTCCAACAGAGGCCAAACCAGGCCACAAGAACCTGGCAATTACCCAAACACTAAGAAGATCCCATGCTACTGATGCAATTAATAGCAGTGGCTATTCCTTAAGTAAACTTGATTAATAGCAGTTAATGGACTTCTCTTCCAAGAACTTATCCAAACCTTTTTTGAACCCAGCTATACTAACTGCACTAACCACATCCTCTGGCAACAAATTCCAGAGCTTTATTGGGCGTTGAGTGAAAAAGAATTTTCTCCGATTAGTCTTAAATGTGCTACTTGCTAACTTCATGGAATGTCCCCTAGTCCTTCTATTATTCAAAAGTGTAAATAACCGAGTCACATCTACTCGTTCAAGACCTCTCATGATCTTAAAGACCTCTATCATATCCCCCCTCAGCCATCTCTTCTCCAAGCTGAAAAGCCCTAACCTCTTCAGCCTTTCCTCATAACTCTTTGAAAATTCACCTGACAGTGTCTTGCGGTGATGGCCATGCATCTATGCAAATTTGGGATGCATGTACTTCCCTTCCTGGACAACTGGCTGGTCAAGGACACATCTCAAGGAGATGCTAAAAAAACAATGAGCAAAAGCATCCGGGTGTTGGAGTGCTAAAGTTCATTTTCAATTACCCCAAATCAATTTTGAGCTCATCATTTCAACTGAAATTTATTGGAGCTCTGTTAGATACAAGTCAAGCAAAGGCCTTTCTCCCACAAGAAAGGATTACCATATTGTTGTCTGCTGCAGAGAAGATAAAAATGAGTTTGCAGATGCCAACATGAATCCCTAGCAAGGCACATGTTGAAGTTGTTGGGTCTCATAGCTTCAACCGTGCATGTTATTCCTCTGGCGAGTCTTCATGTGAAAAAAGCCCAGTGGACCCTAAGATCTCAGTGACATCAAAGCACTCAGGATCTCTGAGACAATATCCGCACCACTCAGCCTCTGAGCAACACTTTGTCCTGGTGGCTGATTCAATCTGGCCAAAAGAATTCCCTTCCAAATTCCTCTGGTTCAAATTGTCCTAACCACAGATGCATTCAATCTGGGCTGAGGAGCTCATATAGAGGGGTTCCTTACATAAGAACATGCCATACTGAGTCAGACCAAGTGTCCATCAAGCCCAGCATCCTGTTTCCAACAGTGGCCAATCCAGGCCATAAGAACCTGGCAAGTACCCAAAAACTAAGTCTATTCCATGTTACTGTTGACAGTAATAGCAGTGGCTATTTTCTAAGTCAACTCAATTAATAGCAGGTAATGGACTTCTCCTCCAAGAACTTATCCAATCCTTTTTTAAACACAGTTATACTAACTGCACTAACCACATCCTCTGACAACAAATTCCAGAGTTTAATTGTGCATTGAGTGAAAAAGAACTTTCTCCGATTAGTTTTAAATGTGCCACATACTAACTTCATGGAGTGCCCCCTAGTCTTTCTATTATCTGAAAGAGTAAATAACCAATTCACATCTACCCGTTCTAGACCTCTCATGATTTTAAACACCTCTATCATATCCCCCCTCAGCCGTCTCTTCTCCAAGCTGAAAAGTCCTAACCTCTTTAGTCTTTCCTCATAGGGGAGCTGTTTCATTCCCCTTATCATTTTGGTAAGGGGAATGGAACAGGGCCTCTAATCTGCTTAGGAAAAGTATCATCAGATTTACTTCCTCAAGCTAAGGACAGTATGGTACGCTCTAAAGGCTTTCACAGATCAGTTATCCAACAAAGTTGTCCTCATCCAAATGGACAATCGGGTACCAATGTTTTACATTAACAGGCAGGCAGGAACAGCTTGTAACTCCTGTGTCAGTAAACTGCCCAGATGTGGCACTGGGCCATTTGATCCTCAGAGCAGGAAAGGAGAATGTACTGGTAGACAGGCTGAGTTGGGTCCTGGAACCTCATGAACAGTCCCTGGATAAGGGAGTAGCAAATCAGATATTTCCCAGATGGTGCATACTTGTGGTAGATCTGCTTGCATCCCCTCTGAACAGAAAAGTCCAGACTTTTTGTCCAGGAAAGGGCTGCATGGCAAACTAGCCTCAGATGCCTTTGCCCTGGATTGGGATTTAGGATTTCTGTATGCCTATTTTCTAACTCCTCAGGTGGCGAAGACCTTGCTGAAACTCAGAAGGGACTGGGGAACTATAATACTGATAGCTCCTTATTGGCCAAGAAAGATTTGGTTTCTACTCCTAAGGGAGATGTACATCAAAGTTCCAGTTAGATTGGAGAATTCGCCAGTGATCATCACTTAAGATCGAGGGCTGCTACTACACTCCAACATAGGGTCCCTAGCCCTCAGAGCCTGGATGTTGAAAAGGTAGCACTGCAACCCCCGCATATGTCTGAGGATGTGTCTTATATTCTCTGTCTTCTAGGAAGGAGTCCATGAGGAAATCTGATATATGTTATGAGACAGACTCTAGGTCTTTTCTCCTCCTCCCCACAAAAACTGCTTATGCTTTCTACACTGCTCTGAGCATGGTTTAAAGAACAGTTCCTTTCGGGTTCACCTTATTGCCATTGGTGCTTACCACCAACATGCAGAAGGTGAATCTATTGCCGTACAGCCTTTAATTGTCTGTTTCAGGCACAGCTTGCCTGAATTGAAGCCATCCATCAAATCTTTTGCTGTGTTATAGAACCCCAATGTGTTATTAAACCAGATGATGAAAGCTCCCTTCGAGCCTCTACAGATTCCTGTGAGCTGAAGCACCTGACATAAAAGGTTGTATTTTTGGAGGCGGTCGATTCTGCACGCAGAGTCAGTGAGCTCTAGGCCTAGACTTATCTATCCACTTTATTCTAAGTTTTTCGGCCTTCCACTTTAACCAGTCAATCATCCTTCCAACATTTTTTCCCAGGCCACAAAAGGTGAACAGACATTGCACAGTCTGGATTAAAAGAACGCCTCAGCTTTCTACCTGGAGCAAACTGAAGGCCACCCAGCTTTTTCTTTCCTTTGACACCAACAAACCTGGAATTGCCATTGCCGAGCGCACTCTCTGTAATTGGCTAGCAGACTGCATCTCCTTCTGATATGCCCAGGTAGGTCTGAATTAGTGTCAAAGCACTGATAAGAGAGGCAGCGGAATGCCTTTGTGGTTGGGGGTGGGGGAGAGGGGAGAGGGGAGCACCAAGCAAATCAACCAATCTTCACCTTCAAATCTACCCCCAGCCCCCACCATCAATTTCTTACTGTTTCCAGTTAATGCCATTCTTTCTTACATACATTCTTCGTGTAAAACCTAGAATATAATTATTCATTCCCAGACCAACCAATAAAAAGCTTGATGCTGGAAAATCAGACATAGTGGTTAAGGAGAAAATGACAAAAACAAAATTACTAATACAAGTATCAGTACTAAGCAACTATTCTGTACTATGTATGGACAGAGAGCTCATCAAGTACCAAGAAATGTAATCAGAGACCAAGAAAATGTGGCCTAAAGATCCAGAAGCAGTCCTAATTGTTTGGGCACTATTCTCCTGATTAAAAAGCACTTCCAAGCTCACCTTGATAGGCTGACTGTATATCTTAGTCCATACGAGCTTCAGAAAGAAGCCGTTTGGCACAATTAAAATTTTAAGAAGAGCACTAGCAGAAAATGTGAAAGAGGGAAATCCAACATACCCTGGTTTAAGAGTGAGGTTCGTTCTAGTCATTGTATGTGCAAGACAAACCCAATATAAATCCTGTACCTCCAGTTCTGTAAATATATATATATATATATATATATATATATATTTAATTGGCTTCCTTGCGATATTCGACATTGTACGCAGCTAAATTCTAGCCGCATAACCAGAATTTAGCCGCATAAGTTGGGGGCATTCTGGGAGGCGTTTCTGGGTAGAGCAGAGTTAGTCGCATAAGTTAATATTGGAATATCGGAGTTAGCAACTTTAACCTATGTGGCTCTATTTGGTCAGGCTATAAGGATGTCCTAAAGTTAGCCGGTTAGACAAAATCGGCTAACTTTAAGATAGCTGGGTATATTCAGCAGTGCGACCGTGCCACCCTGATAGTTAGCCAGATATGTTTATCCAGCTAACTAGCTGAGCCACACAGCGGCTGAAAATGGACCCCATTGTGAAATAATATAAAATCCTACAAAAAAAGAGAAACACTTAGGACATATGTAGCAAACCTGCCGTAGTATAGCAACCCACAACGAACCCACAGCAACAATTCTACCTATCAAAAGACAGTACTGCAAATATTTACCCTGGGCCCTACAAAGGCAATACACCTTCTGTTGGGAAAACACAATAAACAAAACTGTTACAGATCCTTACACACTAGTAGAATACCTCAGCTCAGTCAAAATTGCAGAACACAGAAAAATCTTCACCAAATACAAAACAGCTGACAACAAATTACAAATGTGCAAACAAAACTGAAATGGAAACCCCAAGAAACCAGACTCTGGCATGCATACAAAACTGAAAAAGAAGAAACACCGTTTAAGCCAAGCTCCCATTGTTGCTAGAGCTGCCAAGCTCTTGCCATCATTCTTGTAGAGAATGGGGATTGTTATATTTTATTACACTCACTCTACTATCCACAGGGGCTTGATGGCCCCCAACATAATATCTTTCGCCACCTTAAGCCCCACAACCCATTGTGGTACTTTACCTCTCCCAGCTCAGCCTCAGTGCCCAGCACCATCACTTTACTCTGCACAGTATCCTCTGTGCACAGCAGCCAAGTCATCCAGCCGCCAGCCCTGACCCCTCTACAACAGCCAGTCTGCCTCAACCACCCACAGTCACCCCCCCTCCCAGACAGACACCAGCCTTGAATGACCCCCACAGCCTCCAGCCTCAACCCCTTCCCACAGCCAGCCAGTATTGACCCCACCCTACTCAGTCTCTAGTCATGGACCCCCTCCAGCCTCAGACCTCCAGCAAGCCTCCAACCTAAGAGCTCCCTTCCCCATCAAGCCTCTAGCTTCAGACTCCCTTCCCCAGCAAGCTTCAGCTCCCCTCTTTCCCCAGGAAGCCTCTAGCCTCAGAACCCACGATCTCAGCAGACTTATAGCTTCAGATTCCTCTCTTCCCCAGCAAGCTTCAGATCCTCTCTTTCCCCAGGAAGCCTCTAGCCTCAGAACCCACTATCTCAGCAGACTTATAGCTTCAGATTCCTCTCTTCCCCAGCAAGCTTCTGGCTTTAGACCCCCTCCTCCCCAGCAAGCCTCTAGCCTCGGAGCCCCCTTCCCCAGCAAGCTTACAGCTTCAGACATCTCTCGTCCTTAGCAAGACATTCCCTTACCTATATTCTCACTTGCTCTCTGCTCAGGAAATGCTGGTGCCAGCGGCATCGCATGGTTTTCCTCATGTCTCATGAGATAAGCAGAGAACCATAGCAACAGCTCTTCTGGAATGGCAGCCCAAAAATTGAGTCAAGAGAGGGAGTTCTATTCTGATGCTTATACATCGTCAGACTCCATGGAGGAGATCTGCAAAACTGTGGCATGGAGTTTTCTCCACACATTCCCTGGGGTATCTGTTGTGGACCCTTGGACTGAGGCGGGATTGGCTCTACCTGCAGGTTCCCGCCGTCGGCAGGTGGACCCAGGTGAAACAGTGGCTGCTGGAGGGGTACTTTACAACATTTTCACTACGATTGTAGTTGTGATATTCAATTTGTTTTGATTGTTGTCTGGAAAGGTATGGGTGTAGTGTGAATGTTAGGGTGGTGTGGTCTATGATTGTGGAAGTGATTTTATGGTGTGCATATTCATAGATTTCTAATAGAAAAGGTGTAGGGCACATGTGTAGGGATTGTTTACAGAACTTTCTTTGTGTTTGTTTAAAAACCGATTTATGTAAAAAATGATACTTTAATTTTGAAGCATTTATAATGAAAGTGTTTTGTGCTTGGATTTGTGACCCCTTAAGCTATTCTAATATTCACCAGTCAAGAGAGATATGACCTTTGCTGCTCTATTTAGACAGAAGGTCGACATCGCAAAGTTGCAAGAGATTCATCTCAGTGATATAAAGCATGGAAAAGTAAGTTGATGGTGGGCGGGTAACTCATTCAGGGCTTCGTTTGATAGAAGGAAAGCAGGCATTGTCATTCTGTGTAGAAAACGGGTGAACTTTGTGTCACAAATTGTGATTGCTGATCCAGAAGGGCATTTCTTAATGTTAAGGGTAAATTAAGGGGGGAAACTCTAGTACTGTGTAATGTTTATGCCCCCAATAACTACGATCATAGTTTCTTTTAATACATTGCTGGGGAAATTAAATTCATATAATGCCTATCCAACAGTGTGTGGGGGTGACTTTAACATTAGGACATAAGAACATGCCATATTGGGTCAGACCAAGGGTCCATCAAGCCCAGCATCCTGTTTCCAACAGTGTCCAATCCAGGCTACAAGTATCTGGCAAGTACCCAAACACTAAGCAGATCCCATGCTACTAAAGCTGGTAATAAGCAGTGGATAGGTCTGGCAGATCTTAAAGTGGACAAATTTCAAGATATAAGGGTATCTCTTTATTATTTAATCATCTAAATATCTTGGACATCGGGCAAGCTCTTCATCCACAGGAATGAGATTACACACACATCTCCCGAGCGCATGCTACACAATCTAGAATCAATTACTTTTTACTTTCACAACAGTGTTTTTCTAAAGTAAGTTCTGCAGTCACTGGCCCCCTTGAAATTTCAGATCACACTATGAGCTGGCTAGATCTATAATGGAGTGAACATTGGGATAGTACTTGACTATGGAAATTCCCTTTTTTAGGAAATTTTAGTGAAAAATGTGCCAAGTTTCAGGAACATACTTTTGAGCGTATGTCCACACTGGCACTTTTTTGGGAAGCAGCCAAGGCCATCATGTGAGGCAAGATTATTGTCTTTATGATAAAATATAAGAGGGATTTAGATAGCAAAGTCCTTAGATTGGAAAAATAAAGTTTAAAATTATAAATTACTCCTAGCCGCTAAATGTACAGAGGAAGTGAGACCAACTATTTTGCCTCTTATTACAGTTCGGCTTTCTCCCAACTTCCCCACTACCAGAGGTCCTGAGCGAGCCTCGCTCACAGCTGTGCAAGTTACCTCCTCGCTGATCATGACACCTCAGTTCCGGCCCTACTTAATTCAGCCTATCCATTCTCTCAGTGCGTCAATGACTCACCTCGGCTTGCTGACCTGGCCAGCCTGGCCTTGTTGTTCTGCCTTGTCTTGTGGCCAATCCTGGCCTTCTACCTTGCCATGCAGACTACTTTGGTCTTCTACTTTGCATGGTGGAATTCCAGGCCTACCTGCCTTGCTCTGGGCCTTTCCAGGCTTCCCGGCCATGCTCTGTGGCCTTTCAGGTCACCTAGCATGCTTGGTGCCCTCTTGGGCTTTCCTGCTCTACCTTGCGGCAGGTTCACTTAGCCTGCTTTGAGCCCTATTTGGGTTTTCTTGTTTCCTGTTGCCTGTCTTGTCTTGTCCTTGTCGAGTCTTGTCCTGCACTGCCCAGTCCAGTTCCTTGTATGCTTTCCCAGGCCTTGCCCTTGCCTCTGGTCCAGGCCTTCCCTCAACTCCAGCCTTGCCTCCAGCCATGCAGGTATCTAGTCCCAGCTCCCAGTCTGTACCATGTTCCAGCTCTCAGCTGGTACTGTGATCCCACCCTGCCTATATCCAGCTCCTGTCTACCCTCAGTACCAGCCCTGCTTCCAACTCTGCCTGCATCTAGCTTGTCTGTCCTCAATACCAGTCCAACCTCCAGCCCTGTTTGTATCCAGCTCCCAGCCTGTGTCTGAATCCAGCACCAACCATGAAGTTCTCTAGAAGGCAAATCCTACTGGTCCAAAGAACCCAAGGGCTCAACCTGTGGGGGAGGGGCCGGTTAGGCGGAAGACAACCTACAGTCCTGCCCTGCAGCCCTGCTGTGAAAATGCTCATCTCCAGATCATCGCCCCGTGACACTTCACAGCCAGCTTTAAATTCTTTAATACACCAAAGGACCAAAAAATCTATTTTTTACTATAAATTTAAACTGTTTCAATATGGGAACAAATCAGGCAAAATGTTGGCTTCTCCAGTTAAGAAATGGGATAAAAATTTATAACAGCTGTTAAAGATAACATAGGTGCACTAGTCAGTTCTAAGAAACAAACAAATACATGTTGTGTTCTTAAACTTTTTCTGTGATCTATATACCAAAGTGGCAGTGAATCCGGATCTTATACAGCAATATCGGAATGAAATTCACATGCTCCATTTAACTGAAGTGCAGATAGATAGACTAAATGAACCTAATACTATTCAGGAAATCCAATTGGGAATTCAACATGCTAAACTTTACAAAGCCCCTGGTCTTGATGGGTTTGGGTAGAGTTTTATAAATTATTCATGAGTCAAGTGACTGTTCTGTTGGCTGCTAAGTAGGAGGCTTCTAGGAAAAGTAAAAAGTCATGGGATAGGTGGCGATATCCTTTCGTGGATTACAAACTGGCTAAAAGACAGGAAACAGAGAGTAGGATTAAATGGACAATTTTCTCAGTGGAAGGGAGTAGGCAGTGGAGTGCCTCAGGGATCTGTACTGGGACCCTTGCTTTTCAATATATTTATAAATGATATGGAAAGGAATATGGCGAGTGAGGAAATCAAATTTGCAGATGATACAAAATTGTTCAGAGTAGTTAAATCACAAGCGGCTTGTGATAAATTGCAGGAAGACCTTGTGAGACTGGAAAATTGGGCATCCAAATGGCAGATGAAATTTAATGTGGATAAGTGCAAGGTGATGCATATACGGGCGGATTTTAAAAGCCTTGCTCGCGTAAATCCGGGCGGATTTACACGAGCAGGGACTTGCGTGCTGGCGCGCCTATTTTCCATAGGCCGCCGGCGCGCACAGAGCCCCGGGATGCGCGTAGGTCCCGGGGTTTTCTGAAGGGGGCGTGTCGGGGGCGGGGCCGAACGACGTGTCGTTTTGGGGGCGGGCCCGGGGGCGTGGTTTCGGCCCGGGTGTTCCGGGGGCGTGGCCTCGCCCTCCGGAACCACCCCCGGGTCGGGTCTCGGCGCGCCAGCAGCCCGCTGGTGCACGTGGATTTATGTCTCCCTCCGGGAGGCGTAAATCCATGGATAAAGGTGGGGGGGGGGTTTAGATAGGGCCGGGGGGGTGGGTTAGGTAGGGGAAGGTGAGGGGAGGGCGAAAGAAAGTTCCCTCCGAGGCCGCTCCGATTTCGGAGCGGCCTCGGAGGGAATGGAGGCAGGCTGCGCGGCTCGGCGCGCGCCGGCTGCCCAAAATCGGCAGCCTTGTGCGCGGCGATCCAGGATTTTATGATACGTGCGTATCTTATAAAATCCAGCGTACTTTTGTTTGCGCCTGGTGCGCCAACAAAAGTACGCGAACGCGCTTTTTTAAAAAATCTACCCCATAGGGAATAATAACCCATGCTATAATTACACAATGTTGGGTTCCATATTAGAAGCTACCACCCAGGAAAGAGATCTAGGCGTCATAGTGGATAACACATTGAAATCGTCAGTTCAGTGTGCTGCGGCAGACAAAAATCAAACAGAATGTTGGGAATTATTAGAAAGGGAATGGTGAATAAAACGGAAAATGTCGTAATGCCTCTGTATCGCTCCATGGTGAGACCGCACCTTGAATACTGTGTACAATTCTGGTCACCGCATCTCAAAAAAGATATAGTTGCAATGGAGAAGGTACAGAAAAGGGCAACCAAAATGATAAAGGGGATGGAACAACTCCCCTATGAGGAAAGACTAAAGAGGTTAGGACTTTTCAGCTTGGAGAAGAGACGGCTGAGGGGGGATATGATAGGTGTTTAAAATCATGAGAGGTCTAGAACAGGTAAATGTGAATCGGTTATTTACTCTTTCAGATACTAGAAGGACTATGGGGCACTCCATGAAGTTAGCATGTGGCACATTTAAAACTAATCGGAGAAAGTTCTTTTTCACTCAATGCACAATTAAACTCTGGAATTTGTTGCCAGAGGATGTGGTTAGTGCAGTTAGTGTAGCTGTGTTTAAAAAAGGATTGGATAAGTTCTTGGAGGAAAAGTTCATTGCCTGCTATTAATTAAGTTGACTTAGAAAATAGCCACTGCTATTACTAGCAACAGTAACATGGGATAGACTTAGTTTTTGGGAACTTGCCAGGTTCTTATGGCCTGGATTGGCCACTGTTGGAGACAGGATGCTGGGCTTGATGGACCCTTGGTCTGACCCAGTATGGCATGTTCTTATCAGATCTCTCACCTCTCCCCAACGTGCTCAGTATACAGAGCACACTAATGCATTCATGTGTGGATCTTCTCCCAGTAGCACTGCCATACCATACCATTCAGCATGCCTTTGTGTTTAAGCTTGTATATCAGCTGCTCTATCTGCTTGCACCATACCTCCAGGGGGAGAGCTTGCTTCCATAAAAGTGCTACGGTAAATCTCCCAGCATGCAACAAATGATCTGCGAGGATATACTTTGAGGTGGAGAGGCTCCTGTCACATCAATACAAAAGGGTAAGCATATGATCAATTTCAAACAAAACCTAATATATACATTAAAAGATTTTTTTTATTTTAAACAGCTTATAAAATAATTTTATTTCAATATTTAAATTTATGCTGACAATCAAAAGACACCAATATTGTTTACCAATACGTTTTCATAACAAAATATGAACGATATCACACTGATACAGACATACAAAATAAGACATAAAAATGGAGACTATTCTACCATATCACATGTAACCAATCACACTTCCACATCCATAAAAAAGAATAAAAACAAAAAATAAAATCTAGAAAAGTACAATACTATATTAATCACCAAATTCTAACAGGTACATAAACCCTTTTTCAGGGAAAAGACCAAGTTTCAATCCAATTCCTTAGTACGTAAATGCTTCTTGAAGGGACAAGCAGATCTCTAATTCAGCCCATAGATCTTTATATGGAAAATGATCCTCAAGTTTGCATCCTAAATGTAGATCTTCATAAAGAACAACATCCCTTCTTAAGAACGAAATCCTGACTAGGGCCCAAGTTTTGCTTCACACAATGAGGCTGCTTCAGGGGAATGACTCCAAATATGGAATATCAGAAGGCCAAGGCATAATACTTAAACCAAAATCAGTCGGCAGGAATCTCTAGTAAATATTCTTTTACTGATTCTACAAACAGCATTAGATTTAATGGTTCACCTTCAACAATTAAATCACAAAAAATGGCAGATCGATGTTATATTCAGATATCCAAAGATTTTAAAATACCATTTATCGCAGTGAACAAAATCTTCAGAGGCACTTATGCATCAACATTCACCGCCAATAACGTCACCCACTGTTTGCTTGCGTCAGACAGGAGACCTTAGGATGCCAAAGTTAAACAGAAAAACTGCTATTGAATCCGACCGAAAAGACTTTGCACAGGAAGTATCATTAACACAGAGCCGCACTGGGTTTCATATACTTACCCTTTTGCATTGATAAGATATCTCTGTAGGGGAGTATTCTATTCTTAGCCAACAGTTTTTCTTTACGAGACTCCTGATGCCCATAACCCCAATAAACGCAACTCCGGAGTGAGAGCCAGCTTCAACGTCAGCGCACTGGAACAAAAAGATAGAACTAACATCCCTCCCCCCACCCCAATCCAAGTTCCATGACCTTCCACCTGGATGCAGAAGGTGACCATCAAGTGAGAGAAACCTAAACTTGTAACACAGTGGCATAACTGTAAATAAATGAAATAATATTCAGGCTGAAGGCTTTGGATTATTTAAAAACAGAAAAAAATATTTGAGCAGAAGATTTTTACATTTCAAAAACTAGGTAGCTAAAAGTATAAATAAGCCTTGGCATATTTTACAGTTGCACTCAGTATTTCAAGAAAGACCCTTAATAGCCTCTCAAAGAGGAAGGAACATTAAAGATCAAGGGGTAAGATCCCAGTTCCTGCATCAGGTTGTGGAGGATTCATCGGCAGAAAAGGGTCACTTTTGCATATGGAAGCTGTTCTGTGTGTGCACAGGCTCACACTAATATAAATCTGCCTCTTAATAAGTTGCATTTTTATAAAAACCCAAGGTGAGAACAACTTGTACTACCAGTAAGGTTGTATATTTGATTTGGTGACCCTGTAAACTATTATATGTTGGGAAAACCTGCCAGATTGTAAAAATGCGTATGCTGGAACACTGTAGTGCTTTTAAATGCCAAAGACTTGAAGCACCATTAGTAGAACATTGTTCGCAGCAGAACCGTGTTTTTGAAGATCTGTTTTTTATAGTGTTAGAAGAACCTAAAATAAACAAACAGGGGGGCAATTTGTATCCTTGCTTGTTACAATGAGAACAGAAGTGGATTTTCATGTTACAGACAATAGTCCCAATAGGGTTAAATAAAGACAATGATTGCTCGATGTTTTTTTTGGAACGTGATGATGAAACAGCATTTGATTGGTCTAGCATGTAGGCTTGTTTCCCTTTAAATTGATGATGGTGATAGTGTTAGAATGAGCGAGTCGCCATTTTTTGCAGAGTTCATTTGAGAGGAAGGCCGATGGTTTGAAGGTAGGAATCCCCTGAATAATAATCTTTTAAAATTTTACTGTTTGGGAATTGTACGGTAGTTATATGTGATTGTATTTGTTTTGATGAAGGTATCGGAGGTTGCCAAAACACTGACAGTGTTGGGATCGTGTTTCAGTATTTGAGTATGAAAGGAGTGGGTTATAAGACCTAAGTAATATTATAATATAAAAATATTTTTAGTAGATTTAATAAAAAGTAAATGGTTTTAGGATAAATCTTGGTAACAGTACATAATGGTTGATGATACTGGTTGAAGCCCATTGTAGGCAAGAGCCTATAGATTAAAACTGACAAGCATTTATATTTCTGATACCATTTTTCCCAAGTAAGTATTTAGTTTTTGAAATTTTCTGCTAGAATAATTTTTTCTATTTTTAAATATTTGTAATCAAGCTATTGTTCTGGGTTTTGTTTGGAATTAAGAGAAGGTTTGGAATGCCAACATTGTTCCATTTTGCTGATCACATGACAGAGTTGAGTAATGCTCTTGGATGCCCATGAGCTAAACATTTTGTAATGAAATCCTGGAGAAAAATTCAAATTACCTTGAATCGGTAGCTGAGGAGAAATTTCACAGGAATGTTCCAACTTCTCACATGGCATTTGCAAGTTTTCTGTGCTGACATAAAAAGATCATAAACTTTTACTAATGACTGCAATATCAAACATTTTGCATGTAGAAAGTATTTTAAATGGAGTGGGAAAACTAGGTGTTTCTCAATATCCACTGGAATGTGGTGTAATGAATCTCAGGACCACATCTTGAGAGCTCTTCTCATGTTTTCCACACTTTTCTGGCTGTTTACCCTGTTGCAGGTTTTGGTACGATTGTCTAAAAGACAAACCTTCTCCTATAATCTTCCCGCAACGTCACTCATAAAATGGTGAAAAGAAGCAGTCCAAGGACCGATACCTATGATACTGCTAGTAACATCCCTCTCCTCAGAGTGTACTCCATTTACTGCTACCTTCTGTTGCCTCCCATCCAATCCAGTCAGTCACCAAAAGCGCTCAATTTATTTATGTGGAACCCTATCTAAGGCCTTACTGAAATTCAAGTATACTATATCTAGCGCTCTCCCTGATCAAAATCTCTAGTCGCCCAATCAAAGTAACGGATCAGATTTATCTAACAAGACCTACCTTTTTTAAAGTCAAGCATGCTGCCTTGGATCTTGTAATCCAGTGGATTCCAGAAACTATACTATCCTGTGTTTCAGCAGCAATTCCATTGATTTGCTCACCACAGAGGTCAGACTAACCAGCCTGTAGTTTCCAGTCTCCTCCTTACTTCCACTTTTCTGAATAGGAACCTCATCCACCTGTCTCCAGTCCTCCAGAACTACTCCCAAATCTAAAAAAAGCATTGAAAAGTCAGCCAGTGGAAGCGTTAGAACTTCTCTCAGTACCATCTGGCCCCATCGCTTTATCTACTTTAAGTTTAGTTAGTTTCTCATGAACACACTTTTCTGAAAATTGATTGAGGTTTACCTCACTTCCAGTCCTATTTGTGTTCATTTTATGCGGTCCTGCTCCTGGCCCTTACACAGTGAACACCAAATAGAAATATTTGTTAAGCAATTTTGCTTTTCCGTTGTCAGCTTCTTCATATTCCTTGCCTTCACCTTGGCTACAATGCCACTTTTGCATTTTCTCTTAACACTAACATATCTAAAAAAAAAAAGAGAAAAGCTTGATTGGTAGCATCTTATTAGATCTACTGGTAATTATTTATAGCTGGTCTGATGTAAACCTAAGCAACAAGATTCTACCAAGTGAGCCACTGTAACCTACACACCTCATAGATACCACTTCATGCTCCAGAGCAACAAGTGAGCAAGCAAGAAGGACTACAAAAAGGGATTCTAAGTATGGAAGTAGAAGTTAGATTCCACAGTGTAGCTGATTTTACTTGTAAATTAGCTGAGAAAAAGGTAGGGACTTTGGTAGGTCTTTTTCATTTCCTTCAACAGGTACCAAAAGCTCCTAACAGCTGAAGAATGGCCAGAAACATTGAATCATCAAAGTTGTTAGCACTTTTACTACTTCTGCCACTGTCTAGATGGATATCCTGATCCTCAGTAAGGAACAGATCCAGTGTGAAAGTTGTCTGCAGATCGACTTCCTCAGATAGCAAGTGGAGGAACTAAAAAAGTTGACGACAAGACTGAAAAGCATCCAGAAAAATGAGGACTACATTGACACAATGCTTATTCAGGTGTCACAAATGGAAAACTCAAGCAGAGGAGATTGTGAAACTCTACTACAAGATAGCAGCTGGATCCAGTTTATCACAGCCAATAGAATTTATATCCCAATTCCAATTTCCCTTGAGCTAAAGTACCGGAATGTAGCCCTGGAAGCGAAGGAGGAGAAAACATGCTAGGATGAGGAGGAACCAGAAAAGAAACAATCCCAAGAAGAGGAGAAACTGAAACTTGTAAATTCCAAAGCTCAACAACCTTAGCACCGAGGAGGCAAAGGGTGGTAATGGTTGGTGATTCGTTTCTAAGGATCATCCATCTGCAACTAGACATGTTCCAGGTGCCAAGATCCAAGGCATTATGGAGAGACTGTTGAAAATCATCAAGCCTGTTGACTACTGTCTAATGCTGCTCATCCACACTGGCACATATGATACTGCTAGATACTGAACAAAGCATATCAAAAGTGACTTTATGGCTCTGGAAGTGAGGCTAATACAAATAAGTGCATGGATGGTATTCTCTTTAGTTCTCCCAGTCAAGGATAGAGGGTCAGGCAGGGAAGGTAGCATTCTGGAGATGAATGAATGCTGCGTATCCAGTGTGTTCCAGAACCGCCTGGAAAACATTCTGAGGAAGGCTTTAAACTAGGATCATCGGGAATGGGTGGACAAAGTCTTAAGGTAAGTAAAAGTGCTTGGTTAATTAAATCTTTAAATACCAATAGAGAAATAGGAAAAAAAAGGGTAAATCTGAAAACTTATGTTCACTAATACTCATAGAATGGGAAACAAAATCCAGATCTAGAGGCAGTCATGGAAGAGGCTGAGTTGTATATATAACGGCAATCACAGAGACATGGTACATGGAGAATCATGACTGGGATATAGTTTTCCGGGCTATAATCTATTTAGGAAGGACAGGATAGGAAGAAAGGGAGAAAGTGTAGTGCTATATATAAAAAATAATATTAAAGCAACAGAACTGCTGAGCTTACAAAGGTAAGGAGGAGGTACTGTGATAAACCTGGAAAAAAGGAATGGCAAATTCAATTATGTTTGTGTGATATACAAACCTCCTTCATGGGCAGAAGAAATGGAGAGAGATTTAACTGAAGATGTTCACAAATTGCTATTAAAGGGGAGTTGCTATTGCTAGGTGATTTCAATCTGCTGAATGTTGATTAGGGCATCCCTGCTGTAGTGTTGTCTAGAAGCAGGGTGGATCCTGGATTGTCTGCAGGAAGAACAGTTCCTGTAACTAGAAAGGGTAATACAGGGCCTGGTGCTTACAAATGGAGAGAGTATTTCTGATATCATAGTGGGAGATTATCTGGGAGCCAGTGATTACAGGATGGTGTGGTTCAATATTAGAACACAGGAGGTGTTCAAAGGAATGGTTCCTAGATGTCAGGAAAACAAAATAATCTCAAAGAATTATTAACTGGATGGGATAAGGTAGGAGAAGTAGAAGAAGAGTGGGCAAAACTGAAAGGAGATAGTGTAAGAACAACAAACATTTTTGTTAGGAAGGTAAATAAAAGTTAAAGGAAAAAAGACCACTGGGGTTTCCTCAAGAAGAGGCTGAAAAGGTTAACATTCATAAACTACATACGATCACAGAAAGAGGAAGACATAAAACATTAGGAGATGCTAAAAAAACCTGACAAAGTAGGAAGGAAAGTGAAGGTACAAACAGAAGAAAAAAATATCTAATATGGTAAAAAGAGGGCAATAAGACATTTTTTAGAGAGGCTTCTACGAAAACTAAAAAGTCATGGGACAGGAGGCGATGTCCTTTCGTGGATTACACACTGGTTAAAAGACAGGAAACAGAGAGTAGAATTAAATGGTCAATTTTATCAGTGGAAAAGGGTAAACAGTGGAGTGCCTCAGGGTTCTGTACTTGGACCGGTGCTTTTCAATATATATATAAATGGTCTGGAAAGGAATACGACGAGTGAGGTTATCAAATTTGCAGATGATACAAAATTATTCAGAGTAGTTAAATCACAAGCAGACTGTGATACATTACAGGAGGACCTTGCAAGACTGGAAGATTGGGTATCCAAATGGCAGATGAAATTTAATGTGGACAAGTGCAAGGTGTTCCATATAGGGAAAAATAACCCTTGCTGTAGTTACACGATGTTAGGTTCCATATTAGGAGCTACCACCTAGGAAAAAGATCTAGGCATCATAGTGGATAATACTTTAAAATAGTCAGCTCAGTGTGCTGCAGCAGTCAAAAAAGCAAACAGAATGTTAGGAATTATTAGGATGGGAATGGTTAATAGAACGGAAAATGTCATAATGCCTCTATATCGCTCCATGGTGAGACTGTACCTTGAATACTGTGTACAATTCTGGTCGCCGTATCTCAAAAAAGATATAATTGCGATGGAGAAGGTACAGAGAAGGGCAACCAAAATGATAAAGGGGATGGAACAGCTCCCCTATGAGGAAAGGCTGAAGAGGTTAGGGCTGTTCAGCTTGGAGAAGAGACAGCTGAGGGGGGATATGATAGAGGTCTTTAAGATCATGAGAGGTCTTGAACGAGTAGATGTGACTCGGTTATTTACACTTTCGAATAATAGAAGGATTAGGGGACATTCCATGAAATTAGCAAGTAGCACATTTAAGACTAATCGAAGAGAATTCTTTTTCACTCAACGCACAATAAAGCTCTGGAATTTGTTGCCAGAGGATGTGGTTAGAGCAGTTAGTGTAGCTGGGTTCAAAAAAGGTTTGGATAAGTTCTTGGAGGAGAAGTCCATTAACGGCTATTAATCAAGTTTACTTAGGGAATAGCCACTGCTATTAATTGCATCAATAGCATGGGATTTCTTAGTGTTTGGAAACAGAATGTTGGGCTTGATGGACTCTTGGTCTGACCCAGCATGGCAATTTCTTATGTTCTTATTATAGTGACGAGAGGAAGTGCAAAAATGGGATGTAAAGTTCAAAGATGAAAGAGGAGAATCTGTAGAGGCTGATGAGAAAGCAGGATTGCTTAATAAATATTTCTGGCTTAGAGTAAGACCACAGACAACTGTCACAAATAGAAATGGACGGGAGATAGACTTCAATCAACTTTCAGCGGAACTAGCTGGTAGACAAAGAACTGGGACTGGATGGGATATACCTATCTGATAATATTAGAGAAGTTTTGACAGCGCTGCTGACTTTTTAATGATTCTTTAGAGCTGGGAGTGATTCTAAAGGATAGGAGACAGACAGATGTGGTTCCTCTTCACAAAAGTGGAAGTAAGCAGGAGTTTGGGACCTACAGGCTGGTTAGTCTGACTTTAATGTAGGTAAATTAAGAGAATTGCGGCTAAAACACAGGATAGTGCAGTTTCTGGACTCCAGTGGATCTGATGCAGCACAATTTCACCAGAGGTAGGTCTTGTCAGATGAATCTATTTTTTTGACTGGGTGTTCAGAGACTTATATCAGGGGAGAGCACTAGGTGTAGTGTACAAGGAGTTCAGAAAGGCCTTTGACATGGTTCCGCAAAGGCAACTTACAAACCAACTGAATGTCCTAGATATGGGTCCTAAAGTGATTGGGTTAGAAACTGGCTGAGTGGGACGCAACAAAGGATAGTGGTAAATGGAGTTCACAAGGAAGAAAGTGGGATTACCAGTGGTGCACCGCAGGGATTGATCCTCTTTCCAGTTCTCTTCAACAGTTTCACCAAAGATATTGCAGAAGGGCTATCAGGACAGATTTGGCTTTGTAAAGATGATACCAAAATCTGCAGCAGGATAGATGCCCTGGAAGATGTGGAAAAACATGAGGAAGGATGTAATGCAGCTTGAGGAATGGTCTTGAGTTTGGTTGTTAAGATTTAATGCTAACAATTGCAGGGTTCGCTACATTATAGGGGGTGCAATTCTTCTGCGCACAAAACAGGAGTGGGATCTGGGACATATCTGATGATCTTAAGGTGGCCAAACAGGTATGCAAGCTGACGACAAGAGCCAGAAGAATGCTTGGGTATATACAGAGAAGAAGAGCAAACAGGATAAAGGCAGATGTAATACCTCTGAAGTCCTAGGCCACAATTCGGGAAACCACACCTTCAAAAGGATATAAACTAAATAGAGTTAGTTCAGAAGGTAGTTACTAAAATGGTCAATGGTCTTCATCATAACACACATGGGGACAAAGATTTAAACATGTATACCCTAGTGGATAAGGGATATGTTGCGTCCGTCGGTTGCAGACGGCTGCAACCGCTCTGCCTTACCTCTTTCTCTCCCCTTTCTCTCTCTCTGGGCAAGATGACTGCCTCCGGTGCCAAGTGCTGAGGACCTCGGCATTTCCAGACCAGCATGGGCATCCCCGTCCGCCATGCTCACGCCCGTGGCCTCCTAGGGTGCGAGCTCGCACATCTCCTACACTCAAATACATGTCAGGGCGGGAACCTCGGGGGCAGCCCCACCACATAATGTCAGTACCTCCGGGTATATCTAGCCTCCGCTTTCACTTCCACCTTGAGTTAGCAAGGACTTCGGTTTAAGCTACTCTGACCGCTCTAAGCTGCTCGCTTAGACGCTACTTCTCCAAGGGCCTCGCTCCAGTAGAAGCTCAAGATACCTGCTCCTCGGGGGTCTCTCTAACTAGACAACCGCTCCTCGGAGGTCTTTCTCTCTTTTCTACATTTCAGGATATTGGATCATCGGGTACTCGCTCCTCGAGGGCCTATCTCCCATTATATCCTGCACCACGGACCTTCGGTTCCAACTTTACACCATCAGGAAGACGCCATTATTCCTGTGAGTACCTCTACGATCCGGTGCTCCAGCTCCACCCACCAGCTGCGATGTCACCCGCACTGCGGGCTTCCGCCATCGTGAAACATCTGGGTGAGACTTCACTTCTGAGCCTGTTGAACGTACTGGCACTTCTGGGATCAGTGCCTTACCTTCCTGCTTTACCATCTATCTACAATCAGTACAATAAAGCCTCTATCCATACTGTGTCTGCTAACTGTGTTCAGCCTATCACAGTGGTTCCCCACGGGGCCCCTCCCCATGGGCGGAGTCATCTCCATTGCGACCAAGGGTGCACAATGCCTCAAACACAACAGGATACTTGAAACAGATGCTTATTTTAAATACCTTCAAGGAATAAATGCATAGGAGGCAGGCCTCTTTCAACAGAAAGGAAACTCTGGAAGGAGAGGTCATGGGCTGAGCATGAAAGAGGGTAGACTCAGAAATCTAAGTAACATAGTACAGTTGGCAGAAAAAGACCAAATGATCCAGCCAGTCTGCCCAGCAAGTTTCCCATGGCAGCAAATGCCACTCCGTGTAGTTTACCCCCAAGTGTCCGCCAAGGGCAGTAACTACCGCTCTGTGGTTTTTCCCATGTGGCTGTTAAAGAATAGTAACTGCCGCTCTGTGCAGGTTATCCCCATGCCTTATGTTAAGGATAGTAATACTTACAAGCAAAACCAAGTAACTGTCAAACCCATAACAACATTACTGCAACATTTGTATGTGGTGAGCAGCCTTCCTGATATTTCAGACAATGCTGCTTGAATGTTCTTTGCTTTTGGACTTGGCCATAGAAACTTTATCCTCAATGTCAGCTTATCAGTACCCCAGACTATAAAAGTCGGGGTCCCAGGCTGTACAAGTTGAGGCCCAGTGTTGGCTGTCTTCAGAATCCAATAGCCTTTTTTCACTGCCCTGCCATCAAAATGGAGTGTGATATTGCAGTTGTGTCAAAATCATCAAGGCTAACTGGTTAAGGGTAGTAATCCTCCATGCCTTTTGGTTAAGGATACTAACCTCCACTCCGTGCAGGTTACCTCCATGCACCCTTTTCTTCATTAAGATCCTCAAGCCTTTAGGAATTCACAGTGTTTATCCCACGCCCTCTTGAACTCGTTTACTGTTTTCATCCTCATGACCTTTTCAGGAAGCGCATTCCAGGCATCCACCACCCTCTCTATGAAAAAATATTTCCTTATGTTGGTTCTGAGTCTTCCCCATGGATTTTCATTTCGTGATCCCTAGTTCCACTGTTTCCTTTCTAACGGAAAAAGTTCAAAGTTTGTGCATCATTAAGTCCTTTCAAGTATCTGAAGGTCTGTATCATAACCCTCCCTGCACCTTTTTTTCAGGATGTACGTTTTCAGATCCTTCAGCCTTTCTTCATAAGTCTTCCAATACAGATCCCACACTATTTTTGTCACTCTTCTTTGGAGCGCCTCCATCTTGTCTCTATCCTTTTCGAGATACGGGCTCTAGTACTGAACACAGTACTCCAGATGAGGCCTCACCAAGGACCTGTACAAAGACATCACTGCCTCCTTTTTTTTACTGGTCATTTCTCTCTATGCAGCCAAGCATTCTTCTGGTTTTAGCTATCGCCATTTCTCGCCAACTTCAGATCGGCAGACACTATCACCCCAAGGTTCATCTCCCAGTCCGTGCACATCAGCCTTTCACGTCCATCATATACAGTTCTTTTGGATTACTGCACCCCAGATGCATGAATCTGCACTTCTTGGCATTGAATCCCAACTGACAAATCTTAGACCAGTCTTTAAGCTTTCTTAAAACAATTTTCATTCTCTCAACTCCTTCAGGGATGTCTGCTCTGTTGCAAATAGACAAATTTTACCTTCTATCCCTTCTGCAATGTCGTTCACAAAAGTATTGTTCCAAAACTGATTCTTTCTTCAGAGTAGGTTCTATTTACCATTACACGCTGCCTCCTGTCAGTCAATCAGTTTGCAATCCATTCCACTACTTTGGTGCCCACTCCCAAGCTTCTCATTTTGTTCACTAATCTCCTATGCGGGACCACATCAAAAGCTTTGCTGAAATCCAAGTAAATCACATCCAGTGCTCTTCCTCGATCCAATTCCCTAGTGACCAAATCTAAAAAAATCAGATTTGTCTGACAGGACCTTCCATTGGTGAATCCATGCCATCTTGGGTTCAGCATCCTACCAGATTGTAGATAGTTCACTTTTTGTTGTGACCGTCGCTGCCTGAAGTCTTCACTCCGCCCTCTTTATCTCTGTGGCGATTCCCTCCAGGTCTGAAGGATGGCTGGCTGCCGCGGCGTCTCCCTGCCGTCTCTCTCCGGTGTCCCCAGGCCGGCTCGATGTTGCAGATCCGCCATGTTGCCTGAAGCCTAGGGCGCGCGCGCGCTCTGAGTGAAGTACAAGCAAGGGCGCAAACCTCAGGGGCGTCCCCCTGAGATGACATCATCCGCTTCCGATATTTAAAGGTCTCTGATATCGCTACTAGTGGAATTAGCAAGGGCTAAGGTTCAGATTGGGTTCTCTGCCTAAGCTATTCTGCCTCCTCGGACTTACCAGAGGTACCTGCTCCTCGGGGGCTTTGCTCTCTCTCTTTGCCTTTCAGGTTACAGACAGGAACCGGTACTCGCTCCCTGAGGGTCCTTGTTCCTGACTGTCTGCTGATTCTCTTCTGCCTGGAAGTCATCATTATCTACATCATTGTGAGTTAACAACGCTCTCTCAGAGCTTTCCCTGGAACCAGGTACTCGCTCCTCGAGGGCCTATCCTTTCCAGCTCCTGAGATCCCTGAGACAAATTTGTGAGTGTTGTCATCTAGTTCTGTTCATGAACTCTGCATACCCTGCCTACTCACTGTCTACAGTTTCTCAACAGCTCAGCCATCCAGGGATCGCTGTTACAGTATCTGAGAGACTTCAGCCCTACCGGGCACTTCAGTTCACTACTGCCACCTCTAGTGGTTTCAAGACCTGTTTAATAAAAGAACTAGTGTGTGTCTGTCTCCATACTCTAAGCCTAGCCGGTGGTCCCTCTCGGGATCTTCCCCCGGGGGCGTGGTCATCTGCCACCAGCCCAAGGATCCACTTACTACTATCTCCGGCAGTCTATAACAACAGATTGCTAAGTCCGCCTACGGAATACATCAGACTGACACCCCTATCTGATTGCTCCTCCCACCAGCAAAGCGGATCATGACACTTTTCTTTCCTTCAGCAGTCTCCATTAATTTTACCAGCACTTATGTGAGGCTAACTGGTCTTTAGTTTCCAGCCTCCTCTCTGCTCCCTCTCTTGTGATGCAGGACAATCACCACTTTTCTTCAGTCTCATGGCACCATTCCTTTTTCCAGAGATCTGCTGTACAGGTCTTTCAGTGGACCTGCCAGCACGTCTCTGAGCTCCGTCAGTATCCTGAAATGAACCTCATCTGGCCCCATGGCCTTGTCCACTTTCAGTTTTCCTAGCTCTTCCCATACATTCTCTTCTGTAAATGGAGTTTCATCTACTCCACCCCCACCTACAGTCTTGTCAACTAGCAACGGTCCTTCTCCATGATCTTCTTTAGTGGACACAGATCTGAAGTATTTGTTCAGTATTTCCACCATTTCTTCATCTCTCACCACACACTGCTCCTTGTCTCCTTTCAATTTCACTATAACACTTTGGACCTTCCTTCTTTTTGTGATATATCTGAAAAATATTCTGTCACCTTGCTTTACCTCTTTAGCAATCCTTTCTTCCGCCTGAGGAAATATTTCATTACAGAAAGGATGGTGGATTCAGTGAACAGCCTCCCTGTGGAAGAGGTGTATATAAGGACCCTAAAAGAAGTCAAGAAAACATGGGACAAGCACAGAGGTTTCTGAGGCACTGGTAGGGACTATAAAGCTAAGACATGAGATTTGGATGGGCTATATGGTCATCATTGGCCGTCATGGTCTATGTTTCTATGAAAAACATTTTGCTGGCTTTAGGCCATATTCTCATAGATCAAACATGTCTGCATTTGCTTTTCCTTTTCTGAAGTGATAATTATATTTAATATAATAAAAGATGTCTTATTTCTTCATCATCCCTATGCACATATTAGTTTGAAGAAATCTACATATTTTGAACATTTTGAGAGGAGCTGTCATCTCCAGCGTGCTCGGGCATTTTGGCACAAAGTCAATTTTGTTTTGAGGCCTAAATTAATTTATTTTGGTCATTCAGAGTTCTGGAACAGTCTGATCGTCTTCACTCACTGAAAGAGGCCATTTCCAGTCTCTTCCCCAGCCTCCTCATCCTCGCCAGCTGTCCCTGTTGAGGGTGTGTGTGTCGGCTGCCATCCCGGAGATTTACATTAGGAGGATACACGTGGATCAGGCTCCTATCGGGGTGGGGTCACAGTGGCCTCCCTCGTGGCCGAGAGGTTTGAGGGGGTGGGGGTGGCAGAGTTAGAGGAACAGAAACTTGGGTGACAGCAGGGATTATTTGGACAGGGCGGCGAAGAGACGACAACTAAGATCGAGTCCGAGACTGGCCGGCCCGAGGCGGGATCCGGCCTCCCCCCGGGGTTAGCGCCCCTCCGGGACACTGGGCGGCTGCAGCAGCAGTGAAAGGAGCAGCCACCGCCTCCTCTCCCTCACTCCGCCCCCCTCCCCGCAGATGGCAGCTGCTCTCGGCGCTCGCTTCCCTCCTCTGTTTTTTTGATGCAAATTGACTTGGAGCGCAGCAACCCGGAAAGATGGCGCCTGCGGGACACCTGGGATCCGCACCGTTCCCAAGCTGAGCCGAGCCCCGGGCCGCAGGTGAGTGCGCTGCCCGGAGAGAAGGGCGGACTGCGCCCGGACGAACCGCCCGTTGCTGCTTTCCGGCGTGCGCGGACCGAGAGACTCGGGGGCGGGGGGAGGTGGTGCCCGGGTCCGGCTGCCGAGAAACGTGCTGCAAGGTGGCGCATTTACGGGCGCCTCGGGCCCCCCCCCCCCCGGCCCGTTTCTCCTCCGGGGGTTTCCCTTCCCGGAGGGCGGGAGGGGTTTGGGAGCGAGCTGCAAGTCAAACGCGGGGGGACGCGTGTGTGCGGATTTAAAGCGACAGCAGCGGCCTGGGTGGCGAGGGACGACGTGGGCTGTTCCTGGAGAGTCCGCGGCGGCGGTGGGGGGGTGGCGACGGCCCTTCCGCACGCTTCGTCCGTGGGACCTCGGCTCGGCGGCGCGGGATGCTCCGCGATCGGCCGCCTGAAACGCTGCATCCTCGGGTGGGTGGGGGGGGGGAGCCTGACAGCCTCGCATGCAGTAGCTATAGAAACCGACGAAATGTATAAAATCGGGAGGTCGCCACGAAAGCTTCGCCGCACGGATTCAACTTTACACCAAGCAAAACGGGTGAGAGATGTGCTTTTAAAGTTAGGCACCAGCACGCACTTTCTGCTAGCTCCCGACTCGAAGACCTGACTCATCAACTCGTTATTTCCGAGTAACCTGTCATTCCACAACGTTATGTTTCACTTTCCGTTCCCTCTAGCCAAAGTGGTGGTATTCATTCTCTCCCCAGCCCCTAAGAAAAAAAAAAATGAAACTCAACACACACACTCTCCTTTCCTAACTGATGCACATGCTCTCGATTTACTTCTCCAGCTACTTCTGTGTCTCCATCCTCTTCTCATTTTTCCTGGCCATTCTTGAGAATTCTTATTCTCTTTTTTTTAATATATCCTTCTCTCCACTGGCTGTGCCCCAGCAGAATACGTCTCTCACTGTCTACTATTATCGATTGTCCTCTTTTCAAAATGGTGTTCCCCCCCCAATAATTTTGATCTGTTGTTTTAACTGGTGACAGCCATTTTGTCACCCCTATCCCATTTCCATTTAGTTTCACTTTCTAGATCTAATACCCCCCTCCCCAGCCTTTCAGCAGGCATCGGTTGCTATCAATCTGTGTTTCTCCTGCTTCAGCTGGCAGTAGTCTCCCTCCTTCCCAGATAATGTCATTCTTGTCCCCCAGGACCAGCTCTCGATATAGTATCTTTCTCATTTCCTAACGAATTCTTCCACTCTTCATACTTTTAATTGACCCAACATGAAAATTACACAAAGATGTTATCGTGCATGAAGGTTTGAGACCACACGACCCCCTCCTGCAGTGTAAAATGCATCTGTTCAGTTATGTTGGGCCAATACAAAATATCAAACCTACAAAGAATCCAGCTTTTTTTCAGGACCAACACAGCATATTTGTTTCCAGATCGCATTATTCTCTCTGGTGCCCAGCTTCTCTTTTTATCTCTTCTTCCCCTCTCTTCTTCCCTATTAGTATTAATTAGTCACAAGCACTTCTCTGCTGGCGTTATGTCATTTTTTTCTAGTTTTTCTCACTCTGCTTTTCCAACCACTCTAAGTGCTAGTTCCCTCCCTCCCTAATTGGCACATAACCTCTGTATCTTGTTCCCTCCTCCTTAACAGCTGTCAGTCAGTTTCAATCTCTCTTTCCTCCACACGATCACACCACGCATGCAACTGGTCTTTCACCTCTTAAAACTTAGATCAAGCCCTCCTTTTTCATCCTTTCCCAACTAGTATCAGGTACTCACTCTGCCCCTCTTGGCCATCCTTCCCAGCGAGTATTTAAACATGCATGCACCTACATCCTGACTGAATTGTTCTAAACTGAATCAACCCATTTCTCTTTTCCTAACCTTAGAGTGCCAGGCTTGTTTCCCCTTGCTTTTCATAGTGGTTTTAATTTTTTGGGTTTTTTTTTGTACATGAAATGAAAGTTTCACAGAGTTTTTGGAATATTGATCAGATGGCTTGTGGGTGGATGTGCCCTCTCCCATTCTTCTTGGTGTTCTCTACTGGTTTGAGTCACTCTCTCTCTTTTTCTGTGTCTTTTTTTAATGTATGAGTTCAGTGCCCCAGAGACAGAAGGGGGTGGGGAAAGGGAGAATGGAAGGAGTCCTCCTTATGTTTGCTGTGCCTTTGAATCATCATAATTAACAGGCTGCTGCAAGTGGTCAGCAGAGGGCTATGGCTGAAAATGTACTACTGACACTTAGCAAATGATGGGAGGCTTTAATACCCATTTCTTGAATTATTGGAAGATGGCTTGTGTTTTTTCCTGTACATTTGCAGGAAGTCCTTGCTCTCTATGCTAGAATTTACAATCAATTTTGTGTAACAAGTACTTTCGGTTCAGAAGAGTTGAATTGGGGCTTGTCATTTTGTTTTGAGACTGCATCTCTTGCTTTTTGGTTGACTTCCTACAGCAGACTCATCTGACCTTCCACTATTTGCTCCTTAAAGCAGCTCATGTTTGTGAATTGCTTGGCATCATGAAATGTGCTAAAAGAAAATGAGTGATAAGTGAAACTTGTTTGTATGGAAGGATGTCTCCTCCATAGGATGGAAGTATGTATACTGAATGTTAGCAGCTTTTAAGCAGGAAGGGACTTTTCTTACATTCTGGGTCCATTTTAAAATATACAGAATGATAGGTATAAGACTTTGTTTTACATACTATTGAAGGCTATATGATCATTCACTTTATTTTTTATAACTCTTTTTATTTAAACACACTATACCACAACTCATGGTAAAACTCCAGATATGAAAACATGATGCAGTTAGAAAGAGAATAGAAAAATACAAAGCAAAATATGTAAAGACAGGTTAGCTTCTTACATACATAAAGATCATTAAGCATCCCAGACATTTTTGAGATACACTTTGGGTATATATGTTTAACCTTTCAATGCTGGCAAGTTCTGTAACCTGTTTTCTCCAAAAATCCTGCTGGAGTTCAAACTTTCAGAAACAAAGCTATAGTATGCCTTGTGGCGTGTAGTAATTGAGAAATTTAACATCATAAGTTTGGAGGGACCAGTAACCCATCCCCCATAGCCTAAAAGGCACTGTTTTGGAGGAAATGTAAAGATTCAGAACCAGTGATTGCAGCAAACTGCAGTGTAATTAAGGTCAAAGAAACCTAAGTAAACTTGGATATCCTCTACATATGCAAATGTGATCCATACTGGCCGCAGCTCTCCCAAAAGAGGACCAGGATTTCTGGATTTGGAGAGCAGGAGAGGGAATCTGCAAGTGCTGTGGAGTAGTCTATACACAAAGTGAACCTTTTTGCAGCAGGCTTCCAAGTGTGTGACCCATCACATTGACGTGAGGCACACTATTCTCTTTTTTTTTTTTAAATAAGGGTGAGTGGAGAAGTGTTCTTTTTCCTGTGTGCTGCAACAGTTTGATAGAACGAAGTAATTATTTTCAGATTAGACTGAGGGAGTGAGAAAACAGTCAATCATGTCAAGCATCTACTGCAAGACTCAGGACCTTTCACAACTGTAAATAAAGATATCCCGTGTGACTAGGCAGCTGAAATTCATTTCTTAGGTCCTGAAAAGATTTGCTGTCTGATGTACCGGAGACCATAAGTGTGCCAAAGAAAGGTGTCTGGAGAGGGTTGTCACAGAGCTCTGCTAGTTTGCTGTGTGTTCTCTTTCCTCTAACATCCATCTATTAATAGTATGGGAAATAGGGATCTTCTCGTTGATAGTCTGATTAGCAGGGCCATTAGAGGGTGAATATACAAGGCAGCCAAGTTCTGTTTGGTAGATTTGAACATTCTTGAGAGGAATATCCAGGATAAGTGAGAGTCAGCCTGTTTTTAATTAAGTGTGGTGTGTTGTATTCTGCACTGATCAAAATTTTGTTTTGGATGTTTCAGATTACAAGTTCATCACATAAATAAAATCAGAGCTCCAATACAATCCATCTTAGCTCAACCATAAAGCTTCAAGTTTGGCAGGGCCATAGCGCTACTTTACTTAGCTAGTCTCCCTGTAGATGCAGTTGTCCATATCTAAGAACGTACTCATCTAGATGTTGCAGGGAGTATGTTGAAACCTACGTGGGATGGTGGCCATTTTGAGCAGATTGATCCTTCCAGTCCGAGGAATAGGCAAGCTCGCCAGCTTACTGTGGCCTCCTTTTTGTAAAATCGTGTGATAGTTTTAGCCTTATTCGGGTCCTGCAGTTTAGGAATATTCTGAAACTCCCCCCACCCCCTTCCTCAGGTATTTGAATGCTAGTTTAGCCATGCTGCATTCCCGGAGGCATAAAGGTGAAGCCAGTCTTAGCGCCTAAGGTGAAAATTTCAAATTTGGGTGGATTGCTGATTTTTAGTATCGGCCTGTTGGCTGTTTGAGGCTTCTGGACGGGGGAAAAATGCAGCCAAGTGTTTCAATCAAATTGTCACTGAAAAAATATATTGATTTTTATTTAAAAGATTTGATTTTTTTCTTGCTCATTTCCCAACCCCTTCCAAGGCGGGATACAAATAAGCCAATATAAAAACAAACAAATGAACAGATATTTTAATAACCCCTCCCCCAACCCCCTTTTAACAAATTTAAAAAAGAAATTCTAGTCTCATAAAATAAAACGAAAAGAAAAATATAACAAGTTACAAGATCTTCCCTCACAATTCTTGGTGCATATAGTTTGAAATTAGCATAATTTATTCTTTAGCTAGCAAAATTAGTTTCACCATATCTGCACCTGCCATGCCTCCCACCAGCACTGATTGATCCATGCTTTTCTTCCTTCCCGCGCAGAGGCTTGTATTGAAGACTTTTTTAAAGGGGTTTTTTTTTTTCACACTGACACAAGCAAGAAATCTGTGAACATTTTGACAAAAGAAAAATTGGAGAGAGCCTCATTTCCCTCAGAACCCAGTACTATGGTTTAAAAAAAAAAAGCCCCAAAATAGGACCTGGTGTTTATAAAAATGACACTATGGTGAAGAGAATGGGGATTTCAGTCATTAATGGGTGCTAGGTTCTGCCGGACAGAAATGACAGACCTAAGTGCAAGGAACAGTATAAAGCCTGCTGCATTACACTGGAATTCCACAGAAAATTCAGATAAAAGTTGCAATATATTCAGCAAATGTATTGGAATGCACTTGCAGGTTGACGTACGCACATTCCATTTTATGACTTCCGAGGTCTTCTGAATAGTAGCCTTATCCTTCCTATATATTCTTATCTAAATTAAGCTACCTTTTTTTTTTAACTTATATTCTGGGAAATTACTTTGTGCATCAGCTTCATTTTATTTCCCAAACTAATTTTGATATTTCACTTTGAGATGGAGCAAGATGAGAGAGCCACAAGAGCAGGTGGCCAGATGCAGAGAACTTATTTCTCAATCTGTACCTCTTTGCACAATCAGATGATCTAATCACAGGCACAGTCCTTCTTAAAATGCTTTGCTGCTGCAGCGATAAGTGACCTAAACCAATGCTGTGGAGGATTCTCTCAGGAGCTGTCGTCATTAGACACTAAGATGGGCAATTGTCCGGTCTTGTCAGCTTCTGGAGTACTTATCCTGGGTCTCAAGGCATTTTCACTGTGCAGTAATAAATGTGTAGCAGGAGCAATTTTTTACATTAACCAGCAAACAAGATTTTTTTTTAATGTTTGTTCACTGTAAAAACTAGATTAAATCAAGCATCTAATTTTCAACTGGGTTCCCCAGGTACAGGGGGGACTTGTCCAAGGTCAGACACAGTATGAGTGACAGTAAGGAATTTTAAAGTTTGATGTCCAGAGATGGAAAAATCCTGAGTACTTTGTTGCCCAGGCAACAAAACTTTGGATGCCTTCAGGAACCATCACTGCAAAAAAAAAAAAAAAAAGTGTGGTGGACTGGTCACAAGGGGCAGGAATTACTGCAGAAACTTGGAGGCTTCCTTACCTTGGGGAAAGATCTGGTGACGTTCAGATCTATGCTTTGTTGCAATATTTTTTAGTACATAGATATTTCAGAAGAATCTGAGACTTGCCATATTGGGTCCGACAGACCTAAGTTCATCAAGCCCAATATCCTATTTCTTCCGGCAGTGACCAATCCAGATCACCAGAACCTGGCAGGATCCCAAGGGGTAGAAAGATTCCAAGCTGCTTATCACAGGGATAAGCAGTGGCTTTCCCCACCTTAATAATGGTTTATGGACCTTTCCTCTAGAAATGTGTCCAAATCGTTATTGAATCCAGCTACACTAACATCTTCCATCAATGAATTCAAGAGTTTAATTATACGTTGAGTAAAAATATATTTTCTCCTATTTGTTTTAAATGTATCACCTAGTAACTTCATTGCATGTCCCCTGGTCTTTGTACTTTTTGAAAGACTAAACAACCAGTTTGTGTTTACTCGTTCTCCACGCCTCTATCATATCTCCCCTCATTCGTCTCTTTTCTAAACTGAATAGCCCTAACCTCTTTAGCCTCTTTAGGGGAATCGTTCCATCTCTTTCATCATTTTGGTCATCCTTCTCTGTACCTTTTCTAATTCTGCTATATCTTTTTTGAGATGCGGTGACCAGAACTGCACACAATATTCAAGATGAGGTCACTCCATGGAGCGATGCAGAGGCATTATGATATTCTCTGTTTATTCTTCATTCCTTTCCTAATAATTCCTAGCTTTCTATTTGCTTTCTTGCTGCTGCACACTGAGTAGAGAATTTCAACATATTATGAACACTGTCGCCTAGATCCTTTTCCTAAGTGGTGACTTCTAATGTGGAACCTTGCATTATGTAGCTATAATTTAGGTTGCTCTTCTCTAAGTGCATCATTTTGCAGTTATCCACACTAAATGTCGTCTGCCATTTGCATGCCCAGTCTCCTAGCCTTGCAAGGTCCTCTTGCGGTTTCTCACAATCCTCTTGTGATTTAGCAACTTTGAATAATTTTGTGTCATCTACAAATTTGATCACTGTCATGGCTGGGCAGGGCTGTGCATGGAGCCCAGGGTGGTGCCCTTCCTCCAGCAGGAGAGGTACAGGGCTCTACAGCAGAGTAGGCTCCTTTTGCCTGACCGGCTATCTCCCCCTTGGGTTGAGCCTGCAGTTTCTGATGGCTGGCAGGGACAAGGCAGGCCATGGTCAGGGCAGGCAGTGTACAAGTACAGTCGAATTCCAGGCAGAGAAATGGCAAGGGTAGAAGTCAGTCCAGGTCAGCAACAGGGGATCAGTCTGAGGAAAAGCTGACTGAAGGCTAGGCAAATCAGGACAGACAGGCGAGGTATGGGCATGGTTGGGGACACACTGGCAGGAAGAAGGAACAAGGTAAGATAAGGGCAAAACTGGAACAGGGGTGCAAGGTAGGGTACAGACAGGCTAGGTAGGCCACTGAGAAGCCTGGACACTAACAGGGGCAAGACATGGACCACAGAGTCAGGAACCCAGGCAAGCTAGGCCAGCAGGAGACCTAGTCGGGGCAAGGGAGAGACAGCCATCGGAAGGCCCGGACAGGACAGGAACAAGACACGGCACAAGTTAGGCCACTGGGAGACCTAGAAAGGACACAGGAAAGCCACTGGGAGGCCAATAGGAACAGGAAGGTTACTGGGAGACCCACAGGAACAGGGAAACTGACAAGTAGAAACCAGAGGAAGAGGAGGGCCACTGGGAGACCCATGGGGAAACAAACAGCAGGGATAGGGCAGAAAAAGGCAAGAAGGGCTGAACAGGCCACACAGGCAAGGTGAGATGGCCTCAAATAAGCCACACAGGAAATAAGAACAAACTCTAGGTTGGTCAGAGCAGAGAGTCAAGGCAACTCTGAGGCACTAAGCAAGCTGTGAGGGAGGGTTTTTAGGGGCTGGCCTTGCTGTGTCATGAAACCTTTTAGCAGCCAGTATCCTTACAGATCACTTCATTTTTTTTCCTCATTACCAGGTAATTTATAAATATGTTAAAAAAACAAACCCAAAACAGACCTCTGAAGTACTCCACTCTCATCTTTCTCTGTTGAAAAAATTGACCATTTACCCCTTACTGTCTATTTGCTGTCTTCTCAAAATACAATAGGACATTGCCTCCTGTCCCATGACATTTAAATTTTCTCAAGTCTCTCACTCAACACACAATTAAACTCTGCAATTTGTTGCCAGAGGATGTGGTCAGTGCAGTTGGTGTAGCTGTGTTTAAAAAAGGATTGGATAAGTTCTTGGAGGAGAAGTCCATTACCTGCTATTAATTAAGTTGACTTAGAAAATAGCCACTGCTATTACTAGCAACGGTAACATGGAATAGACTTAGTTTTTGGGTACTTGCCAGGTTCTTATGGCCTGGATTGGCCACTGTTGGAAACAGGATGCTGGGCTTGATGGAACCTTGGTCTGACCCAGTATGGCATGTTCTTATGTTCTTATGAGGGATTTTGTCAAATGCTTTCTGGAAATCCAGATACACTATATGAACTGGCTCACCTTTATCCACTTGTTTGTTTACATCTTTTCAAAAATGTAGCAGCTTGATAAGGCAAGGCTTTTTCTTAGCTAAATCCATGTTGGCTTCGTCCCATTAAATTATGACTTTCTATATATCCAGTAATTTTGCTCTTTAAGATAGTTTGTCATTTTGTCTGACACTGACATCAGGCTCACTGGTCTGTAGTTTACTGGATCATCCCTGGAACTCTTTTTAAAAAAAAAAATTGGCATTACTTTGGCAACACCATAGATTATTCTAAAGATAATTTACAAATTACTAATAGTAAATCTGCAATTTCATTTTTCTTTTCTTTTTTTTCACACTCTGGGATGTTTGTCAGTTTTGTCTTACATCTCAGAGAACCTGGAAGATATAGTATTTCAGTTCTTCTGAATTGTCATCCTAAAATATCATTTCTGACATGGTACCTCCCTCCCTTATTTCTTCCTTAGTAAAGACTGATGCAAAGAATTCATTTAGTCTCTCCATTATCACCTTGTCTTCCCTAAATGCCCCTTTTACCCCTTCATCATCTAATGATCCAACTGACTCCTTTCACAGGCGCTTTGCTTTGAATGTACCTGAAAAAAAATTTTATTATGCATTTTTGCTTCCATGGCAAGCTTCTTTTCAAATTCTCTCTCTGCCTTTACCGATGTTTTATATCTAACTTGCCAGCTTATGCTGTTTCCTGTTTTCTTCATTTGGATCCCTTTTCCATTTTTTGAAATGTTTTTAGCTAGAATGGCCTCTCTCACCTCCATCGTTTAGCCTTCTTTCCACCTTTTTATGATGCGTGGAATATGTATGTTGCGGGCTTCTAAGGCCCTTGCCTGCTGTAAACTCTTAACCTTAGCACCTGCTCGTTTCAGCGCGATGGCCTGCGGGGACATCCTGCAGCCAGCAAATGTAACAGTAACCCCCCTTAAGACCCCTCCTCAAGATCCGGAGTTTAGGCTTCGAAGGATAATGATGGTAGTATTCTTTTACCAGCAAAGGTGCGTTTAGATTGGCTGCTGGCTCCCAATGATGTGGGAGAATAAAGCCCCTTGCCAAGTTCTCCTTCATGTATAGACTTATAGCCTTGGTTTCTGGGGCTGATAATGGGTAGACCCTCCCCCATGGGGGCACCTTTTCTGGAAGGAGGTCAATGCCGCAATAGTAGGAGCAATGTGGGGGCGGCATCTCTGTCCGTTGTTTGGAGAACACGTTGGTGAAACCCGCATAATGTGGTGGTAGTCCAGGTACAGCGGTTGCTAGTGTCAGTCTAGGTGGAGGTGGAGCAGAAGTGAGGTAGTGGTGAAGCAGCTGGGGACCTCACCATACCAGTTCCAGGGAATTCAACTCGATATCTGGCTGGTGCTGACGTAGCCAGGGTAACCCCAGGAAGACCGTATTCATGGTCCAAGGGAGCACATGGAAAGAGATGTTTCCTGGTGGAGAAGGCTGATGTGAAGAGAGAGTGGAACGGTTATTTCAGGTAACTGGCCTGGGAGGGGATCCCCATAAACAGAGGAAATAGTTACTGACTGGTGCTTCCGAGCTTGATCAATAAAGTTCCCGCCTGCTCTGGAATCTAGGAATGCTTCCATGTGGAGCTGACCATGTTCAGTGGAGATTGCAATTGGGCGGGGGGGGGGGGGCGGACGGACGGACAGACAACAGTGTCCAGCCTAGGGCTGCCTCCCCAATCAAGCCTAGGCACGGGAGTTTCCCAACTTCTCTTGGCATTGGGATGACATGTGCCCACAGCTGGCACAATATAAACATAGGTCTAGCTGCCTTCGTGAAAGGTTTGATTCTACACAGCTGCGTAGGTTCCTCTGGAGTCAGGAGAAGAAGCGGGAACAAGAGCGCACTGAAAATGCGGAGCCAGTGTTGCCAGTCACTGGGGTCCCTTAGTTTCCAGAGCCCCTTTGTGAAAGCGGCTATCAGTATGGCCAGCCGAGGATATGAAGGAGGAGTATCTCACCTGGCCAGTTCATCTTTGATTCTGTTGGAGAGACCTTGCCAGAAGATGGCGATGAGACTAGTGTCTGAAACTCTATTGCATACTCCCCAAGGGATCAGGAACCCTTCTGAATCCGGAGGATGTGCATTGCCAGTGAAGAAACTCAACCCAGTTCTTTGAATACAAGCCTGAACTGCTGGAGGAAATCAGGAAGACTCTGGAAGCTGAAGGACTATTTGGTCCATTTAGTATACCCTGGCACCTGTATTGTCTGTCTTTGCACTTTTGTAATTCAGGAATATGTCAGTGTTACTTACATGATTGCTTCAAGGAGCAGTTGATACAAGAAGCAACAAGAGGGGAAATGATTTTTTTTTAAATTTATTTTTTATTACTTTTACAATAAGATATATCATTAATAACATCTTAATGATATCCGTCAAGAAAATGAGTATTTACAATTCTTATTAGAAGAAACTCTCAAAGGAAAATATATTATATGCCACATCCACAAACAGGTAGCGGGGGACGACAACAGCCTTATAAAGAGCAATAAACCATGAAATACATAATAAGAAATACAAAGGTGAGTAAGCATATACCCCAATATTACTTTTGCTTAAACATTCAGAGCTTACTAGGCGTGTGAGTCTAGAAGGACTCATAAAGTGAAGGTTCAAAAAAGGGGAAACTATTTTAGACCTAGTCCTTAGTGGAACCACTTGGCAGTAGTGATTACAAATTTGACTTAATAACTGGAGGGAGCGCATTAAAGAAATCTGCAACAGCATTTAACTTTCAAAAAGGTGACTGATAAAATGAGGAAAATGGTTAGGAAAAAACTGAAAGGAGCAACTGCAAAGGTTAAGAGTTTAGCTCTGGCATGGACATTGTTTAGAAATACCATCTTCCAAGATGGTATTTTCTAATGTGTGGAAGACCAGATGTATTTCATGTATTAGAAAAGGTGGAAGGAAGGCTAAACTACTACCAGCATGGTTAAAAGGTGAGGTGAGAGAAGCTATAGTATTTAAAAGAATATCTTTCAACAAATGGAAAAGGGATCCGAATGAAGAAAACAGGAAACGGCATAAGCACTGGCAAGTCAGTTCCAAAGCATTAATAAGGAAGGTAAAGAGAGAATTTGAAAAAAAGCTTGCTGTGGAAGCAAAAACTTAAAAACGTTTTCAGGTGCATTCGAGGTAAAAAGCTTGTGAGGGAATCTGTTGGACCATTAGATGATCAAGGGGTAAACGGGGCACTTAAGGATGACAAAGCCATAGAAGAGAGACTAAATTTATTTATTTATTTATTTAAAATTTTTATATACCGGCATTCATGTTGCAAACACATCATGCCGGTTTACATATAACAGGGGTGTACAGTGAACAGAATGAATTCTTTGCTTCAGTATTTACTGAGGAAGATGTAAGAGATATACATACCCATGCCAGAAATGATATTCAGAGGAACTGAAACAAATGTCAGTGAATCTGGAAGACATACTAGGACAAATTGACAGACTAAAGAGTAGCAAATCATCTGGCCCAGATGGTATACATCCCAGAGAGCTGAAAGAGCTGAGAAATGAAATTACGGACCTGCTTTTGGAAATTTGTAAACTATCAGTAATGTCGTCTGTGGTAACACCAATTTTTAAAAAAGGATCAAAGGTGATCCAGGAAACTACAGACCAGCGAGTCTGTGCCAGGCAAAATGGTAGAAACTTTCATAAAGAACAAAATTGCTGGATATATAGATAAGGCATAGTTTAATGGGACAAAGCCAACATGGTTTTAGCCAAGGGAAATCTTGCCTCACAAATTTGCTACATTTTATTAGGGCATGCAATAATGTGGATATAGGTGAGACAGTTGATATAATATATCTGGATTTCCAGAAAGCATTTGACAAAGTCCCTCATGAGAGACTTCTTAGGAAATTAGAAAGTCATGGGATCTAGAGGGCAGTGTCATATTGTGGATTGCCAACTGGTTAAAAGATAGAAAACAGAGAGATTTTCAAATGGAGAAAGGTGAATAGTGGAGTGCCTTAGGGATCTGTTCAGGTGCCACTCCTTTTTTTTCTTTTTATATTTACATTTTTTATTGATTTTCATCAATGATATACATCTTGAAAAACCAGAAAATATGTAATTCAATGCAATACATTTTTATAACAAAAATGTCATAATCACTTCAATAATCATTTATTACATTGCTCATATACCCTATAATTGGGGAGAAGAAAAATAATCAACCAAGGAAATAACCAGAAATACTTAATCAAGTTTACTGGAATTAAAAAGGAAAAGAAGAAAATTTATTAGGAGAAAGGAGTTACTACTTATTTTATTTGGCGTCTGTCTCTGATGGTAATACCTGATTTTTATCTACTATGAACGTTTCTAGCTGTGTTGGGTCTACAAAACCAAATTTCTTTCCTCTATAAGTGATCAAGCATAAACATGGGAATTTTAAGAAGAATGTTGCACCCAGTGCTAATACCCGACTTTTCAAAGACAAAAAAGTCCTCCTCCTTGCCTGTGTGGCCCTCGCCACATTAGGAAAGATTTGGACACGATAACCACAAAATAATATTTCTCTAACAGCAAGAAATTTTTAAAATAATTTCTCCTTATCTTGTTCTGCAACACAGGAAATAGAGTAGCTCTATTATTAATCAGGTCTACCGACTCTTCTAAGAATGTCGATATACCTGGTGAAGATGAGGCATCCCTAACATCTTGTCCCCCAATTTATGGGGGATCTTTTTAGGTAAATAATAAATCTTAGAAAGTTTTGGGATCTCCTCATCTTCATAAGATAGATTCTCTTATAGAAATTTTTTAAACAGCTCCCAAGGAGATAGGAGACGAGTCAGAGGAAAATTAACAATCCTTAAATTTTTTGCTCTAAATTCTCCATATAATCTAAATCTTTATGAATGACCAAACTGTCATGAATAAAAACATTTTCAGAATTTGGTATTAATTGCATTCTATTTGTCACAGAGATCAAATCATTTTCACATTTAACAATTTTCTTTCCTTGTTCTTCAATTAAATTCCTATTGACCTTAATCACAGTTAGTAACGATTCATTCATCTTTATAATATTACTGTCGAGTTTTAATATCGTTTTCCCTAGATCGTCCAAGGTAAAGTTCCCCTATAGTGCCACAGGGCTAAATTTACCTTCCCTACCGGTAGGTTGTATCTCTTGAATAATTGAGGTAACTACATTCTCAGTCCATTGAGAATCGGCCTGATTCAAGAGGCCAAAGTCCCCTTGGACCTCACCTACCGGATTTCCAGCTGTGTCGGTAGATGGAAGTCCGACTGGCTGTAGGGGAGATTTCGGCCCATCACCAGGACTTAGGGAGACAAAGGATGAGGCTCCCAAACTGTCTTCTCAGCGTTTCCACCACTCTTAACCACGTGGTGGTTCATAGGTCCGATGTGTTGTTGAAGCTGAATAGGAGAAGAAGCAATGATCTGCGCTTTCCTTTTTTTACCCATTAGGGAATTATATAAAATAATAATAATATCCGGTCTAAGCCGGACCAAGCCATGCGCGCCCCTTTGGCGCGCACGGCTTAGGCGGGGCACCGCCCTCCGCGGATCTTATAGTCAGTAGGGGTGGACGTCTGAGCTGATGTCACAGCTCCGCAACACCAGCTCTCTAGCCTCCAGTTGATGGTAATTACCGGCAATAGCAGAGATACAGGGAGAATGGACCAGCTCCCTTCTCCTTCCTTCTCCCCCAGGTGCCACTGCTTTTTAATATATTTATAAATTACCTGGAAATGGGAATAAGTGAGGAGATCAGATTTGCTGATGATACAAATTATTCAAAGTTGTTAAATCACAAGAGGACATTGCAAAAGTGGGAAACTGGGCATGCAAATGGCAAATAAAATTTAATGTGGATAAGTGCAAAGTGATGCGCTTAGGAAGAGTAACCCAAATTATAGCTACACAATGCAAGATTCCACATTAGGAGTCACTACTCAAGAAACGGATCTAGGTGTCAGCGTTGAAAATACATTGAAATCTTCTGCTCAGTGTGCAGCAGCAGCCAAGAAAATAATCTGTAGCTTTCTATTTATTAGGAAAGGAATGGAAAATAAAACAGAGAATATCATAATGCCTCTGCATCGCTCCATGGTGCGACCTTATTTTGAGTATTGTGTGCAGTTCTGATCACCACATCTCAAAAAAGATAGATATAGATATATATAGATATATATCAGAATTAGAAAAGGTACAGAGAAATGTCCACCAAGATAATAAAGGGGATGGAATGATTCATCTATGAGGAAAGGCTAAAGAGATTAGGAGAAGAGACTGTGGAGGGGAGATATGATGATCTATAAAATGAGAGGAATGGAATGAGTAAACATTAATCAGTTGGTTGTTTACTCTTTCGAAAAGTACAAAGACCAAGGGGTACACAATTAAGTTACTAGGTAATACATTTAAAACTAAGAGAAAATATTTTTTTTACTCAATGCATAATTAAGCTCTGGAATTTGTTGCCAGAGGATGTGGTTAAGGCAGTTAGTGTAGCTGCGTTTAAAAAAAAAAAAAAAAAAAAAGGTTTGGACAAGTTCCTGGAGGAAAAGTCCATTAACTATTATTAAGGTAGAGTTTCAGAAATCCACTGCTTATTCTTGGGATAAGTAGCTTAGAATATTTCTACCCCTTGGGACCCTGCCAGGTACTTGTGACTTGGAATGGCCACTGTTGGAAACGGGATACTGGTCTTGACGAACCTTTGTTTTGACCCAGAATGGCATGTCTTATGTAAATATGTCCTCAGTGCTTATGTATATTCAGGCTGCTTTGGCATAGCATTGTCTCCAGGATGTAATTTTTAAGATTCCTTTAAGGGCCTCATTTTCTAAAGTATCTCAGGCCTGCGATACTTTAGGGAATGAGGGACGGGGGGCGGTCCTGCGCTAGCCGGCAGCGATCGCTGCCGGTTTCGCACCCAATAGCGCCACCATAGAAGGTGTAGCTATTGGACGCAAACTCTGACGCGAAAAGGGCCTTACCTTTTCGTCCTCCGCGGCGTCTTCGCGGAGTCTGCCCCAGTGACGCCCCGACTCCTCCTCTTCCGGGGCCGACTCCACCCCCACTTTGCTATCGTGTGCGATCCATTTAGAAAATAAGGCCCTTAGTTTCCTTACCAATTGAGTCTGTGCTTCAGAACTTCAAGGGTGCTCTTTACGATCTCATGTCACAATACTGTTGAGTTGTTGGGACTTGGGCAGAACTAAGGTCTTCAGCATCTCCCGAGTTCTTAAGTGCTAGTGTGGGTGTCTGGTATATTGTATTGACACACTTTTTTTTTTTTTTTTTTTAAATTCTATTTTGCAATACACATGTGATAACAGAGTTGATGATGATATGTGATGGTATTCATTTTGTCATGTTGTCATTTGATTTATTGGGTTTGTGTGCATATAAAGTATTTCTAATTTCTAATCCTGATGATGGTTCCTGTATGGGACCGAGGAGTTAGATGACATTAAATATATTATTTAATTTAAAAATTGGTGTGCCTGGAGATTTTCTTTGTTGTATTACAACTGGGCTAAGTGAGTTGGCTGACTAAATGACGAGGCTTGATTTCAAACCTCAGGGGAAAATCGCGGGAACCTATTGGTTCCCCTGTCGTGGCTGCCCAGCTGGGAGGAGCCTGGTGGGGGGAGTAACTGTCAGAAACACTCGTCTGCTGTTGCTCCCCGAAGCCACTACCCTCCCACCCACCCTCAAGTATATTGTTGTATTTGGGGTACAAGTTTATGTTAAAGAGGGTGTGTTGTCGCAGCTTGGAGGGGGTGGGTTGCCCGAGCCAATAAGGCGGCAGAGTGGTCTTGTATGGTATGGCGACCTGACAGGTGTCGGGTCCGAAAGGCGAGCAGGACAATTGGGTGCAGTTGTCCTGCGGGAGGCTCCTTGCTGGCCGGTGGCGGGAGCTGGTTTAATGACCCCTTGCTGGGGCGTGGTGGGAGTTGAAGGGGAAGCATATGAATTATGCTGTTGGTACAAGACCGGCAGGCCTGGACAGGTGTGCCTTGCTGGGGCGTGGCTGATGCATTATGGGGCCTATGTATATAAGGGTTAATTGAGCTCGGGCATCTGGAGTTATGGTTAATAAAGCTGCGGCCTGTTTGATCCCAAACTGGAGTCTGTGTTTTATTGTTGATGTAAGAGGTCGGGTGAAGGGAGAAAAGTGAGTCCTGGCTACCCATATGGGGGAAATCTCTGCATAGTTCTGAATGAAGCTCATGGCTCCATAACCCAACACAGTTCAGTTCTGTTAGTGGAAGCCCATAGAAGCAGGAGGAAACAGCTGGGCCCCTCCTCTTTTTTAAAAGAAATTCAGTTTGGGTAATGTAATATTGCCATATTACATCTTGGTGCCACACCTTTTAGTATTTTTGGAATTTCTTTGCCTTTTTGCCAGGAAATTTCTAAAGGCAGAGAAACTTTTCCATGTTTTCTCCTTTGATGTCTCCAAGGGTAGCTGTTGCCTTCTCTGAGAGATAATTTCCTGTTACAGAGCTCCATGATCATACATTATGTGCTGACTGAGCTCTGAGCACTCGAGGCCTTTTGATCTTGCAGTATCTCTGGGTATTTCCAGCAGGTTTATCCTAGACTCTGTTCTGACTAGGTTTTCTCAGTGAACAGAGCTGAGATACCTGCTGCTGCTAGGAAGGTGTAGGCAGTGCTGTACAAATACACGTAAGCAGTCTGGGTCCGTGGGGCTTGCCATCTCAAGACAAATAAGAATTGGGGGGGAAAAGATTTATGGGGCAATTTCCCAAAGTACCCAGATTGATGTAAAGTCGTTGTGTTCTTTTAACCGCCAGTTTTACACCAGCTTTCAGAGGGAAACTACCAGAAAAGTACCTGCCGAGATTTGGGCTTGCTGCTTCCATTTTTTTTTTCTTTCCCTGACAAATAATGCGTGTACTTTTGGAAAACGTGAAGTATTCACACTTCCCTTCCCCCAACCTAACCACACTCTGGGCCTGCCAGTTTTTTCGCCGGTTAGAAGTACATGCATTGATGATCTCCACACGTATTTTTAGCTGGAGAAAGGTTCTGAAAACTGTCCTGCCAGAGTCTCTGGGGTGCTGCTTTAACTGAAGAGAGGGACTGTTTTTATGTAGTTGGATAAAACTGTGAGATTTGAATCTTTGCCTCTCAAACATTCTAGATATGAAAAACAGGAAAGGGGTTGGGTGGATGCAGGATAGGCTTGGAGGTCGTTCCCAGCCCCTCTTAACAGGGAGACACAGAACCTTTAAGTCACAAAGAGCTGCCAGTGACTAGGGAGCGTTCCCTAGAAGTTCCTGTTCCCATCTTGCCTATTAAAGGCTTTGATCTGAGAGCTATACTTTGGCCTCATGCATATTTAAGACAGCGAGAGCAGACCACGGAGTACCTAAAAGGCTGCTTTATAGATGGTTCCCCTTTTTTTATTTTTTAACAGAAATGTTAAACATTTTAAGAATCTAGTAACAGAAACATGTAAACGTTTTAAGCAACTCCTAACTAAAATACATAGCAAAATACATTTTCTTAACTTTTAACCCACAAAAAAATTGCCAGCAAGTTGAGAATCTTGCTCTTAAAACATCCCAGTGTTTTTTGGCCTATATTTGGACCCTTCAGCTCTGGGGAGACATTTTGAAAGGCTTTGGTGCTTTCAGAGCCCTGGTTGTCAGACAGACTTCTCCAAACATCCTGTTATTCCTTGCCATCCTGTTTTTTTAATACTTCAGATAGCAGAGGGCTATCTCTGCTTTCAGTGCATCGCATAGTTTGAGCATTTCATGACTTTTATTATTAATGCTGTGTATATTCTGAGTATTAAATATCTATATAATTTTTTTCCCCTGTGTTCTGGGCATACATGTTTTTAAGAATATGACATGCCATGCTGGGTTAGATCATGGTGTAGTGGTGGTTGTCTTATTTGATCTTCAGTTTTCATATTGCACCCTATCCAGGGGGCCTTAGAGCACAGTTGTGACACCGTTAAATCACATGGGTACATAATAAGCGATAATGAACTCAGGACAGAAAGCTGAGGAAGGGAGGTGGTAGGGGAAAACCTGCTTGAAGAAATTAATTTCTACTAAGAGATCTCTGTGATCTGAAAAACCCATTGATTGCATTGGTAGTTTTTCACAAAAAAAAAAAAAAGGTATTAGGACGGGGCCAGATGCGACCTCCACCTTTCACTCCAGCTCCAAGTTGGTGATCAGGCAGAAAATCATTACTGGATTACATCTTTTAACTTCTCTTGGTCCAATAAGATTTCGCAGCCTGCTAGAATTCCAGTTGTCTCTAAAACTAATAGGGCAGTAGAACTTTTTGATATTTTTGTGTGACTCAGTTTAATATTAATTTATTTAAAAACATTTGTTACCCGCCTTTCCTACGCTTAGGGCAGGGGTACAACTAAACATACATAATAGATAAAAACAACAAGAATAATCTTACATAAAAATAATAAATGGTGATAAAACATGGTCAAACATAATCAAGTTACAAGGGAGGTTAAAAGGGCAGGGTTATATTGTGTCGCTAGGCTAATTCAAGAATGTTTTTAAGGCTTTTCTGAAAAATTTTCTTTCATTGAGAGTTCTTAATTCTGTTCTGTTATATGGAAACCGACATGATTTGATATTTTGTTAAGAATGTCGGTTATAGAAAAATTCTAAATAAATAAATAATTCTTTTTGGAGGGTATTCCAGAGAAGAGGTCTGATGGAGAAAAACGCACATTCTCTAGCCTCATCAAGGTGGACTGCCCTTGGGGTAGGAACATCTAAAAGACCCTGACTAGCGGATCTCAGTGATCTGACAGCGTGGATTTTTAATATAACGGCAATGCAGGAAGATTGGATGTTATGAATGGCAGTGTGTTTGATTATGGCTAACTTATCTGGATGCGGTATGAGATTGGAGAGACTCGAGAACAGGTTTATTGACTAAGAACTGGGACTGCAGTGAGAAGTCTAGCTGCAGAGTTCTGTATGATACATGTTGCTCATTAGTTTTTGTTTTTTTTGTAGGGAGGTAGGGTTTGGGGGGTGCAAGGTGCTCTTTCTTGAAGATATTCCCGCTTTAATTTGGTTTATGATGGAATGCAGTGAGTTTTCTTTCATACTTTTGATACGTGTACATGTTGATCTACAATATTTTAAATAAAACATTTCTTAGCAGGGACCGTTTAAAATGGAAAGTCGGGCTGGCCCGAACAGGAGGTACCATTAATTTAAAATCCTTTCTGTCTTTGAATTGGCTCTCAGGAATTATTAATACACACACCTGGATTTTATTCACATCTTGGATTCCTCCTCTCCAAATATATCTGGAGTAATTCTAGACTGCTGCTCCCATTATGTTGTACGGGAGAAAATTTGTCAAAAATCTTTTTCTGCCGTAGGACATCATGGAAGCTGGTACATGCCACCTGCTCTTCTTATGGAATATGAAAGACCTGTCAGGATAGAGATCTCGAGTGGTGCTATTCTTCAGCAGCCTCTCTCATTGCTTTTTTACTTCATTTTTATTAGATTTTACAACATTTACATAAAATAAAAATCAGTAGCAAAGAAACATAAAAAGTAACATTAATTATGCAAAAGCATATATATTTGACGATAGGAATCACAAGTCCCCATTAAGAAGAAAAGCAAAGGGGGGGGGGAATAAATAAGGCATAAGAAGAGAACAAAAGTACCATAAGGAGCTGTCCAAGTGAAACCACCAAAGCCAAGTACCTCTAACCACCTATGTCTTATCCACCAAGAAAGGTTTTTAGATGAGGAGGATGACAAAATAAACTTGTTTCACATTTACAGGGGTACATCAGGAAGAAGGAAGTGCCAATATCAAGTATACACTGTTTAAGTTGAAGAAAATATTTGAATCTTCCGATCACAGAATAAGCTACCTTTGTACTTAAAGGACTATTGGAATACTGAATCCTTATCAGAGTCTAAAACAAAAGTCCCAATAAGATAGTTGCAATATTATCCTGTGAACTCGGAGAAATATCAGAACTGGCAAAAGGAGCGAGTATATCAGAAGAACCTTCATCAGGATTAGAAATGTTCTTGAAATCAGGCATATAATAGTAATTTGAAAGTAAGACATTTTTTTCTGAAGTAAACTACAACATCTCTGTTACACTTTTTTTTTTTTTTTTTTTTTAAATAATTCAGCCAGACAAAAATCTAGTTTTTGGAAAATTAAAAAAAACGAAGGTTCTTAGACCTCATTTTATTCTCAAACAGTTCTCGTTTATAATGTAGGCTTTGGTCCTTGATTGCAGCTGTCGCATTATATCGTAACATTGAAATTGCATCTGTCAGAGATGACGTTTGAGACTCAATATTCATAGTTCTTTCGAGTAATTCTGTGAATTTAGAAGAAACCCCAGAGGAAAACAAACAAAGCTGAGAATCAGTCTGTACAACAGAAGTCTACATATGGGTCACATTCCTCCAAATATCTGTCGAGGAGATATCTGAAGTCTCTGGACACTCTGCTTCCATGGATTCAGCTGGAACCTGTAAAGGAACAACTGGTTCAGGAATTGAGATCCGTTTCTTCACTAAGTCTTCTTTATGAACAGATGCAGGAGAAGAGGTACCTTCCTTTCCAATTCTGAGAATCATAGGGAGAGAATCCCCTTGAAGGAGGAAGAAAACTTGTGTATCATGTAGTGAAGACCCCATAACAACCTCTGGGAATACCAAACTGACCATCCAAATATGGTTGAAGCTGGGTTAAAGGAGGTGCTAGGCAAATATCAGGACTCTGTGAAGTTTCCAAAGAGTCAAGAGTGGAATTTGAGAGGAAACATTAAGATGTAAGACACGTGAATACATAGGACCTCTCACTGGAGTTGTTGCCTTTGGAGGAAACATACTTTCCCCTTGCTTTTCTTTCCCATGGTGTCCAGGCAAAAGTGGTATTAAGGGGTGTGCCCCTTTAGCGCATTGCTTTCGTGTGCCGGTGGCTGCACACCGCAGAGCAGCTGCTTTTCGAGGACTCCTTCAGCTCTTTGGGTGACGTCAGTGCTGCGCTGTAATAGCAGGGGTCCCAAAGTGTATGCTCAGTCTGGACCCTTGGAGAACCATGGACAGCACAGCCAGACAACCCCACCCCCCTCCTTTCTCCTTGCTTTTAAAGAGAGAGTGCCGCTTTCTGTGACAGAAGCTGCAGCACTCGACCTTTTAATAGCACTTCCTTATCTTTCTGCTAGACTAGGCCTTACTTATGGGGATTTCCCTCCTCCACAGCTCTTGGGAGATAGTGGGCACCTTTTTCTCCCTTGTGATGTCACGTCTAGGGATAAGGGAGATGTGGTCTCAGGCAGATACCAGTAGACTTTGTCTCCAGCAGCTTGGGACTAGTGAAGGCTTAGTCTCTAGTCTGCTCCCAGAGTCTTGCTTAGGCCTTGACCTGGTTGAGCCTACCAGCTTGTGGGGCAACTGTTCCTAGTGAATATTTCTCCCAGAGACAACATGAAAGTTTCTCTAGGTTGAGCTCCTCTCAGGCCTTCTCCTTGTATTCCTAGGGATCTAGTTGAGTGGCCCTGACAGTGTCTTCTGCCCCCCCCCCCCCCCCCAAATCTCAGGTGGCTGAGGGCTGAAGACGGCGGCAGGGTTGGGGTTGGACCCCCCCCACCTCTCTTTTTGCCCTGCTCCCTCCTTTCCTTTCTGCTTATACCCCTTAACGATCTTTGTTATTGCAACGCAATTCTTATGGGCTTACAAGGTAAATTAATTCATAAACTACAAGTGATTGAAAATACTGCGGCAAGAATCATTTTAGGTAAATCTCGTAGAAGTTCTGCCAAACCGTTGTTGTATGAATTACATTGGTTATCTGTTATGGGTAGATCGGTGTTTAAGAATTTGGTGATGGCATTTAAAGTTTTAAATGGCTTGGGCTCTCCTTCTTTAATGGGTACTTTGGAATGAAATGTCCCAAAAAGAAATTTACGTTCATTGAGAGGACAATATCTGCAGCTTCCGTCAGTGAGAAAATTTAAGCACTCACGTTTGGGCCTTAGGTCATTTGCGAATGCCACCCCAAAAATATGGAATAATTTTGCCTGTGGAGGTAAGGGGAGAGGACAACTTAAGATTTCGTAAAAAAAACTAAAAACCTGGTTTATGTCGACAAACAAAAAAATACACAACTTCAGAAAGCTATTCCCCCTTTTTTTTTTTTTTTTTAAATTAACAAAACAAAACATGGGAAAAGGAACAGTCTCTATGAATAGACTCTTGGCTGGTATCTTTATGGGTAATGTCCAAAGGGAAGTACCTCAGTATTAATATATACAGTTTTTGCTTTTAAATTTCATGAGTGAGCTTAGTGCTAGTGTGGCTATTGCATTGTGTATATATTCCTAACATACTGAGTCTTTTCAAACCCACTTATATGAACTCTCCTTCATAACCACAGGCCTTAACATTGTCTTTAAATGGCTGAATGAATCATGTATCCAGAATCTTTATAGCGCCGCCTATTGCTAGGACGGCTCATGTCGACAACTTGACTTATTATGAATACTCCGCTGTCTAGTTGCTGAACTCTTTATGGCACTGGGAAGCCGCCTGACACTGGCAGTGTTTCGGCAATAAATGCCTGCTTCAGGGGCTAGAGAGACAATATGCAGATAAGGTGGAATCTGGACTCCGCTGCTATGTGTCTGACTTCATAAAGACTGTTCCTTTTCCTTTCCCCGTGTTTTGTTTTGTTTATGTCAAGAAACTACAAGGTGTGTTAACTATTTATAGGGGTGCATTGATTCACTTTTGTTTGTAGGAAGTTGTCTCTCCATCAGTATTGATAATAATTTTAAGTTACTGCATGTTATGTATGTCTGGTTGTGTTCATGATTTTATGTTATGATTATTTCTATTTTATTTTGTACATCGCTTTGGGTGATAAGATTTCAATCTGGAAAGTGATTAATAAATGTCAATAAATAAATAAATGTTAGGGTGCATAAAATGACATTCCCCCCCCCCCCTTCCCCCACCAGGAAGGACGAACTGCCTCAGAAGGCTTACCTTGCCCGGCAGCTTCAGTGTCCCAGAAGTGGTGAGCACTGCCTTGTGGGGGATGTAGAGGGTCATTGGGGATCACAGGTAGGCCTTCAAGAGCTACCATGGGAGTGACATTTCTGAATCACAATAGCATTTTTGCAGTTATGTCTGCAGCCCTGCCCATGGCAGAGACTCTTTGGAGCTGTGACAGAGCCAGCTCTATTGTGGTAGCATTTCTTGTCCTGCGACAGCGTTTAGGAGCCATGATAGGTAGTTCAGTAAGGCTTGGTGCAGGCCTGTGGCAAGGCTTAACAGCTGTGGTAGGCCTGAAAGAAAAAAAGACTTTTTGCAGGAAGTGTGCCAGGCCTCAGTTTTGGGACTGGGACAGTGCTAGGTGGGCCGCAGCAGTTAGAAGGGAGGCTGTGTGAACTCCTCTGTGCTCTACCAGTTACCTTTCACTTTTGGAAAAAACAAACAATAAATAGGGGCTATAGATATGTAGTCTGTGGTGCAAGGAAACTCCCGACAGTGGCAGAATCCCTCTGTACCATGTATGATAAGGATTTGGAGCAAACAGCCCAGGAGGTGATAACCATTAATTCACTGCCCTTCCCTGCTGGGAAGTCAGAAGGGCCCTCAGGGGAGCATTAGCAGGGGCATATATAATCCAGGGGTTTGTATGTCTGACCCGCATGCTCTTCCCCTATGAGCTTCTCTGTTCAGAACCCCCTTCAGAAACATCTTCAGTGGGGAAACAGGAGGTGAAGACTAGATCGGGGGTGGAGGGGCAAAGTATTCCATCATCGAGGGTCCTTGAGGCCTTTTCCTCAGAGTTTGTGCTACTTATGCACCAAGTCTTCTGAGCTAAGTAGAAGCCAGCTGGGGCTCACTCCCAGCATTACCTGGGCCATCCCACATTCCTGAGGACAGGGATCTGCCACAAAAGTGAGCCACGGCTGCCATGACGAATTCAGGTTCTTCCATCCAGACCCTGGCTCAAGGGTCTGAGGCTGGTTCCCTCTCAGACATAGTCTGCTTGCTCAATGTTTGATTCTTTAGAGGAAGGGGGAGTGTTCCTCTGAGAAGGATCAGACCTCTGTAGTATGCCAATTTTGCAGAGATGAGCTATCTGCCCTAATCTCCAATGTGTTGTCAGCTATCAAGGCCTTGAGCTCCAAGAAAGAGGACCAGATGTGTAAGGGATCCAATCCTATAAGGAATTCGGAGGGTCCTGAAGACCTTTCCTTTCCACTCAGCCATAAGAAGCCTGGTATTAACAGAGTGGGACCCGCCCCTCTCCAAGGGGAGATTAAAGGGGAGTAGGCTTGGATGTGAAAGCTACCTCCTACTACTAGAAGACAAAAATACATTTCTGAGGATCACCAAAGTTGATGCCCTAGTGTGGGTGACTGCTGACAAAATAATTCCAGTTGAAAGTGGGACAACTTTGAGGGACTTTCAAGATAGAAATATTGAGGCTGTTTTGAAACAAGTCTTATTCCGTCAGTACTGTAGCCCTACAAGCCTCCATTTGTGGGGGGCTTCATAGCGCAGACAGTGGTATGCTGGGTCCAACAACTTAAAGAATCTGAGGACACAGTAAGAATCAAGTCTGGCATGGCTTTCCTAGCTGATACCTTGTATGAATTCATTAGAATGGCCTCCCAGGTGGTGGCCTCAGAGTAGTGGCAAGGAGATTGCTGTGGCTCCATAACTGGGCAGCAGATGCTGTGTTCAGAGCCCACCTTTATAAATTATCCTTTTAAAGGGGGCTTGTTTGAGGAACTGGTAAAAGATCTAGGCGATTCTAAACCTAAGATACTCCTGAAAGATAGACCATGGACAGATACAAGGGGGCCTGAGGCACCAGTGCTTTAGAGTATCAAAAGTTCCAGACAAGCAAATATTTGCCTCAGCAAACCATGAAGACTAATAAGCTCCATTCTTTCGAGGGGCAAGAAAATCCAGGAGAGATTCTGCCACAGTTGCAGGCTTGGCTCGCCCACCCCAGTGATATGCAGAAGGTTCTTCCAAGGTGTTTCCTGTAGGCAGTTACCTATAACAGTTGTTCACAGAATGGACTCTCATTACTTCAGATCCTTATCAGGACATTATCCTGCTGGAGCCTGATTTTCTTCCGCCAGTTGAAGAATCTTACTGCCTTGGGATTTGATCATGTTGCCACCATCTGAAGAGGGTATGCCCCAGACTTGTTGAAGTCTTTCCATCAGACCTTTTATGGCATCTCTGTGCACATCTCCAGCCAAAAGGGAAGTGATAAAAGTCATACTGACAAGTCTGCAGGATCTGCAAGCCATTATCCCAGTTCTCACAGGAGAAGAAGGCAGAGGGGCATTTTTGATCTACCTTATAGTTCCAAAAAAAACTGTTCCTTCTGTCCAGTATTGGCCCTCAAAGGAGTCAACAAATGTTTGAGGGCTTCACACTTCTGTATGGAAACACTCCATTCTGTTATGTTTGTGAGAAAAGGAGAATTCTGAACTTGGCTCGATTTGGCAAAGCATATTTTTATATCCCACTACAGGACTCCTTTCTAATTCTGCTTTGCTTCTGCATACTTGACAAACCCTTCCAATTTCAAGCCCTACCTTGTCTCGCAATCACCTCAAGAACCTTCACCAAGGTGATGGTGGTAGTGTCTGCAGCACTATGCAAGCAGGTCATTTTGGTTCATTCGTACTTGGATGACTGACTGATCAGAGCCAGTTTTTTTTCCAGGAGAGTCAACAGGCCTCCAGGGCTGGAGCAGTTGGGATGGGTAGTAAACGAAGAACAGTTTAGTGCCCACTCAATCCCTAGAATTCCTGTGAGCACTGTTCAGTACTGGAGAAGGGCAAGTTACTCTTATTCCAAACAAAATGGAAAAAATTGGTATCCCAAGTTCAAAGTTTTCAAACTCTGGTTGCACCCAGAACTTGAAACTATATCTACATCTTTTGGGGCTAATGGCAATGACATCAGATCTAGTACCATGGGCCAGAGTCCCAATGTGCCCAATGCAGTGGGGCTCTCCTCTCGCATTAGTACCCAGAGTTAAGGGACTAGGACTCTTGCCGCCTCCTATGCAGAGTAGTAAGAAAGCTTGATATGAGTCCTCTGTTTGTTGATGTGGGTAGATCTGGATCCTCCTCATGGATCACCATAATCATGGATGCCAGGCAGCCCAGGGCCAATGAACAACAAGAGAAGCATCTTGGTCAATAAACAGTTTGCAAATAGGAGCCATCAGGCTATCTCTTGGCTTCTTCCTGCTTCTGTTGGAAGGGAAACTGGTCAGAATCATTTCAAACAACGCAGTAGCAATAGCAAGGGGGCACTCACAGCTGAGCATTAGTAACTGAGGCTGCCAGAATATGTGAATGGGCAGAATGCACTCTGTTCCTCCTATCCATGGCACATATTTTGGGAGATGAATGTTGAGGCTTTTTTTTTTTTTTCTTCCCTCAGCAAGAACAGGCTGGACTCTGGGGAGTGGGAGCTCAGCCAAGAAGCATTCCAGGAACTATCAGCCAAGTGGGGATGTCCATCAATGGACTTAATGTCAACGTGGTCAAATGCCAAGGCAGTCAGGTTCTTCAGGCGGCGGAAGGAACCAGGCTGCAGCAGGATAGTTGCCTTGATAAGACCCTAGCCAAAGGATGTTTATGTATTTCCACCCTGGCCCCTGATAGGCAGAATATTGAAGAGGATAGAAGACCACCCATCCATGATAATCCTGGTAACTCCGTATTGGCCAAAGAGACTGTGCTATGTGGATCTCCATAAGACTGATGGCAGGAACCTTGGTACATCTTCCATGGGTGTGCAGCCTGTTATGACAAGGTCAAATCCCAATGGAGGACCTATCTCTATTTTGTCTTGCAGCCTGCCTCTTGAAAAGGCATTGCTGCGTAGGAAGGGGTAGTCCACTGTAGTCATCTCTACTATATTGAGGGCATGGAAGTCATTGACTTCCCTAACCTACGTGTGCATCTGGTATTTGAGAATTTTTGTCATACATAAATATGGTTTTCTCCTGGAAGGCAGATATGTATGACACTTGCATCTTTAGACTTCATCCAATGAGGTATGGATAAAGGTTTTCTCTTAGTTGTTTGAAGGTTCAGGTAGCAGTTGTTTCGTGTTAGAGGTATACTTGAAGGCTTGCAGATAGTGGCACATGCAGACATTACCCATTTGCTTAGAGAGGCAAAGCGTATTAGGCCCCCTTTTCAGTTGGTGGTCCCACAATGGGACCTCATTCTAGAACCCTTAGGTCTTTAACCGGGCCCTCCTTCGAGCCAATAAAGCATCTTTGAAGGATTTGTCTTTGAAGATGGTCTTCTTGGTAACCATCTGTTTGGCTGCAAGAATCTTGAAGATTGAAGGTGTGTCTTGTTTTTCGATGGATTCTGTTGTGTTCTGACCGGCCTCTTTATTTTTGCCCAAAGTAACGTCCTTGTTTTTGTCTGAATCAGACGGTGTCGCTTCTGTCTTTTAGAGGTGACAAAACAAGAAACACTCAGAGCTGCACTTGTTAAGAACATAAGAACATGCCATACTGGGTCAGACCAAGGGTCCATCAAGCCCAGCATCCTGTTTCCAACAGTGGCCAATCCAGGCCATAAGATATCTAGAAATCACAAACCACTTTGGAAAGACAGGTAGGCTGTTTTCATTACATGGATGTCCATAGAAGGGAGAAACAGCTTCTATACCTATAATATAATATCCCGATAGGTTAAGGAAGCAGTCATCTCAACGTATATTCTTATTGGGAAACAAGTACCAGCTGGACTTTGGGCGCACTCCACCAGAGTACAAGCTATGTCGTGGGTGGAGATATTGATTGCCCTGGAAGATATCTGCAGGGCAGCCACCTGGTCCTCCCTGTACTCCTTAACCAAATATTACTGGCTAAGGTGGATGCAGCCTTTGGAGCAGGCATCCTTAAGGCAGCACACACTTTCTCCTGCCCAAGGGGCGGATTTTAAGAGCCCTGCTCGCCGGTGAGCCTATTTTACATAGGCTCACCGGCGCGCACAGACCCCGGGACTCGTGTAAGTCCCGGGGTTCTCCGAGGGGGGGCGTGTCGGGGGCGGGCCCGAACCGCGTGGCGTTTAGGGGGCGTGCCGGGAACGTTTCGGGGGCGGACCCGGAGGCGTGGTTACAACCCGGGGCAGCCCGGGGGCGTGGCCGCGCCCTCCGGACCCGCCCCCAGGTCATGTCCCGGCGCGCAGGAGGCCCGCTGACGCGCGGGGATTTACGCCTCCCTCCGGGAGGCGTAAATCCCCCGACAAAGGTAAGGGGGGGGCTTAGACAGGGCCGGGTGGGTGGGTTAGGTAGGGGAAGGGAGGGGAAGGTGAGGGGAGGGCAAAAGGAAGTTCCCTCCGAGGCCGCTCCGATTTCGGAGCGGCATTGGAGGGAACGGGGGTAGGCTGCGCGGCTCGGCGCACGCCGGCTATACAGAATTGATAGCCTTGCGCGCGCCAATCCAGGATTTTAGTGGATACGCGCGGCTCCGCGCGTATCTACTAAAATCCAGCGTACTTTTGCTTGCGCCTGAAGCGCCAGCAAAAGTAGGCCTATTCGCATAGTTTGAAAATCTACCCCCAAGGGAATAGCAGCTTTGGTTCTTCCAATAAGTAAGGAAGGACTGGTCTAGCAGGAAAATAAGAGGTGAAATGTGATCTTACCTGATAATTTCCTTTCCTGGAGTCTTGCCTGGAAATGTGATGCTGCCATAGCTTAACACGATATAGGAACAGCTCTTGGTTTTTCTCCCTCTCTGTGCAAATCCTATCCCTCACGAGGTATAGAAGTCCAGACTCATCCCTTCTTTCTTTTAAAACAAAAAAAAAATACAAGACAAAAAGGGGGAAGAGAAGAAATAAAAAAAAAAAAGAGAAATGACAAGTGTATTTTTTATTGATATGCCCGGAGAGAGAGTCAGGGGACTTCTCTCAGGGGCATCCATGGGAGTTGTTTTTGCTTTTTTTTTTTTGTTTTCTTGACCTGATTTTGTGTAGGGTAGTTGCCCCTTTCCTGCTTTGACAGAAAGTTACTGGCAGTTGCCTCACCTTCCTTATAGCCAGACCTGACTTGCAAGGGAGAAAAAGAAAGTGTGTTCTGTCTCCAACAGCTGTGGAGGAGGGGAATCCCCATAAGGACGTCTAGCAGGACTCTAGGAAAGGAAAATATCAGGTTAGATCAAAATTTCACCTTTTGGCAGATCCCTCTACACAAATAGCACAGCCGGTCTGCTATAGACAGAATATAAATATTTAAAATGAAATAAATAATTAGCCTAAAAATCTCACTAGCCATGCATGCCACTTTTCTATCATTCATACCTCATCGTCATATCCTCTGTCATGCATGCACTATCTGTATTGATACTGTACACATGCCACCATACTTATGCACTCATAACCATCTATCATACCCACATACCACTAACATCAGAAAAAAATGAAGTAGATCTTATTTTAAACTAAATATGCCATTTTTAAGACATGACTTTTTATTTTTTGTTATGAATGCATCCTTTATGAGGGGGGCAATTCATCTCTGTGATCTACTCTCCCTGGTCAAGTTCAGAGGAGGAGCATGTCATGGTGGGGCTTAAAGAAAATAAAGGCTAATCAGAAAAGATGCCCTACAAATATAACAAAACCCAGGAAGTTCAAAGCAACATAAGGCAGCACTGAGGCCTTTCCAGAAGGCCTTCAGTTCTACTCTAGAGTAAACCTAGGGCGTTCTTTGATACATCTGCAGGTGCCAAACCCGAACTGGAGGACTGAGGCCCTTTTTGAAAGATTGCTGCATAGTTTGTGCACTTGGAGAGAGGGTAGAAATGAATATATAAGGTAGAAATTTTATAAATATAAAGGACAATTTTCAAATAGTTCATGTAGTTGCAAAGTACATAGGTGGTTTCAATGAGCATACTTTATGCAGGTTTCCAAAAAGAAACTATTTGCATTGTTTATTTTTGAAAATTAGCAAAGGTAAAATGTTTAAAAAAAACAACCCACCCCAAAACATCTATGTATATTACACCTGCTATTTGTGTAGGTAGCAAAGAAGAGGAAAATAGCACACACAGGTTTTGGAAAGTGTACAAGGGGGCACTTCTGGGAACTCCTGGGCTGGCATTCCTCCAGCAGGCGGGAAATGTGGTTTTAGAGTCCGTAGTGCTACTGTAACACTCCAGTAGTCTTGAAATAATGACTTTCCACGACAAAAGACCGACCAGGGAAGTCTTGAAATAATGACTTTCCACGACAAAAGACCGACCAGGGAAGCCTACAGAGGATGCCTCATTGTTCCACCCACGAAAACCACTAATCACAGCACCTTAAGAGACCGAGCCCTTTCCACCGCAGGCCCACAGTTATGGAACTCCATCCCTCCAGAACTCAGAAACGAACCATGTCTCCTAACCTTTAGGAAAAGACTCAAGACATGGCTTTTCCGGCAAGCCTTCTCGAACTCTACCTAAGATGCACCATAAACAAACTCTCTACTCAGAGACTGTACATATGAGACACCATATTTATATTGAACTTTTGTATATAATTATTCTCCTCTATCTCTTTCTATTTCTTACATTCCCAGTTCATTAGCCCTTGTTAATTGTAACTGCTTCTCTTCATCACGTTATTTATGTTTTTTGGTTGTATTATCCGCACCCCTGTTTTCTGTAAACCGACATGATGTGAACGAGTTCATGAATGCCGGTATAAAAAAACCTTAAATAAATAAATAAATAAAATAAAATATGTGTTCCAAATGAATAGTTTACTTATAGAAACATAGAAATGACGGCAGAAGACGACCAAATGGCCCATCCAGTCTGCCCAGCAAGTTTTGTACTTTTTTTTTTTTTTTTCTCTCATACTTATGTTACTCATGGCTTTTAGTAACCTTTTGGTTCTATTTCCCTTCCACCCCCACCATTAATGTAGAGAGCAGTGATGGAGCTGCATCTTAGTGAAATATCTAGCTTAATTAGGGGTAGTAACCGCCGCAATAAGCAAGATACACTCTTGCTTATTTGTTTACCCAGACTATGTAATTCAGTCCATGTTGGTTGTTGTCTATATATAGATCCACTTTTCTTCATTCCCCCTGCCGTTGAAGCAGAGAGTTATGCTGGATATGCGTGGAGTATCAGACTTCTCCCCTACCGTTGAAGCAGAAAGCTATGCTGGATATGCATTGAAAGTGAAGTATCAGGCTTATTTGGTTTGGGGTAGTAACCTCCGTAACAAGCAAGCTACTCCCTGCTTTTTTGTGAATACAAATCCTTTTTTCCACATTTCCTCTTGCCGTTGAAGCTTAGAGCAATGTTGGAGTTGCATTAACCATGTGTATGTTTATTGAATAAGGGTATTGTCTCCAGGTAGTAGCTGTCATTCCCGCGAGCCACCCACTCTTCATTCACGTCCTCTAGACTTTATGGATCCACAGTGTTTATCCCACGCCCCTTTGAAGTCCTTCACAGTTCTGGTCTTTACCACTTCCTCCGGAAGGTCATTCCAGGCATCCGCTACCCTCTCCGTGAAGAAATACTTCCTGACATTGGTTCTGAGTCTTCCTCCCTGGAGCTTCAAATTGTGACCCCTGGTTCTGCTAATTTATTTCTGACTGAAAAGGTTTGTCGTTGTCTTTGGATCATTAAAACCTTTCAAGTATCTGAAAGTCTGTATCATATCACCTCTGCTCCTCCTTTTCTCCAGGGTGTACATATTTAGATTCTTCAATCTCTCCTCATAAGTCATTCGATGAAGACCTTCCACCTTTTTGGTCGCCCTTCTCTGGACCGCCTCCATCTTGTCTCTGTCTCTTCGGAAATACGGTCTCCAGAACTGAACACAGTACTCCAGGTGAGGCCTCACCAAGGACCTGTACAAGGGGATAATCACTTCCCTTTTCTTACTCGATATTCCTCTCTCTATGCAGCCCAGCATTCTTCTGGCTTTAGCTATCGCCTTGTCACATTGTTTCGCCAACTTCAGATCATTAGACACTTATCACCCCAAGGTCTCTCTCCTGCTCCGTGCACATCAGCCTCTCTCCCCCCATTGAATACAGTTCATTCGGATTTCCACTCCCCATATGCATGACTTTGCACTTCTTGGCATTGAATCTCAGCTGCCATATCTTTGACCACTCTTCCAGCTTCCTTAAATCCCGTCTCATTCTCTCCACTCCTTCTGGCGTGTCCACTCTGTTGCAGATCTTAGTGTCATCCGCAAAAAGACAAACCTTACCTTCTATCCCGTCCGCAATGTCGCTCACAAAGATATTGAACAGGACCGGTCCCAAAACCAATCCTTGTGGTACACTGCTTAAAATCGCGCTCTCTTCAGAGAGAATTCCATTTACCATCACACATTGTCTTCTGTCCGTCAACCAGATTGCAATCCAGACCACCACCTCGGCACTCACTCCTAAGCTTCTCATTTTATTCACCAGTCTCCTGTGTGGGACCGTGTCAGAAGCTTTGCTGAAATCCAAGTAGATGACATCGAGTGCTCTTCCTTGATCCAATTCCTTGGTTACCCAGTCAAAAAAGTCGATCAGATTAGTCTGACAGGATCTTCCCCTGGTGAATCCATGCTGCCTCTGGTCCAGCAATTCTCCCGACTGTAGATAGTTCACTATTCTCTCTTTCAACAGTGACTCCATTACTTTACTTTTCCCACCACCGAAGTGAGGCTAACTGGTCTGTAGTTACCAGCCTCTTCTCTGTTCCCACTCTTGTGAAGCGGGATCAATACCGCTCTCCTCCAATTACTCGGCACCACTCCCGTTTCTAGGGATCTATTGAACAGGTCACGCAGCGGACCCGCCTGGTGGATAGGGGTAAATTGACAGAAAACTCGCTGTTTTCTTGTGTTATCCATAGAGCACATTTACAAAATCACATGCTAGGAACTCCTTCAGGCTACTCCAGGTGTTTGTCCTGGACTCCTTGGTGTTCCCTTAGTACCTGAATCCCCTGGACTCCAATCGTGACTCTCCTTCTCTCCTGAGGTACTGAGAACCACTTTTCTCACCTTTCTTTACACCTCTGTGTACTGGAATGACAAGCCAGTACCGTATATAATACCTGGGACAGGATTCTGACATCTCCATCTGAATCCTGAGTGAACCACCTTCTTGGTCTTACCGACCTCCTCCCAAAACCGCACACTTAGAATGAACCCTGGGTAAGTGTCCTCCTCTCGCTCTCCAGCTTGCTGGATTGCCTTCTGCACACCTTCTCCTCCTAAAACATTGTGAAATCCTCCCTTTATTACTCTCTCTTAATCTGTTTCCCCCCCTGGCAGCAACATATTTGCATTTAGCAAGGAACCATTGGGTCCCATACCCATATGTTTACAAAGGGAATGTATGTGCGTCGTTTCTCTCCTCTGACTAAATTCAGTTACAGAAAGTCCTGTTTTTGCTGGGCCTAAATGCACGTTTTGGCAGCATATATTGTTGGCCATATTTGAGGAGGACAATTATCAGTCGGCCATTTTACCCCGGTAAATACTTATGAAAATTGTCCTCAAAACCATAGACAAGAAGTGGAATGCTAAAATGCACAGACAAGAAAAGATACAGAATGAGTAGCTACATGACCAGCACCACTCACCATATGCACAAATATGTGCATGCAACATAAAACTATATCCAAAGCACAGACCTGAAAGTAGGATACAACTTGCATACACAGGCACAAATGATAGAAACACAGCAGCAGACATGCAGTGGGCAAAACTTGGACTTGCATTTGATTATAAATTAAATACTTAAAGTAGAGTTTCTCAAGCTTTTTGGATGTGCAAACTCCTTTTCAACTTCACTTTTAAGGATCCCCAGCACACTCTCCCTATTTCTCTGGCCTATCCAGCCCTGCCTCGCCAATCACATTCTCCTCAATCTCTCCTTACCAGTCTCTCTCTTTTTTTTTCCCTTCAAATCCAACCAAAAGTCTGTTTTTGTTTTCTCATCATTGCTCTCCCCCCCCCCCCCCCAACTCTCACCAGTCTGTTTGACCAGCCTCTCCAGTTGCACACTCCCCCCACCAGCTGCAGACCAGCAATCTCTTCTCTGCTTCCTCCTCCCCCTCCCCCAGACCGTCTCTACCACTCATTTTTCCCTCACCTTATTACTGCAGTTGCTGCTGTCCCTTTGGGCTGCCATTGAGTCCCCAGGAGGGGAACTTCATGAAGAAGCATTCTTTCTTTCTCCTTCCTGCAGACTACTTTTTGATGGCCTCATAGCAAACTTTCACCTAAAGTACCTGTCTCCTCAGCATGCCAGTGGACACCGATACTCACAGATACTATGTGGAAGCATGCATGCTGGTGATTGAAAGATGGGAAAGAAAATGCTCATAGATTGGCAGTCCTTTCTACATCTGCAGGGCCTACAGAAGCTATTGGAGTACCCATGACCCGTGTTCCCTCAAATTTTTTAAAAACTGCGTGATCAAAAATTTTCTTTCTCTGCAATTTTTTATAAGCTAAGTTCAAATTTGTGCACCACAAGCCATTACAATGTAAATGTCAGGACTTCTTGTGCACATTAAATTTTGCTGTATGCTTGGAGTGCACGACCTTTGTGCATGCACACACACAGTGCCTATGACTTCATTATCCTAGCTTTCCTGGGCACCCTGCTCTAATCCCCAGACTAGTATAAGTGATGATGAGGGGGTCCAGGTCAGTTTGAAAAACAGAAATGTGAAAACTGCATTTACCTAATGGCTTCCACAAGGTCATAACAAATTAGTAAGCTGTACGTCTTACTTCTTCTTAGTCTCTCTCACAGCACACACTGGAGTTATCACAATGTATGACAATCCTCATCCTCACCGGTAGTTAAGATGCTGGGAAAGAGGAATACTTATCTGAGCTGTCAGAAGAACTGGCCAGGGTAGTTGTCTATGTCCCAATTCTAGCCTGAAGAAGACATTCAGTTGGGGGCTGATAGCTGCAGAAATGTTGGTAATGGCAGGTCTCAGTCTGACAAATCGCGGGGCGGGGAATGCCATGTCCCTTTTTGATTTTCTCCATGAGTCTGCAAGCACATAAGCCCAAAGGAGGAAGGAGTGACGAAAGTAACCTTTGCCCAGGGTGTCTGTCCAGCGACTGTCCTGAAGTAACGCCTGTATTTTTTTTTTTTTAAAACATCTGGTTCCTCCACTAGGGCAACACATCTGAGCCATTTAAAGGGATTATATCTGTTATCACCTGGCACAGTTGAAAGGCATTACCTGCCTCTGACAATGAGCTTGTTGGAAAGGGGCAGGAAAAGTGCTAACTTGTGTGCATATGGCATAGTTTATAACATGGCTGATGATCTGCAGTATCCCTGTACAGATCTGAGAAATCAGGAGGGGAGAAGGGCTTTCTATCCATCTAAAGGTCACGCTCCTAGTGTGGGTGGTGGACATGGTGTGAAGGCTTAACTGCTGGAGATGCACTGTATGGAGTCCAGCAGAGCAGGGTTGCAGAAATGGAGCCTGAGGCTCCCTTTCCCATAGCCCCTACCCTTGCTGCCCTTTGTTGTTTTTAACTGCTGTTGTGATCTCTCAGGCCATGAAAGTGCATCAGAAATGGATCCTTGACTGATCTGTATAAGGGAAGGGAGTGTGTTTTGCCTGGTGAGCTCTCTGTGCTGTACCTTTAAGTATGGCATGTGTCAATCAGTGATGAAGGGAAAAAAAAAGATTGCAAACATGAACAAAGCTGTTCTATAACATTCAGACACATGCTGGCATTTCTTGCCAATAGTCCTTCATGCTTTGTATCTTTCTTAACTGGTTGTTTCTGTGGACTCCCACAAGTCATTTTCTGTATATGTCTTCCTAGTAGCTTTTTTTTTTTTTTTTTAAATAGGTATTTGAGAGGATATTTTAAATGAAGCTGGATTGGAATTAAAGTGTGGGCAAGCTTTTTTTTTTGGCATCCTACCCTCAGATTGTGCTTACATTGTGCTCGTTAGGCATTTTCCTTGGACTTCAGCTGATTCCAGAAACTGCTGATGTCAGAGGAGTGACTGTGCATATCCAAAAAGGCGTAATGAGTCTCATGCATATTTGTATTTAATAAATAATGCAGTGCATCGTGCAGAGAGGGGCGAGCCCACAATCCCTCATGGGCCTGTTCATTGTTTGAGCGTGTAAGGATTCTTTTCAAATTCAGGCTCGCAATTTTAAAACATTGACTCGACCCTCCCGAATAACTATTCGATGCATACTTCTTCTTTCTATTCTCCTAAATAGGTGAATCGATGCCCTTGTATTTAGTACTTTTGATTGATCTTTGAAGCCCTGAGTTCTTATGCCACTTTCTTTGCACTGGTGTGTGTATGCAAGATGTCTCTCTTCAGCCGAGTTTGACAAATGATCACATGCTCTGAAGTAGTGGACGTACATGCTATTTTGTTTGCCACCTGCCTTTGGTTTCTTATGCAGGAACTCCCCACTTCCTCCTCCTTAGATCAGATTTGGCTCTGGTCTCTTATCTTTCATGAATATGTTTGTGTTTTAAACAAAATAGTACTGAGAATACAGGCAATATTACTTCAAAATGTGTATGTGGACTGTTATATGTATATAGCTCTATAACTAAAGAGTATCTTCGAGAGCGAGAGAGGCTGTGCTACCTCATGCATTTATTATAAATTAATGGACTATATTATATATAAACATTTTTGTGTATTTGATATTTTCTCACCTGGCTTGTGTTAAGTTTTACCCTATTCCGTTTTGCGTTTTACTGCTTGAATGGTTTCCATTGTGCTGTTTTTTGTATTGTATTACAAAAAGGAACCAAAAGTATTTATATATGAGTTTTTCATATTTTTTGATAATATTTAAGGTAAAAAATGTTTTTGTTACATGCTTTGTCATTAGGGTTCCATAGTTTAACTATTTGTCATGCGGACCATGATTTTAGCTGGCATTATTGGCTTTCTATAAATGACAGCCTTGGATTGCAAGGCTGTTATTTAAGGAAAGCCAATAATGCCAGCTAAAATCATGGTCCGCATATAGCTAATAATACATGTATATGTCACTCAAACAGAAATATAAAGTGATTCTATTAAAACAGAACAGTTATATCAAAACTTATTGTGAAAACTTAGCTTGTTGAAGAATCTTTGATTTTCTCTAAAGCCCCATCTGTTTCTTATCCTAATATTGTATACCCGACACAGTTGTGTTTTGGCATCCTCTTGACGTTTGCTTCCGGGGCTCCACTTTTACGTCCGTACATAAATCAATCTTATTTCTTGATCTCACTTACAAAATGCAGAGGACCCCTGTCGTTTCAGTAGACATGGAAACACAGGAAAAAAATACCCAATTAAAAGCTCTCTCTCTATATATACTCCTGCTTTTTGTTTTGGGAGTTTTCCCTGTTTTAGCAGCACTCTATTTCTCGGTCTTCTGAACCAGCTTAGAGGAGTGGCTCTCTTACAGGCCATGGTGTAAGCTGATTATAAACTCAGCTGGGACGGTTTCTTATGACTCTTGTGGTTTCTGCTCAGGGGAGTGCATGAGCTCCGCTGGTGAATCATTGTTAACCTCACCTTTGGTATCTGGAGTTCAGTCGACTTGTCATTAGTGTGTGTATATCTATCTAGATAGATAAAAATAGTACAAAATTGCTGGCACTTATGTTAGCAGTTATAAAGTAGGGGACAATAAATACAAATACAAATCCATAAAACTATGTAATTGAACCCCAATATAAATTATCATATAATTTTTCCTTTATTGAAACATTTAAGTATGATTTCAAAAACAGTTCTGTAACCTAAATAAAACAAACCATGCACTCTTCATCTACATCCCATTCATATACCTTGTCAGTTATACCTAAACCTTAAAACAACGTCCATGTATATGAATACGAGTGATGCATGTTAACATAACTGATAATTTAAATATTCACAATGTAAGCAAACTATATTTTAACATCTTATTTTTCAAAAGAAACACAGCACCCAATAATATAATGCAGTATCCTTTTTTCAAGCGGCTCTGCCCATATCCACAGAACCTTGTTTCATGAAATGAGTCAAAAAATCAATATGTAGGACAGCATCTTTTTTTTCAAATGACTCTGTAAAACATCACTTCTTTCATTTTTTACTGAGCCCCTCCCTGGTCTATTTTAGTTTTAGATGTCTTTTGTAGGGTTTATTAGTCTTTCCCCCCCCCCCTCCCCGAAAAGCACATTTTTTTTTCTGCAGACGTCTGTAAGCTTGCCAGTTTTCATTGGGGTGAATCCGTTGCAAATGCTTACCTTTGGAAAAAGGGTAATTACTTCTCTGTAATTGTTATTCTCTGAAGGTAGTGTTTTCAAGGACTCATACAGCCCACCCTCCTCTCCTTGAGGACTTGCACACTCAGCTCTGTCTACATCTGCTGTTCCTTGAGCTCGAACGGGAACTGACAGTTGGTTTAAACAGTTGGCAGTTAAACAGACTTCTGAGCTCTAGAACTTGAAACAGGGGGAAGCTCCTCAAAGCAACACAAGACGTCATACAACCCATGGCTTGAAAATACTACTTTCCGAAAACAACAATTACAAGTAATTATCCCTTTCGATAGCAAGGAAGACATGAAGGTGGACAGCAGCCCTTGCTCTGCTTTCTAAATGTCCCCCTTCCGGTTTGTTGATAAAGGCTGTATTGGGGGGGGGGGGGACTGCATACCTCCTTATAGAAGCAGTCAGAAAATGTAAGAATTTTTTTGACAGGTAAACGTCTCGTTATGAATCTTGAATGCTCTGTGGAAACATCTTTTTAAATATTTAATTTGAAAGGCATTAGGGTTGATGACTAAAAATATAGTCAACTCACCAAGATAAAGTATGATTAAATGGTAAATAAACAAAGTTAGGGCAAGTCTCTCTGGAGGAGGTGCATGTGGTTGCATGGTCTGACAGCCTTCTGTCCCTTACAGCTCCAGATGAAGACGGTGTTTTGCCACTGGGTCCCTGTTTATTGCTGCCAAGTGGTCGACCAATCTTCTGTGGAAATGGAGTTCTAGCACATTTCGGATGCACAAGCTCCCACAGTATCAGGAGATGTTTGCAGCAGATGAGAATGAGAAAGCAATTTATAGGGCTTTATTCTTTTGCAAGATACGTTTTCATTTTTTCCTCAGTAAAACAATAGTGCATGTTCATTTTCCTTTATTTGGCTGTAGAAAATGAATTGGACTGCTTCTTCCCGTAGAACTCTGTGCGTGTCGCGTTCCCTTTCCCAGAAACTGTTTCCTCTCCATGCCTTTACACTGCTAACAGTGTTTAGCTGTAGTTGTAAATCGGAAAGGGGGCCTGCTGGGCTTAGAATGAGCTGTCCACTTCTACCAACACATACAGAGTGCTTATTTTGTACTTTTTTTTTTTTTGTAGGAAGGAAGGGGCAGGACCTTGTAGGAAGGTACATACCGACCTGTATGGGCTGAAACTTGCATACTTAAGCTCTTATATATAAATCAGAGGGGATTGATTCAACTCCTCTAGCACCCAAAACAGCAGATGTCTGTTGGAGTATTTATATAAACAGTGAAATGATTCCTATGTGGATGGGGGTTTCTCTTCAAATGCAGGAGGCAGAGCACTGGTGGGTTATGTTTTGATCGGAAAATACTTTGCATAGTGGTTCTCGCTAAGAGCCATAATACTTCTAATACACAGAAACGGGATTGCAGCTCTACAGAATAGCTTTTGGCTCAACTTCTTTCCATGGATAACCATGTGTTAATTAGCTGCAAATCAAAGAGCAGTACAAAAAAAAATTCTCTGTGCCCATAACCAAGAAAAAGGTATTTCCTAGAGCAGTGGTTCTCAACCTTTTTTTGGCCGGGACACACCTGGTAGATGGTTCTCACATGCATGACACACTGAACATGTGACCATCACGGTGCTAAATGTAAACATGCACTCTGCGTCCACAGGAATCCCCTCAACCCCTAGCAATGAGTGCAGAGCAGATCTAGGGCATTACCCTGTACAACTCGCCATACAAAAAAGATATTCTGGTTCTGATGACATCCCAGTAAAAACAAAACAAACTCCTTTTACTACCAGGCAAAATAGCCTTCCTTATGAAGACAGTAATTTACCACTAATGCATATCCTATTGAGAAAACACAACAAACAAGATAGATACAAATGCCTACATGCTAGTAAAATACCTCACCTCTGTCACATACCCTTCACCAAGTACAGAAAAACCACAAATTATAAATATGGAGGCAGAAACTGGAATGGAAATCCAAAAAAGCCACTCTGCATGCAGTGCGAACCTGGAGAAATGGAAAGAGAAATATAGCACCTAACAGACTTTCAGGATTTGCAATAATGCACACAAACTAACCCGCACAAAGTTACACCTGTATTATGGAACACACTCAAACAGTAACAACCCTATCAAAGAAATACAACTATCAAACCAGGTCCTAAACACTAATACATTTCCTATTGGGAAAACAGAATAAGCCAAGCTGCTATAGAGCCCCACACAGAAATAATTGTAAAGCTATACTAAAAATGTTACAAATCAGCTGCTGAACAGAATAATATCCAACAACTCATAAAAATTATTAAAACATGTCCAAATATCAATAAATATTTCAAAACAGTAGACATCGCATAATACTCAATAATTAAAATAGCAGTCAATCAAGAAAAATAACCTTAAAAAGCCACCTTTACTTACCCTCTTCAGCAACTCTCCTACTCCTTTCCCTTCCAGGCCAATAGCACTCACAAGAAGCAGCAAGAGCTGCTGAAGCTCTGTCCTCACAGTCCTCTTCCTTAGTGCTCACAACCAGTAACCTTCCCCCCCCCCCCCCCCACCCCAATTAGACCCCACGACCAGAATCGGTCTCTCTCTCACACCAGTCATCTTCCTGACCAGTCTCTCTCTCAATCACACTCATGGTCTCTTATATACAATCTCTCAATCACACACAAATGCTCTCGCACCCATTTATACCAGCTCTTACCCCGGCATCCATTCACACCCATGCATCCATTCACACTCACCCTGGCATCCATTCACACACGCAAGCCCTCACCCAGGCGCTCATTCACACTCACACACGCACCAGCAGTTACCAAAACCTTCTTCCTTCACTGCAGGGATGGGCTCCAGTTCCGCTTCGGCTTTACTCCGGAGGGCCTTCTTTTTTCGCAACCACGGGAATGGGCTCCCGTGGTGGCCTCGGTCGGGGTCGGGTTTCCTCTTCGCTGCCATGGGAATGGGCTCCCATGGCGGCTTTGCTTTGTCGGGGGTCGGGTTTTCTCTTCACTGCGTGGCCTTGCTTCGTCGGAGTTCAAAAACTTTTCTGTTCCTCCCACCCCACCCCAGGCATTCTGATGCCTGCCTCACCGGCCAATCAAAGGCTTCCTCCTGTCTTCCTACTCCCTTTGGTAGGGAGGAGGCTTCCGATTGGCCTGTGCGGGGGCAGGCAGAATGAAGGAGGCTTCCCATTGGGCAATGGGGGTAGGAAGAAAGGAGGCTTCCAATTGGCCCTCGGGGGCTGGAAAAAGACAAAAGGAAAGTAGAATGGGGTGGTGGGACACCGGGAGATGCGACCCACCTGCTGGTGTTTGGCGACACACTAGTGTGTCGCGACACACCGATTGTGAGAAGCGCTGTCCTAGAGATATGTTGGCAGTTTCTCAAGGAGGAGCTGTCTTAAATTTCTGATGCTAATTTGAGTATCACTTTTGTGTGTGTCACATCCTGTTTTGTGTCCTCTCCTCTCTCCCTCTTTCTTTTATTCCTGCCCACTCCTTCACTTCATGGGTCCTCTTCTGCCAGCAGGAATTGGGAACCTCCACCAGTGCTTCAGTGAATTGCGCCACCAGGGAGGTCCTCTTTTGCCAGCAAGGTTTGACATCCTCAACTAGTGTGCAGCAGCAATCAAAAAAAACCCAAATAGAATATTAGGAATAATTTTGAAAAGAAATTGAATAAATATAAGAATATAATAATGCTCTATGTTCAATCATGATGTAAACCAGGGGTGGGCAGTTCCGGTCCTCGAGGGCCACAAACCAGTCTGGTTTTCAGGATATCCTTAATGAATATGCATGAGAGAGATTTGCATGCATTCTGCCTCAGTTGTATGCAAATCTATGTCATGCATATTCATTAGGATATCCTAAAACCTCGACAGGTTTGTGGCCCTCGAGGACTGGAATTGCCCACCCCTGATGTAAACCCAGTTTTGCTGGTAGGGACCAGGACTCCAATGTGGAAAAATTTGCTTTGCTTTATTGAGGAGCTAGCATAACTAAAAATAGATAAAAGAAATGGGGCAAGATGTTTACATGCGAGAATATTTAGGAAACTTGAGGAAGCTCTGTCAGGTCTGCTTTCTGACTTTATAATACTTCTTTAGAGTTGGGAAGTGGTTCCAAAGGTCTGGAGACAGGCAGATGTGGTTGCTTTTCACAAAAATGGAAGAGGAGTCTGAGAAATATAAGCCACTTAGTCTGTCCTCGGTGGTTAGTAAATTTAATGGAATCTCTGCTAAAATGGAGAATAGTGCAGTTTCTTGAATCCAGGGGATTATAGGATCTGAGGCAGCAGGGTTTCACCAGAGGTAGATCTTGTCAGATGAATTCAATCATACTCTTTGACTGGGTGACCAGCGAGTTAGATCCGGGGAGAGCACTAGAGTGCTACATGTAGTGTACTTGGACTTCAGCAATGCCTTTTGACACGGGTCTGCATAGGCAACTTAAATATGATATGGGCCCTAAAGTGACCAATTAAGTTAGAAACAGTTTGAATGGGAGGCAAAAAAACATGGTGGTAAACTGAGTTCACTCCGAGGAAAGAGGTGTTATCAGTGGGGTGTGCCGCATGGATCAGTCCTCGATTTGGTTCTCTTTAACATTTTCTTCAGCAATATTGTGTAAAATATATCAGGAAAGATTTGTCTTTTTGTGGATGATACAAAAATCAACAACAGGGTAGACAGCCTGGGAGGTGTTAAAACATGGGGAGGGATGTAGTGAATCTTGAAGAACGGTCTCGAATTTGGCTGCTAAGATTTAATGGTAAAAAATGCAGAGTTGTGCATCTGGCTTGCAAAAACCCCCAAGGGAACAATGTAGCATTAGGGGGTGAAGTTTTACTGTGCACAAAATACAGGAGTGGGATCTGGGGGTAGTCGTATCTTAAGGTGGCCAAACAGATAGACAATGTGACAAAGCCAGGAGGATGTTTGGATGTATAGAGATGATAAAGACAGTGGTAATGCCTCTGTATAAGTCTGACTAGTGAGAACTCATTTGGAGTACTATGTACAGTTCTGGAGCTCACACTTTCAAAAGGATATAAACTGAATAGAGTCAGTCCCAGAGGGTAACTACTAAAATTGTCGGTGGTCTTCATCATAAAGAATATGGGGACAGAATTAAAGATCTAAGCATTTATTCTGTGTGGAAAAGGGGGATATAGAAATATTTAAATACCGCCAAGGAATAAATGCAGAGTTAGGTCTCTTAAAGGAAAGGCGTCTCTGGAACAAGGGTTTATGGGATGACTCTGAAAAGGGGTAGATGTTGGAGTAATCGAAGAAAATATTTCTTTTCAGAAAGGGTGGTGGATGCATTGTGGAGGAGGTGGAGACGAGGACTGTATCAGAATTCATGGGACAAGGACAGAGGATCTCTGAGGGATAAGAAGGGACTATAAAATTGAGCAGGAGGGGTGGTTGGGCCGTAATGGTCATGATCTATATGTAACCCCTGAGGAGTCCAAAGGCCATGGCCAGACTTCCTAGAACTTGTTATATAACTTGTATATGGTTACTCCAGTTATAATATGTACACATCCTATGATGTGATTTTACTCACTTAATATGGTTATTCTCAGTCTCTCTTCATAACTTTGTTCCTTTTTTTCTCCCTTAGTCTTTACTTTCTCCCTGCCCCCATCTTCCTCCCTTTCTTGCCTGCTCCCCTCTCCCCAATCCCCGTTCATTGTAATTTTCCGTTCTTTTATAGTTAATTGTAATCCGGCGTGATGTGCCCTACGAATGTCGGTATATAAAAGTTCATAAATAAAATAAATAACTTTCATAAGCCCACTTCTCTCTAAGTCCCTGAGTGTTGTTCTAACAGTAATAGTCATGCTGGACAATGAACGTGGTGACGACATAACTTTACTGATAATTGATTTTATGGTGAAGTAAATAACAATTTACAAGTCCTTGTTCAGTGCAGTCCATTGCATTCTCATTTTCTAGGGACCTTCATTTTTGTGTTTTTATTTTTTTAAAACATTAACGGGAACTTATCGGGTTTGTTATGACAGGAAAAAATCTGTGGAAAAATGTGACTCTTTATTTGTCGGAATTTATTACGGTGGACAGCAGTCAGGAGAATAAAGGAATATTAAGCAGATTCTCCCGCTCACATACTCTGCAGCATCCCTGTCTCTACACCCATCCCCTGCCTAGCATGCCCTTTCCTTTCTTTTCCCATTGCAACAGCATTCATCCTTCATAGTGGTGGCTCCCAGTATTTCCTCTCTTGTGCTGCAGCACTGCACTGTGGTTCCTGGGAGCCAACCCGTAAAGTGCTTCTGGTAGGCTTGGTCTGCTTCAAGGGTTTCATTGGCAGTACCAAGCAGCAGGCACTTTGTCTGCTGCTTGGGAGGGGGGAGTGGGGCTTGGAACAGCACATCAGTAAGCGCTGGTGGGGGCGGGGCTTGGAACAGCACATCAGTAAGCGCTGGTGGGGGCGGGGCTTGAAACACTGCAGGTGTTTTGGCCCACGCTGACTTTCAGCAGTTGCTGAAAGCCTTGAGACGCTGCATCTGCAGCTCCGGAGCTGCTCTTTAAAGAGCCTAAAAGTAGGGTGAAATTGGGTTTAACTGAATTGTCACTTTTGGGGAAAAATCTGGGAATTTAGGGGTGAAAATCTGTTTAAAGTGAAAACGATCCTTGTCCAATAAATCTGTGACTCTACTGATGGTTGAATTTGATCTTTTGTTTCCGTACCCCATCCCAATTGCAGGGACAGTTTTGCAGCTTCCTCTCAAATTGATGGACATGGTACTTGAATTAGTCGAGCTGGCATAATTCTAAGTCCCATTTCTCAAACCTTGATTGATTCAGATGCCATGAATAGGCTGCTTCTTATCTAAACGCTTCCCAGAATATTCTGATAGTGTAGTGGCTAACATCAGATTGGTGCCACAGTTCTCCTGTCTTCCTAATCTTTTCTTGCTCCAGAAATAAATGAAGATCCATTCCATACCTGACTTCAGAAGGGTCACTGGATCTCTCTGGGTGAGAGAATCCTCTGAAAACTCTTCTCCCAATGATGGCAATTTAAATTCCCTTGGCCATGGGGAATTTAGTTGGCTGGTAAAAAAAATAAAATAAAATAACACAAAATTAGTTTTCAAAAATCCAAATTAAAAGAAGGAAAAGTGGACAAAAACTTTATCTGACAAAAATGAGACAAAAACCAGAAGGAAATAATTTTCTTTGTCATGAGGGGGGGGAAAAGGCACCCTGCCTGCCTACCTACCTTTTCCATGCCCAGGCCTTATTCCCTAAGGCCTAAAGAGTCCTTTCCCAAAAGGAAGAAAAAACAGGAGCATGAACAGCAACATCCTGTCTGCTCAAAGGTCTACCGTAATTAAAAGTCCCCACCGTTGCTAGATGCTTCTCCTTTATAAAGTAGTAAGAAGCAACCAGCACAGCAGCCCACATGAGTAGTAATCCACTTGGCATGCTTTGTCTCTGCCCTCACAGATAGGTTCTTCTTAGAAGAAATCCAGTAGGGTTCTCTACATATATTTCTATAGACTTTAAGTCATGCAACTCAGCCCATGTACTACTTCTGGGAGGAGAGCTGGCTTGGAGGGGTTGGGATGGGAACAGGGTGGTGGAGACCGCCTGACTGATAGGAGAGGCAGGTGGGATTTAAAACCGGCTGGGTTGGGAATGGGGGAAGTGTGTGTATTGGGGGAGAGAGTGTTGGGCGCAGGGCTGTCCAGAAGAGGGCACATGACCACCCGAAGCAGTAATATTTCTTATCCAGCAGGAGCTTTCTGGAGCTTCTATGTGGCTGCCAGATTGCGGTTGTGTTATTGAAGGGGGGGGGGGGGTGTCTGGCTGGCTGGCCACATCATCCAAGGGGGCCCACCACTGCTTGGTTTGGTGACTGGTCTAGTTGAAAGGAAAGGGAGTGTGTAGGGGGGGGGGGATGTGACAGGCTAGTGGAGGGTGAGAGAGAGAGAGTGGGGAGGAGATGCATTGGAGGAGGTGATGAGTTGAGGAAGAGAGAGGAGACAGTGGAGCAGACTTCATTTTAGTTATGTAAATTGCTGAGTGTGCTTGAGCAGTCAGGTAGGCTCATCATCAGAGGGGGACCCTGTCCCCGAGCTGCCCAAGTCTTTGGAGGGGGATCCCCTAACCTTTGCTGATTGCTCTGACTGCTTGGCCAGCAAATGCCCTGGTGCTCACATTGACGTCTCTTCCCCCCACCCCCCTCCAAATTGACCACTATGTGACCGATTTAAAATATCTGTGTACCTGTTTCTTGGCTCTCTTGCTGTTATTCCAGATCTTATCACAAGGTTTCCTTTCCTAGCCAGATTGTAATTTTTCATATTTTTCCCTTTTATTTATTTATTTATTTGTGGTGTTAATGAATGAAACAAAAGCTCTTTCCATTTTGTTATGATGACTTGAATAGTGGAAAATCTTCCTTCCTGAACCCATGTTCCAGCATCCTGTTTCCAACCGTGGCCACTCCAGGATACAAGTGCCTGGCAAGTGCTCAAACATTAAATAGATCCCAAGCTAATAATGCCAGTAATAGCAGTAGCTATTCCCTAAGTCAACTTGATTAATAGCATTTTATGGACTTCTCCTCTAGGAACTTATCCAAATATTTTTTAAACCCAGCTACACTAACCACCATAACCACATCCTTCACCAATGAATTCCAGAGCTTAACTGTGCGTTGAGTGTGAGAATTATCTCTGATTTGTTTTAAATGTGCTACTTGCTAACTTCAGGAAGTGTTCCCTAGTCCTTCTGTTATCTGAAGGAGTAAATAACCAGTTCACATTTACCCATTCAAGTCCTCTCATGGTTTTTTGTAGCTCTCTATCATATCCCCTCTCAGCAGTCTCTTCTCCAGTCTGAACATCCCTAACCTCTTTAGGCTTTCCTCATAGGTTCCAGTGATGTTCAGCACAGATTGAAAATGGCAGGCATGAAGGAAGCAGCCAAGTGGGAAGAGATTTCAAACATTTCAAACTCTTATTTTTCTTAAGAAATTAAATGCAACCCCCCCCCCCCAAAAAAAAACCAAACAAACAACCAGAATTAAATAGGGTATGTTAGATTTTTTTTCTACCATCAACCGAATATTATAAACACTTTTTTTTTTTTTTTTTTAATAGTACTGCTGCTTCAAGGACTTTAAAAGGTTTCAGGCTTAAAGTAAGATCATAGTGTACTGTATGGCACTCTGGGCAATTTGCCAGCGAGGCCCAAAGACTGAGTGTGCCTTAGTATTATCAAAAGTTCTAAGTTAAGTTATGGATAAAATAAATATAGAAGATGATGTTTTGGGTGTGATTTGCTAAACTTTTTCTGCCATAGTCACAGAGTGGGAGAAAAGCTTTAGTGAATTGGACCCTCTGTGTTACATGCTGGAAAGTAACAAAATGTTAGCTAGCGTGTTTAATTCAAGATGAAGTGTGCTAGTATGGTTACTTAATGCTATTGGATGCAGCAGACCAAGGTGACAAGCAGATACGGGCTGACTTCTTTTAACGTAGGTCTGAAAGACCACAGAAGGTTGGGGCTGACTTGTCAAAGGGATTTAATGATACATTTAGAAGTAGATTTTGTCTGGTGCAATTATGTAAGTCTCTGGTGATCCTTCTTTTGGAATACTGTGTACAGTTCTGGAGACCGCACCTTCAAATGGATATAAGCCGGTTGGAGTTAGTCCAGAGGGTGGCTACTAAAATGGTCAGTGGACTTCGTTGTAAAGCACATGGGGGATAGACTTAAAGATCTAAACATGTACACCCTAGAGGACAGGTGGGATAGGGAAGATATGGTAGAAACATTTAAATACCTCCAGTGCTCAGGAGGCCTCTTTCAATGGAAAGGGAGCTCTAGAATGAGGGGTAACGGGATGAAGGTAAAAGGAAGTAGATTCAGGAGTAATCTTAGAAAATATTTCTTTCCAGTGAGGTTAGTGGATGCCTAGAACGGCCTCCCCAGTGGAGGTGGTGGAGAGAAACAGTATCTGAATTCAAGAAACACATGGGATCTCTAAGGGAGTAATGGGAATTGTAAACCTAAATTAGTTGGGTGGATGGGCAGAATAGATAGACCATAAGGTCTTTTTCTGCTGTCACATTTCTCTGTTTCTATGTAAGCCATAGAAGTGTGTGTATGTATATGTATATGTATATGTATGTATGTATTTCCATGCAGAAAAAAAAAATTATATATATATATATATATATATATACACACACACACACACACACACACACACACACACACACACACACACATATATATATATATATATATATATATATATATATATATATATATATATATATACACACACACGAATAACCAAATCACACTGCTTCACATACTTAAATCACAGAAAAGAATGATCTATGTTAATGCAATTTGATTTCCAACTCCTGCCATGGGGACTAAAACAGTATTACTTTAAGGACAACCTAAATGGAGCCTGTGGGGATCACACATGGGACTTCATGTTTAAAATGCTTCCCGTCCAGATTTTACTGAAATAGTCTTTTGCTTTTTGTTAGTGAGATTTGTATTGAATTTCTCCTGATTCTGTACTTTTTGAACACCTATAACTTCCACTGATTAACAGGGCGGACTAATGCTTTGCAGCTGGTGCACAGGCTGGGGAGCTCCCTCCATCACGGAGAGGTGAGAGGAAAGCAGCTGCTTCACATAGTCAAGCTTTTTCTCAACCTTCCAGGGGACTCCTGGGCTGTCTGCCCTCCCTCCCAGATCGTCTGCCACAAGGGCCCACAAATCACAAGAGGAGGCTAGTGCAGCGCACCGCATGGGAACAGTGAGGAAGCTGCATGTGCGCTATCTCGGAAGCAGCCCCGCCCCTTCAGCAAGCTTGCAGATTAAGTGAGAAAAACATGCCCTGCTGGTGGCAGAGTTATACCCCTGGCTGCCCCTAGGAATGTGCAGAAATGGAGGTTAACAAAAGCAAAAACAAAAAACCAAACCCAAAGAATATTTCAGTAAAATCTGGACGGGAAGCATTTTAAACATGAATGAAGATGTGTGATCCCCCACAGGCTTCATTTAGGTTGGCCTTAAAGCAATATTCTTTTAGTCCCCATGGCAGGAGTTGGAAATCAGATTGCATTAACATAGATCATTCTTCTCCAGTGATTTTAAGTATGAGAAGCAGCTTGATTTGGTTATATATAGGCAATACCTTTTTATTGGACCAACAATACGTTTCTTCTTTGGGTCAGAATTCACATGAGAAAAAGATGGCATTACCAGGAAATATAAAGCAGTGCCCCTGCCATAAGTTAATCATCAAAGACATTCCAATCATAAGGGGAATAGGTGAGGGAGGTTTGATGGGTGATGGTTTATAATGTGTTAGGAAACCTAGGTCTTTTGAGGCCTTTCTTGTCAATTCCAAAGTGTCTGATCATTTTGACTTCAAAAATCTTGCATTCCTAGATTGTGTTAAGTTTTCCTTTGATTATCCTGATCATAAGGTCATAGATGCAGTGGTCTGGTTTGGAAGAGTGCGCCCCACCCCATGGAGGTGTTGGTCTGGTCTTCCTTGTGGTGGTTGATTTCTGTATCTGTGTGAATTGACTCGAGTCTGTCTCACCAATGCAGCACGCTTCTTCATATTTTATAAGAGGAGGCTCCAAAATGCAATCCAGGAATGTTTCTCTATATTTTGCAAACCTATTTACTGAGTGGTGGGGCCTTGAATTAATTTTTGAGGGGGGAAGGGGTTAAGGCAAGAGACCACAAGAGGCAGACCATGTTTTGAGAGAGAATGTGTGGCAGGTTGATTCCTTGTACAGTATATGTAATGTAGTGCTGGGACCGGATTCAAGATTATGGTGCCTATAGGCAGAGGACCAGGGGTGGGAGAACTTGCCCCTAGAAATCGGACACAACAGAGGGCGTCCCGGTTTTATGGGCATCTTCAGAATTTGGTGCCTATCTTGCCTGTGCCTAAATCCGGCCCTGTGTGTAGTATATGTCATTCCATGCAGAAAATGTGAAGAAGCATGCTACATAGAAACAGAATATGATGGCAGATAAGGAGCACAAGGCCCATGTAATCTGCTCAGTTTACTTCCTGGTGCAGTGCCTTAGGCCCCCCAGTGGTTCTCTGGCTCTCTCTTTCTATTTTCACAGTTAGGTGTTATCTTGGATCTCTGGCTCTCTATATAACACCTAACTGTGAAGATAGAAAGAGAGAGCCAGAGAACCACTGGGGGCCTAAGGCACCTCACCAGGAAGTAAACTGAGCAGATTACATGGGCCTTGTGCTCCTTATCTGCCATCATATTCTGTTTCTATGTAACCACAGAGGGAATAGGCACAGAAGGGAGTGCAGGGATAGCAAAAGAACAGTGTAGAGCTGGGAAGGAAAATAGGAGTGCTGAAAGGGAGGTGATGGAGAGCTACAATTTGCTAACTAACAGGCCGATACAGTAAGGTGCGGTAGAAAGAGGTGCGTTAGTGCTGGGCGCACCCACGTTTGCCGCACGCACAGTCTGGATCAAATACCGCTCGATACTGTATTTAAATGGCATGCAAATGCAAGCCGTGTCCAACGCGCGTCCATGAAGCGCAATCCATTTTACTGTATAGGCGCTATAGGTACTGCTGGTCGACAAGATATTATGTGCCAATTTGAAGAATTTGTAAAAAAGCAGATCAAGAGCATGTACAAAGAATCAAATTGCCACGCATAGTTTTTCTCTCTCATAAAACATGGTCTGCCTTTCATGGTCTCTAGCCTCATTCCCTTCCTATCTCCCTCCCTCAGAAAATCCTTCAAGATTCCTCCACTGAATAAAGAGGCTTCCAAAATCTAGAGAGAATATCTTGGATTGCACTTTGCAAGCCTGTTGGTAGAGGTCCTGTATTTTTCCATGTCAGGGGCCAAAAAGTCATTAATCTGTCCCTGGTGATTAGCAAACAGTCCATCTTCTTGTAATAATGGATTGTATAAATGGAAATGCCCAAGCAAATGCTGTCTTACTAAATGTGTATAGAAGTTACAGTAGTAGGGCTAGCCTGCCACACTTTGATTTTTGCATCTAGGGGCATTTACAAATTTTTTAAAATAGGCTTTATTTAGTTATTTGTTTACATTTATTTATTGCCTCACCAGAAAAACCTCCCAAAGCGGTTTACCAAAAATACTCTGCATAGGCAACAAAATCCAGACAATTTAAAATGGAAATAAAAATCCTAAACCAATAAATGCCCAGAGTTAAATGGAAATCAAAATAAATAAATCATAATCAGCACAGTTTTTTTTGACTGGGAAGAGCAATAGACAATGTCTGACTGTGTAAAGTCTTACTCCTGGGGTAATTCTGTGTACCATATTTTAAAATTCTGCACATTATATTTATCAAAATAATACAATGTAAACACTATCTTTGAGTAGCAATTAATTTAAACTTTTAAAATAGAAAAAAAGGTTCTTATTCAAAGATGCAAAATTTGTAAAGTTTTGGTGCAGAATTCTCTCAGGAGAGTACAGTCTGGGTTTTGGGGGATTTTACTTTAGCAATTCAGAGTTAAGGGGAGCTCTAAGCTGCAGGCAGTCCTGACCTCTTGCAGCAATACAGTAGCGTCTAGTTATCACTACAAATGCCAGCAGTTTAAAGAAGTGCTGCCTGCAGATCCCTGAAATCCAGAAGCCCTGACAGTAAAACAGTAGACCAACCCCCCCCCCCCCCCCCCCCCCCCCCGACACTCTGCTCCTCACTTCTCGTTCAGCCATGTTCATCCTGTCCTCTCCAGTTCACTCCAACACACACACACTGTGTGGTTCAGCTTCTCTTCACCCTCAACTGGTCCCTTCTTGCTGTGCTCCCGCTGCCTCAGCTCATCCCCCAGTCTCTCTCACATAAACCCCATCCCCCCCCATTCTTTAACCTGTCTCTCCCAGTCACTACCAGTGAACATGGCACAGCCCCAGGCATGGATTTGTCACTAGGCCTGTGTCTAGGCTATCAAAGATCTGGGGGGAGGCAGCAGACTGGGGGGGCAGATTTGCTGCCTTCCAGCTCTGCTGAATCTTACTCAGCCAAAAACCACTCTCTTTTTCCTGATCCATCCCCTCCCCTGCATGCCAGGGGGGGGCAGGAGGGGAGGGGGCAAGCTGAGGAGGAAGACAAAGGTGGGTTTGGTTTGTTTTTTTTTTGTGTGTGAGAGAAATGGGATTGGTGCTGGGTGTATTTGTGTATAGATGTCTGTGCCAGAATGAAGGAAAGGTTAGAGCAGGGGTGGGCAATTCCAGTCCTCGAGGGCCACAAACCTGTCGAGGTTTTAGGATATCCCTAATGAATATGCATGACATAGATTTGCATACAACTGAGGCAGAGTGCATGCAAATCTCTCTCATGCATATTCGTTAGGGATATCCTGAAAACCAGACTGTTTTGTGGCCCTCGAGGACTGGAACTGCCCACCCTGGGACAGAGAGAGGGGGATGCAAGGAAGAGCGGGATCAGAAACCCAGTAAGGGACACCTGCTGCCTCCTCAACTTCAGAATTTTCACATTTTTGCCGCTGTGTTTTAGACCTTTTGCTTCCTGTTGTCTGACCCAATGGGGGAGGTGTAACATCACCAACAGTGCCTGGGGGCAGCAAAATCCTAAACCCGTCCCTGCGCAGTCCTCTTCCTTTAAGGCACAGCTCTCGGCATGGAACGCAGTGCCCGAACTCCCCCACTGCTCTCTGTCTCGCGAGAACAGCACGGGAGTTCAGGCCCCGCGCTGCTCACACTGGGAAAGAGCATGAAGAAGATGGCAGCAGCTCCTTATCCTCCTGTCAGCACCCCACTCTGGATCTATCTTTTCTCTCCAGCTCCGGAGGGTCCAATTCCACACACACACCAAAAAAAAAATTCTGCACAAATTCTACATTGCGCAGTTAGGCAGAATTCCCCCAAGAGTAAACTTCTGAACAGGTTAAAAGCACGGTATAGGTGACAGCACCCATATCTGATTCTTTAGTTTGCTTACATTGGGCCCACATGTATAGAGCATTTTTCCCATAGACACAATGGGGAAAACCTTTTAGTTCATCTCGTTCAGTGTGTGGGCTACATTCACAGTTATAAATAGTGTACAAAAGAGTTGTAATCACTTACTGGAACTTTTTTTTTTTTTTTTTTTTTTTTATATTTTAGCTTCATCGGCCGATCAAAACCTTTAGAAAAGTTCTGACCTATTTTATTAATTCAGGTGTTCACCCGAAAAATGTTGCCAGTGTTATTTGTGCTAGTTTTTACTTTATTAATCTAGTAAGATAAAATTAAAAAAACATGAATACATACCCTGGAGCTTTTAGACAACTAATTTAAAAAATGAAGAGCTAAGGCCAGCCAAGAAGCAATGCTGTCTATGCTTCCATGCTGGAAGATTGGGGATCCAAATGGCAGATGAAATTTAATGTGGACAAGTGCAAGGTGTTGCATATAGGGAAAAATAACCATTGCTGTAGTTACATGATGTTAGGTTCCATATTAGGAGCTACCACCCAGGAGAAAGATCTAGGCATCATAGTGGATAATACTTTAAAATCGTCGGCTCAGTGTGCTGCAGCAGCCAAAAACAAATAGAATGTTAAGAATTATTAGGAAGAGAATGGTTAATAAATCGGAAAATGTCATAATGCCTCTGTATCGCTCCATGGTGAGACCGCACCTTGAATACTGTGTACAATTCTGGTCGCAGCATCTCAAAAAAGATATAGTTGCGATGGAGAAGGTACAGAGAAGAGCAACCAAAATGATAAAGGGGATGGAACAGCTCCCCTATGAGGAAAGGCTGAAGAGGTTAGGGCTGTTCAGCTTGGAGAAGAGACGGCTGAGGGGGATATGATAGAGGTCTTTAAGAACATGAGAGGTCTTGAACAAGTAGATGTGACTCGGTTATTTACACTTTTGAAAAATAGAAGGACTAGGGGGCATTCCATGAAGTTAGCAAGTAGCACATTTAAGACTAATCGGAGAAACTTCTTTTTCACTCAACGCACAATAAAGCTCTGGAATTTGTTGCCAGAGGATATGGTTAGTGCATTTAGTGTAGCTGGGTTCAAAAAAGGTTTGGATAAGTTCTTGGAGGAGAAGTTCATTAATGGCTATTAATCAAGTTTACTTAGGGAATAGCCAGTGCTATTAATTGCATCAGTAGTATGGGTTCTTCTTAGTGTTTGGGTAATTGCCAGGTTCTTGTGGCCTGGTTTTGGCCTCTGTTGGAAACAGGATGCTGGGCTTGATGGACCCTTGGTCTGACCCAGCATGGCAATTTCTTATGTTCTTATGCTGAAAACCAGGGTTCAGTTCCTTGATGTCTGCTTCTCTGGCTGGGGGAGGGGGGTGCAGATACAGCCTTCCCAGCCCGGAGGGGGGCAGGAGAGCTCAGCCATTGCACAATGTCAACACTTAGTGGACAAACTTAGTCAGGGTACATAACTACAGATTCTGGAAGGAGCTGTACCCTGGCTGGGCTAGGTGTGAGAGTTAACAAAATTGGGGGGGGGGGGGGAGAGGAGGAATCTGATATTGTTTGTTTCAAATGAAGACTCATAATCCCCCCCCCCCCCCCAATCCCAGTAGATGTTGGTTCTGCTTGAGCTGGAAACCCAGATGAGCAGTAGGAAACTCCTGTAACAAAAAAGAGAGCTCTTCTGCATATGATTAGGATGTTATATTTCTGGTTGATTTATTTGGAAGTATTCATGAGGGAGACAGAGAAAGTGGGCAAGCCCTTGCCTGGCCCTCTCCATCCAGGACAGAACATTTCTTAGCTGACGGACAAGAATTGCCATGTGTAATTTGAATGTGGCAGCTTTGGCCTATCACTGTAGAGCAGCCCAACTGCTGCAGACAAAGAGATTTTGATTCTATGGTGGCTGCAAGGAAAAAGGATAACTGTATTCTATAGAATGCAGAAAATCACAAAAGTAGTGCAAAGGCCGATTTTCTTCAATATGCTAAACCAAAGATCATATATAACATGTTCTTTGTTTTTAAATCTTTATATATTATACTGTATATATGATATCATATACTAATCTTTGAACTAGAACTACAAGTTTTGTGCCAATTACCCTTTTTTTTTCTTCTGATGATGAATCAAAAAGGAAATATATGAATTCAAACAGTGTCTTCTCTGTTCTTTGCTGTTAAGGAGTAAACAGTTTATCACCCTCTTAAACTCCAGAATGAGAACATACACTTTTTTGAATGCAAATACATCACCTTTTTACTTTGGAGGTGAAAAATATCTTTGAGAGGCCCACTTTATTCAAATTCCACTCTGTTTCCAGTTGCAATCGCTACCCATCAGGCCTTGTTTCGGCAACTATAGTGCCTTGCCCCAGGGATTTCTATTTCTAAATGCCTGTCTGTACAGTGCCCCATCGGCAAAGAGAAACAGAAAAAAAATAGCTGAGTGTCTCGGTCCTGAACTTGTACAATACGGCACAAACACGAAATGAGTTTAAAAAAAAAAAAAAAAAAAGCGTTGAAAATTGCATCAATTTTCATTGGTTTAAGTTTGCTGTCAGAGAAATCTTATAAACTCTGCTCTATACTCAGACTTTAGTAGGATATAATGTGGTCTACTGAAGGAAATTATATTCATAAGAGTCCCAAAGGTAAATCGAGAGATACCACTGTCCTCTTTGCTAATCTGTCAGAGTACTCCTCCACATCTTTTAACCCAGTGTCTACAGAGAGGAGCAGGGGAGAGGAGACCATGCCAGGATTATGTGTATGTGGTGGATTCGGTTACTCAGCTGTTTATTCCTTAGGAATCCCACAAAACAGTGAAACTGAACACATTTTGAAATATTGTGCTGACAGCTATCTGGCAGTTGCTGGATAATCTTTGCATGGTTTGATCTGATGAGCTGTCTGGCCTCTGCTTCTCGCTCCCAAAACTTCTCAAGTGAGGTTTCAAACTTATTCGAATAGTTCTCTCTGTACGGGAGATTTGCATGTTACAGGTCAGCTTGTTGAACATCCTCCCATGCTAACATTAATTTAGATCACTCATTTCTCCTGTAATATATTTCTATTGAGTGCTTTCAGCCTCCTAGTGGAGGAAGTTAACCTGAACACAGCAAAGTGCTTGAGGATAAGTTCAGCTGTTGCTTTGTGGTTGAGAAATACATTTACAATTTCAGTGAGGTTTGTAAATCTTCCAATTTTGGTCTCTTGCTGCCATCTGCTCACCTGGCAGGGGCTGAGTTAAATTGTGTTTTCTAAGTCTGCCAGGCACTTCTGTATTTCCCAACTGAAGCTCAGCCCCCGCTGGTAGGAAAACCTGTCCAAGATGCACTGTTAGATTTTTAAAGGAGATTTTTCTGTTTGGGCTAACTGAAAACCAGATGGGGCCGCTTAGAAGTCATGCTCTTACCTGTTCCCAGCTTACTTTGTCTTCGAATGGTTAAATGAAAAGGGGAGACCTTAGGTGTATGCTGTGGCTTTGGGTTATTGTTTGAACAGTGGCAGGAGCAGCAGAAGTCCCCCGGTCAGGCTCTATTGGAGAGGGCTGTGGGGGAAGGAGAGCTACTGGCCTGACTGGAGGGAGAAGTGGTGTCTAGTCCAGTCTCCAACCAGTCGCAGAATTCCTTGGTCAATTTTCTATCTTTGGAGAACGTGTACCAGCATGTGAATGCGGTAGAACCTTCTATTAAGAGGACAATAGAAGTTGAGACTCGGAATGCCTGATAACACTAATCTGCATTCAAAAAAGTGAAAACTTGGACAATGTGATCAGAACAGGAATTTGCGTTTTATAAGCTTAGTGGAAGTTCTGCAGAAAAATGATTAGGCTGTGAAGCCAGCTACTTTTTAACGTTGTTAATATGTTCTTGAACCAGATAGGGACTGGGTCATCTTGTTCCCCCCCCCCCCCCCCCCCCCCCCCCACCCATATGTAGCCCAAGCAGTATAAGAAAAAAAAAAAAAAAAAGAAACCATTCTTATTACGGAGGCCTAGGGTTCTGCAGCTTGGTGGCATATTCTGGCTGAACTGTCCATGGAAAGGTGACATTTTAACTTGCCTGTTAATTTCCTTTCCATTAGTCCTGCCAGCAGATGGAGAAAGAGAAAAAAGCTCAAAGCTGACTTCCTGGTACTGCCTTCAGTTCTTCACTATCCGATCACAAAGCTAAGACAACTGACGGCAATGGTTTATTTTGGTTTCCAAATTACTATTATAACCAAAACCTGATACAGCCAAAAATCTTCACTACATAGTTATTAATACAGGAATATGAATCCCAATACCAAGCTCACAGTTAGGCCAGCTGCCTTCAGCATGGGTAACAAAACACGTGCTGCTAGATTTCTGACCTTATCAGATTAGGAGCCCTTGAATGCTGCAGCTTCCTTGGGTGGTTTCTAGACTGGTCTAGCAGGATGAAAGGAAATGAACAGGTAAGTTTAAATTTCATCTTCCTTATTGTCTATGCCAGAACAGCCAGAGACGTTGAATGTACCAAAGCTTCACTCAGTCTGGACAGGAGGAAGTCATGTGATAGGTGTCAGAACTCCTGCATCCAACATAGTCTCTCTCCACCTGCAAACCCATTCTCAGGTGCTTAGAGTAGGGACGCAATGGGGGCAAGGGCACTGTCCTGACATGATCTTACGGAAAGACAGATTCTGATACTGCCTTCGAGAATTCCTTCACCCTTGTTAAGCAGGGTCACTGAGACCTGTAAACATTTGCTGGAGTGGGCCAACATGCTCCTTCATTACTTCTGCAACTGATGCCTTGGAAACCACTGCTTCAGCAAGATACATTATTAGACCAAAGATGTATCCGAGAAGAAACTGGTCACCTACAAACATCTGAAAGGTGACCTACAATGGACTTGAATTGGCCATCCCTGTCCTGGCCTACATCGTCTGATCTTCTCACCCTCATAAGTGAGAAAAGCCTGATTCCAACAGCAGTGAAACTCTACTCTTCTAAAAAGGAGCCTATTGGGCACAGAGATACCCCTTCCTTTAAAAATACCAGAGGCTCCAAGGAGACTGTCTTCAACAACAAGATTCAAAGAAATGTTATCTTACGAAGCTCAGGAGGAAGGGTTTTGGGATCCCTTCAAAACTAAGTTCACTTCCAAGTCTAGGAGACCTCCCACAGTGGAAGATTTGTGTTCTTGAATCCTCTGAAGAAAATGTCTAATCTGAGAGAGCTTCCATGCTTCTGTCTCTTGCAGCAAGCCAGAGCCAGTCCCTATTCTCTGTGAGATTTGCAAGTTATGCCTTCATCTCAGTTTCCTTTGGTGGAAAGACAAGATTGAAGGAATGGACCTCTCAACAGGAAATACTTTCCTCTGGAGCCTCTGCAAAGTTAGTTTACAAACTCTAAGGTCTGCTACATGATCCGCTTTAACATCACTGTAGGCACTAACCCTGACATTAAGTGTCCTTACCATGTAGCCTGGTTCTCTTAACAGCCAAAGTTATAAAAGAGAATAGAAGAGCTCTTCTAGGGAAGAATTCTCTGCCTAGGGTGAAGGAACATCCCTGCATGCATTTTCAGAACTCAGTCCAGGGAATATACAGCTTCCAGCAGATACACATGCCAAAGACTGGATGTAGTTATGGTTCTACCAGAATATCTGAACCCCCTGGTTCCTGCTTTCCTTTTTTGGCCAAAGAACTTGTTCGTCAAGGAATTTCATGGGGCTGATCTGAAATCCACTCATGGAAGTGCTCCACTGGACCTCTAGTATGGCAAAGGCCACTTCTGCCAGCCCTTACAATTCAGGGTCTCAAAAATGTCAGTTCAAAACATTCATCTGTAAGATAACAGTGTTGGCCATGCAAGCTGCTATTCTGTCCTGCAGGGAAACTACATCCCAAACCAAATCTGACTCACCAGGTACCTGAGAGCTACTAATTCCTTCAGTTTGTTCACATCAGCTAAAGGTGTTGCATTGACCACTACCACCTGGACTGCCTTCTTGTGAGCTAGAAGTCAGGATTTCTAGAAAGCCAGATGGCTGGCTCTGGCCCTCTGCCTAGACCTGGACTGATTTGGCTCTCCGTTAGGATTCCGGTCCCTGCTTCAGCTGCCCCGGATTATAATTCCCCCTTAAATCTATAAGGTTCAAGCCATGGTACAAAAGAAACCTGAAGGAGACTCGAGAACCTTTCCCTTCAGGCTCATAACCTCCCTAGAGAGAGGGGAAAGTAGTCTTGTGACCCTGGGCTATTGAATATCACTGTGAGGAGAGTGAATTGAGTGAGAGGCACATGGGTCTATACTTAAGATACTAGAAACATAGGCCATATGGTCATTTTTTTGCCATCATGTTTCTATCTAGTCTGCACATCCACCCAACTAATTTTAGCTTTACAATTCCCATCACTCCCCTAGAGATCCTTTGCTTTCTTGAATTAAGGTCCATGGTTCTGGAGCCTAGGATCTGCAGAACAGACCATGCTTGGGGTGGATATGGAACAGAAGAACTGGATACCGAGAGTTGAGGCCTTGAGCCTGTAATAACCAAAGCTATAAGGTCGCCTTTCTTCTTTGGAGAAATGAGGGCTTCCAGAGACTGGGAAAGACTAATTGCTATTCGAGATAATAATCAGTGAGCTTAATGCTGGGCTTTCCTGTTTCACCTCATCCCTGAATAGTCAAATGTCTGATTAAAGCAGGAACAAGATTTTTTCCATGCACAGGGAGGCCTTTATTACTCCTTGACCAACAAGTATCTGGTCTCCTGGTTGGCACAAGGGGAAAGCCTCCTTGCTGCCAGTAAGGGATCCAGGATAAAGCATCTGAAAAATATCTGGAGGAAATAAGTGGGAATGGCCCTGTATATCTGTGGGGAACCACCTAAGAAAAGGTCTCCCATTCTCCAAGGGGACCACAAGAATAGGAGAACTCATTGCCTCTACTAGAAGACCTGAAATACTATACCCCAACTTCTCTGTTTCAAGGAAGAGATGGAGCCCCAAAACCCGTGACTGGCCAAGCCAGCCTAAAACCATTGTCCCTGAAATCTACACTAAGGGGACAGCAAAGTCCCCCTAGTAATGTATTGGGTGATGGAACGCAAGACTTTGTGTTTCCATGAAGGAGCACGTCTGAACACAGCAGTCCGCAACTGCCCCAGCCAAATCCCATGTCCTGGAATACGTCCCCCGAGAAAGAGAGAAAGCTATGTTGCATAGAAGATATTTAGCTGCAGATACATTACATAAGATGGGTTGGCTAGAATGTGCTATGACTAAAGGCACACTAATTCACAATTTTCTATTATGTAATAAGTTTTAATTTTTGGGATGTGGTTCTCACAAGCATTGATAAGGTGACTTCGGTTGAGCCACCTTTCTTATAAGTGGCTTACCTCCAAAAAACAAAAAAAAAACCAAAACAAAACCAAACTACCACGCCATATGAGCTGGAGCCTTGCAAGCTCTTAAATTAGGCCATTCTTAAATCCTTTTTGGAATTACATCACAAAACGTATCCCAAGCTTCCAAATACAATTTGGAGAGCGGTTTCTTAGAAATGTTGGCATCAAGTTTTTCTAATAAAATCCAGTCAAGTATTTGGGTGTACCATGAATGAATCCACAACTTAAATGGTTATTCTTAATGTCCAGAGGATTTACTAAATTTGCTTCCATTGCTCTTTTGCAAACAAACTGATGTATTCAAAGTTCTGGTATGGATGATGAGGACTAAGAGTGTGTGACTAAGCAGCGATCCAAGTGGTATGTCTTTTTATGACCTATCGCATTTCACCAGGTTCTTGAATTCTAGGCTAGCACCTGGTGTGTGTCTCTTCTGCCATTCCTCCTGCAGTGACATTGACTCCAGGATAGAATGTTTGCCTTTTGATTATCTGTTTGCTTGACTTCTGGTTTCTCCTGTCTTATGATGCAGTGGAAGCTGGTTGCTGGGCATAACTTTTTATTTATTTTTTTTTAATTCCGATTCCTGTTCCCTGTGCTTGTGGATGTGAGTAGAATGGATTATACTATTTATACTGTTTTGTGTCTTTGTAGTCACTCTTGCTGTTTCAAAGAAGTTTTTCTTGTATTAAATAAATTGCAAATAAATTGTTGTGGAAATGCTTGGTTGAAAACAATAGAGCAGATGGAAATTTATTGCTTTATAAACTACTACAAATCCTCCGCTTTACTGGAAAGTATACTTTTCTGTTTTAGGCATTGGGCAAAAAGTGTTAAAACGTGGGGACTTGTGGTGATTTGTGTTTGCTTTTGTGCTGCAGATCTTAACAAATCACAGCCTGTGTGGTGTTGACATTACTATGCAAGAGCTCCTTTCCAGTTCAGTCCTTAAAAAAAAAAAAAAAAAAAAAAGCAAATGCTGATGGTGACACAGCCTGACATGAGAGCAATTTTCAAAGCCATTTACTTGGGTGCAGTGGCCTGACAGGAAAATGCTGTCCTCAAATGTGCTAAAAGTACATCCAGGTTGGATAGCAGGCCTATTCTTAGCTGAATTAAAATGAGGCGTTTACAGGGTGGGGGAGAGAAATAGCATAAGCTCAGGTGATTTTGAATTGTTAGGGTGCTACTTTGCAGTCCTTTCCTTCTGTCTTCATTCAGCCTCTTGCACAAATAACAGATGCAAAGTATTTCTTGGATATCGGCCCCCCTGAAGCTGGCTATCTGCGTTAAGGCAGTGCAGTTATTCTTAGATGACTAGTCAAATAAATTGAGCAAGTTGAATTTGAATAAGCTGCAGTAACACACTAGAGTCTCTCTGCTTGTCATGTGTAAAAGCCATGCCAAGCAGGAGGTAAAGGTTGACGCTGAACAGTACAGGGTCAACCTGCTGGGAGGTAAATAGTGGTGCTGCAGTATTCACTGATGTTTCATAATCCTTATTATCTTGCAATACACATGAATAGTAATGGAGCTAGTTTGCTCCAGGTTGTGAGATTAGCAGTATAGGGTATTTTAAGTATTTCCCTGTTTCAGAGGGCTCACGATCTATGTTTTGTACGTGAGGTAATGGTTCGTAGTCCATTGCTCGAAACACTAAGCTACTCCTCCACACATCCCTGATGTGTTAAGCCATTGGCTAGAAGCCATGCAGGCTCTCTTGCACTGATCTGCCAGTGTGCCTCGTCCCTTTGTGAGGAGGATACTTAACTGTTCGCTTTGTTTCAGGTATTGGTTTCGCGAGGGACACTGTCATTTTTATCACCAGCTGAGAATGGTGGAGTTAGTAATACTGACAGTGAGAATGCGACCATCTCATTTCACATCAGTTAGAATCTAGTAGGTGGCATAAACATGGCAATATTTGAATCTCTGTGCCAGTCACCAGCTTAAAACTGGATTATTGTAAGAAGTGCGAAGGTGGTGAATTATTTAAGTATGAAAATATTTGGTGACAGAAAAGAGAATGCTAAAAGTTTATCTCCACCCCCCCCCCCCCAACACACACACACATCAGTATAAGCCTTTTTAAGTTTGCCAGTTGGCTCCATGTTTTTGTGGGGGGTTTTTTTTTTTTTTTAAATGAAGAGCTGATCCAGCCCCAATTTTTACCACTTTGAGAAAATCAAAACAAGCTCACACATGCAAAGGACAAGCAGGATGGTAGTCCTCACACATGGGTTCCATCATCCAATGGAGCCCAGCGCAGACAAAATGTTGGTTTCCAGAACTCTTATTGAGCCTTACTGGGCATGCCATACCCTCACACTTCCCTGCAGGTTCTGTCGCTCTCTCTTTTTCTGTGGAGTCCTCTAGTCATGGTTTTGCCTCACTCTTCTGGTCTGGGCCTTCTCTCAAAGATTTCTTCAAAAAAATTTTTTTTCTCATCTACAATATCATTTGTGCGGAGACCCACACTCATCTTCTCCTCATAGTTGTCCCTAGGTAAGGTTCTATGGCATTTCGAGTAAGTTTTGTTTTGCAGCGTTCCCCTCGTCGGTGGTGGGGGCCTTTCATTGCCTGATAGGTCAATAGCTATCGCCACCACTGAGTTTGATTTTTGCATCCCTTTCTTTGTCTGTCGTATCTACTGAGTTCCAGTGATGCCCCTGATGCAAAAATACCATGTCTATCACGAACTCCCATGATAGATATGCCCTTTGCTTGTGGGACATCGCATGATGTCCTTAGGTGTCACAAGTGCGCAACCATGATTCAGAAAGGATGCTGGTCCTAACTGGAACTTATGGAAAAACTCTTTGGGCACTAGAGTCATCGACATTGAGGGACCTTGGAATTGTACCAATGGAAAGTGCGTCATTGAAATCAGGGGAGTGGAGACCATCAGTTCCCTCAATGCCACCATCTGATAGGAAACCCAGAAATAGGCCATTGTCTGGCTCTTCCTACTTGAAGGCATCTGGTTCCACCACTTCAGCTCCAGCATCAAGGAGATCTCATACTGAATATTAAGGGAAGCTGAAGAAGCAAAGGCATTGATCTCCATCGATGTGGGACATCAGGAGTGGGGAAGGTCTGGCATTTGCCGAGAACCCACCTAATCAATTTCACGGTGAGGAGAGTTTGTCCTCTAAGCATACCAGGGACTCTGGCCAATCTCCACTGGTTCTGGTGTCTGCCACTGATCCACCTCTCAGTTCCAAAGAGGATGTGGTCACACCTCCAGCCCCGCCAATCAGTGGCATTGGTGATCTTTGAAGAGGAACCTAGATAAAAAGATCCAGCAGGCCTTGGAGAAGGCACTGCAGGGCTTCAGTGTCAGGGCACCAATGACACTGAGGCAGGCACCATTGGCCCTCAGGCTGCTGCTAGATTCCCTCCATGTGCTCACTGGCGATGCATCTGTGCTGATGCTCATTCCGGCACAGATACCCAGATGGGTGTTGGGGTTGATGGCTTCTGGCTCGTTTCTAATCTCTGGCTCCTAGGGAGAGGAAGTTTCCCTGATATATGTTGAAGTACCTCAGAGTCCTGGCCCAAACAAACAGCTGCTCTGGTCCAAGACCCACTGGCTGAGGACAGAGTACAGAGAGAGTCCTCGCTGGCAGACCAGATGAGTTGGACTTTCTGTATTCATGGGGATACGGCTTTGCTCTGCAGATGTCTCTCTGAAGAGGAGATGGCTATGGGTCTCCCCTCTGATCCCTCTTGTTTGCCAGTTTTGTGAGGAAAATGGTGGAAGCCATTCCATTTATGATGTAGATGGAGGAAGAGTCCAGGACGAAGATGTTGGACACCCTTCGGTTCGTGTAGCCCCATAAGAATATAGTGGCAGTTCCAGAGAATAAGAAGGTGGACATAGTCTATCGTGTTCAAAAGGATCCCGGATTTGACAAGTGGCAGCTGCCACTCCAGTCTGTAGCTGTCGAATCTGCTGTCCAAAAAGGCCAAGAGATTACAAGAACCCACTCCTCTGGGCCCCCGGGGAGGGATTCTAGACCTATAGATACTATTGGGAGGAAAGTTTTTATTCGTTCTTTTGTGTGTGTGTGTGTGTGTGTGTACTCATTTCCCAAATAGCATCTTACCTGCTGTTCATGGGCCAATACATGCGGGACATCCCGAAGCAAGTGCAGGAGATGGCTGAGCAGCTTCCTCAAAAGCAGAAAGATGCCCACCAGTCACTGCTGGACAAAGAGTTGGAATGTGGAAAACAGGGGCTCCGTTCAACCTACGATGTTTTTGAGGTGGCATTGAGAATCTCTGCTATGGAGATAAGGACATGCAGATTCTGATCTCCATCTGGAAGTGCAGGAAAGACTTGATGTGTTGTCTACAGAAGAGCATCTTTTCAGGGATAGGGTCAAGGATGCAGTAGCACAGATCTGTGATTATTGTGCAGCACTTCAGCAGCTCTCCAGTGCCACTCTAAACCCAGCTTCCTCCTCTAGCAGGTACCTGAGGCCAGAGCAGAGGAGGCACTTCTTCCACCTGAGTAGGTGCTATCCTCCACCCTCTCTGTCCCATTCACAGCAGACCCATCATATCCGTTCAAGGCAGCAGAGAACACCTAAGTCCCAGATGGCAACCCATTTAGCACCTGGGATGGAATTTAGACTGGATTGCAGAGAGCATAGCCAGGATCCCTGTACCCATGCCAGATGACCTGCCGGTCGGGGAAGGTTATAGTTTTACGTAAATCGGTGGCCCAGTATAACCTTGAATATGTGGGTCTTCTGCATCATCAAAAGAGGGTACAAATTAAACCTATTAGGTCTCCTGCTAAATTGACCCCAAGATCTGTGGGGTCGGTCGTTGCATCAGGAAGTGCTTCTACAGGAGCTCTTCTCCCTCTTAATGGCTAAAGTGGTCAAGCTTGTTCCAACAGGGCAAAGAGGGTGGGAATTCTTCTACAAGTATTTCCTAATTCCAAAGGAAACAGAGATTCCTTCCCATTCTAGACCTAAGGGCCTTGAACAAATTTATCAAAAAAAAAGAATAGTTCAGGGTGGTTTCCTTGGGCACCTTAATTCCCGTTCTACAAAAAGGGGACTGGCTATGCACACTCAATTTCAAGGATGTCTATACTTGCATAGAGAATTTCCCCGGTCATAGTAAATATCTCCATTTCTTAGTAGGAAACTGCCACCTCTAATATTGCATTCTGCCATTTGGACTAACGCCTGCCCCATGTGTCTTCATGAAATGACTTGCTGTGGTGATGGCGTACTTACGCAGACTGGGGATGCGTGTGTTTCCTTATCTGGTCAAGAGCTCATCTCGGGCAGGAGCCAAAGAATTGATGCACATGACCATCAGGGTGTTGGAGTTACTAGGGTTCATTATCAGCTACCCCAAGTCTCACCTGAGTTCATTACCTCAACTGGAGATTATCAGAGCTCTGCTAGACACAACTCAGGCAAAAGCCTTCCTTCTGCAACAAACTGCCATCACTTTGATGGCTGCAGCAGAAGAAATCCAAATGAGTCAGCAGATATCAGCATAGCATATATTGAAGTTGTTGGGCTTAATGGCATGAACTGTGCATGTAACTCCCATGGCATATGTTTTCTTCATGAGAAGAGTCCAATGGGCCTTGGGGTCTTAATGGCTATAGGTTACTCAAGATCTGTGGGGATAGCATCTGGATTACTCAGACACTCGGGCCTGGTGGCAGGACACTTCCAATCTGGTCAACAAAATCCCCTTCCAAATTTCTCTGATCCAGATTGTCCTCACAATGGATGTGTTCAACCTGGGTTAGGGAGCTCATGTAGATGGACTTTGTACCCAGAGCTCATGGTCTGCCTAGGAGAAATTACAATAGGTAAACTTCCTGGAGCTCTGGGCGATCTGGTATGCTCTAGAAGCTTTCAGAGATCAGCTTTCCTGCAAAGTTATCCTTGACCAGATGTATAACCAAGTGGCGATGTATTGCATCAACAAGCAGGGAGGTATGGGCTCATAACTTCTCTGTCCAGAAGCTTTCCTGCTGTGGGGCTGGGCCATCTCTCGGATGATGGTGCTCAGAGCCAATTACCTGGTCAGAGGGGGAATGTGCTAATGGATTGTCTGAGTCAATCCTTGCAACCACACGAGTGGTCCCTGAACTGGGAGGTAGCAAACCAGATTTTCTACTGCTGAGGAATTCCGTTTGCGTCTCCTTGGAACAGGAGGGTCCCACTAGTCTCAGGTGCTTTTGCCCTGCATTGAGGCAGGGGTCTTCCATGCACATATCCTCCGATTCTGCTAGTAGTGAAAACTTTGAAGCTCAAAGAGGACAAGGGGACCATAATTCTCATAGCCCACTTTTGGCTGAGACAGATCTGGTTCCCACTCCTGTGGTAGATGTGCATCAGGGAACAGATCAGTCTGGGGTTTTGCCCATATCTCATTACTCAGGTTCAAGGCAGATTGCATCATCCCAACCTCCAATTTCTATTGCTCACCGATTGGATGTTGAGAGGTTGAGTCTCGAACCCCTTGAATTATCTGAGGATGTGTCTTAAGTTCTTTACCTTCAAGAGAGGATTTCATAAGAAAGTTATGGATTTAAGTGGAGGTGGTTTGTCATGTGATGTTGCTCACACCTAGATCCCCGCTCCACAAAAAAACTGCTCGATTACCTTCTACATCTGTCTAAAACTGGTCTCAAGACCAACTGGGTAAGGGTCTACCTTAGTGCAATTGACGCTTACCATCACCATGTAGAATGTAAACCCATATCTGTACAGCCTTTACTTGTATATTTCATGTGGGGTCTGCTTCATTTGAAGCCTCCCATCAGATCACCTGCTGTGTCTTGGGACCTCGGTGTGGTTTTGTCCCAGCTGATGAAAGCTCCCTTTGAGGCACTGCGCGCCTGTGACCTGAAGTACCTGCCCTGGAAGGTCATGTATTTGGAGGTGATCACTTCGGCACGCAAAGACAGTGAGTTTCAGGCTGTAGTAACTTATCCACCTTGTACCAAGCTTTACCATGATAGGATGGTGCGCAGGACAATCCTAAATTCTTGCCTAAGGTGGTGTCGGGGTTCCATCTTAACAAGTCGGTCATCCTGCCACGTTTTTTCCCTAGGCCACACATCCATCAAGGTGAACAAGCTCTGCACAGTTTGTCTGCAAGAGAGCCTTGGCCTTCTATCTGGAGCAGACTGAAGCCCATAGAAAGTTTAGTTTAGTTTAAATCTTGATTGATCGCAAATCTTATCTGAGTAGGTCAAAGCGAGTTAAATAAAAGTTTTACATAACTAACAAAATAGTCCACCCAACTATTTGGTTTTCTTTGACACAAACCAAGCTCTAGCTCACTGTTGCTGTACAGACCATATTTAATTGGCTAGCAGATTGTATCTTCTGTTATGTCCAGGTGGTGTTGAATCTGGTGGACCATGTCAAGGCTTATTCTATCCAAGACATGGTAGCTTAGGTAGCTCACCAGGGCTCAGAGAGATCTGCAAGACTCCGATGTGGTGGTTTCTCCACACATTCATATCTCATTATCGTTTGGATAGGGATGGTGAACACAACAGCAGATTTGGCCAATCTGTTCTTTGGAACTTGTTAGAGGTTAGAACCCAACTCTTCTTGCCTAGGATCCATTGTTTTTGTGGGGCAGCCTGTAGGATTACCCATGTATGAGGACTGCTGTCCTCCTTACCCCAAAGAAAGCAAAGATGCTTACCTGTAATAAGTACTCTCCGAGGACAGCTGGATGTCAGTCCTCTTGAAACGTTAGTTTCTCCAAAAATTGTATTTTAGCTAAATTATGAGACTAAAGGGAACCTACGTGAACACACAGCATGCATAGGCATGCTCATTGAGATTCAGTCAAAGTTATGGAAACTTTGACATAGTTTTTCCATCCTGGGCTCCATTGGATGGTGTCACCTGGGTGCAAGGACTGACATCCTGCTGTCCTCTGAGATCACCTGTTACAGGTAAGCAACTCTGCTTTCTCTAAGGAAAGTAGAATTGCAAGTCTACATGCAATAGGACAAAAGAGACTAATTAGAAATAGATCTACTTTTTTGGGAATTGCTGGATACTTGTGACCTGGACTGGCTACTGTCAGAGACAGAATTCTGGGCTTGATGACCCAAATATGACATTTTAAACCAAGACTGGATCTGCCTATCAGTTTAAAAAAAAAAAAATTTAAAACAAATAGCATAAGAAAATAAGAAGCTGCCATACTGAGTCAGACCGAGAGGCCATCAAGCCCAGCATCCTGTTTTCAACAGTGGCCAATCCAGGCTACAAGTACCAAACATTAAATAGATCCCAAGCTACTAATGCTGGGATTAAGCAGTGGCTCAAAAGCATTTTAATACTTTTTGCGAGGAGTGTTTAGAATAAGTGTCATATTATAGGTTGGATGCAAGGTGTGTTTGCATGTAAAGGCAAAATTATTGTTGGCCCAAGAGTTGTGTGGTTTGAAATTACTATGACTCACTTGTTCTTAAAACACTGTATTGGTCTGAATATAAGATATCCACTATTTGGCTTAAGTTCCCAGTATGGTTAAAAACTCAGTGCAGCCACTTTTTTTTTTTTTTTTAATCCTCACCAGCTCAGCACGATACTGCAGCCTGATCAGGCCTGGTGGGATGATGCTTCAATTTCTTCTGCTGGCGTAGGAGGATGCCACTGTACTTTTTCAACACCCCCCCCCCCCCCCTAGGATGTGAATACAAGGCATATATACAGGTGGGCCTTGGGGTTAGAGCCCCCAACTTTTGGCTTAGGCTCCACCTCTAGCGGCAGGGTCGTGTCCCATCTGAGTCAGCTTCTTAAAGATGCAGGCGTTAGGTTGGAATTGCTGCCAGTCAGTTTATCCCTTGTGCCTTTAAGGAGAGCATCTTGAGTAGGAAATGCCACTGTCCTTGAACTAGACATGCAGGTTTAAGGCCATCAAGCCTTATTTACTTTTGGCAGGTAATTATTTATTACTCTTCCTCTTAGCCCCATTAGAGTTCAGGAATGCCTGGGCTGGGTGGAAGTCTGTTTGCATAATTGCTGTTGAGCAGCCTAAGAGGTTAAGGTAGTTGCCTTAACCACAGTGGGAGAGAGAGAAATAAATAGAGAGAGGCTAGGAAAATATGAAAAGACAGGAGATATAGAGGGTTTTGAAGCCACTGCCATGAAGACCCACATAGCATGTGGTGAGGGATGGCCATAGTGCCTGTTAACCTTGGGCCCCCAAAAATTCAGTTTTGATTATGCCCCTGTATGAATATAAGACAAGATAGATTTTGGAAACAAATGAAATAATTTCTTCAGCCAATATAGTAATATATATAGTTCTATATAGTGGTTATTTCAAATTGTACTAGTTATTACTCAGAAGTAAGTTGCTTAACAAATTGTTAAATGTTAAAGTAAAAATTACATAGCAAAGGGAACTCAGGTTGAGATGTGTTTTTTGTCAGTATTATCTAGAGTATTTATTTTATTTTGTTACATAAAAGACAGGTGAGTTACATATAAAACAAACATAGGTATCAAGTACAGTAAAATAATTAAGTCATAACACAATAAGGCAAAGCAAATTCAAACTTAAATATTAAAACAAACATGACTAAAATAGGAGCACAAGCCAGAAAAATAACCCAACTTAGACTTTCATGGCATAACAGTCTTAGTTACCTCAGATCTCAGAAACAACTCTTTAGAGATACTGATGTTCCCATGAACTTGAACCAGTAGGTCTGAGATTCTGTTGGCCAAGTTTATCTTTAGTTTTAAAATCTGCCAAACAAAGGCACCTCCGAGGTCATCAGCCACCCAGACCACTTTTAGGTTCTGATGGGCATTTTTGCCTATAGCAAAAAAAAAACTCCTGGCCCTTAAATTAATCTGATCACTGCTCACCAGAACCTTGTCCTTCCACAGAAGCTCCTCTGTTTCAAATAAACTGTTTCTACCACTGGCTGCAGATTTCAGCCTGCAGGTCAGATATCTGTGTGTCCAGGCTGTCACTCGTCCTCAAATGCAGCTGCAGAATCCACTCTCACACATACTCTAAACTAAAGAGAAACTAGTAGTAGTAGTAATAGTAGTAGTAATAGTAATTGTGCTACTACTACTTTGGTAAGAGATGGAAGTTTATCTTGTCCCTCTGTCTGAGCACTGCTGTTGCAGGAAGTGTATGTGTAAGGAGAGACCAATCCTGTTGAGGGTTCTGAGGCTAACCTGAAACCTATCATAAATAACTGTGGGTGGGGTCAGACTAGGTTTTTCAAGGGGATTGGAAGTGTGGGTGTGGAGGAAGACAGGCCTGACCAAGAAGCATGCAAGTGACTATTTTGAAGACTTTGGGTAATGCTGTTGTATTAACATAAACCCTATGAGAAACTGCTCAGTTGTTTTCTTATCTCATCAGGTAAGATGAAATGTTTTGCTGCATTCAGGAGTCAAAGCCATGCATATTCATTGTGGATATCCTAAAAACCTGACTGGCTTGGGGGGTCCCCAGGACAGGGTTGGGAACCACTACTATAAACTAAAAGAATGCTTAGTTTTTTTAAATAATCTATTTGGTTAAAATACAAAGCCAATGTGTTCCCCCAGATGCTCTTTTCTGAAGGTAACTGATAACAGCTTTCTTAATTCACAAATATTTCAAAACACCAAGTTTTTAATAGCAAATGGTCGGGTGTGTGTTGCTAGGTTGACAATCTGGGCATGCTTTTTCCCGTCGCTAGCAGGGTAGAATTAGCCATGCTATCTGGGACGTCCCTCCGGGGAGGCCTAGGCAGAGCTTCTCAAAGTTCACACAGCTTTGGCTCTGTGCGGCTGCCCGCGCTTTCCCACGCGGCACCATCTTCTTCTCTTCAATCTGTTTTTATCCACGCCACAGGCTGCATGCGGAGCACAATCTTCCTTGGTCTTCCAATTTTTTTTTTTTTTGGCTTCACAAAAGCACTTATAAGTGTTGAAAAATGTATTCAAAACTGCCTGGCTTTAAATACTGCCGGTACAGGAAGATTATGTCAGTCGCAGATGGTCATAATTATTATCTTTGCCTGGGCCCGGAGCACGACCAGTCCTCTTGCCGGGACTGTGGTCAGATGTCACACCGGGCCCACCACCAGCAAGCATTGAAGATTGCCCACTTGAAGGAGGAGTCCTATGCCCTTTCATCTGAATGACTATTGGCCCACTCCTCACCAGAGTCTCTCATGGATCACCCAGACAAACCTAAGAGGGCCTCCTCCCTTGAATCACTGGAGACAAGGCCAGGTGGGTCAAACTCCCCCCCCCCCCCCCCCCAAAGTGTCCATGAGCCCCCATGCCTCTGTGAAGCAAAAGGTGTTGGGAGAAGCGCTGCCAAAGTCTGCACACAAGTGTGCCTCAGCCAGCGTCGTTGGAGAGACACCAGCATCGAAGCACTGCTTCCAAAAGGCACCGCCGACCACTGATGCAGGGCATGCGTTGAAGATGAAGCATCCAGATACCTGACGCAAGGATGCGTCGCGGTCATCCACATCGAAGCAGCACAGACGCACGTTGACAGACTATGCAGATGAAGCAAACCACAACACAGTCATCGGCGCAGGTGCCAGTGTCTGAACACAAGATGCAGAAAGAACCAGAGCCACACTAGATTTATCAGTCACTGGGGAAATCTTCTAGTAAGACACCTCAGAAGCATCAACCAGGTATGGACCCTCAGATCATGTTCTCCCCAGAGGAGATGGCTGAGTTTGGTTTCTTGTATGTGGAGCCTCTCTTTGAACAGCTTTCCACTGGTTCCTCTGACTCCTCTGGGAGAGTCTATTCAGATTTGTCCTCTGTGTCCAAATGAAAGCGAAGTTCTCATCTGCAGGAACCCCTCCAGAAAAGACAGAAGAGGTCAACACACTGCCCAAGTGGCCCAGATTCTGATGTCTTGCTAGCCGCATTGCCTCCAACGAAGCACGGTCAGAGGAGACAAAATCCCATCCCTGGGGGGAACCTTGTGTCGCAGGCCATGTCATAAATTTCTCAAATTCTGTCACAATTCTCTACCTCCTTTCAAGAACAGAGGGGACAGCCCATCTAGCCCTCCTCTGATAGCATCTCTTCTCCTGAAAGATCTCTGTCTCCGAGAGAGAATAGCCTGGCACAAGAACCTAGAAGTCCATGCCTTCAGTTTTCTCTGCAGCTGGATACTGGACTGGAGAACGGGTCCCCGGGTTGGACCCGTTGGAAAAGCAGCCAGACCAATTCTCGCCACCAGAGAACCTTTCCTACTCCAAGTTCGTAGAAAAGGTGGGAACTCCTCAACATTAAGACCCAGAAAGTTCCAGATCCACGGGTGGAAGAGTTTGAGAATTCTGAAGATGTTCGAGGTCCCGGCCGAACCTACTGCCTTGCCATCCCATGCAGTTTTGGATTCTGTAATGGCGAAGACTGGGAGTCCCCTTTCTCTGGTCAGCCAACCTCCAGGATAAACGACTTAAAGTTTAGAATGCGGCAATCACCATACTATGGCATGGTCCAGCTCCCGCATGCCTTGGTGGTGGTCAAATGGGCCATGAAGCGCTCGAAGAAGACCTGCCTTCACTCTAATAACTCTCTGGGTTGGGACTGTAAGTATCTAGATGACTTTGGGAAGAGAGCAAAAAATCCAACAGCATCAGTTTTACATCACACAGTACCTGTATGAGTGCTTACAGTCCTTGAAACCCCATCTTGTGTCCACCTCGTCGGATGCAACACCACCACAACTGTTCTACGACCTGGAGGGAGGGGTTGAGACACCACCTATGCACCATTTATGAAGCCTTCGAGACATCCGTCCATACTTCAGCTGGGCCCATAGCGGCCCGAAGAATGGCCTGATTGCAAGCCATTGATATCCTGGAAGACATGCATGAAAAGCCAGTAGACCTCCCCTGTAAGGGCGACAATTTGTTCGAAGGCAAACTGCAGAAGACAATCTCCCAACTGAAGAAGCAGAATGTGGCTGTTCTTTCCCTAGCGTCACCAACTGAGCAACAGACCTCAAGCAGGAGGAACTATCCAAGTTCCAGAAAGGGCTTCTACCAGAGGTGCCCTTCCAACCATACCCGCCTTACCATCCACCGACCTTCCAGCAAAACAGGCCGCAGCCCCGTAGTAGACCACAAGGCCCACAACAACACAGGCAAATGAGAACACCACCAAACCCAAACAGGGTTTTTGAGAGTCACTGGGCAACCTCTACTGCCACTACTGGGAGGCAGGATATCACTCTTCTATGATTCTTGGGCAGCAGTTAACTCGGATTGTTGGGTGTTGAACATCGTAAAAGAAGGATACTCTCTGAACTTCAGAGCCAGCCCTACCCTTCCACATCTAGTGTACTCCCCCCCCCCCCATTCCCGCATGCACGGACATCTGCTTCAGAAGAAAGTAAACAACCTCTTGATCACCGATTGGTTCAACTGGTGCCCCAACAACAACTGGACAAAGGATTCTACTCTCAGTACTTCCTCTTCCCCAAAATGTGCGGAGGGCTTCGGCCAATACTGGACCTGCGAGCTCAGAACAAATTTATTCGGAAGGAGAAGTTCAAAATGACATCTCTCAGGTCTATTCTACCCTTCTTATATCCCAATGATTGGATGTGCTCACTAGTTCTCAAAGATGCATACTCCCATATTCCAATGCACCGCTCCTCCTGGTGCTATCTCTGTTTTCAAGTCAATGTGTGCCATTACCAGTAGAGGGTCCTCCCGTTTGGACTATTGTCTGCGCCAAGGGTCTTCACGAAGTGTTTAGCAGTAGTAGTGGCCCATTTAAGAAGGAAGGGAATACAACTGTTTCCATACCTAGACGATTGGTTACTGGTGGCACTGAAGCTCACCACTCTACAGTTCAGCCTGGAAACAAAAATTCATTGTCTGGAAGGGCTGGGGTTTGTCATCAACTACAAAAAAAATCCAGCCTTCAACCTACGCAAACACTGTTGTGGGAAGAGTGTTTTTACCGACAGACAGAGCTCCCACTCTTCGCAACCTGGCCTTGCAATTGAAATGTTGTGGTTGTCCTTTGGCACGTCCCTTGGCCCACCAGATCCTGACTGTCCTGGGCCACATGGCAGTGGTGACATATATAGAACCCGAACTTGTGTACACTTGCGCCGCCTACAATGGGGTCTGAAGGCACAGTGGACTCAATTCTCACAACCACTTGCCCAAAGAATTTGCCTGACCCCATCCATGCACATGATCTGATGTGGTGGTTGCGCCCTGCAGTTCTCACCATAGGAGCACTGTTCCGTGCCTCACCCCATCAACTGTTTCTGACCACAGACGCCTCAACTAAGGAGTGGGGAGCCTATCTGGAACATGTACAGACGCAAGGGCTGTGGTCCATAAAAAGGAAGGAGGGTCCAGTTCTTGGTTCTTGTGCAGGGAAGCAGTCCAGATCATTGTGTGGGTGGAGGAACAATCTGTCTCTCTCCAGGCGACCTATCTTCCAGGTGTAGCAAACACCATGGCCGACAGACTAAGCAGGATTTTTCATCCACACAAATGGGCCCTTCACCAAGGTGTGGGGTCTTCCTTGCATGGAGCTCTTCAGAACGCTACACAGCAGGAAAGTAAGGAGATTCTGCTCAGTCTACCCCAGCAGGGAGCGACTCGCCCAGGATGCGTTCCTCATACTGTGGATGAGGGGAATTTTGTACGCTTACTCCCCGATTCCACTAATTTCCAGGACAGTCCAGAAATGTGTTCTGTACGTCGCAGACCTCATTCTAATTGCTCTAGCTTGGCCCAGACAACTGTGGTACGCCTATCTAGTTCCACGCTCCATTGCCCCACCTATTCCCCTGGGCGACAGTGTAGATACCCTGACACAAGAAAATGGCACCCTCCTTCACCCCATGCACTCCTCGTCACATTTCACTGCTTGGAGGTTGAAAGGAGAATACTGAGCCACTTGCACTTGCCGACAGAGATCCAGGATGTCTTGGTGTCATCCAGGAGAAATTATCAAGGCAAGTGGCACAGATACTTGGCCTGGTGTGGGGGCAGAGACATAGACCCCCCCCCCCCCTTCTCTTGCTTCCCAGAAGTATCTCTTGCTTACTGGAGTATCTCCATTCCTTATCAGGCGGGCCTGGCGATAGCATCTGTGTGGGTCCATGTGAGTGCTATTGTTGCATATCATCACCGTGCAATGGACTTCCTGTGTCAAACCACCCTCTGATCTCCCGATTCATGAAAAGCATCTTGCACTTAAGGCTGCCTGGTCCATGGGACCTCTACATAGTGCTGGAACAGGTCAAGTTTCCTCCCTTCGAACAGCTGCAAAGCAGCCATATGAAGTATCTAACTTGGAAGGTACTCTTCCTGGTTGCGGTGACCTCAGTAAGACAAGTCAGTGAGCTATGGGCACTGGTCCACTACTCCCTGTATCTGCAGTTTCACCATGATAAGGTCACCTTGCGAACACACCCATCATTTTTACCCAATGTTGTGTCTGCTTTCCACCTTAATCAGACCATTACATTGCTGACATTCTTCCCAAAACCGCATGGTAACAAGAGGGAACGACTACATGCATTGGACTGCAAGTTTGCTTGAGCTTACTATAAACGTAGGATACATTCTGAGAAAAGAGCTTTTCAGTTGTTTGTCTTCTTTAACCCGAACGCACCGGGCCTCCTGGTGGCCAAATGAACTCTTTCCAATTGGATTTCTCAGTGCATTCACTTTTGTTACACCAAGCGAGCGACAAGCCTTTCAGGCACACCAAAGGCTCATCAAGTAAGAGCAGTGGCAGCTTCAGTGGCTCATCTCCACAAGGTTCCAGTGCTGGACATTTGTAAAGCAGCTACGTGGTCCTCGATGCACACTTTCATATCTCACATCTCATTACTGTCTGGATCAGCAGGCCTCTTCGGATGTACTACAGTCAGCGTTGAGGCTGTGAGTCTGTCCACAACAGAGGTGGGTTGAGCGCACACCGGCAATCCAGGACGACAGGATCCTGTTCCGTCCCATTCCTGAGTCTTCAGACTGTGCTCACAACCCTCAGCTGAGGATTCCCAGACAGCATGGCTAATTCAGCCCTGCTAGGGGGGGGCAAGTTTGCTTACTGTAAACAGTGTTTCCCCTAGATAGCAGGATGAATTAGCCATGCTGACCCACCCACCTCCTAGACAGCCTCAAAGTTGTACGCTTCGCTGGATGAGCTATACTATGGAGTGAAGAGAAGAAGATGGCACCGTGTGGGAAAGTGTGTGCAGCCGCACAGAGCCAAAGCTCTGTGATCTTTGAGAAGCTCTGTCTAGACCGCCCCAGAAGAACGTTCCGGACAGCATGGCTAATTCATCCTGCTATCTACAGAAAACACCTTTTTACGGTAAGCAAACAAGCTTGTACTTTCCGCTCAGGCTATTCCATATGGACAAATGGACCTTTATTCAGTGGATGAAAATGGCCACTGCAGCTTTGTTACACATGAAATGCAAAATCCTACTTTATGCAACGTGTTTACATAAGCTGCGCAACTCGAATTTGTTTAACCAATCTTTTCAACTAGCAAAGCAAAATTGCCCAGCAGTATCCTGCTCCATGAATGCTGCCACTAAGGGCATATGACAACCTCTAACATGGTTTAAATAAACACTACAATTATATTAACTGCCCAGTCCCATCCCTTCTATTGGGGAACCTAGATCATTAAAGTGCTCATGGCTGTAACCTGCCCAGGCACTTCCTCATGACCCCAACAATCCAATAGTGCTTGAGCAAACCTGTTCAAGTTCCATGCCTTCTTGTGCCAGTGAGGTGCCGTTCCTGTGATGAATCCCTCCCTAATCCCCAGCTGTAGTCTTAACCAATCTCCTTCCTGTTGGGTGTGGTGGGTGGAGATTCTGCTAGCCTGCTTAGGGCCGAATTGGTGCCACCCACTCTCTTCTTGCCCTGTTTCTATGCCCCTGGGGACCCCCTGCTGCTCCCTCTGGGATTGATCCCTTATGCCTTCCTGGACCTTATTCTGCCTGTTGAAACCTGCCCATCCCCCGCCTTCTCCTGTGTTCCTAGATGGCACCCCCTTTTATGTGACCCATATCTCCTACAATAGCTGGGCCATTTTACTCTTTCTGACTTAAGGAGCAGTGGGCTTTTGACTTTAAAGCAGGGCATTAAGTGTCAATGAAGTGCTTGCCCATCAGTATTTATTGCATAAATACAAAGCTTCCTTCAGTTGAATCTCTGCATTTGAGCACCATAAAGGCAGCACAGGGCTTTGTTTCTGGTGTTAAGCAGTGGTCTGCAATCTTTGCCAATTGGGGGCATTTCCTCCTCCGTAAAGAGAAAGCTAATCTAATTGTAAAAGGTATTTTGAGAGAAGTTTTGTTCACAAGTATATTGAACAACACTGGTCCCAGCACAGATCCTTATGGCATATACCAGGCTATAATTTATTCAGATAGGATAGGAAGAAAAAAAGAGGAGTGATGCTAATATATAAAGATAATATTAAATTAACAGAACTGCAGGGCTCATGAGGTAAAAAGAGGGCTAGTTCCTTCTGGATACAGGAAAAGGCCTACAGAATCAACCAAGAGGAGAATTCTTGGACGAAAACCACAATTTTCTTCGGTGTCACAAGACATCCAAAAAACCCCACTGGGGTCAGAAAGCCCTCCAGAAAGAAACTTCAGACCACTAACATCTGAAGGACAGAATGCCTTTACAGAAGTGCGCCCAATGATTGGCCAATAAGCACAATGGGCAGAAAAACTCAAGCAACACTTGGGAGAAGAAGCGGTAACAGCAGCTAAGTCTGTTGCTGACCTTACTTGCCAACATACCAGACAGATCTGACCACCCAGGACAGATGTCAGGAGTGTGAAATGATGCAAAGCAATCCCCAAATGGGATTGCTAGCCCAAAAACTCCTGCGTAAGGAGTTAAGCTAGGACTGAAGCTCACCCACACTCACCCTGTCAAGGGTAGGCCTATCCATCCAGTTCACTGGATAGCACAGATGAGCAGGAAGGTACTTTGGTCAAGCCGGTGAAGTATGAAAAGCTAAAGGCAGTACTGGCCAGAAATTGGAGAAAGGACAGGGAAAAAGTGGTGCACCAATCCCTGCAGGTATACACTAAGATATACTATGAATGCCCTAGCTTCCCCCCCCCCCCCCCCCCCCCCCCCCCCATCGGGGTAGACCTCTCAGCATGACAGGAACAGCTGAAACTGAGAACCAGCCTCTTGAGGAAGACATCCACCAGGGGACAGAAAGCAGGGATGCCATAAGTTCTCAATCCCCTATAGAAACAGTATTCCTTTACTGACCTGGCAACCCGAAGGGCAGGGTTGGTCTGATCTCAGAACAGACCGCCCAACAATCTGGCATAGGTATCAATACCAAAGGCCAAGATTACTCTTACTTTCCCCAAGGAATCATCCGGTCTAGGAGATGGACATCAGTTGCCTGAACTAGAACTTTCCTGCCCTCAGATAGGGTTATCCCTAAAAGGGGGAAGTATAGCTCACAAGCTGTCGCAACAAAAGCGTAGCACCTCCGTTGCGTATTCCCTCATCTCCCAGTGTTTCCATAGATATGGCAAAAAGTTGAAAGGCACACCTGCCAACTGTAACTAGACCAGAATCCTCCACACTGAGGTAGGGTCCCACATGCGAGAGAGATTGGCAAGAGCAGTCATCTGTGAACACTGCCTAGTGTGCTCTGCAAGTAAGAAAAGGGTGATTCCCATGTGGGAAAACCCCTAATTTTCACCAGGGAGTGGCCCAGAAGAGGAGAACGAATCCATAATTCCCTCGCAAAATAGACCTGCTGTACCTCAGGATGACCTAGGAACGAGCACTAATGCCAGACTTGCTCTTAGATCCTATGGGGAACAAAGAGCAATCCCTCATCAGAGGTGATTGAATCCCTTTTTCGGAACACGGGGAACGAGGGCCACCCCTTTTAGGGGCGGACAATCCGGTAACCTGGGGGAACCTATAAGGGTTGCCTCTGGAAACCAGTCATAGCTCTCCTATCTGAAGGGACAGGAATGCAATGAAAATTGGGGTCTCCCGATCCTAAAAGCCCTTCCTACTCTCCTGGGGAGAGTGGGTTATGGTCATTGATCGCTGAGGTTCATAAGTGTCCAAATCGACCAGAAATGGCCACCCAGTCAAGGGAGTAGGACACCACAATAATCCATGGTCCAACGACTGTCGTTGCTGCCCCCCCCCCCCCCCCCAAACAATTGCAGGTCCTGGCCTGCGAGGAGGTGCCCTGATTCAAAAGAATCAAGGTTTCAGCCTGGTGATGGACCTGCAAGGAATGGAGCCCCAGAGGCTCCCCCCCCCCCCCCCCCCCCCAAAAGGGGATTCAATTTGTCCCTGGTGGTAGGCACCGTTGCCCCCATAATAGCCACGGTACCTTACAACACTCCAAGAGGCTAATTGCAACCCTTGGATTGGGGTCTTGAATTGCTCACCTCCCTTTCTGCCGGATAATGGCGGAATGGAAGCCCATGGCAATTAAAGGTGCTGATAGTGCTCTGCAGTGGTGCCCTGCAGCCTCCAACCGCATCCACTAGTGCCCACAGTGAGTATGGTGTTCTGGTGCTAATAATCTTCGGTGCTCACTAGCGATGAATTGCATCAATGGCACAGATGCCATGCCCAGGGCTCGATGGTGCTTAACTGCGACACAGGCGCCTGACAGGCAGCGCTATTGATGGTGCCCAGGCGACTGCATGCAGTGACAACCCGATGGCACTCATGATATGCACAGCGCCCAAATGCGCTGATGGCTCACCGACAATATCCACGGTTCGGCAGCACCAATGGAAATTGGTGCCTGAAGGTGTCAATGGTCTGGCGGTGCCTGAAAGAGGAGGCTCTGCGGCACCAGATGCCCCATGGAACCAACACATCGCCTCAGTGCCTAAATGAACTGATGAAAGCTGGTGTCCTCCATGGTTTCCCTCAGCTATGAGCCCACAGGTGTCAATGCTTCAGGCTCGATGGCATCCATGCCCGTGCCTATGGCTAATGCCAGCTGAAACAGCACCTTGCGACCTCAGCACTTTTGGTGCTGTACGGCAACTCCGGGCACCTGACAGTCGTACGTCATTGATGGCACATCTTGATGCCCCCCAGTGCCCTTATGGACATTGGCAAGGAGGCTTCTCTGTGCCCCCCAACACTCGATAGCCTTGAGGGCACCAGGCCATGGTGCACCCTGTATGCCTCGGCGCTCCAGAGTGCCTTGGGTTGATGGCGACCCTGGCATTCAACAACACCATAGCTGCCCCTCCAAAGCACCTTTCTACTGAGGGCTTCCATAGCGTTCAAGGGCTCTCCGGACCTCCATGCCCCAGCAGTCAATGGCCTCGAGGGCAACCAGGCGCTCGAAGGTGCCCTGGTGTGATTGTGCTCAACATCATCGAGAGCAGCCATGAATGGCATCACTGGCAAACACTCCTGATAGCCTCCATGTGCTCGTTCAAGGGCAGCCCTGCACCTCAATGGCCTCGAGGCTGTCCCTGCACCTTGGTGACCTTGAGGGTGGCTCCGATGGCTTTGAAGATGACCATGGGGCTCATCAACCAGCCTGGTTCCCAGTCTGGTACAGACAGCAACACCGGATGGTGCTATCTCAGTGCACTGATGCCCATAGTGATTGAGGACGCTCGGGTCGATACTGTTCCTTCTGTGCATAGAGAGCCTATGGTGCATGATGGCGTTTATGGCACCAACTGGTGCCTGTGGCCCGGAACCATGAATTGACAGCAAGCATGACATTCGGTGCCCATGGTCGATTGGTTCTTACGGCATCAATGGTGTTGAGGGCGCCCTGGCACCTCAGTGGCATCAAGAGTAACCATGGTGTCCAGTTGCTGTCCTGGTCCCAGACACAGTCCTGACATCATGTCAGATCATCACACATGTGCACGGGCAACCAATATAGAGGATGGCACCGAAGGTGCAGCAGCAGCGCTGCTTTCTTAGGCTCCTGCTTACCTTCTCTCACAAGGAGACTGCACTGCCATCACTGGCAAGCAGGAGGGGAGGTTACGTCATCTAGAGTTCCTGCCTGTGAAGACTAGATCCTTAGAATGTGGGGAGGATGAGCTCTCCCCTCCACAGGAGCGGTACAGCCCTCAATGCCTTCACTGTCTGCGCCTCCATCAATGCCAATCAATCAGTGAAAAAAACATGGAACTCCTGCCTGGGTAGAACCCAGGCAAGTCCCCAGGCTCAGTGGCCTACACGGAACACCGACGGACTGCATTCTTTCAGTCCTGTCAGCACCAGATGAAGGCACCAAAAACAGACAGTGCAAGGAAAGGATACAGAACCTAAACTGCAGATGTGGCATTTTAGTAAGGATTAGAAGTGGGCTCTACCAAGCTGCACAGCGACCAAGGCCCGTCATGTGGCTGGCAGAAAGTTGAAAGCTAGAGAAAAAGTAAAATAAGAAACAAAAACTACAGTAAGGAAAAGAAACAGCTGCAGCTCTAGAAAAAATCATAACTAAACTATGAGAGAGCAAAGCTGAATACCATGACCACACGGCTCCTGCGACCACACTGCTCTGCAGAAAGGGAAAAGAGACTGAGGGACTCTGCCTAGGGGGCAGGGTGATAACCTTCGCTGTACATGCTCAGTAGGGCATGTTTGATCTTAAAGATTCTAGAGCTTTCAGAGTTCCATGCCGGGCTCCATCCGATGATGTCACCCCATGTGCGAGGATTGTCATCCTGTTTGTCATCAGAAATGGCTAGAGATTTAATGGAGGATATTCATAAAATTACTATGAAAGTGTAGGTGCTATTGCTAGGCTATTTCAGTCTGCTGGATGTTGCTCAGTACTAGAGATGTGCATTCATTTTTGCCAAATTGGACAATTTCAACGAAATAGTCTAATTCGACATGGTTCGGAGGACCCGAAAAACGATCGGGTTTTTCTCAAAATTTCGGGAAAAATAGTTAGTGCACACTAACTCCCGTTTAGTGTGCGCTAACCCGGAAAACGATTTTTCCCGAAAAAAAAAAAAAAGGCCCGAACCGCGGGAAAATGAAATTTTCCCGCGGCAGGACAATACGAAAATCAAAAACAATTCACATCTCTACTCAGTACATCTGGGCTGCGGTATCATCTCAATGTAGGGAGATTGTGGATTCTCTGTAGGGAGAAGTGTTCAGTCAACTACAGAATCCAAACGGGGTGATACTGAGGCTAGTGCTTACAAACAGGAGAGTGTCTTATTTATTTAAAATATTTACTAATCGCCTCTCTGGCCAACAGCTAGCCACCCAAAGCAATGTACAAACTTTTATCATAAATAAAGTACAAGTAATTATCAATAATGCACAGAACATAAAACACTTAACAGACCAAGGCAGATATGGGCAACCCAATGAAACACAAGACTTTGGATACCCAAGTTGTCATACGATGGTATAAAGGGGCTCAAAATAAAAATGTTATCTCCCAAGCAAAGCGGCCTTCACAGAAGAAACACTTGCAAAAAAGATCACATCACCCCCATTCTCAGAGACCTCCACTGGCTCCCCAGATCCCACCGTATCCTCTACAAAACGCTCTCCATCTTACATAAAACCCTACACAACCAGAGCATGCTCCGGCGCAATGATTCCATACAATTTCAGACCACTAGCAGGCCTACCAGATCCTCCTACAAAGGTACCCTATGCACACCCTCTCCTAAGCTTACCCATCTCACTACCACAAAAGAACGTGCACTTTCTATTGCAGGCCCCTCAATCTGGAATTCCGTGCCTCCTGATCTGCGGCAAGAACAATGCACCCAGAAATTAAAAAAAACAAACCTAAAAACATGCCTCTTCAAACAAGCTTTTGCCTAATTCGCCTCCTCCCGCAATAGCACCTTTGGAACCGCCCATGCCGTTATTGATGCTACTGTTGCTAACAATCTACTAATTTTATTACTGTGCATATCGTTAATATACTTTATTACGCATTCTTTTGTATTGCCGCTATTCCTGTATTAGCTAGTTCTCCCTAGTTTAATGTACCCCCCTCGCTTTGTTATTACAGTTCCATGTAAACCGACATGATGTTCTTACGAATGCCGGGATATAAAAACCTTTAAATAAATAAAGTGTAAAACTAATGAGAGAAGGAACTCACTCTTCTATCTGTATAACAGGTTGATGCAGAAAGGAATTTTATGCTTATAAAATGTGCGGGTAAAACTGTCGAGTACTGCTTAGTGCCCTCACATGGAAATCCCATGCAAATGGGGGCATTAAACAGTACTCCCTGATACCGAGACGTGTACTGGCCTAACCCAGGTTTTCCTTCTGCTGGAAATTTTACTCCTGGTCAGAGATGGAATACATTTTCCAGTGTGCATTAGAAGAAGGTTGGGGAGGCTGAGCTGGTGCTTAGCCAGTAGTGCAAGTGAGCTATTTAAATCATATCGGATGTAGTTTTTTACTGGTATTAGTTTAAATGATTTGCTACCACTGTAGAGCAATGGAGAATTAAGAATTCACTGAGCACAATTTAACATTTTGGAGAATTTTTTTTTTTTTGTACACAAGGATCAATCATGTAAGAAAATTCTAATTCCTCCCTCTGATAAGTGTATGAAAATCCTAGCCTGTCTGCAGAAGAGAGAGGAGCATTGCTCATTCGCCCGAAGTACAACAGTGCTTTCTCTTAAATGCAGTTGCTCTCTTTTCCACAGTGTTCAGCTCCTGCTTGATGGCAGCTCCTCCACCATGACTCTCCCTCCTCCCCAAAGTTAAAATGTACATTCGGCCTATGCTGAATGCACACTTTACAGACTGTGCTTTTTTTCTCCTAACTCCCAATGCATTAGCACAGCATTAGCTTTCTGAATTGGGAGTTTAAAAAAAAAAAAAAAAAAAGTAATCTGTGCGTTAAAACTGTCTGCTGAAAACCACCGCACAGTTCATCACATCGGCCTAAGTGTGAGAGTGGTATCTGAGAAACTATTTGTGTCCAATTTAGAATCTGCAGCCTTGTGCCAAGCAGTGGGCTACAGGTAGGATCATAACGGCACCAAAAAAAATCATTTACCTCCCTTTCACATAAATTCTGTGCTACACATCAAGCAAACAAAAAATGATAAACTTCTCTTTACAAACAACTCTGTGTCCGCTGTTTAAAAGAGGTTAAAGCCACAGTCCTGACACTGCGATGTTTTGATAGCCACACTATCTTCATCAGGGGATTCCTCACATACAGATGTCAGCTTCCATGGAAGTTGGTGAGTTTGTGAGGAGTTAATCCCCCCCCCCCCCCACAATGAAGATATGAGTGTATTTTTTCTTTCATTAGTCATTAATTAATAAAAACTTCTAAATGATGATACATGTCATTGGGCCAATTCGAAGCTTAAAATTTATCAACCGAGAGCCTTAAAATCGGCATAGCATGATCTTCTCGAGATTCCTTTCCCAAAAGTGGTGCGGCTACACATCACTCGAGAGTGTACCTTTTCAGTGGCTAGGCCCGCCTTTTGGAATTCTTTTCCATTTGATTTAAGACACTCTGACTCACTTAAAAATCTCAGAAAGCTAGTGAAAACATATTTATTTAAATTGCTGTTTTTAATGCTTATTTTATTTTATTTTTTTATTTTACTTTTATGTTTTACATTTTCAGCATAATTTTAGTGCAATATTTGTTTTATATTATGCTTCTTTTATTTTAGTGTCATTTATTTTATAGAGAAATTGTTAGCTATTATAATTTTATCCTATTGTCCGTGTTTTTTGGTTTTATGTTTACCCGATTTTATATTTTCCTTGTTCATTGCTCAGGCCTTCATTGTGTTGGGCGATTAAGAAATTCAATAAATGTAAATGTACTGATAACCTACCATTGCTGCTCTGATCTTGTAGACCAAACATTTTGCCGAGCCATTTGCCATCAATTGAGCATTAAGCCATAGAATTATCTTACAAGTTAAGAAAAAGTGATGGATCACCAATGATCACAGGATGGTGTGGTTCAGGATCTCCTCGCCTTTGAATGCACCACCTCTGCCAATGCTCTTTTAAGATGGCAGACATTAACTAACTGGCAGGCCGATACAGTACAGTGTGCTCTGACGGAGTGCACTGTTAGCCTGCTCTTGGACGCGCGTTTTCCCTTACCCCTTATTCAGTAAGGGGAGGAAAACGCGCGCCCAACCCGCGGCACCTAATAGCACCCTCAACATGCAAATGCATGTTGATGGCCCTATTAGGTATGCGCGCGGGATACAGAAAGTAAAATGTGCAGCCAAGCCGCACATTTTACTTTCTTCTGTTGCCGGGAAAGTGCACAGAAAAGCAGTAAAAACTGCTTTTCTGTGCACCCTCTGACTTAATATCATAGTGATATTAAGTCGGAGGACCCGAAAAGTAAAAAAAATAAAAAAATAAATAAAAAATTTGAATTCGGCCCGCGGCTGTCGGGCCGAAAACCGGACGCTCAATTTTGCCGGCATCCGATTTCCGAGCCCGTGGCTGTCAGCGGGCTTGAGAACCGACACCGGCAAAATTGAGCGTCGGCTGTCAAATCCGCTGACAGCCGCCGCTCCTTTCAAAAAGGAGGCGCTAGGAATGCGCTAGTGTCCATAGCGCCTCCTTTTCCCCGTTTTTACCGCGTCACCTAATTCAAATACAGAATCGCGCGCACCGGCGAAGGGCCGGTGCGCGCGCCGGGAGAGCGGGCGTTTGTCCGCTCTCCCGCGGACTTTACTATATCGGCCCATGGGTGGGACAAGCTAGGGGAAGTAGAAGAGCAGTGGGCAAAATTAACAGGAGATACTGAAAGGGCAATAAACCTTTTTGAAGCCAGTGTAATAGGATGCGCTCTGCAGAGTACACAGCATTACCTGAAATTGCATGCACGTTTTCTGTGCACAAACTTCACTCCCGATGCAGCAAGGAGTTTGGTGCACAACTAGGCCAATGCAATATTGGGCACTGAGCTCAGTGCGCTGCTAAATGCGCAGTCTGAAGCATTTTTTGGTTTGGATGAGCTAGACGTATGCCCAATGCAATATACAAATGTCATGTTGATGAAAAAAAAAAATGCACCTGATGCGCATATTTTAACCCTCAAAAATGGAACACCAGCCCAGAGCTGGTGTTCAGTTTTAAGATACTCCAAGCTATGTTCAGAAAAGCAAAAAAAATAGCTGTTCTGTGGTACCTCCTGCTTAATATCATTGCAGTGCTAAGCAGGAGGAATCACAGAAAGCTGCAGCATGGAAAAAAAAATCTTGACAGCAGTCAGGTTACGAAAAGGGAAGCTCAATTTATGAGCGTCCATTTTCCTAACCAGAGGCTGTGCATGGGTTAGGAAAGCAGATGCTCGGGAAAACTGAGTGTCTGTTTTCCTTGGTTGTGCACATCCACTTCTCCTGGGCGCTCAATGCGATGGACGCGCAATTTAGCCATTGCACATCCCTTTTAGCTTGCTGGCTCATTTGAGTATTACCTTGAGCGCTCGAGAGGGGATGTGCGTTTTGTTAAAAAAACACGTGTCCAAGTTGGGCGCACGTTTTTGCACGCATATTGCATCAGCCCCAATGTGTGTAGAATTGAATGCCCTCCCATGTAAATCCAATGCTAATCAAGGCATTAACGATTACCTTTCAGTGCAGAGAGGAGGGGATAGGCTTAACTCTCATTTTCTTAATGTAGGACATTTTATTGGTCAGTGGGAGAGTAAGGTTTCTGGCAGTGCGGGGCTGATCAAGAGTTGTGGTGCTGAGGGCTTGCACTCCAGATCTGAGCATACAAAAAGGTGCTTCGTACACAAGTCTTTTTTTTTTCTGTGCCTTTATTTTTAAAGTGCCCCAGTGACTGATTGACCAACACTGCTTCCGATTTAACTGTGAGCATTGCCAGAGCCATAGGCAGGGCCGTGAAATGCAGCCAGGAACTCTGCCTGAGAGGGGCTGAGGAACTGAGAATGGCAGCCGGAGTAGCATTGCCACCACCAAAATAAAGAGAATCCAGGAAGGGGGTTTTATTTTGGGGGCTATAACTTGGTGCAGCCAGGCAGGGGTTAATTTAGTCTTGGGTGATTCCTAATTGCTGGGCATCAGCTGGGCTGCTGCAGTCACTTTTTGGGCCGACTCCAGCTCTGGTCAGAGGAGAATGCTTCTGGGAAGCTCAGAAAGTAGAAATAACACCGTGGGGGTAGAGACCACCATTGCCATTGCTGAGGCTAAACGCTATCTGGCCATTGTGGAAGCTTGGGATCCCCCACCCCTGACTTCAAATATGCACTCAGTATGTTACGTAGGCTGAGCACATATTTTAACATCGGCTTGTGTGCAGGTTTTTCTGTTTGTGTGCTTTAACTGCCTATGAAGCATATTGTGTGCTTACTGCATTGGGAGTTACTTTTTATTTTGCTGTGCCCTTTGTTGTAAGAGGAAAAGGAAGTCACTGGTTTTCTAAAGAAGTAGCTGAAAAGGTAAGGGAGAAAAAAGTGTTCATAAACTATAAGAGATTGCAGAAAGAGGAAGACAGGCAACAATATCTGGAAAAGCTAAGAGAAACTGGGAAAGTGGTCAGGAGAAAAATTGCTAATACAGTAAAACGGGGCGTGACTTTTTTTTTTTTTTTTTTTTAGATATGTTAGATATGTTTTTGACAGGAGAAGGTGCAAAATTTGAGACTGTAAGGCTCAAAGAGGAAGAATATGCAGAGGCTGAGAAGGAAAAAGCAGAATTGTTTAACAAATATTTTTGCTCATTATTCACCGAGGAAGGGCGTGGAGTAGGACCATAGAAAACTGCCAGAAATAAGAATGGAAGTGGGTTAGACCTCAGTTTTTGGAAGGCTGTGTTCCAAGGAGCTAGCAAAAGTGAAAGTAGATAAAGTAATGAGGCTGAACAGGATAGGTCAAAGTGCATTAAGGGAACTTAGGGACGTTTTGGCAACAGTGCTGGCTGACCATTTCAATTCTTTTAGAGGGCAGAGGTGGCTCCTCTTCACCTCAGTGGTGAGTAAAGTAATGAAACTGTTGCTAAAACAGAAGCTAGTGCATTTTCTGGAATACAGTGGCTTACAGGATCCGTTCTATCAGAGAGAGGTCTTGTCAGCTGAATCTAATCAATTTCTTTGACTGGATGACCGGCGCTATTAAAGGGGAGAGTGCCAGATATAGTGTACTTGGATTCCAGTAAGGCAACTTAAAAACAACTGAGCGCCCTTAGTAAGGACCCTAATGTGACGGATCAAGTCAGAAACTGGTTGAATGGGAGGTGAGGAATGGTAGTGGTAAACAGCTCAGTCTGAGGAAAGGGGCATTGCCAACGGGGTGTGGTACAAGGATCGGGCCTCAATCTGAGACCGTTTAACATTTTCATAAGCAGTATTGTGGAAGGGTTATCGGGGAAACGTTTGCCTTTTTACAGATACCAAAATCTGCAATAGAGTGGGAAATCCTGGAAGATGTGAAAAACATGAGGAGGAATATAGTGAAGCATGAGGAATGGTCTAGGAATTGGCAGCTAAGATTTAATGCAAAAAAAAAAAAAATGCAGGGTTCCAAGTGAGCAATACAGTATAGAGGTGAAGTTTTGTGCACAGAACAGGAGCAGGACCTGGAAGTGGTCATATCTGACAATCTTAAGATGGCCAAACAGGTGGACAAGGCAGCAGCAAAAGCCAGAGGATGATTAAGTGCATAGGCAGAAGAATAGCCAGCAGGCAATAATGCCACCATATAAATCTCTGGTGAAATCTCATTTGTTAGACAGTCTAGAATTTAAAACCACATCTTCAAATAGAGTAGAATAGAGTCCTCCAGAGGGCAGCTACTAAAATGGTCAGTGGACTTCCACGTAAAGCATGTGGAGTTAAACTTAAAGATCAGAACCTGTGCACCCTGCAGTAGTGGTTCCCAACCCAAGGACTGGGAGACCATTACCAGGGGGTCTGCAAAGTGCACTTGCTGTGAATTAGAGCAGGCTGACCTCACCTCTGAGGAGCTCTACGCTAAGGCTCCTGCTGCCTAATCCCACATCAATGAGAGGAAGATCGCAGCCTCAAGATGCCCAAACTGGTGAGGAGAGGAGGTGGGGAAAAGTTTAGCTGATTGCCACATTGAGGAGAATGAAGCTCACTGAGAAATGGAAGGGGCGATGACCCCGAGGGGCACTTCTGTGCACTGCTACATGCACACTCTGTCCTGCTGGCAGTGAGGGGAAAAAGCTGCACTGAGGGCATCAGTACGGCTGTGGTGGGGATCCGGAGGGAAGGAGAGATCAGCACTCAGAAAGGGATGGAGAAAGGAACTCGGGAGAGTATAAGAGTGAAAGAACTTGGGAAAGCGAGAGGAGGGCAGGAGGGAGTGTTATGTTTGGCACCTTATAAGGAAGAGTGCCTTAAAATGCAATTCACTGTGCTGAAATGTTTGTATTCTGACCTAATTAGTCCTGTGTTTGATTTTACTGACACGTGCTGTGTTCTTAATCCTGTTGTCTCGTTTCAAATTGAGTCCTATTCTACATTTTACCTCATCTAGTCCTGACGTGAAATCTCCGTCAGACTATGCTACCTTTTAAATATGGATGTACCCTATGTTTAACAGGTTGAACTTTTTTGAAACCCTGCTTATCCCCCCTTAACCTTGTAGCCTTTCTATTTTTGTAAACCGTTATGATGGCTTTATAATGACGAATCCGAATGACAGTATATAAAACTCGATAAATAAATAAATGTACCCCACCTTGGGGTGAATTTCTTATTCAAAAAGGTGGGCAATAAATCCACATAAATAAAAGAGCACTTGGAATGGGACCATAGGGAGAGGGAAGGAGGGAAAAGGACCAGGAAGGGGGGCTGCAAGGAGACGAGGACAGGAAGCAAGGCACTCAGGAAGGGGGGGGTGGGGAGTGCAGCACGCAGAAAGAGGCCATGGTGGAAGGGGTCTTGAGGGGAGAACAGGGAGAGGACAGAAGGGCAGGCATTAGGGAAAGGGCCATGGGTGGGGCAAGTAGGCCAGGAGGAAAGGCACTCGAGGAGGGAAGAGGGCAGGAAGAGTATGTAGGTCGAGGGAAAATAATTGGGAAGGGGCCATAAAAGTGAGAGCAGGAGCGAAAGCACAGTTTTTATATTATAAACTATGTCTTATTTAATATTAAGTTTTATACATTCCAAATTACTTTTAGAGTACGTTATTTGTTAAATGAATCAGTTTTTTCGTATGGCATTTAACTGCATGTAAAAAGTAGAGATGCATGTGGGGGTCTGCAAAATATTTGAAGGTTGAAAAGGGGTCCACACTCCCCCCCAAAAGGTTGGGAACCCCCTGCCCTGGAGGGAAAGGGGAGATAGTGACCCTTGCATATTTGCAAGGAATAAATGCACAGGAAGCAGGCCTCTTGACGGAAAGCGATGAGGGTAAAAAAGGGATAGAATCTGGAGCAGCATAAGGAATTATTTCTGTACAAAAAGGGTGCGAGACACATGGAAGAGCCTTCCTGTGCAGGTGATGGAGATAAGGACAGTATCAATTCAAGAAAGCATGAAAAATGTGGGATCTCTGAGGGTTAGGAAGGGACTATAAAACTGAGCAGGCAGTGTGGATGGGCCATATGGGGGTCCTCATCTGTCACCAAGTTTCTATGTTACATTTGTCACCACAGCAAAAAATTGACCATTTAGTCTTATATTTCATATTTTGGCACCAAATTTGTGTCCATGAAGAACATGGCCTCACTTTATACTAAGGCAGCTTAGTTTCATTAAAAGGCTTTGCAAAGGGATATTTTTGTTTGTTTGTTTAAATCCAAGTTTATTTTATCAGTGGATCTCTCTCAATTGCTTATTGCGAATGCATTGAATTGAATGAGGATTTTCAGTTTTGGGAGCAAAGCAAACACATTCTATTATTATTATTATTATTATTTTTTTAAACAAAACCATTTGACTTTTTTATTCCAAAAGTAGGACGATTGCCCCCCTCCCCCCGATCATTATATTTTCAGTTTGCTCTTAGAAGAATCGACCAAAGTATGGCGCAACCGATGGCCGAGTTTTATAAGAGCCGGATTCAGAAACGCAACAGCTCTTTCGCTTTTTAGGATCCTCCTGCTGAGGAATCGATGATCGTTAAGAGCTTTTTCATTCGCCAGGGTTTTTTTTTCTCGCCATGGTGCCATAATCGTGCTGTGATGAACTGTTCGGTTTGCAAACGTTTAATGTTTTATGATGCTTATTACATAATTGAAGTTGATTACTTTCATTCCTTTTATTTCATTAATTTCCCTTTAAACATCAGGGGGATTAAAAAAAAAAAGTTAGCAAGCGCAAATTTGTAAAAGAAACTCGATCTAACACCTAACACAAAAAGAGCTGAAAGAAACCTGTGGAGGGTCAGCGCTATTCTGGCACGAAGTCAGAGCCTCTTTTCTCGTCGACGGTGGCAGATAAACATGCAGCCACGCTCCAGATCTGAAAATGTGCCAGACGAGTGAGGTCTTGGTCTTTTATTTCCGCCTTTCCCGATCGGGCGGCTACCGAAGGCCAAGTCTCGGGCAGTGACACGATTATGTTTTGGATTTTTTAAAAATGTCTGCTTGCTTATTAGTCTACGAAGGAGAGAACCGCGTGTGTCTTGCAAGAAAACGTCGATGGTACCGGAAGGCCAGAGGCAGGCAGGCAGGCAGCCAGTCCAGGTCACCGGTCTGCTAGTGAAAAGCGGAGCTGGTGCAGCAGTGATGATCCCTCACACCCACCCTCCAGAGAGAGCTACTCTGGACGAAATGGATCTTTTGTTAAGCCCGTGGCCATCCCTCCCTCGCCGCCTCCAGCAGCGGATATTGCCCTGGAAGAGCGTCACTGCAGTGACGCGTGGGACGGACTCGGAGGCAGTACCAGTGCCCTCCGCTGCTGAGGGCTGTGCGCAGGAGGCGCCTCCACCGGCAGGAGCCCTGATCATAGCAGGGGGCTTTCCCCCAGGGCAGTAAGGCTATATGCACGCATCATAGCACTGGGATGATTATTATTATTATTTAATTATTTTTTTTTTGCTTGCCGGGACCGAGTCTCTGAAATGCCTGTAGGGTGTGCCCAGGGCAGCAAGAGCATTGAGATTTTACAAATATTCGTTTAAAAAAAAATGCTTTCATTTCCTTTCTGGATGTTCATGTCTGTAAGCCGTAGCACAAGCACGGATGGGTTCATGCTGCGAGGGTTTTCCAATCTTGTCCTGCATCTGCCCCGGAGGGAGGGTAAACTTCTCACGTACAATTATTGCTATGGCAACGTACTGTGACGTCACCAACACAGGATTATGACTTCAGCTAGAGAAAGTGCTGTGAGGAAGGAACGTCAGTCAATACAGTATCAAGTAGATACAATCTCGGTGAAATAACATACTTTTTATATAAATATTCATTAGTAAGGTCATTTCAGGGTAAAGGTTTCTCTTTGGGAGTAGATGAAAAGTCTGATTTTGGTGTGGGATTCTTCCTCTTGACTGGTTGTGATGCTGTAAGGACAGTGTGAGATGGTATATACTGACACCTAATGTCCTCGGGAATGAGTTCACCAGAGCTGAGCATTCAGAAAAGCAATAGCCCAGACTGGGAAGAGAATTGTCCTGCTCCCCCCGACTTTCTTTTCTCTGCAGTCATCCAGAATGTCATTTTATTTATTTATTTATTTAAAATTTTTATATACCGACATTCATCCAGGATATCATATCGGTTCACATTGTAACGCAAAAACAGACGCACGGCATGGCGCTTTACATTGAACAGTAAAAAACATGATAACAAGGCATTAACGAGAGGGGGGAACAATAATATGGGAAGTTTTGCAATAAAATTATATACAAGAATTGCAATTATATACATATATACAAAAGAAAGAAAACTATGAGGTTAATTTTAATCAGGCTAGGAGATAAGATGGGGAAGAGAAGGGAGGAGAGCAAGGAAAGAGGGGGGCAGAGAGAAAGAAAAGAAGGTGGGGGAGAAAAGGGAGGGGAGAGTGGGGCGGAAGAAAGGGAAACAGGGGAGGAGTGTGGAGAGTGGGAACAGTGGTGAGGTATAGTGAAAAATTAAGTGTATGCTTTTGCAAAGAGCCAGGTCTTGAGCTTCCGCTTGAAAGATTTGAGGCATTCTTCTTGCCGTAGTTCAACAGGCATTTTGTTCCAGAGGGTCGGCCCGGCTATCGATAGTGCACGGGCTCTTGTGGAAGTGAGTTTATAGAGTTTAGGAGAGGGGATAGGCATGGTTGCTAGATGTGCTAGTCTGGTGGGCTTATTAGACTGGTGTAAACGGAAGGATTCATTGAACCAGTTCATTTCGGGATTGTATAGGGCTTTGTGGATGAGAGAGAGAGCCTTATATTGTATGCGGGAGGCAATTGGAAGCCAATGTAGGTCTTTTAGAACAGGTGTAATATGGTCATGTCTACGTAAATTGGTCAAGATCCGGGCTGTGGTGTTTTGTAAGATTTGAATGGGATGGATGGCATTATTAGGTAGGCCGAGGAGTAGGGAATTGCAGTAGTCGGTTTTGGCGAAGATTGTGGTTTGGAGAACTGTACGGAAATCGGGGGGATGTAATAAGGGTTTGAGTTTTTTTAGTGTGTGGAGTTTAAAGAAGCCGTCTTTTAGAATGTTATTTATGAATTTCTTTAGTGTGACGTGACCATCAAGAATGATACCCAGATCACGGACTTGTTGAGTAAATTGGAACTGAGGAAAAGGGGGGAGGATCGGTTGGCTTTGGGGTGAGATGAGCATAATTTCAGTTTTATTGGTATTAAGAGCAAGGTGGATGGAGGAAAGGAGATTGTTAATGGACTGGAGGGTTTCATTCCAGAAGTCCATGGTTTTTGCTAGGGAGTCAGTGATGGGTATAAGCAGCTGAACATCATCAGCATATATGTAATGAGGGAGGTTTAGACTGGAGAGGAAGTGACAGAGGGGCAGAATGTAAATATTGAATAGGGTTGAGGATAGGGAGGATCCCTGAGGGACACCTCGGTTGAGGGGGATGGCCTTGGATACGTGATTTCCTAGCTGGATTTTGTAATCTCTATTACTAAGGTAGGAGTTGAACCAATTGTGGGCAACACCTGTAATACCGATTTCAGTTAGCCGCTGTAGGAGAATGGGATGGCTAACGGTGTCGAATGCGGAGGAGATGTCAAGGAAGGCAAGAATGTATGATTGCCCTTTCTCAAATCCTTTGATAATGTGGTCTGTCAGGGAAAGTAAAAGAGTTTCAGTGCTATGAGATTTTCGAAAACCGTATTGTGCGGAGGCCAGGATATGATTTTCTTCTAGGTATTCTGTGAGTTGCTTGTTGACAGTTTTTTCAAGTAGTTTAGAGATGAATGGAAGATTGGATATGGGGCGATAATTAGCTGGATCAGAAGGGTCAAGTTTGGGCTTCTTTAGAATAGGTTTGACTATTGCCTGCTTCAGGGAGAGCGGCACCTGTCCAGAGCTAATGGATAGGTTGATGATTTTTGTTAAAGGTTTGGCAATGATGTTGGGTATTGTAAGAAGATGTTTAGTGGGTATGGTATCAGATGGGTGGGTGGAAGGTTTGGCTTTCTTGATAAAGGTTTCTATTTCTAATGTTGAAGTGCAGTCTAGGGAGGAGAGGGCATTGGTGTAATTGCTGGTTTTTGTTTGATTGATGTTAGGTTCGAAGTGGTTGGTAGGATTGGCAGAGGAGGAGAACTTGGATAGCAAATTGTCGACTTTGGTTTGGAAGAATGTGGCAAGTTCTTCACATTTGGATTTGGCTACTACATCAGGGATGTGAGGGGTAGCTGTTTTAGTGAGAGAATTCACGTAATCGTATAATACTTTAGGGTTGTATTGGAATTGATGAATTTTGTTGGCATAGAAGTCTCGCTTTGTCTTGTTAAGTTTGTCACTATAGAGATTTAGGGAGGATTTAAATTGTGCCAGGTGCGTTTGTGAGGGATCCTTGCGCCAGATCTTTTCAGATTTCCGAAGGAGTTGTTTGAGATTTTTTAACTCTTGGGAATACCATGGTTTCTTACTCTTGTTGTTTTGTGGGCAGACACTTTTTGGATTGTAGGGGACAGGTGGTGTTGGCTATACTATTGGTGATGTCAAACCATGAGGTAAGCGCTGTGTCTGCATTGGTGAGCTCTAGGTGGTCAAGTTTGTTGGCGAGAGCCGATGTAAGGTCGTCTCTTGTGCAATTTTTTCTGTAGTGAATGGTTATGTTAGTGTTGTTATGGCAGGTGGGTGTCTTAATGGAAAGAGAGGTTTCAATGAGGTGATGATCTGACCAGGGGATGGGTGTGTGGGAAGGGTGATCAGTTTGTATGAGGGCATTGGTGAATAGAAGGTCGAGGGTATGGCCCGCCTTGTGGGTAGGAAAATGGATAGATTGCTTATATCCTAAAGCATTTAGTGAATCAAGAAAAGCGTCACAGGAAGGGGTGCGAGGGGAGCTATCAACATGCAAGTTGAAATCTCCAAGTATGATGGCTGGAATGTCAATGGAGATATTCGTTGCAATGTATTCTATAAGGGTTGAGGGGTTGTTATGTAGGGTGCCTGGGGGGGCGTATATGAGACATAATTGTAAAGAGGGGGATTTGAAAAGGCCTATTTCAATTTTCGGAGGGGGCGGAGTAGAGTGGAGAATCATGTTGAACTTTTTCTTTATGATTAAGAGTAAACCTCCTCCTTTCTTTTTTGGCCTGGGGATGGAGAATGTATCATATGTTTCGGAAGGAAGCTGATTAAGGAGGACAGAGTCGGTATCCTTTAGCCAGGTCTCTGTTAAGGCACAAATATCTGGGTCTTGGTCAGAGAGTAGGTTGCAGAGAAGGGGTATCTTTTTGTTTAGAGATTGGACATTGAGGAGGACAAGAGATAGTGCAGTAAGACCAATAATTTGGGTAAGAGGGGGGGCTATCATGGAGGGGAGAATAGTTTTTATATGAGAGTGGTGTCGTGGGTATAGGGGGATGATGGGTCTGCGTTTGTTATAGTTGAGGATGGAGATCTGGTGCTGATGCATTTTGTAGGATGGGGTGTTGGGAGGAGGTGTGAGAAAGGAAAGAAGGAAACAAGAAAAAGAAAGGATAATGAGGGATAATTGGGTGATTGGTACAGCTGAGTTGTGGTGGTGGAGAGAGTCACAATAATAGGTAAAAACTTCAATTTTGAGCACAGTGAGAGGAGCACAATGATAGGCAAAACACTTCACTTTTTGAGCACAGTGAGAGGAGCACAATGATAGGCAAAACACTTCACTTTTTGAGCACAGTGAGAGGAGCACAATAGGGATGTGAATCGTTTTCCATATCGTCTTAACGATAGAAATCGTGTGGCAGGGCAAGAAAATCGTCTTAGGCACGATTTTTTAGTTAAAAAATCGTTAAAAATCGTTTTTTCCGATTAGTGCGCACTAACTCGAGTTAGTGCGCACTAACGGGAGTTAGTGCGCACTAACTGGGAGTTAGTGCGCACTAACTGGGAGTTAGTGCGCACTAACTGAAAATGATACAATTTGACACTTTTCAGGTCAGTTAAGGTCAGTTTAGGAATGAATATGTATTCCTATTGGCTGCCCTCTTATTTATTCATGTTACCAAGTTTCCTACTGACAGTATATGGGGGATGGGAAATGGAAACAGTTGGTAGCTTGACAAAACAAGTAATGTGATCAGTCAATGTGACTAGAACTTGTGCCCTAACCCTGATACCAGGGGTATTGTGATCTTCCTGCACACAGTGCCCTATCCCTATTAATACCAGGAGTGTTGTGATCTTCCTGCACACAGTGCCCTATCCCTAATACCAGGGGTGTTGTGATCTTCCTGCACACAGTGCCCTATTCCTGATACTGGGGGTGTGATCTTCCTGCACACAGTGCCCTATTCCTGATACCGGGGGTGTTGTGATCTTCTTGCACACATCCCGGTATCAGGGATAGGGCACTGCATGCAGGAAGATCACAACACTCCTGGTATTAATAGGGATAGGGCACTGCATGCAGGAAGATCACAACACTCCTGGTATTAATAGGGATAGGGCACTGCATGCAGGAAGATCACAACACCCCTGGTATCAGGGATAGGGCACTGTGTGCAGGAAGATCACAATACCCCGGAGGAGTGAGGGTCAGGCAGCTCCCCCCTGTCTGTGAAGCCAGCCTCTCACTAGTAATGCAGGGAGGGAGCTGTCTCAGACTTCACCATCCTCCCCCCCCCCCCCTTACCCACACACCATTCACTAGCTGGGACATGGGGGAAGTCAGGAGTGAGGGTCAGGCAGCTCCCCCCTGTCTGTGAAGCCAGCCTCTCACTAGTAATGCAGGGAGGGAGCTGTCTCAGACTTCACCATCCACCCCCCACCCCCCTCACCCACACACCATTCACTAGCTGGGACATGGGGGAAGTCAGGAGTGAGGGTCAGGCAGCTCCCCCCTGTCTGTGAAGCCAGCCTCTCACTAGTAATGCAGGGAGGGAGCTGTCTCAGACTTCACCATCCTCCCCCCCCCCCCCTCACCCACACACCATTCACTAGCTGGGACATGGGGGAAGTCAGGAGTGAGGGTCAGGCAGCTCCCCCCTGTCTGTGAAGCCAGCCTCTCACTAGTAATGCAGGGAGGGAGCTGTCTCAGACTTCACCATCCTCCTCCCCCCCCCCCTCACCCACACACCATTCACTAGCTGGGACATGGGGGAAGTCAGGAGTGAGGGTCAGGCAGCTCCCCCCTGTCTGCGAAGCCAGCCTCTCACTAGTAATGCAGGGAGGGAGCTGTCTCAGACTTCACCATCCTCCCCCCCCCCCCCCTCACCCACACACCATTCACTAGCTGGGACATGGGGGAAGTCAAGAGTGAGGGTCAGGCAGCTCCCCCCTGTCTGTGAAGCCAGCCTCTCACTAGTAATGCAGGGAGGGAGCTGTCTCAGACTTCACCATCCTCCCCCCCCCCCTCACCCACACACCATTCACTAGCTGGGACATGGGGGAAGTCAGGAGTGAGGGTCAGGCAGCTCCCCCCTGTCTGTGAAGCCAGCCTCTCACTAGTAATGCAGGGAGGGAGCTGTCTCAGACTTCACCATCCTCCCCCCCCCCCCCTCACCCACACACCATTCACTAGCTGGGACATGGGGGAAGTCAGGAGTGAGGGTCAGGCAGCTCCCCCCTGTCTGTGAAGCCAGCCTCTCACTAGTAATGCAGGGAGGGAGCTGTCTCAGACTTCACCATCCTCCCCCCCCCCCCCCTCACCCACACACCATTCACTAGCTGGGACATGGGGGAAGTCAGGAGTGAGGGTCAGGCAGCTCCCCCCTGTCTGCGAAGCCAGCCTCTCACTAGTAATGCAGGGAGGGAGCTGTCTCAGACTTCACCATCCTCCCCCCCCCCCCCTCACCCACACACCATTCACTAGCTGGGACATGGGGGAAGTCAGGAGTGAGGGTCAGGCAGCTCCCCCCTGTCTGTGAAGCCAGCCTCTCACTAGTAATGCAGGGAGGGAGCTGTCTCAGACTTCACCATCCTCCCCCCCCCTCACCCACACACCATTCACTAGCTGGGACATGGGGGAAGTCAGGAGTGAGGGTCAGGCAGCTCCCCCCTGTCTCTGAAGCCAGCCTCTCACTAGTAATGCAGGGAGGGAGCTGTCTCAGACTTCACCATCCTCCCCCCCCCCCCTCACCCACACACCATTCACTAGCTGGGACATGGGGGAAGTCAGGAGTGAGGGTCAGGCAGCTCCCCCCTGTCTGTGAAGCCAGCCTCTCACTAGTAATGCAGGGAGGGAGCTGTCTCAGACTGGTATCAGGGTTAGGGCACTGTGTGCAGAAAGATCACAACACTCCTGGTATTAATAGGGATAGGGCACTGTAAGAGATGACTGTAGTAGATTGAATAAAGATCTGATGTTTCTGCTCTCCTCACACCAAACAAAAACAACACACAAGCAGAGAAGCCCTTCTTACAAAGCTGAGCTAGTGAGTTAAGTAGGAGGAAAAGTAAACATACTGGTGCCAGTGTGGCTACTTAAAAAATACACTTACCAACAATCAATTACATATATTTGAACTGTGTACAGTTCCAGCCAGGACCACCTTTCTAAAATGCACAGTGATTGGCAAATTCAACATGCACTAGCATTTCAGGTGCCTGCTAACAAAAATAATAAACAAACAAGTTCTAGTCAGGTGAGTGCTGATCATTACATTACTTTTTTTGTCAAGCTTCCAACTGTTTCCATTTCACATCCCCCCAACCATATTGGTAACATCAATAGATAAGAGCACAGCCAGCCAATAGGAATACATACATACATATTCATTCCTAAGTGACCTTTACTGACCTGGGAAGTGTGAACACTTTGTTTCATTTTCTGTTGGTGTTCGTTAGTTTCCAGTTCCATTTCCCATCCCCCCAACCATCACCTCAGTGGTAACATCAATAGATAAGAGGGCAGCCAGCCAATAGGAACACATATTCATTCCTAACTGACCTTCAGTGACCTGGAAAGTGTTTATTTGTATCATTTTCAGTTAGTGCGCACTAAATCGAGTTAGTGCGCACTAAATCGAGTTAGTGCGCACTAACTCGAGTTAGTGCGCACTAACACGATTTAACGATTTTTAACGATAAATCGTTAGAATTTCTATTGTATCGTGTTCTATAACGATTTAAGACGATATAAACATTATCGGACGATAATTTTAATCGTTGAAAAACGATTCACATCCCTAGAGCACAATGATAGGCAAAACACTTCACTTTTTGAGCACAGTGAGAGGAGCACAATGATAGGCAAAACACTTCACTTTTTGAGCACAGTGAGAGGAGCACAATGATAGGCAAAACACTTCACTTTTTGAGGGAACAGACATCTGTGAAGGAATAGGTGGCAAGTTCATGCGTCGGGGGATATAGCCTAGAAAAGGAGGGCTCTTACCCCAACAGGAGGGTCATTTCCTTCTTTGACCCTTTGTTTTTGTCTGGGCAGCGATTTGGGAGGATGACCAAAGGCTAGTTCTCACCGAGTTGGTGGGCGGGAGGTAGACTGCATAATTTGGGGTATGAGGAGTGAGGTCAGATGTATGGTGCCGTTCGAGAGGGCCGCTCGAAGGGGCGCTTAAAGGGGTAGGCCCCTTTGTCGCGCTCCTTCGGCGCGTGACGCTAGGCGCGTGACGCCTGGACGGAAGGGACTTTTAAATCCCAGCGCGGGCTGCCTTGATAGGCCGGCTGTCGCTGGAGCGTCGAGGGTTGGCTGTCCGTCGGTGGAGGCGGGGCGATCGGCCCGGAGCGGATGAGGACGGCGCCCGGAGAGAGGTAAGGTCGGCAGGCCGGCTAAGCCTCGTGGTCGGCGAAAGGGACCCGTTCGGGGTAGGAGCGCAACAGCAAGGCCTTACCCCGGTGGGTCCTCGGCGCCGAACGCGCAGGCCCACTCTCCTGTCTGCCGCCGGAACGAAGAGGAAGGCTTGGAGCAGCGCGGGCCCTTTAAATCCCAGCGCGGGCTGCCTTGATAGGCCGGCTGTCGCTGGAGCGTCGAGGGTTGGCTGTCCGTCGGTGGAGGCGGGGCGATCGGCCCGGAGCGGATGAGGACGGCGCCCGGAGAGAGGTAAGGTCGGCAGGCCGGCTAAGCCTCGTGGTCGGCGAAAGGGACCCGTTCGGGGTAGGAGCGCAACAGCAAGGCCTTACCCCGGTGGGTCCTCGGCGCCGAACGCGCAGGCCCACTCTCCTGTCTGCCGCCGGAACGAAGAGGAAGGCTTGGAGCAGCGCGGGCCCTTTAAATCCCAGCGCGGGCTGCCTTGATAGGCCGGCTGTCGCTGGAGCGTCGAGGGTTGGCTGTCCGTCGGTGGAGGCGGGGCGATCGGCCCGGAGCGGATGAGGACGGCGCCCGGAGAGAGGTAAGGTCGGCAGGCCGGCTAAGCCTCGTGGTCGGCGAAAGGGACCCGTTCGGGGTAGGAGCGCAACAGCAAGGCCTTACCCCAGTGGGTCCTCGGCGCCGAACGCGCAGGCCCACTCTCCTGTCTGCCGCCGGAACGAAGAGGAAGGCTTGGAGCAGCGCGGGCCCTTTAAATCCCAGCGCGGGCTGCCTTGATAGGCCGGCTGTCGCTGGAGCGTCGAGGGTTGGCTGTCCGTCGGTGGAGGCGGGGCGATCGGCCCGGAGCGGATGAGGACGGCGCCCGGAGAGAGGTAAGGTCGGCAGGCCGGCTAAGCCTCGTGGTCGGCGAAAGGGACCCGTTCGGGGTAGGAGCGCAACAGCAAGGCCTTACCCCGGTGGGTCCTCGGCGCCGAACGCGCAGGCCCACTCTCCTGTCTGCCGCCGGAACGAAGAGGAAGGCTTGGAGCAGCGCGGGCCCTTTAAATCCCAGCGCGGGCTGCCTTGATAGGCCGGCTGTCGCTGGAGCGTCGAGGGTTGGCTGTCCGTCGGTGGAGGCGGGGCGATCGGCCCGGAGCGGATGAGGACGGCGCCCGGAGAGAGGTAAGGTCGGCAGGCCGGCTAAGCCTCGTGGTCGGCGAAAGGGACCCGTTCGGGGTAGGAGCGCAACAGCAAGGCCTTACCCCGGTGGGTCCTCGGCGCCGAACCAGTCCCAGTCATATTTTTGTATCAGCTTTGTGCATGCTATTATGGCACTTACATTAGTATTCAGATTTTAAATGTAGCAGGTTTGGTGATGGTGGTATGGAAAAGTATCTGTTAAGATGTCGATCACCTTTTCCATAAGAATCCTGTGTGCAAGTGCCTATTTGAATTGGGTATCCAGGCCTATTCTTGATTTATTCAGCTTTATTGTTTAAGATCTTTAATGTTTTTATGTATGTTTTTACTGTACACTGCTCAGAACATTGGATGTAGCGGCATTTCTCTAAGGAAAAGCAGGATGGTAGTAGTCCTCACCCATGGGTGACATCATCAGATGGAGCGCTGACACGGAAAACTTATGTCAAAGTTTCTAGAATTTCTAGATGTCCTGCCTGGGGACATCGCATGATGTCCAGGGTTACTGCCAATATGCACAGATGACCCCAAAGGGACGTAGTCTTCAGTTTGACAAGATGGAACAACTCTTCAGGTCTAGGAAGACCAAGCCATCGGCGGTATCGGAGTCGTAAGACGTTGGAGCCGCACCAATGGACACATCGACATCGGCGGGACCATTGGCGGATAGGGGTGCCGGAGACGGACCACCGTCAAGCTCCTCCAAGCCAAGGACGTCTGCTTCCTCCTCATGAGCCTCTGTGCCAAGGAAGGACCAGGCCAAGCATCGAAGGAAGCCAAAGTAGTATCTGTACCAGTCCCAGTCTATACGAATGCTGTGAAGCTCCAAAAGTGACCTCGTGGCAAGGGAGCACCAGTCCTCCATCGGTGCTGGAGTCCTTGGCAGTTTCCATCGATACTGATGCTGGTCACTGATCTGCCTCAGGGTCTGAACAGGATCTGGCCACCCCTCCTTCCTCCCAGTCATTGTTGGCATCGGCAAAGTCGAGGATGAGCTGGAGCAGCGAGTCCAGCTGGCGGTGGAATGGGCGATGCAGGGCATTGTCTTGTGGCACCGCTGGCACTGGAGCCAGTATCGTCCATCCTGGCATCACTGTTAGAGAAACTCAATGCGCTCATCGGTACATAACCGACCCAGCTGATGTTGGTTCCTGGGCCAGCATCGGAGCCCATCAGGGCACTGCAGCCTCTCCCTACCAATATGGCAGTTATTGCCTATTCCCTGGAGGAGAAGCTCCACCCAGGCTGACAGACACCAAGGCCTATAATCCCTCATCCAGCTTTTCCGGTACCTGCAGCTCTGGACGAAGGCAGAGCACCTAGGGCCCCCATCCCCTGTTGCTTACAGTGAGGATGAGGGTTCCATTGATCCCTGAGGGAATGTACCATGAAGTCTTCCTCAGAGAGCTCTGAGAGTCTCTCATCAGACCTTTCTTCTCCAGAGGCGCGAAGGAAGTCTCCACCTGAAGACTTAACCTTCACAGGTTTTGTAAGAATGATAGCAGAAGCCATTCCTTTTCAGTTATTAACGAAGGAGGATGCCAGGCACAAAATGTTTGAGATCCTCCAGTTCATGGAGCCTCCTAAGGAGATTGTGGTAGTCCCAGTACACGAGATCCTTAAGGAGTTGCTGCTAAGGATATGGGAACACCCCCTCATAGTGCCTCCCATAAAAAAGAAGGCTGACGGGGTCTATCTCATCCAGAAGGCTGCTGGATTCGATAAGCATCAGCTGCCTCACCAGTCGGTGGGGGTTGAATCCACTCTCAAGAGTGGCTAAGAGAGAATGTGAAAAGAAGTTGGCCGTAGAGGCAAAAACTCACAGTAAAAACTTTTAAAAATATATCCGAAGAGGAAAGCCTGTGAGGGAGTCAGTTGGACCGTTAGATGATCGAGGGGTTAAAGGGGCACTTAGAGAAGATAAGGCCATCGCGGAAAGACTAAATGATTTCTTTGCTTCGGTGTTTACTGAAGAGGATTTTGGGGAGGTACCCGTACTGGAGAAGGTTTTCATGGGTAATGATTCAGATGGACTGAATCAAATCACTGTGAACCTAGAATATGTGGTAGACCTGATTGACAAACTGAAGAGTAGTAAATCACCTGGACCAGATGGTATACACCCCAGAGTTCTGATGGAACTAAAAAATGAAATTTCAGACCTATTAGTAAAAATTTGTAACCTATCATTAAAATCATCCATTGTACCTGAAGACTGGAGGATAGCTAATTTAACCCCAATATTTAAAAAGGGCTCCGGGGCGATCCGGGAAACTACAGACCAGTTAGCCTGACTTCAGTGCCAGGAACAATAGTGGAAAGTGTTCTAAACATCAGAATCACAGGACATATAGAGAGACATGGTTCAATGGAACAAAGTCAGCATGGCTTTACCCAAGGCAAGTCTTGCCTCACAAATCTGCTTCACTTTTTTGAAGGAGTTAATAAACGTGGATAAAGGTGAACCGGTAGATGTAGCATACTTGGATTTTCAGAAGGCATTTGACAAAGTTCCTCATGAGAGGCTTCTAGGAAAAGTAAAAAGTCATGGGATAGGTGGCGATGTCCTCTCGTGGATTGCAAACTGGCTAAAAGACAGGAAACAGAGAGTAGGATTAAATGGACAATTTTCTCAGTGGAAGGGTGTGGGCAGTAGAGTGCCTCAGGGATCTGTATTGGGACCCTTACTTTTCAATATATTTATAAATGATCTGGAAAGAAATACGACGAGTGAGAGAAACAAATTTGCAGATGATACAAAATTGTTCAGAGTAGTTAAATCTCAAGTGGATTGTGATAAATTGCAGAGGACTCTTGTGAGACTGGAAGATTGGGTTTCAAAATGGCAGATGAAATTTAATGTTGACAAGTGCAAGGTGATTGCCTATAGGGAAAAAGAACCCATGCTGTAGTTACACAATGTAAGATTCCATCTTAGGAGCTACCACCCAGGAAAGAGAGATCTAGGTGTCAAAGTGGAATAATACTTTGAAATCGTTGGCTCAGTGTACTGTGGCGGTTAAAAAAGCAAACAGAATGTTAGGAATTATTAGGAAGGGAATGGTGAATAAAACAGAAAATGTCATAATGCCTCTGTATCGCTCCATGGTGAGACTGCACCTTGAATACTGTATACAATTCTGGTCGCCGCATCTCAAAAAACATATAATTGTGATGGAGAAGGTGCAGAGAAGGGCTACCAAAATAAGGGGAATGGAACAGCTCCCCTATGAGGAAAGACTAAAGAGGTTAGGACTTTTCAGCTTGGAGAAGAGACGGCTGAGGGGGTGTAAGATAGAGGTGTTTAAAATCATGAGAGGTCTAGAATAGGTAGATGTGAATTGTTATTTACTCTTTCGGATAGTAGAAAGACTAGGGGGCACTCCATGAAGTTAGCATGTGGCACATTTAAAACTAATCAGAGAAAGTTCTTTTTTACTCAACGCACAATTAAACTCTGGAATTTGTTGCCAGAGGATGTGGTTAGTGCAGTTAGTATAGCTGTGGTTAAAAGATAATTGGATAAGTTCTTGGAGGAGAAGTCCATTACCTGCTATTAAGAATATAAGAAATTGCCATGCTGGGTCAGACCAAGGGTCCATCAAGCCCAGCATCCTGTTTCCAACAGAGGCCAAAACCAGGCCACAAGAACCTGGCAATTACCCAAACACTAAGAAGAACCCATGCTACTGATGCAATTAATAGCAGTGGCTATTCCCTAAGAATAATTGATTAATAGCCATTAATGGACTTCTCCTCCAAGAACTTATCCAAAACCCAGCTACACTAAATGCACTAACCACATCCTCTGGCAACAAATTCCAGAGCTTTATTATGCGTTGAGTGAAAAAGAATTTTCTCCGATTAGTCTTAAATGTGCTACTTGCTAACTTCATGGAATGCCCCCCTAGTCCTTCTATTTTTCGAAAGTGTAAATAACCGAGTCACATCTACTCGTTCAAGACCTCTCATGATCTTAAAGACCTCTATCATATCCCCCCTCAGCCGTCTCTTCTCCAAGCTGAACAGCCCTAACCTCTTCAGCCTTTCCTCATAGGGAAGCTGTTCCATCCCCTTTATCATTTTGGTTGCCCTTCTCTGTACCTGACTTAGAGAATAGCCACTGCCATTAGCCATGGTAACATGGAATAGACTTGGTTTTTGGGTACTTGCCAGGTTCTTATGGCCTGGATTGGCCACTGTTGGAAACAGGATGCTGGGCTTGATGGACCCTTCGTCTGACTCAGTATGGCTTGTTCTTATGTTCTTAAGCATTCTCTGACCAATTCCTCGGTGCCCCAGGGGAAGCACCACAGAGTAATGGGCGCTCTTGGGAAGAAAGTGTTTCAGGGGGGCCATGCTCATTGCCTGCATAGCTTCCTATCAGCTCTAGATGAGCCAGTACTCACAGGACATCTGGAAGCAGGTGCAGGAGGTGGCTGAGCTGCTGCTGAGTGCGGAAAACATGAGGGCTGAGTGACCTATGATGTTTTTGAGACTGCATAGAGAGGGTCTCTGCAGTGGGAATTGGTGCCTGCAGAATGGCATCACAGTGGGCTTTGGATCTCAGACCGGAGGTACAGGACCCACTCGCTGACGTACTGCGTACTGGAGAGAATCTCTTCGGAGATAGAGTGAGGGACGCAATGGTCCAGCTCCAGAACCACCATGAAACTCTCCACCTGCACTCCGAACCCGTCCTCCTCCTCTAGGAGGTCAGTGAGATTGGGGCAGAGGAAGTCTTTCTTTCGCCAGAAGAAGTTTTTTCATTGCCCCCTCGCTTCCGTCCCAGGCAGCAGAGAAGCCCCCAAGCCTCAGCAGGCGCCTCGGTCAACTCCAGGGACGGGGTTTTGACTGGATCGTAGGGAGCATAGGCCAGTCGCCCGTACCCAGGACGTTGGACCTTCTGGTCAGGCACAAGCTTAGTTCTTTGCAAACTCATGGCCCCGTATAACCTCAGACCGGTGTGTTCTGTCCATCGTCTGCCAAGGGTACAAATTGTGAACCCATTGGGCGTCCTGCCAATGTGCCCTCCGAGCCTGTTTGGGGGCTGGTAACACATCGGAAGGTACTTCTAATGGACCTCTTCTCCCTCTTAACAGCCAGAGCGGTCGAGCCTGTTCCACCAAGGCAAAGAGGGTGGGGATTTTACTCCAGGTACTTCCTGATTCCAAAGAAAACAGGAAAACTCTGTCTCATCCTAGACCTAAGGGCCTCAATCAAATTTGTCAAAAAAGAAAAGTTTAAGATGGTTTCCCTGGGCACTTTGATACCCCTTTTTGCAATAAGGGGACTGGCTTTTAAGCCCTTGATCTAAAGGATGCGTATACTCACATCGAGATCTTTCCCAGTCACTGGAAGTATCTCCGATTTGTGGTGGGAAAACAGCACTTCCAGTACTGGATGTTGCTGTTCGGCTTAGCATCAGCCCCTTGAGTCTTCACAAAATGCCTGGGCATGGTGGCGGTGCACCTCTGCAGACTGGAGGTGCATATTTTCCCTTATCTGGACGATTGACTGGTCAAGAGCACATTTCAGGCAGGGGCTGTCAAGTCCATGCGCTTGACCATCTGAGTGTTGGAGTCGCTAGGGTTCGTCACTACTACCTGAAGGCCCATCTCAGCCTGTCACCTCAGTTGGACTTCATAGGAGCCCTGCTAGACACAGCTCAAGCCAAGGCCTTCCTACCTTGGCTTAGGGCCATCACTTTGAGGACTATCGTGGCAGAGATTCAGCAGAGCCAGCAGGTGTCAGCCTGGCACATGCTGAGGCTGTTGGGCCATATGGCTGCAACCGTCCATGTCACTCCCTTGGCACAATTACATTTGCGCAGAGCTCAATGGACCTGAGGTCGCAGTGGTGCCAGACCACAAGAACCTCCAGGATTACATCAGTCACCTCGCCTCGTTGAGACTTGTTTTCGTGGCAGGTATTTTCAATTTTGGAACGGGGATCTCTTTTTGAAGTCCTCCTCCCAAATTGGCCTAACTATATGGATGCGTCCACCCTGGGCTGGGGAGCTCACGTAGATGGGCTCAGCACCCAGGGTCTCTGGTCTGCTCAGGAAAGCTGTGTCAAATCAACTTCCTGGAGCTTCAGGTGATCAGGTACATGCTATGGGCTTTCAGAGATCAGCTGTCCAAGAAAGTTGTCCTGATCCAAACCAACAAGCAGGGAGGTATGGTATCATACCTCCTGTGTCAGAAAGTGGTCCAGATCTGGTCATGGGCCATTTCCCACGGGATGGTGCGCAGAGCCATGCACCTGGCCGGGATGGAGTACGTGGTAGCGGACAGACTGAGTTGTGCCTTCAGACCCCATGAGTTGTCCCTGGACCAGGGAATTGCGAATCAGATATTCCACCTCTGGGGGAGCCTGGACGTAGATCTATTTGCTTCCTCTTGCAATAGGAAGGTGCTTCTGTTCTGCTCCCTGTACAGGTCAGACAGCAAACCAGCCTTGGACACCATTGCCTGTCACTGGGGCAAGGGTCTTCTTTACGTGTATCCTCTAATTCCTTTAGTGGCGAAGACTCTCTTGAAGCTTCGTGAGGACAAAAGGACTATGATCCTCTTAGCCCCTTAGTGGCCGAGACAGGTCTGGTTTCCACTCCTATGGGAGATGTCCATCTGGGGACCAATCAGTCTAGGGATTTTCCCAGATCTCATCACGCGAGATCGAGGAAGGTTGCAACATCCCAATCTCCATGGCTTGTCACTCACAGCCTGGATGTTGAGAGGTTAATTCTGCAACCACTCAATCTCTCAGGGGATGTGTCTCGAGTCCTGGTGGCTTCTAGAAGCCTGCTTCAATTGAAACCCCCCTAAGGCCTCCCACTGAGTTTTGAGACCTCAAAGTGGTATTAGCTCAGCTGATGGACGCTCCTTTTGAATCGCGGTGCTCCTGTGACATGAAGTATCTGATCTGGAAAGACAGATTTTTTTTTGGTGGCGATCACATCAGTGTGCAGGGTCAGCGAGCTCCAGGCCTTAGTGACTTATTCACCTTACACTAAGTGTTATCATGACAGGGTGGTCTTGCGCACATACACCCTAAGTGCCTGCCTAAGGTGGTGATGGACTTCCATCTTAACCAGTCCATTGTCCTGTCAATATTCTTTCTGAGACACCATTCACTCCAAGGCGAACAAGACCTGAACAGTTTTGACTGCAAGCAAGCCTTAGCCTTCTATTGGGAGCGGACAGAAGCCCATAGACATTCCACTCAACTTTTTCTTTTGATAGGAATAGGTTGTACATTGCCATTACCAAACATACACTATCCCATTTGGCTAGAGATTGCTTCTCCTTCTGTTATGCCCAGGCAGGACTGCATCTTGGGGTCATGTGAAGGCTCATTCTGTCAGAACCATGGCAGCATCGGTGGGCCACGTGCAAGCAGTTCCCATGGAAGAGATCTGCAAGGCTGTGAGGTGGTGGTCTCACCACACATTCACATCTCACTATTGCTTGGATAGGAGTGGCCAATCTGTCCTTCAGAATCTGAGGTGTAGAACCCAACTTTCTCCTGCCTAGGGCCCGTTGTTTGGGTTCAGGCTGTCTCCCCTTCTGTTTCCAACAGCACCAATGTTATTATGGCCGTTGGCACTTGGTTTGAGTATCTATTGGTCCCCTTTTAAGTTGGGGAGCAGCCTGTAGCTAGGGATTCACCCATGTGAGGACTAACATCCTGCTTGTCCTCTGAGAAAGCAAAGTTGCTTACCTGTAACAGGTGTTCTCTAAGGATAGCAGGATGATAGTCCTCACAAAACCTGCCCGCCACCTTGCGGAGTTTTCTCCTATTTTTATTTTTATATAATTCTATGTTATAAGACTGGAGGAAGGGACCCTGCATGGATGAGTGGTATAGGGCATGTTGGGCATGCTCAGTGTGCCAAGTCAAAGTTTTCCATGTTGGGGCTCCATTGGATGATGTCAACCATGTGTGGGGACTAAAATCCTTCTGTCCTCAGAGAACACCTGTTATAGGCAAACTACTCTGCTATACATACTTTAAATAACTAAACCTGTATAGGATATAGACATTGAGGAGGTTTTAATGGTCTCTTTGATAGCAATGTTTTTTTGGATTTTCAGGACTCAAGCTATAACAGTGTTTACATAAATGTTGATTCTGTAAGCTTATTTACCTCAAATACACTTTTCAAAAATGAAACTTTAAAGCCTGCCAGTTCCAGGAGGCTTCTCCCCTTAGAGCAGTGTTTACCAACCTTTTCACACCCAAGGCACACCCACATTAACAAAAATGGAGCAGGCAGTGCGGACAGGGAGAGGGCTCTCAAATCCAAAAGAAAGCTCACCAGTCTCTCTCTTCCAAAGTTTAAAACAAAGGGAGAAAAGGGGTGAAGACTTGCATGAAGTCAAGTTGGACCAGCTTCTTCTATATAAAAATACAGGAGAAGGGAGTAGTTGGTGTGGTGCAGGGAGTTGGCTCAGTTAGTTATGTTGGTTGCTGCACGCAGCTGCCAGAACTGCTGCTACCAGAACTGTGAGTCACATCCAGCGCGCTCATTGCACGCTCTCCCTGTTTCACTCATCCCGGGCATAAAACAGAGGAACTGTGTGCAATGTGTGTGTGTGCGCGCGCTGCACAAAAGCGGATCCCAGCTATCTGCACCCACTGTGCTGACCATTAATGCTCCAGGCAGCGTGCAGGATTACACAGTCTCAGGAAGGAGCTAGGAGTTTTTCAGAGCCACTTCTGATGTCCCTTGTCGCTGTAAGATGTTGAGAGCAGAGCCCAGGTTCTGGCCTGGATCTGACGACTTTTCCATGGCTCACCTGATCGGGTCTGAAGGCACAGCAGTGTGCCCTGGCACACTGGGGAAACCCAGCCTTGCTGCCCACTCTCTCAGCACAGAACCTTGACTGACCTGCGTGCCAGAACTGCCCTGGCTAAAAGGCTTAAGCTTTCTGATTTGTATTCCTTTGTGACTGGTCAGCCACTTCAGAGCCAGGGTACCTTCCACCATGGACAGGGAAGATGCCTGCTAAATTTGTTCCTGAGGCATGGGAAAGTGAAGGGATATATATATATATATATATATATATATATATATATATATATATATATATTTTTTTTTTTTTTATTTTTTTTTGTCACAGAGATTTGAACCCTGGCACCCTTCGTTTGCAGCCTGCTGTAACCACTAGGTGTCTATTCTGCTCCATAATCCTGAAAACTAAAACCCATTCATCATGTTCAGAAGGGGATTACAAGTTAAATATTTCATGCTGCTTATTTTTACTGACACCTTTAAAGCCAGATAGTGTTACAAGTTGTATGTGAATGTGGGCAAGTTAAGTAGATTATCGGAAACAGGAAAAATTGAATGTAGAAGTTATTCGAGGAACAGATTACACTGAATGACATCAGATGAGAGTTTACAGTTAAGATTGGAATGTGCATTTTTTTTACTTTCTGTACCTTCCTTAAAAATATTTTGAGGTATAAAAACTCAGTTTGAATGCTTGCATCTCAGTGGAACTGAACCTGAGTCTTGGGAGTCGAGTAGCTCTTTCGCACAACTTCATTTCTTTTTAAAGCCCAAAACACACTGAAGCTAATCCTTAAATATGAGGAAAGAATAGTCTGTTAGTACCGCTCCTTATATCAGTAATTCTGTTTGGCGTTTTCTCCTTTACCACAATATCTGTGGCTTTTTATTGGTTAGTCTGGAGAAAAATGTGTGTAAGAGGACGGCTATAAAGAAAGCAAGAAATTGGCAGTGGGAGCTGGGAGGAGGCATTGGAGACAGATCTTGGTTGCCCCACCCCCAACCAAAAAGGTATTCCACTGCCCTTGCTCTCTGATGAATATTCAGTATTCAAACCTGACTCGGTTGCAGCCCTCCAGGATCGGTTTTAACCTTCCCTAGTCTAATGGCATTTTCTGTACTATGTATGGCGCGAGAGAAGATCATCAAATGCCAAGAAAACATGGCCTAAAGGTAGAGAAACAGTACTCATTGTTTGGGCATCATTTTCCTGATTAAAAAACCCCCACTTCCAAGCTCATGTCGATATGTTGCCTGTGTGTATTATACCGTGCAAGCTTCACAAAGAAGCCGCGCGGAATAATGCAAGTCTTAAGAGCACTAGCGATAAAACGTGAGAGCTTCTTGTTGTCGTAGGTGCAAGATAAACCCAATATAAATTCTGTACCTTCGGTTCCGTAAATATATTCCCTGCAACCATAAAACTGCTCCCCCCCCTCCAACAAATATTCTGATGTCATCTAAGATATAGTAACACAATCTCCCTCCACCTCTAGGCATATATTTTTAAAATCCTGCAAACCCGCCCCCCCCCCCAAACATTCAGCATATAAGTAGCAAACCAGCCATGCCATAACACTAACTCGGCATTGCAACAGCAACAACACTACCTATGAAAAGGCAGCACTGCAAATATTACACCGTGCCCTTTCAACACCAATACAGGTCCTAGTGCGAAAACACAATGAACAAGACTGCAACAGATTCCTCCACGCTAGCTGCATGCCTCAGCCTGGTCTCGCTCAAAGAGCATGAAGATGTCCATATTCAGCCGCTATCCGGCTAACTTGACTGGGATATTCAGTGGCACGGTGAAACCTCTGAACATACCCAGCTATCTAATAGTTAGCTGGATCAGGTTGGATAAGTAGCTCCACACCGGAATGCTCCTGTCCTGCCCCTCACTTAGCCAGGGAGCTAATTAGCTGGATAAATAGTTATGTGGCAACCGCTGAATGCGGCCGAATATTGAAACAGCGCCACTTAACTGGATCAGTCAGAGCTTATCCGGCTAAGTGATGCCGACTATGGACCTTAGAGAGACCTTCACCAAATACAGAATAGTTGGCCCCAAGTTACAAACATGCAGATAAAACTGAAATGCAAGCCCCAAGAAGCCCAGACTCTGTATAGAGCGCAAAACTGGAAAACTAGAAATAGAGAGACACTTTCTGGCATGTTTAAGCTAAGCCGGGCCCCAGCCACTGTTCTCGTGAGGGGTGAGGGCTGTTATGTTACAAGAATAATGGCAGGGGCTCAACAATCTTAACATCTCCCCTCCTTCCACCCCCAAACACTCAGTGAAGGCTCGGCGGCCCCAACATAAAATCAATCAGGTCTGTCTTCTCTCCCTTTAATCTCCTCTTTCCTCCTGCCCTAGCCTCCCTCTTCTCTCTTTCTCTCCCCTGCCACAAGCCCTTTCCTCTCCCCCTCCTTCTTTCCCTCCTTCAGCACCCAACCTCTCGTCCCCATCCTCCTCCTCTTCTCCCTTCAGTTTTTCCTCTCTCTCCCCATTCCTTCCTCTCTCTCCCCATTCCTTCCTCTCTCTCTTTCTGCTCTTGCCCCACTCCCTTTTCTTGCTCTCCTCCCATTCGCTGTCCAGCACCCGGCTTACCTCAGTGTCCCTTGAGCAAGGGGCAGCAGAGGCAAACATCCGAGCATTTCCCATGGCAGCAACAGCAAGGCTGAGCAGGTCCAGCATCAGCCAAGCTGAAGGAGGCCTGCGCATGGTGATTTTCCTTTCTGTGCAGCTCACTTGTGGCAGAAGTTAGGAGTCTTATAGCTTCCACCGCGAGCAAGCTGCACAAAAAGAGGGCAGAGCGCAGGGAGGCAAACAGCACATCTGATAAGCAGGAGGAGGTTGTGGAAGAGTCTCCTTTTCTTCTGTTTGCTGGTTCTGGCCGCAATCAAGCGCCGCTTTTTTTTTTTTTTTTTTTTTTTTTTTTTTTAAATATGGCTTGTTCTGGCCAAAGTTGCTGGGGCCATAGCCCCTGTGGACCACCCTATTGCAACTCCTAAGTCAAGGAGATGGAATAGGGTGGGCCACAGGTTATATGCATTTAATGTAAGCATCAGACTACATTCAGGCCAATGCAGTATAGTGCGCTTGGCAGAGCGCATGGCTTTACAAGGGCTTGGATGTGTGTTTTGGACGTACGTCCAAAACCCCTCATGCAATAAGGGGATTAGCGGGTCCAAACCAGCGCGTAGCTAATAGCGCCCATCACATGTAAATTCATGTTGATGAGGCTATTAGCTATTACCTCCCGATGCAAAAAAAAAAAAAAATTGCGTTCCCCGGAGCAAGTGTTAATTCTTGAGCAGTCCCTTTTCGGTTAACTTTAGGAGAATAGGAAAAAAACAAAAATCTACTTTAGAACGGGGGAAAATTAAAAAAAAAAAAAAAAAGTTGTCTGCAGTCAGGTTAAGAAAATGGATGCTCAGTTTTACAAACATCTATTTTCCTAACTCCCCATGGGTTAGGGGAAAGGGCAAGAACAGTCTCCATCTGTAGCCAAGTCTGTAACTGTGAGAGAAATTCCCTCCCAACCCCCCAGAATGACTTTGTGTGGCTGCATCATCGTGCCCACCGGGGTCTTTTCCATCTAAAGACTTAACCAGTTTATTGTGGGACTTGATTTATTGTTGTAGCCATATTTGTTATTCTAAAAACCAGACCTGCTTCTGGTTCTTTAGGACTGGAGTTGGCTGTCCCTGAATCGTACTGTGGCTTGCAAGGATACTGTTGTATTAAGGTGACTCACTAACTGATAAAAGGTTGAGGATCACTCATTAACTCCAGTTCCTCTTCACACAAACTGACTGTATAAACCTGATTGCAAAGATTTATTTTTTAAATTCCTGTCACTGAGATCTCCCTTTAGTCCTTTTTGGTCAAGTCTTGGGGAAAAAAAAATCCTTTTATAAGCTGTCCCTCATCCATTCATAATCGAGTCAATTAACATACGCTGATCCGACTGTAATGTTGAAGGTACTTCATGTTGAAGTGCCCCTTGAAAAAGAAAAAGCCATTGACTGCCATTTTAGAACTTGCTGTGGTGCAGTTATATATTGCGCAGTAATAATGCTGAAATGAGCTGCAATTGCCTGTCCTAAGGGGAGTGCCGAGGAGCCCATGGAGCATGGGTGACGCTTCAGGCATAGAGGTGACCAGTCCTGCCTTCTCGCATCCCCGTGATGATGGTAGCCAGGGGTGGTCATGGCTGTAACTGATGGCTGCCCAAGTGCCACAGAACCCTCAGACGTTATTTTTATTTTATGTTAGTCATTTCTTTTGCTAATTTAAGAATTATTCTGCAGCACCTGACACCACAATAAGAAATTTTTCCAGAGGTCGCTTCCTTTGGCAAACCTTACCCCATCTACAGTGGAACTTTTGTTTTAAAAAGAAAAAAACAATACTGGGCCTTGAAGCTGTTTCAGACACTCTGCACCCATTAAAGCTTTAAGAAATCCCTGTAAATTATATAGCGTTAATCAGAATATAAACTCTTCATCTTAGAACATAAGAATTGCTGTATTGGGTCAGATTGAGTCCATCAAGCCCATTATCCCATTTCTAACAGCGGCTAATCCAGGTCACAAGTACCTAGGGTTGCCAGCTGGCTCCAGCTTTTCAGGACAGGTTGATCCGGTCCCTCTCTTACTCCATTGCATGCAGGGACTTTTGTAGTTCTGATTTTCCTATTGCAGTTCCTAAGAAAAGCAAGACTACAAGTCCCTGCATGCAGTGGAGTAAAGCCAGAACTGGATCAACCTGTCCTGAAAATATGGAGCCACTTGGCAACCTTACAAGAACCTGACAGAATACAAAATTGTAGATAGATTCCATGTTGCTAATGCCCTGGGATAAGCATTTGCTTTCATCAAGTCTACCTAGTTAATAACTGTTTATGGACTTTTCCTCCAGGAACTTGTCCAAAACCTTTTTTTAAACCCAGCTGTGATAACTGTATTTATTACATCCTTTGGTAATGAATTCCAGAGCTTAATTGCATGTTGAGTGAAAAAGTATTTTCTCTGATTTGTTTTAAATGTGCTACTTAATAACTTCATGTCTTTTTATTTTTTGAAAGTGTGGACTGATTTGCATTTAGCTTCCACTTCACTCATGATTTGATAGACCTCTATCATATCTCTCCTCGACTGTCTCTCTCAAAGCTGAAGATCCCTAACCTTTTTTGCCTTTCCTGATAGGAGAAACATTCCATCCCCTTTATCATTTTGGTCTTCCTTCTCTGAACCTTTTCCAGTTCTGCTACACCTTTTTTTTTTTTTGAGATGTGGCGACTAGAATTGCTCTAGATGCAGTTGCACCATGGAGTGATTCAGAGGTATTATGATATTCTGCATTTTTTTTTTTTTTTTTTTTTACCATTCCTTTCTCAATAATTCCTAACATAGTTTGCTTTTTTTGACTGCCACTGCACACTGAGCCGAGGATTTCAATGTACTGTCCACAGTGGTGCTGGATTGTGACACTTAGTTTAGAACCTAACATCATGTAACTACATTTTGGAATATTTTTCCCTATGTGCATTACTTTGCACTTGTGCACATTTAACTTTCATCTGCCATTTGGACGCCCAATCTCAAAAGGTTCTCCTGCCATTTATCACAATCTGCTTGTGATTTAACTATCCTGAATAATTTTGTGTCGTCTGTAAATTTTATCGCCTTACACTTTCCCCTTTCCAGATCATTTATAAATATATTAAAAGCGCCGGTCCCAGTATAGATCCCTGGGACTTGCCACTGTTTACCTTCCTCCATTGAGAAAGCTGACTATTTAGTCCTACTCTGTTTTCTGTCTTTTAACAGTTCATTGTCCACAATAAGACAATCAATACCTTCTACCCCATGACTTTTTGATTGTCTCAGGAATTTCTCATGATGGACTTTGACAACCACTTTCAGAAAATCCAAATATATCCACCAGCTTGCCATTATCCACATATTTATTAATTAAGACTTCTCTTGATAAATCCGTTTTGACTGTGTCCCATTAAACCATGTCTATCTATATGTTCAGTAATTTTGTTCTTTAGAAGAGTTTCTATGATTTTTGACCAGCAGTGATGTCTGGTTCACCTGCTTATAGTTTCTTGAATCATCCCGGAGCCCTTTTTAAAGATTCGTGTTAAATTGTCCAGCCTACAATCTTCAGGTTCAGTGAGTGGATACAAATTGCTAGTAACAGATCTACAATTTCATCATTGACTACTGAAACTCTAGGGCAGTAATTCTCAACCTTTTTTTCTGTCTGGACACACCTGATAGATCTCACATGCGTGACACTTTAAACACATGACTGTCACAAGGCTAAATGTAAATGTACACTTTGCGTTCACAGATACCCTACCCCCACCCCTGACACTCAGCAATGGGTATAAAGCAGAACTAGAACATTCCCCGTACAACTCACCATACAAAAAATATATTCTGGTGTTATCTCAATAACAGCAACACAAACTCCTTCTACTACCAGGTGCAATAGAACTACTTATAAAAAGACAGCAGTTCACCATCTATTGAGAAAACACAAATAAGGTGAGGTATTTTACTAGCCTACATGCTAGTTAAATACCTCACCTTGGTCACACACAAAATCGACCTTCACCAAGTACAGAAAGACCACAAATTACAAATATGCAGACAGAAACTGGAATGGAAACCCAAAAAAGCCATTCTGCATGCAGTACAAAACTGGAGAAATTGAAACAGAAATAGCACCTAACATAGTACCAGGACATGCAATAATGTACAGAAATTAATCCGCACAAAGTTACACCTGCATTATGGCATGCACTCAAATGGAACAACCCTGCCTATAAAAAGGAACACTACAAATATTAAACCAGGCCCTATACACCTGCAATTAGGAAAATAGAAAACGCTAAGCTGCTGCAGATCTCCACATAGTTTATAGTTGTAAAACTATATGAATAAATGTTTCAAAAGAGCTGATGAACAGAACAACATCTAACAATTAAAAATAACTAGAAACTCTTCGAACACCAATAAAATATTTCAAAACAGACACATCACATAATACCCAATAATTAAAATGGCAGTCAGTCAAGAAAAATTAACTTAACACCACTTTACTTACCCTCTCCAGCAGTTCTCCTATTCCTTTCTCTTGGAGACCACACCAGAATCAGTCTCTGTCTCGCTTTCTCTCACTCGCACGTCACACCCTCAAGACCAGTTTTTGTGTCTCACACACCTGACGCCTCCCTGATCAGTGACACACACACGACACACCTGCCGGTGCTTGGCGACACACTGGGTATATTGGGTATATACCATTTGGTTCAGTGACTTCTACTTTTTTTTTTTTTTTGTTATATTTTTATTAGTATTTCACAAGTATATAACAAAATTGTAATAAGAAACATAGCGGTTTCTTAGCCCAAATATTTGTATAACATTCTATCAAAAACCATACACTGAAGAACCAACCACCCTTCCCAATCCTGTGCCCCTGACAAATAAAGCAAAGGCCATATATTACTGCTCCAGTTGATCAAAAAAGGAGCCAAAGAATCGACATCTGGCATAACAATAGTAACCAGAAGAATTATGTCCAAAAGAAATCTGGTTACCGACTGTAGATAACTTGACTGGGATTATTTTGGCACGAAGTTCCAAAGGCAGTCGTGACAAGATGCCCTGCCAAGTTTGTTGATGAATATATTTCTCTTTGTCGGAAGCATCGCTGTTCAATTTATGTTCCATCAAATAAAGGTCCAGCATAGACGTCTTCCAAGTAGCAAAAGTAGGACTGGTGACCTCCAGCCAATTGACTAGAAAAGCTTCAGAGCAACTAGACAGCCTTTGATCAGAAAAAATTTGGAAGAACGTCTTAAGACACATTTTGAGTCAGTATGAGTGATTTCTACTTTTTAGTTTAATTTGCCCTATTCCAGGTTCACCATGATTTGTTTCAGTTCCTCTGAATCATCATTATTAAATACCATTTTTGGCATGGGAATCATTCCAACAAGTACCTTTTTATAAATTTTAAAGCAAAGAATTAATTTAGTCCTTCTACTATGGCCTTGTGTTTGGCCCCTTTTACCCTTCGAGCATCTAACAGTTCATTTAACTCCCTCAGTTTTCTTGTTTTGAATGTATTTGAAAAATGTTTTTGTTTTTTGCAACTATATCAAGCTTTTCAAATCCTCTTTTTGCCTGCTTTTCAATGTTTTGCATCTAACTTGTCAGTATTTATGCTTTTTCTGATTTTCTTCATTTGGATATGTTTTCCAGTTTTTGGAAGACATTTTTTGGCTGTATAGTCTTTTACCTCACCTTTTAACCATGCTTTCCTTCCACCCTTTTTAATGTGTAGAATACATCTGGTCGGGGTTTCTAAGAGGCTACTTTTAAACTGTTTCCATGCCTGATGTACATTCTTAATCTTTGCAGTACATCTTTTAGGTTTTTTTTTTCTATTTTCCTCATTTTATCACAGTCTCCCTTTTGCAAGTTAAATGCTAGAGCAGTAGTTTTCCTTAATGCCTTCCCTCCAGTTATTAAATCAGGTTTGATCACATTATGATCACTTTTGCCAAGTGGCCCTACTACAGTTAACCTTGTGCACCATATCCTGCATTCCACTAAGCATTATATCTAAATAGCTTCCCCTCTCATTGGTTCCTGGACAGTCTGCTCCATGAATCAGTCCTTTTTCATTTTGAAACTTTTCCTGCCCAGCATGTCCTGATGTGACATTTACCCAGTCAATATTGGGATAATTGAAATCTATTATTGCTGTGCTGCCAAATTTGTTAGCGTCCCTAATTTCTGTAGCATTTCGTCGTCTGGCTGCTCATGCTGACCAAGAGGACAGCAATATACCCCCACCGCTATACTCTTCTCCATCACACATGGAATTCTTATCCAAACATATTCCACATTGCATTTAGTCTCCTGCAGGACCTTTATCCTATTTGTCTCTGTCATCCCTAACTTATAGCACCACCCTCCCTGCTACCATCAATTTGATCTACCCTATCATTGTGATATAATGTGTATCCTGGTATTGCACTGTCCTATTACCAGGTAGGTCTACCTCTTCATTCAGTGCTATATATTCTAATTCTCCCATCTTATTTTTTAGACTTCTGGAATTTGCCTTCTAAAACAAACCATCAGGAAAGTATAAAAACCTGATGATTTTCTCAAACACAGATTGACAGAATTGGGGAGGAGAAAGACAAAAATAAAATGACCCCGCAACTAACTGGAATCCTACCTTCTCATGATCAAATGATAGGCTTTGGTTCTTGCCGCCTTATGTACTTTTCACGTAATCATATAATTAAAGGCCATTGGGAGCATATGAGCAAACTTTTAATGTATGCTTTCCTAACATCTTTTGCTGTTTTACAATCAAAACAAATCGCTGAATACTAAACTAGTACTACCTGGAGTCTTCAGAGTATCAGCTTTCCTGTTTCAAGGATCTCTTACGTCCCTGTTTGAACTTTATTACTAAATTTCCTTTTTTTTTTTTTTGGAACAAAAAACGGGCAGCCAATGTTGTCACCTTGCCCCTGTTTTTAAACTCTCCTTCCCAAAGTTTACTTTTCTGGTACTTATGCTATGTCCATACTTTCCATGTATCTGGAGAATGCCTGACTGGAGCCCCCAGTTAGTCGACAAGAACCAACCCACAAGTGCCCAGGTTTACTTGGTGGCTCCCACTCTGAGCTTTCCAAACCTTCTGGAATGAAATGGGGAGCTCTATAAAGATTGTGTATGTTCTGACGAGCTTTATTAGTGCTGCTACTTTACGTTTCTCACTGGTCTCTAGGCATTGCTATTATTCTTTAGAGCTTTGGTGAAATGTGAGACTTAAGGAGTAGTTGTGCCTTCTCCTGCCTCAGTTCTTTACTTGCATAGGCTCTTAAAAAAAAAAAAATACTAGCTGTACTCACAACATTTTTAGATGATTCAATCAGCAGTTCATACAGAGCAAATCATTAACCTTTCCTGCCTGCTTTTTACAATGATATTTCTATTAAGATGTTTCTGTTTAAAGGTTTTGAAAGCACCTTATACTTAGATCCGTAAAACACTTTTTTTTTTTTAAACTCCTGCCTCCAATCCAGGCATGAATGCACATTGGTTCAGACTCACTGTTGCTTGCGTTCACACTGGAAGGAGACTGATGTGCGAGTTCACCTCTATCATGGAGACATTACCTCCATCAAAGGAGGTAGTTTTGCTAGTCTTGAGTAACTAAGGCTGGATTAAATGTGTGTGAATGGGATTTTGGAGTCAGTTTTGGGATTAAGTTTGAACACAAACTAAAGTTTGTGAGTCTAGCATAGTCCTTACTTTTTGTAGAGCAGGGAGTGAAATAAGATTAACTAATTTGGACTAATTAATCTGAGTAGATAGTTTTCTGAGAAAATAGTGTAACTACACTGTAATGCTGATCTCATCCAAGTCCTGTGTAGGTTGGATACTAATTTGTAGGAAATACGTGTATATATGGAAATGTGTATGTTTTGCTTCACAGCATCTTTTTGGCTAAGATCAGATGTAAAGTACAAACTATTAGTTGCAGATGATCCTTTTTTTTTTTTTTTTTTTTTTTTTTTTTGCCTTTTGACTGAGATTGAGAACCTGTACAATATGGGACGGGGGAATCCCTTGCTTTTAACCTCACTGGGAATGTAAAACTGGTTGGACACTACCAGAAGGTAGGCCTGGCTTTCTCAATAGGCACACTAGGTCTGTGCCTAGGGCGACAGAAATCTGAGGGCAGCAGGATGGGTAAATATTTGCTGCTTTTCAATTGTGTGTGTTTTATTTATTTCAAGTCTTTTTTTTATACCGTCATTTGGTGGGGACCGTCACAACGGTTTACATCAAGGCACATAAAAGTAATGATACTACAATTTGTCCGTTTACATAGGTGCCATAAGGTTCGGTAACATAGTTTGTTATCAATGTTAGTTGTTAAATGTGATTAATCATGTCCATGTCTTTCCTTCTCAGTTTTAATTACAGAACTAATTTTACAAATGTAACTTATCCATTAGTAGTGGTGCGCTATATCTTCACACTTAGTGAATTTCTGCAGTGTGTATGGTTGTTTAATTGTTTGTGCTTTGCCCATCCCTGGCTTCAATTCTCCCTTCTCTTTCTGGAAAGCTTGTTTAAATAGCCAGGTTTTTAAACTTTTTCTAAAGGTTTTGCTGTCTCTTTGTAACTTTAAATCCAAGGGCATGAGAATCTCACTCAGCCCTCTGCTTCCTGATCTAGCCCTCTCCTCCCAGGTAGCGTGCAGGGAATAGGATGGAGTGAATCCGGAGCAGACAGAGCAAAGGGGATCATTTTGGGGAGGCTAAGAGGGGCTGAGTGGGGATCATTGGGGGGGGGTGATGGGATCAGTTCAGGGGTATATGTTTGAGAGACTGGAATGAGGGAAGTGGGCAGGGTTTTGTGTTTGAGAGAGAGGATTGGTGGTGGTTCAGATTGAATGGGAAGTTAGATAGGGGATTTGAGGGAAAGCAAGACTGAAGCACATAGAGATGCCTGCCTCTTCCCCTACACCCCCAGCAATGCAATTCAGCTTCCCTCTCTGTTAACCTTGAATTCTTCTCGCCAGATCCTGGAAACCACCGCTCAATCCCTTCTTCTCCCATCTCAGATTCCTAATCTTCCCTAAAGCACCCCTGAGCTGCCACATGAAACTGTGGGCCCGTGCCTTAGATCTTTAGCTCCCTGTTGTCTGACCTTATTTGAGGTGGTGGTGTGATGAGGGGGTCATGTGACATCACCAACAGTGCCTAGGGGTGGCAAAATCCTAAATCCATCACTGCCAGAGGAATTAATCTCTGTTTCTAATGAAGGGGAAGAAAATGTAACATGAACTCAAGGAAGGAGAGTTAGTTTAATGACAGTTATAAGAGATGCACATTATTTATTGAAATAAAACAGGGGGGATAACACATTAGAAGAATAGCTTCAGACCAGCGACACACTACAACCAAGAAGGCAAGCTGCTATTTTGAAGAATCTAATTGGTACAACTGCTTTACATGTTTCTTTTTTTTTTTTTTTTTCAAAACAGTAAAAACTTGGAGGTAGCTTTTTATTTGAAGGAAAATAAGTCTTTGGTTTACCTGTGCATGTGGGTGCATCCTTTCATGAGGAGGATGTCATAAGACAGCCATGGTGATGCTCCAGTGCAGAAGAGCAGTGGCTAAATGCTGTCAACCACTCAAAGTGCCCGAGGAGAAAGAGAGGATTTAAAGCCTACTTATGCATTTCCTGAATGGTAGAGGCATACACACCTGGGCACTATTAGCTTCTCAGGCTAAAACACTTACAGAACAGCAGATAAGTAAAGGAAATCATCATACAGTTATTGTAATAGTTAGTAAACGTAGGACTTGTGTTTTATTTTAGAATGTTTTAGTTTGTATTAAAACCTAGAGGGTAAACTCTCTTTCCCTAGAGAGAAATAATTGCTGTAGAGATATGATGACAGGTAATTTGATGCTGGTTGGCTTTTCAGGATTGTCATGTATTGCTGAATGCCGAGTCCTCTGAAACAGAATCACTCAGATCAGACGCTGTTTTATACAGTTTTATGGTTACGCTTTTTTTTTTTTTTTTTAAAGGTTTGGAGCTGAAGGTTACTACTTTAATCTTAAGTTCTAGTGCATATGCACAGATCTTGCTCCTATCCGAGCTGATTGTTCCTTTCATGTGTATGTTACTGTAAAAGTGGTTGCATATTGACTGATTTTGACAATCTAAATATTTTAAGCTATTTGTAGAAAAGATAAATGCTTAATTTTTTTTTTTCTTTTTAGTGGAGATTGTTTGCTTTTTTTTTTTTCTTTGAGAAGTTCAGATTTAGGTTTATCTGGAACCAACAGCATAGTACAGGCTGGCGTCTCTCCCCTGAAATCTCTCTTCACCGGTGTAACTGGCTGTGTGTGTAGCTAGAGGTACTCTGGGTAGTAGGTCAGTAGAACTCGACCAGTGGCCCTTTCCGTCTTCTATTGAATGATGAATCAAAAATGAGCTTATTTAAGTCTCTTGGTGGAGTGGAAACCATTTTAGTTTAAATAGGGATGCTTAAAACCTTTCAAGTGGGTAAAATCCAGTTTTTTCATCTACATCTGCAATACAGGAATAGAAAATGATGGCCTTTTAAAGGTAGTGGAAACTCAGAGCTTTAGGATAGAGGTTATGTCTGTCCTGTTTCCCTGCACTGGAAAAGAGCAAGCCAACCTCCATTTCATTTATTCAAACTTTATAATCTACTTGTAAATAACTATAACATAATAAACTTAAAAACAAATAACAATCCAGCATAGCATAAATTAAAATACACTGAGTAATAACAGAGCTACCAGGCAAAGCAATTGCCTCTGAAAAGATAGCTTGTATCTTGTGAAAAACCAGGTCTTAACTGCTTTCCTGAAATTCAGATACTCGGAGATGGAACAAATATCTAGAGCAGTGGTTCTCAACCATGGTGGCACCAAGGGATGGGAAGGTGTGTCACCAAAAATTTGAGACAGCAAGCCTGTGCTTTCTGTACCAGCCACATGTGCTTGCTGCTTGAGGAGAGCGCAGAGTAAGGAGCTGGTACTTAAAACTTCTCATCACCGTTCCCTGTTGCTGCTTTTCCCTCAACCCTGGCAATCGCTGGCCACCACCAATCCAAGCCAGCAGTGTTGCAGGCATGCTGTATCCTGCCCCGCCATCCTGCTGCACATCCCCCTCCCCTCTTGGAGTTTCCGTTTTTCTCTGTGTGCTTGTTTATAATTTATGGTCTTTTATTCTGTATTAGATAAGAGGCAGTCTGCATTCTGCATGTTTGACAGAGGTGAGGGTTTCTGCTAACCAGGACGTAGATTCTGTGTAGGAATCTAGAGCAGTTTGTTTGTCCAGTAGTAAGTGTGTTCTATATTTTCTGTCTTGCTTTTTCATAGGTAAGGTTGTTGCTGTTCAAGTCCTGGGTGTTATGGTATGGCTGGCATACTGTATAATTTCTAAATGTCTTTTTTTTAGCAGGTTTTCATGTTATTTCACAAAGTGGCTGGCAGGGAAGGGATTTTGAAGTGCTGTTGCTGAGGGGATATCAAAATTTGAATATATTTTTTTTTTGTATGGTGAGTTGAAAGGGGAAATTTCCTAACTTTGCTCTGTATAAACTCCAGAAGAGGTCAGAATTTCCTGAGATTGACATTGAAATACATGAGAGTTTATATCTAAAAACTGTGTGCTGCATATGCATAACGAGGTATCGGTCCCAGATTTCTCACTGATGCAGTAAGCAAAGATTAAAATTTTTGTGAAAAAAATTACATTTAATAATTATATTTTATAAGAATGTATTGAAATTAAAGAATGTGTAATCTTCTGCATAGTTTTCAACATTAAAATATCTAGGATTTTTTTTTTTGTTAGTATAGCTGTTAAATATAGTGTGCAATGTGTCATGCACGTGATCAACATCTGTCAGGTGTGCCATGATGGGAAAAAAGTTGAGAGCCACTGATCTAGAGGAAGAAAGTTCCAACGAGATGGTGCTTGGTAACTGAAAGGGGTTTCTCTGGTGGTTTCCAAATGGATTACAGTCTTTCTCCCCTCCCCTCCCCTCCCCCCTCCCCCCCCCCCCCTAACCCCATATACCACCACCACCTCCCAACACACTTAAACAGGTCAAAACAGCAAAACTGAGTATGCATTAATTTATAAAGGCCTCTAGAAAACTGGACCTGTTACTTTATCTTTTGCACATAGATGTAAATAATTACAAATTTACCTAGATCTAAACTGGTATTTAACAATTGGACAGCATTAAGTAGATTCTTCAGAACATAAACATGCTTCTTTCTTGACACTGTTGCTTCCTTTTATGCTTCTCATTATTTGTCATAGTGTATTTTATTTCTTGCATCAGTGTTTCATAACCTTTTCATGTCCAAGGTGCCCCTTCATTAACAAAAATAGTGTGGCACACTAACCTCTACAGAGCAGGAAGTTGTTGAGGACTTGCGTTGCCAAAAAAAGAGCGAGGTAAACACTGAAAGCCTATCGGTGTCTCTTCCAAAGTTTAAAACAAAGGGAGAAAGGGGGTGAAGACTTACATGAAGTCACTATAGATGAGCTCTCTCACTATGCAAGTATAGGAGAAGGAAGAAGTCTCTGTGTTGCAGGGAGCTGGCTCAAGGCTGCTGCTCCCAACACTCAAAAGTGAGTCACATCCAGTGCTCGGCGCATGTTCTCCCTGTGTCACTCAGCCTGGGCATAAGACAGAGTCTGGATGGAGGAAGTACTGTGTGCTACACAAAAGGGAGTCCCAGCTATCTATGCGTGCTGCCCATTAATTGCTATACTCCAGGGCTCATACGGTAGCTAGGAAGAGGCAGCATGTAGGATTAAGCAGTCTCTGAAAGGAGCTCCAGGTTTTAAGAGCCGTTGCTGTGAGGTGCTGAGAGCAGAGCCCACGTTCTGGCCTGGATCTGAGCATCAGGCCCTGACAGACAGTGATGACGTTTCCCTGGCACATCTGATCAGTTCTTGAAGGCACAGCAGTGGGCCATGGCACACTGCTTAGGAAACCCTGGCTCATGGAAGGAGGAGAATGAAAGGCTTATATCATACCCATGTTTGTTTGTCCTAATGTATTCCTATGTTATAAAAACCAGTTTCTGACTGTCGCACATCTTTCTCTAGAAAGAGCTTGGAGCCCTGCTCCTGGAGTCTGACATCATGCTAGCTCGACCCTCTGCCAGGAGCACATTCTGGGAGATAAAATGGCTATCACTGAGCCATGGTATTAATCGCTGCGCTGAAAGGGGCTTCCCCTCCCCCACTATCATTTCTAGTAGCCACCATGCTGACCCTGAAGTTTATTTTTATCTCCGGTTTGGCCTTGGGGGTGGCAGAGGGGACACGCTGCATTGGAGAGCCTCTGCCGCTGAGGTCGGGCAGCTCAGCCTCCGGTGGCAGGAAGAGGACCAGTCCAGGGTTAGGCCTCAAGAGCAGTGAAAGTCAGGCTGCTCCGGTCACCCACAGTAATACTGGAAGGGACGTGCTGGGCCGGGGGAGCAGGCTTTCGGTGATTGCATATTCAGCACTCTTGGAGGGGGAAGCGCCGCAGCCATAGCCATGGTGAGATTTGGGCCAAGACAGAATCAGGATCATGGCACCAGTGGGGCGATACCTGCTGGGAAGGATAGGGCTTGGCTGATGTTAGGCAGAGGTGTGGGGCAAGAGGGTGTGATAGCAGTGATGTTTGGGTGTATTTTCTCTACCTCTGGCAGTCTTGTCATTTATGATGGGCATTTTAGCGTGTCCTATATAATAAAAGCCACTTTGCCAAGTAATTAGGCAACCACACTGCCAGCCAGCAGTTCAGTGACAGAGGCAGGAATGGAGGTTGAGGAGGCTGCTGAGTCTGAGGGGAGGTGAAGGCTGGAAGGGGCTAGGGAGAGAGAGAGAATTAAAAGCTGGTGGTGGTAGTGAGGGGGGTGCTCTTGACCCATTCTGCGGGGAAAAGAAAGTGAGCTGCTGAGGAGGGAGATTAAGATGTGTGGGGGAATGACTGAGGTTGAGAAGTTTGTGGGGGGGCCTGGAGACACTTGCGGGCCGATACAGTAAAGCCCGCTCTCCTGGCACGTGTACAGGCCACTCTCTCCTGGCACGCGATTCAGTATGCAAATTAGGCCCGGCGGTAAAAACAGGTAAAAGGAGGCACTAGGGATACTAGCGCGTCCCTAGCGCCTCCTTTTGGACCGGAGCGGCAGCTGTCAGCGGGTTTGACAGCCGACGCTCAATTTTGCCAGCGTCAGTTCTCGAGCCCGCTGACAGCCACGGGTTCAGAAACCGGACGCCAGCAAAATTGAGCGTCCGGTTTCGACCTGCGAGCTGTGGGCCGACTTCAAATTTTTTTTTCTTTCTTTTGGTAACTTTCGGGACCTCCGACTTAATATCGCCATGATATTAAGTCAGAGGGTGCACAGAAAAGCAGTAAAAACTGCTTTTCTGTGCACTTTCCCGGTGCCCGAAGAAATTAGCACCTACCTTTTGGGTAGGCGCTAATTTCTGAAAGTAAAATGTGCGGCTTGGCTGCACATTTTTCTTTCTGAATTGCGTGGGAATACCTAATAGGGCCATCAACATGCATTTGCATGTTGCGGGCGCTATTAGGTTCGGGGGGGGGGGGGGGTTGGATGCGCGTTTTCGGCCCCTTACTGAATAAGGGGTAACGCTAGCGCGTCAAAAACCCGTGTCCAATCAAGGGTTAACAGTGCGCTCCTTCGGAGCACACTGTACTGTATCGGCCCGTGAGGGGGATGATTGAGCCTCGATGAGGGAGGTGGGCACTCAGAGAAGAGTAGATCAAATTGGGGGAGTGGAGAAAGGATTGAGCAGACATATATACAATGTAAGGAATGCGTTCAGAGGGCATGGACTGTGTGTGCTGTACTGTGAAACTTTCAACTTGTCAAATATTGCCATTTATGACAGACAATTTAAAATGTTTTATATATGTCTATTTAATGTCTGCATGGGGACTCGAGAACCAAGATTGTTTTCATAGATTCATAAAGGCAGGAGTGTTCTGGGGTAGGACAAGGTTTTAGAAACTTTAAACAGTAGTTATGTGTTCAGAAACTAAATTCAATGAACGTGAAAAGCAGGCGATCTTAATGATTTTATTTAACTCCCAGCTGAATTACCTAAAAATGTTTTTAGGTATTTATTTAGTACTGCTGATTTAAATAAGAAACGAGCTACTTGCCTCTGGAATATCCAGGGAGGTAAAACTACTCAAAAAATAAAATAAATGGAGTGCTCTAGACAAAACACACAAAAGGGGGGTGCACAGGTCCTCATATCTTTTTTTCTGTTCCCATTAATGTTGTGAATTAAATGAGAACTATATTTTTGGACAAATATGAAGTTGTGCTATAAGCAAAGAGATACGGATCCTTGGGTATCTCTGGCTTCTCACCTTGCAATAAGGCATTTTGTGCAGTCAACCTGTAGGCTAGCTGTGTGAATGCTCTAAACTTCCAGGTCATATCGGTTACCTTTCTTAGCTAAAATCAGTTCTGGCTTTCAAGTCTAGTTGGAATCCATGTGTGTGGTGTTTGTGGTAAACGCAGACAACAGGACACATACAGGGCCAGGTACAAGGATATTAGGCGAACCTTCTGTTTTTGTCCCCTCCATGTATTCACTTTCATGCCCATGGTGCTCCTCCCCTCCCACTCTGATAGAGATTTTAATAAGTAATCTCTCAATGATCATGATCCCCCTACTGCCAGTCCTCCCAGAATAACGAGCAATCCTTTTAAATATTAAAGATTGCGTTGGCTGAAGGTAATCTCTGAAAAGGGTGGCTGGCTAGACTGAACTAGGATATTTCCCTTTTACCACTCACCATACAAAAAAAAAATTCAAGTTGTGTTGTCACCTGAGTAACAGAGACACAAACTCCCTCCATTATCAAACACTTCCTGAAATAATGCAAAACCCTTCAAAGGCAGCACTGCAAATTTTATACCGGGCTCTAGGACACCGGTTTATCTCTTGTGGGGAAAACAGAACCAGCTGGGCTGCTATAGATCTCTATACAGGAAGTACACACTAGCAGAACACCTCACCTTGGACCTACACAGAGAGATTATCACCAAATACAGAATAAATGACCACAAATTAGAAATACAAATGTCACTGTGCAGACAAAAACTGAAGTGGAAACCCTAAGACGCCTGATTGCATTCAGTGTAACACCAGAGAAAAAGAAACACAAATGCCTTTTCTCTTGAACACTACACAAAGACGAGATACGCATTCCGATCACTAAAGTGAAAATAAAAAGGTGTTTTTCTACCTTTTTTTGTCTGGGCATTTAAATTTTCTAATCACTTTGGTTCCAGACTCTCTCTTCTTCTTTCTTCCTCTTCTTGACAGTCCCCTCATTACATTTTGGGATATCCTTTCCATTTTCCATTTCTTCTTTCCCTTTTCACTTCCTCCAGTGCATCTCTCTGACATTGATCTTTCCCTATTCATCTCATTTCTCTCCATTTGTCTCTTCTCTGCCGCTAACCACTCATAGCTAGATTTCACGTCTCTTCTGTCTGCTGCTCACCCTCCGCTTCACCTCTCTCACTCTCCCATCCATTGCTCTCTCTGACCTGCATCTCTTCCCCTCCCCACCCCCAGTTTGCTTTCCTCGCCAGTCCCCAATTATCTGGCTCTCTTGTTCAATAGCTACCTCCTATCTGGCTCTCACTCTTTCCCTCCCCCAAGTATTCCCACACTTGACTCTCTCTGGTCATCCCCTCCCAACCATTCCTTTCACTCAGAATCCCTTTCAAGCTCTCCCATCCATATCTCTTTACCTCTCCCTCCTTGCCATCTCCCCATCTCTTATTGTCTCGTGCCCTTCCTCTCACCCCTCTCCATCATTTACCCTCATTGTCCTTACCAGTCCTCATTCTCTCTTTTTTTCTCACCTGTATCCTACAAGCTTGCTCTCTCCCACTCTCACCCCTTTACCAGCCTTCCCATTACCCTTCCAGTCTCTCTTTTCCAGGTCTCCTATTTTCCCTCTTTCATCCGTTCTTTAGAACCATCCATTCTTCTTCTTGAGCCCACCCTGTTTCACCTTTTCATCCCTCTTTTCTCCACACTTGCCCTTCTTCCCTCCCCCCCCTCACACTTTCTCTCTTTCCTTTTTCCCACTCTTGCTGTGGTGTAACATCCTTCCTACCCCTGAGGCTGGGGCTCCCAGGAACACCATTCCTTCCCTATTCAGATCCTGCCTTCTCGACTGCTGTCCACTTCCCTTACCCCTCTTCAGACACACCCTCCAACACTGCTGCCTCTTTCCCCCCCCTACCCCTCCAGATTCTGCAGCCTCCATGACCCCTTTCATCACTACCCCACCTTCCCACTATACTGCACCCGCTCCCTCTTCTGCCCCACAGTAGTGCATTTGGTATTGTAGCTGCTCTCCCCGTAAAACTAACTGCAGGACCTCCAGAACTTACTCAGAGGGAAGATCTGCCCTCACCATGTACTCCTCCCAACTATTTTCTTTTACGAGTGGAATACTGGCCCATAGCATGCGCATTCCTTCCCTGGGGAGTAAATCCACCCCCACATAACCCTCTCATTCTGTTCTTCAGTCCATGCCCCTTTTCCCCATCCTTGTCTAACCATCTCTCTTCCTCCACGCCTCCTGCAGGCTTCGCACCCCTTCCTACCAGTGGAGGCTGTTCCAGACTCATATCCAGGCAGCACGCCTCCTCCCTTGCTCTTTCAGTGGCTGCAGTGGCTTCTCCAGCAGAAGGCAGTACTTCAGTTCTGCAGGCAGCAAGCAAGCCTCTGTTGCCTTTATACTTTGTATGCCCCTGCAGTCACCCCAGGAACAGTAGGAGCATCTGACCATGTAATGTGATACTGGAATAGGTGTCCCATTTACCTTCCCCTAGGCTCAAGCTGGCACACTGGTATCCATGATGGACTGACAGTGAAGCATATGTGAGATCCTATTCTACTTTCCTTGTACAAACTGAAGAAAAAAATATAATTTTTTGAAAGATAAACTGAGCAAATGTTGTTAAAGTCCTACAGCAAGTACCCAAACATCCAAAAGGTTATTTTTCCCTAGAGTCACTTTGATTATTACTAACAGAAAAGATGATATCCACACCACAAAAGACTCCATCTTCCAGAACCCACATGTTTACCAAACTCAAACACTTGCCATTTTTTCTACGGAGGAGAGGCCCTGGAAACGTTTTTGCAACCTGAATGTCTAGTATTCCATGTAGTTTGAATTCACATTCTATATCTGGATAATTAACTGCAAGCACATGCCCACTTGGTCAATCTGCTGCTAGAGCTGCTCTTGCCATTAGATTTTGTTGCAGACATGCCTTACTGTTTCTGTTCACATCGTTTTGCAGTCCCTCAAACTGGTCTAACATCATAGCAGCATAACCTGTGTTTGTTATTTTAAGTACTTGCATGGTTAGCTTGCTTTAAGTATCAGGCATTCATTATAGAAAGTGTGCATAACATATAGCTCTTACAATTTTTTTTAAACTTTGGCCAATAAGACATTTTGAAGTATTTTATTCTAATGATTTTAGAGCTGTTGCACAGGCACTAGTGTTAACTAAGGTTGACTAGAGCTATGCTCTAGACTAGGAGTAGCCATCTCCGGTCCTCATGAGCCACAAACAGGCCTACAAATCTATCTCATGCGTATTCAGTATAGATATCCTGAAACCCGGGCCCGTTTGTGGCTCTTGAGGACAGGAGTTGATCACCCCTGCTCTATATGTTGGGTTATCTATGGTTTCGGTACGTGTTTTACAACTATTACAAAACGCAATGGCTAGGTTAAATTATTGGTACAAGTTGGAAACAATATTACGTACACCCAGACTTAGAGAATGGCACTAGTTGCCTGTACAACAAAGAGCTCAACTTAAGTTACTGTCGTTTAGCCATGAAACTTGTTGTAATGAGTTTGTCTCATTATGCTTTTGATTCTGTGAATCTATACATCTTTTGCAATTTTCAGGTCAAAACTTACTTGTTCCATTTCTTTGTAATTATAAATTACAGGCCTATGGGCAGGAGTGATTTATTTTGTTGGACCTATGATTTGGAATGATTTTGCCTAGTACTGTAAAAGAGATGTGATTATCTAAGCTTTAGGAAAAAGATTAAGGCATTTTTATGCTTTTTTTTTTTATAAAAAATTTAAATCTGGGGTGAATTCTGTTGGTCTTCAGGTTATTGTATTTGGTGGTGGTGTTTATATGTCCATTTTATGAGTGATGTTATGTAATCTTCAGTGAACAATTGATTGGAAATTTGCAGAATATAGTATACCAAATACATGCATTTTTTTTTTGCTTCATGACCTTTATTCTCCCCCAGCTGTGGCACTTAAAATGTAATGCAGCCTATCTCATAGGTGAATTTATAGCTGGTTAGACCTTAAAGTGCTTTAAAGCACATGAATTAGTTGCAATAATTACTTTGATTCCTAAAATAGGCATTTTGGTTCTGACAGTGCAGGGCTCAGAATTGCACACCTCTTCCCGACAGTTGTAACTGCAGGTTGAACAAACGTTGACCTTAATGCCAAAGCCCCGAAAACGGCGGCATTATATTTGGCGAAACTTGATTCTTCCTTCTGGTTCAGGAGAGCTTCTTGCCGAGTTAAGAGCTGAGACCCTAGTTAGAGTCGGGCTGACCCCCCCGCCGAGACTGGGGGGGGGAGGTGGGAGGAGCGAGAAGAACGCCTTGTGGACCATTCGGTTTTAGCAGGTCAGATCTTGTCCAAGGATCGGGAAGAGGGGGGGGGGATCCCATGCTACCTCACACTAGCCTTACTTCTTTTCGCTCTTGCTACGTGAAGATCCCGAGTGAAGTCCTAGCAGCGGAAAGCGTTTTCGATGGTTTTCTTTGGCCAGCTGTCTTGTAAAATTGGACGCTTACTAAAATATCACGTCTACAAGCCTCCTCCCCCTTCCCTTTTTCACGGGTTAGTGCCGACTGTACTGAATCTGGGTGCGTGGTATGTTCCCAGTACTGAAACAGCTATAAGCGTGCGGGAGCAGCCACTGATTCCTGCAGAGAATGCGCGTCCCGTTTATAGGCTTCCAAATCAATAAAAGTACCGAAACGGAAAAAGTATTTTCAGATGACCCTTCGTAACTTTTTTTTTTCATTGTAATCAGTTTCGCTGATTAGTGTCCGATCTTTCGCTTTGAAGGCTGCGCGAAGAGCCTAATCTCTACAAACGCCATTCGTTAGAGAATTTGGACAAGCCTGTGCAGGCATCGATAGGAAATGGAGATGAAGTATTCTTAAAACTCAGCAAAATGTTAAGGGAGAAAGGGAAAGGAACTGCGTTGCAGAGACTTGGAAAAACTGTGCTGGGAGTAATTAGCAAGGGACCAGTGTGATGACTTACCTTTAAAAATACATAGTTAAAGCAAATCTTAGAGTTGTAGTAATCATGTTTTGTTTTTGTTTTTTTTTAAATGTGCTTTAATCATCATTTTGTGCGATGTTTTGTACTTAACTCGAATGAATCTATGCGATCAGAGACTCATACTACAGATAAGACAATTCACCCGAAAGTCCCTCTGGGGAATGAGCGTTTTAAAAACCCTTCCGTTTGTTTGTGGCCGCCTGCCCCTTGTTTTTCAGTATCTGCTAAGTACAGGTTAAAATCACTTTTTGTATACACTTTGTTACTACAGTGAAGCTCAGGCTGTGCTTTCCGGAGTTGATACCATGGGCAGCGTATGAGAGAGACTGACCATGTCAGCTAATTGTTTGACATCAGCTCCAGAAAGAACATCCTGAGCTTTGTATTCTGTTCTCGTTGTGCAGTAACAATGTACAAAAACGATTTTAACTCGTTAGCAGAATGCGCTGGGATACACGGAGCAGTCACACCCACACTACCCGAAGGTCTCCTTTTTCTATGGTGGCTTTTATCACTGGAGTCTGACTAGTTAAGGCTGCACCAGAGAAAGAAGTGTTGAACCAGTAAAGTACGAATGGGGTCGGGGGGGAAGGAGAGGATGGGCTACCACGATTTTTATGAATTGTAGTTTTCCACGGGTTAAGCACTGTTAGGGTATGTGACATGAGCTATTTAATGATCCTTCTAGTTTTTCTACCAGTGGTATTGAAATGAAAAATTGCTGAGGTTGACAGATAAGTTCAACAGTTCACTGTGGCACAGAGAGAGAAAATGAGTAAGTATGTGACCGTATTTTGATAAGTGTGACATGTAATCGTGTATATAAGTTTGTCTGGTATCTGATTCTTTGTTAGCATGGATGTGTATCAAGTGTGTTTGTAAAGCAGGGATACACGTCTCTTTTTCTTAAAAAAAAAAAAAAAAAAAATTAAAACAAAAATTATATACACTTTGAGCTATAACTGGGATCGCTGATTGGTGTAGCTGACCGGTAAGCAGCACTCTTAGCCGTGAGAAGACCTCGACCTTGGCTAGGAATGCGGTTTCTCTACCGTGGGATGATGTGACGACCGGAGACTGGGCTATAGGTTTCGGTGACCTGGTTGGGTAAGCAGCGCCGCCTGGAAAGGAAGTCGCAAGTCTAGAAACCGATCCCGTAGGAAGAGCCTTCTGCCTGCCGGGCCACTTCAATTCTTCGGGACGGAGGGGAGAGACCACCTACTCGCCTCCCCCCACCCGGAGCGCCATGGGACCAACCAGTTGGGGGTTCGAGTGCGCCCGCTGAGGGGCGGGGAAAGTTCGAAGGGGATTGGTTAGAAATGACAACGAATGTCGCCACCCTCATTGGTAGAAGGACTCGAGCGGACTGTAGTGAATTGCATATTGATTGGCTGAGGACTGGGAAGCAGGAAGGACGAGGAGTCGCTTTTGGGGAGTTTGTGAAGCGGCGTAGCGGATCCCAGCGGCAGCATCAGCCGCGGCTTTGCGGGGGACTTCCGGATCGGACCGACCGGCTACAGGAGCCGCCGCGGATAGTAGGTACAGAGTCGGCGCGCCTCCAGGAAAGTCCGGGCGCCTGCGCGCTCCGTGGCAGGCTCCAGTCGGACCAGGGCCTCTCTGAGGGTGGCAGGGGAGCAGCGCTGGATCCTGTCAGCTCACCGGGCTCCGCCTCGGCTGAAGCTTTCGGGTGAATTCCCCCCCGCCCAAGAGCGCCTTCTCCGTTGCTTCCCCAGAGATTCTCCTGCTCAACTTTCTCTCGCAAATCCTCTCTCGAAAGCAGCGAGGGGCCGAGGCCACCAGGGAGCAAATGAATGCGTCTGCGACAGACTGACCGCCCTTCTCTGACCCTCATCCCCGGGGCTGACAGATCCTGTCCTCCTGCCGCGATCCCTTCACCCTGAGGAGGGGGAGGACTGATGCTCTCTCTGACCCTTCTGCTCATCCTGGGGTGCGACAGATCTTCGATCCCCAGCCCCGATCCCTTATTCCGGGGCGGCCGGGAGTGACAGCTGCTGTCCTTTCCCTATAGTAGTTCCTCCCACCCTGATTTTTGGGAGTTTCTTCCCTTCTTCCTACTCCGGTAAAGTGATCTGCGGGCGTGTGAGATCCGGGGGAGCTGCCGGTGTTGTCGCGGGCGTAGAGAGGTGAAGGGCCCCGGGGAGTTGCTCTTATGCCCGAGGTGGGGGTGAGGAGTTGGTGGGGGATGAAGGGCCCAGGGGAGCTGTATCTGGGTTCGGAAGGGGGGAGGGGGGGAGAGTAGGGTAGAGCCACGGAGGGATGCTGTTCTGCCTGGGGAGTGGGAGGTGTGGGGCTCGGGAGAGATGCTCCTATGCATTGGGAACGGGCCTGGGCGAGCTGCCTCCAGCCCCGAGGAAGATGGATCCTCTCCTGGGCCAGGGCCCCGGTAAACGGGAGCTGCGGCTGACGGGCCCGCACCGTGACATCCTGATAGTTCCCGACCGTTGTTGGCTGCTGGAATCCGGCTGTGCTTGAATCCAAGCCGGGTTTTCTCTCTGCGGGGCGGATAATTTATGACCGTGTCAGCCGCAGCAGCAGCAGGACCTGGAAAGTGGAAGGGAAACTTGTGGATTTTTTTTTTTTTTTTTGAGCCTCGTGGTCGGAGTGGGGACCCTCCCGGGCGGCGCCGCCGCCGCAGCCGGTCCTTCTGCCGGAGCGGGGAGTTCTTGTCCTTGTGTCGGTGGAGGTTAAGCGTGTGGAGAGAGCCCGAGGTGGTGTCTGAACTGGTTTTCTGCCCGCGATCGGTGAAAAGGGTTGGAAGTGTTTCGCGAGGGGCGCGGCAGGACGCTGCCGGGCGCCTGCAGCACCTGTCCCGGTGCTCGCCCGGGCTGCAGATCCGGGCCCGCTGATCCGGCGATGGGAAGAGGGCGAAGCTAGGGGTGCAGGCGCCTTTCTTTTTCCTGTAAAGTACTTTAGCACTATCCAAAGCAATACTGGTGGTGGTAATTCGCTGACCCTGAGGGCTCCAGAGTACAAAATGGATGCCGTTTAGAGTAGGTGGTTACACGTAAAACTAAATATATCTCCAGGTTTCAGAGGCTGCCTGTTGTTGAATTATCTAGATGAGACCTGTTTTGGTCAGATTTGATGGAAGATTAGGTTTCATTTAAACCCCGACTTTCCGTAGTAGGGAGAGATGGCGGACTGTTATGTTGGGGGGGGGGGGGACGGGGACGGGACACAAGGGGAGTTAAAATTAACAGAAAATTGTTTACATAATTGTTTACATAATAATGTATGTTGGCATTGGCGCGGTTTGCCTAGGAAGCCAGTGCAGGCTGCATCCAAAGTTCTCTTAATGTTTTAGGAAAAGACTGAAGCATTGTAGGTCTTCTTGTAAAAGGCATGCGACTCGGTACGGAATAAAGTCGCTTTGTGAAGTAGAATTAAAGGAGCTCTGTCTGTTAATGATATGGGTTCTTTGGTTTGGGGTATATCGGGGATGAGGGGTTTGGTAAAAGGACTATGTGGAAGGAACAGTTATGTACCATGTTGCTTTGTTTACTTTTAAGCATCAATAAACAGATTTAAACTAAATCCTCAACCTTCAGATGAAATGCTCTTTGCTATTCTTTTTACTGCTCTGTACAGCCGACCCTTGGAGCTTCTTGCCAGGTCCTAAGTGTTGAAGGAGTATAACTTACACTGGCCTCTGTCACATAGCTTTTTTTATGGGTGTTGTGCACAAAACGAAAGAGTGGTTATTCCTGCTTATACTGGATGGTTGGGCACTGCATTTTACATAGATGCACACGGAAAAAAACAGAATACATGACTTTTTTTTGGTCTAATTCACTATAAAAAGAAATCGTGAGGCCTTGTTTAAGGAGTAGAGGAGCATGACCAACCTTGCATTAATATGTGGAGCAGACTGGTAAACTCGTCAGAAGATGTAATCCCTCCTCCCCCCCAATGTATTTTTTGCTTATGACCATGGTTGTAGACTATTCAGTCCTTACCCTCTGTCTCGTGAAATATTTATATGATATATTACTGTTGGCCATTTTAAGTATTTTTTTGCTTTGTTTTGATAATACCCTTTAGAATAGAAGCAGATTTTCAGCTATTTGGGAGGCATCTCAAAAGTGGGAAGTTGTGCAACTCTTCAGAGCAGATAAGGTTTGCAGTTTTCCACCAAGGTGAAGTTTGCAAGCTTTATCTATTTTGAAACATTGCATGTTTTTGCCTAAGGTGCTGCTTGAGACTGACTGGGGATTGAGATTGCACAGGATTGATTTTTAATTTGCTTCTTTCTGGTATTGCCTTTTTTTTTTTTTGTTGGCAAGGTTTTCTTTAGTAAACTTTCACAAGTATGTTAGTGCTGCTCACACATTGAGCTACATGTATTAAGCGTTTTGTCTATAGGTACGACATTGGAAAAAACTGTTAAGTATATCTGGTCTAATACTTGGACTGATGTTTTTTAATATATTTATAAATGATCTGGAAAGGGGTACGATGAGTGAGGTGATCAAATTTACAGATGACACAAAATTATTCAGAGTAGTTAAATCTCAAGCGAATTGTGATGAATTGCAGGAGGATCTTGCGAGACTGGAAGATTGGGCTTCCAAATAGCAGATGAAATTTAATGTGGACAAGTGCAAAGTGATGCGTACAGGGAAAAATAACCCTTGCTAAAGTTACACGATGTTAGGTTCTATCTTAAGAGTTACCACCCAGGAAAGAGATCTAGGCATCATAGTGGTTAATACATTGAAATTGTCAGCTCAGTGTGCTGTGATGATCAAAAAAGAAAACAATGTTAGGAATTATTAAGAAGGGAATGGAAAATTAAAACAGAGAATGCCTCTGTATCGCTCTGTTGTGAGACCGCACCTTGAATACTGTGTGCAGTATCCACATCTCAAAAAGGATAGCTGCACTGAAGAAAGTGCAGAGAAGGGCGACCAAAATGATAAAGGGTATGGAATGGCTGCCCTATGAGGAAAGGCTAAATAATTTAGGGCTGTTCAGTTTTGAAGAAGAGATGACTGGGGGGGGGGATATGATAGAAGTCAACAAAATCATGAAAGGACTTGAACAAGTTAATGTAAATCGATTATTTACTCTCTCAGATAAGGACTAGGGGGCACTCCATGAAGTTAGCAAGTAGCTCATTTAAAACAAATTGAAGAAAATTCTTTTTCACTCAGCGCATAGTTAAGCTCTGGAATTCATTGCCAGAGGATGTGGTTACAGCAGTTCGTGTAATTGGGATTAAAAAAGCTTTGGATAAATTCCTAGAGGATAAATCCATAAACTGCTATGACGGTAATTAATAAACAATAGTAGCTTGAGATCTGTCTAGTGTTTGGGAACTTGCCAGGTATTTGTGACTTGGATTGGCCACTGTTGGAAACAGGATGCTGGGCTTGATGGACCCTTAGTCTGACCCAGTATGGCATATCTTATGTTCTTATGCTCTGTTGTATTTAAAAAAAAAAAAAAAAAATACATACACTACCAATTTAATTTCTATATTGATCTAGATCATTAATGGTATGTATCCAGACAGGCTAATGTAAAATATTACTAGTTTATCTTTGTTGTACCTGTTTTAAATGTTGGAATTTAAACTTGTATGCACATTTAAAAAATGTGTCCTCATGCATCAGTTTGTGTGGTTTGTTTTTTACTCTGAAATAGCTGCTTTCAATTTCTAACTTATTTAGGGAGAAAAGATGGACTTCTGAGTTTTTCCTATGCTAAAAGAACTCAGTATAATAGATAACAAGATATTTTTGTGCATCTTTTTCAGTATTTTTGAAGGCTGATGGCCATTGGCTATGACCAGTTAGGTTCAGGGAAGAGTGCTTTTAGATTTATTAGAAACCGGGGAACATTTGGGGAAAGAAAAGCCAGCCTATTCAGACAGGATTGGCTTTACCGCAACCAGGATGGAACTATGCTATTGGTACTAACACTTTAAAAAGGAAAACAGCTTTTAAACTAGATTATTGGGGAAGACGCAGTCGCTCAGAAGCGTATGGTTTGGATCAAAGTACCTTCAAAGGATGCTGTGAAAATGGAGAAGTCAGAATTTCCCAAACGAGAGGAAGTACAAAAGTTGAAGTAGCTTACTTGTATTTAAATGAATAGCAGACAGATATGAATGCTTCAAACCAACCTGAATCAATTGCTAACAATAAGCCGGCTTTGAGAAGGGATCAAAAAGTCATGGATTTATTTGTATGTATGCAAATACTGGAAGTTTAAACTAAGTTTGGAGAGTTAGATTGTATGGCACTAAATGAAGATCTGGACATAATGGGCATCTTAGACTTGGCAGAAAGAGGATAACCAATGAGACCCTGTAATGCCAGGGTATAAAAAATATCAAAATGATAGGATAGATTGAATTGGGGGTGGGGTGGCACTGTATGTTAAAAAAGACATAGAGTAGTGGTAGGCAACTCTTGGTTCTTGAGTGCTGCAAGCTGGTTGGGTTTCTAAGATAGTCGAGATGTATTTGCATGCACAACTTCCTCTGTATGCAAACTCATTTCATGCTTATTCGTGATGGATATCCTGAAAACCAGGAGGAAAAGAAATAAACTGTTGTAGGTAGGATTGAATTATATATACAGAAAAAATCCTCTTACAATTATATTGTTCAATATCCTTTAAACTCATCCAACCTGGAGTTGGACTGGTCTTACAAACCCCTGGCATAGTCAAATAGGATAAAAATTCAACAAGAAACAAACCGCACTCTGGTATCTTTGTAGATTGAAATTCTATGTGAGACAGGAAAAAGCATAACAGTAGAATTACCATTGTCTGCTTGACCAGGATGATGAAACAAACAGACAGCTAATAGAGATTAGACATGCTAATAATTTTGGCTGCACAGTAATAATGGGGCATTTCAGTGACCCCAATATTAGGTGAATGTGTCATTGGGGCATGCAAGGAAGGTAACATTGAGATGCCATAAATGACTGCTTCATGGGACAGCTAATCCTGGAACTGACCGGGGGGGGGGGGGGGGGGGGGGGGGGGGATGTTATCAGTGGCTTGCAGGACCTGGTACAAAAGATAACTCTGGTGGGGCTATTTGGCAGTATTGATCGTAATACAATCACATTTTAATAATTTCCCTTTGGTGATTATAAAGTAGAAGTACTGCAGTAACATTCAACTTCAGACAGGGAAACTGATAAAATGAGAAAATGGTAACCAGCAAGAAACTAAGAGGGTGCAAAGGTTAAAAATCTGCATGAGGCTTGTAGATTGTTTAAAAATATCATCTTGGAAGCTTGGATAAAATGTATTCCACACTTCAAAAAATGTCGAAGAAAGACCAAATGATTGCCAGCATGGTTAAATGATGCTGCAAAAGAGGCTGTTAAAGTAAAAGGCATCTAAAAAAAAAAAAAAAAAAAGATAGCAAGTTCAAACAAGGAAAATAGGTCAGAGCATAGACACTGGCAAGGTAAATTGAAAAAAAAAACAAAGCAAAAAAAAAACATTAAAGGTCAAAAAAGATTCTGGGAAGAAGCTTTCCCAAGAGGGAAAAACAAGTAATAAAACCTTTTCATGTACATCAAAATCAAGCATCAGGGAATCCGTTGGATCCTAGATGCTCAGAAGACAAAGCCATTGCAGAAAAGCTAAATTAATGCTTTGTCTTTATTTAAGAGGATTTTGGGGAAATACCCTCACTGGAAATGTTCTTTGAAGATAATGAGTCAGAGAAACTGAAGCAAATCACTATTAAACTGGAGGATGTGTGTAAATTGACAGGCTAAATAGCAACAAATCACCAGGACCTGATGGTATGCACCCAAGAGTTCTGAAAGAACTCTTATGAAATTGTTGATCTGCTTCAGTTAATCAGTAAAATCTGCAACCAGAGCCAGTGCAAGGGTATTAGGTGTCCTAGGACAGCCTTCCGCCTGCCCCACCCCCGGTCTTGGCCCCAGCTCCTACCCGCATTCCCTTCACCGAGTGTATGCTTCTCTGGGCCGTGAGCAGGATGGGTACTGCTTGTGGTCTGCCGAATCTCTACTCCTTTGCCGCGAGCGGGATAGGCTTCACTCGCAGCCCCACATGGTTACTCTTCGGTGCCTCCTAGTTTAATAAGCTGCGCCGGCCCTGTTTGCAACTATACCTGAAGATTAGAGATTAGTCTGTGTAATGCCGATTTTGAGAAAAGGATTAAGGGTGATCAAGAAACTACAGACCAGTAAGAAATACTGGGAATATGGATAGGCATGACTTAATGGCAAAAAGCCAACATAGTTTTAGCAAAAGGAAGTCATGCCTTACCAAACTATTAGAATTGTTTGAAAGTGTAAATACACATGTGATAAGGGTGAGCTGATCGTTTATAGTGTACCTGGATTTTCAGAAGGCATTTGATAAAATCTTGCATGAAACTCCTTAGGAAGTTAGAGTCGTGGGATAAGAGGCAATGCCCTAGCCTGTATTGGTAACTGGTTAAAATAAAGGAAATGGGATAGGTCTAAATTGTGGTGGTTCCCAGTGGAGAATAGTGGAGTGCCCTAGGGATCTGTACTTGAGGCCTGTGCTAAACATTCATAAATGCTCTAGAAAAAGGAGCAATGAGCAAGATGATCATATTTTAGATGGCAATATTATTCAAAGTGTTTATAGCCTAAGATGATTGTGAGAAATTGAAAGAGGCCCTTGAAAGACTGGGGATCTGGGCATTTAAATGGCAGGTAAAATTAAATACGGACAAGTGCAATGTGATGCACATAGGGGAAAAATAAAACTATGTATATGGAATGCTGATTCTATATTAGGACTTACCACCCAGGAAAAGGGCCTTGGAATCATTGTGCACAACACATTAAAATCTTCAGCTCAGTGTGTGGCAGCTGCCAAAAAACACAAATAGAATGTTCAGAATTATTTGGATAGGAATGGAAAACAAAACGGGGGCTATACTAATGCCTTCGTTGAGCCACATATTGAGTATTGTGTGCAACTCTGGTCACTGCACCTAGAAAAAAAAACACTAGAAAAAAAGAACAGAGGAACCAAAAAATGATTACGGGACTGGAACGGCTATCTTATGCTGAAAGGTTAAACAGGTTAGGGCTCTTCAGCTTGGAGAAGAGATGACTTAAAGGGGATATGATAGAGATTTATAAAATATGTGATCTGGAACAGGTTAATAAGGAGCGGTTATTTACACTGTCATATAGCACTAGGACTAGAGGACACTCCCTGAAACTAAGAGCAGATTTAAAACAAATTTAAGAGTATTTTTTTCAGTCAGCACATAATTAAGCTATGGAACTTGTTGCCAGAAAATGTGGTTAAGCCTAATATTACTAAGTTTAAAACAGGTTTGGGCAAATTTCTGGAGGGACTGGTCCATAAATAATTATGGACAAATAGACTTTGGTTTCTCCACCTCTTGTTTCTTGTTGAAAGCAACATGAAACAGGCTTCCATATTGGGATTTTCCAGGTACTTCCAGGCAACCTGGACTGGCCACTGTCCGAGAAGGATGCAGGGCTCAATGGATCATTGACTTGATCCAGTGTGGCATGTCTTGTGTTCTTATAATAACAGAAGATATTTGTCTGTAGAGAAGCGGTGAGCGATGTCTAACAATCTAGCTTTGTTTTGCTTCAGATCAGGCAGGGTTGCTGATGAAACAAAGTTATTTACGAAATGTCTGGATTGGGTTAATCAAAATGATAACTTGCACAATGGTTAATCACTAAACCAGTGGCCTGAAAATATTTACTGTGTGTACCCGGGAAACAGATGCTGAAATTATATATGTAAGGATTCAACAATATACTCCTCCTGCATACATTTATATACGGATATGATAAGCTGTGTCTTTGCTTGCATCACCTACACAAGGAGCATCACTTGCCTTCTGTTCTTGTGCATGTTTAGTGTGATGTCATAAGCAAATTGCCCTTTTTCTTTACATTATTATTTATAGAATTTTTTTTATGTGTTCATTTTATCTTCATCTCTGAGATTTGTCTCACCAGCGCAATAGAAACCTATGAAGGAGGAAAAAAAAAACAAGCTGTCGCTGTGTAGAACAAATTGTCAGACTGACACTCTTGCCGCTAGGGTGGATCACAAATACCTGAAAAGCTGCAGAAGGTTACAAAATAATGACCGAAAAATTAAATTACAAAAAATGAAAACACCCAGTCTCCATGTTGAAACCCACTGGAGAGAGTGTATGTAAATTGAAAATCCATCTCTGTTCACGTCTAAGGGGGCAGAAAAGTCCTCGATAGGTTGCCATTGCACTGGTTTTATTGTTATGAGCCGATTGGTTTACCCTAATCATATGGGTTTCGTTTGATTGGTGCTGAGAGAGCTGGTTTCCACGTGCTTATAAGGCGCTAGTTTTAGGCACTCCATACGGGCTCCTGTTATCGTAGTTTCTGCATCTCTCTCTGGTGTTATCCCTCTGCCTTTACTATCCTGTTTGGGTCCCTATTAGCTTATACATTCACTGCACTTTTTTCTTTTTATAAAATGGTTAAGCTGTGGCACTTTTCATCCCTCCCAACACAGCCTATGGGGTGAAACACAGAATCATGCTGGGGGATGCACAAACGTTTTACCTTTAAAACGTTTGACCAAAGGAACCTTCTGATAAAAGGTTGACTTTACTTGAGTGGACCACCAAGCTATCACCATGCTTCCTTATATTCAATTTTGACTTTTCCAAGTGTGGTCAATACTTCTACAATATTTCTTGCCTTGGGTATAAGTAACCAAACAAGGCAAAGGCCTGCACAGAACTAGTATTTCATGCATCATTTCTGCCAAAGATAGCCACACTCTAGTACCAGTATTGGTTAGCCTTATAAAATGTCGTCGCTCAGGCCTTGATCGCAGAAGAGGAAATGAACATTCAGAGCAGTGAAAACTTGGGCAGGCAGTGAAGACGATGGATAGCTGAGTAGTTACTAATGGGCCGATACAGTAAAAAACACTAGCGCGTCCCTAGCGCCTCTTTTTCGGACAGGAGCGGCGGCTGTCAGCGGGTTTGACAGCTGACGCTCAATTTTGCGTCAGTTCTCGAGCCCGCTGACAGCCATGGGTTTGGAAACCGGACGCCGGCAAAATTGAGCGTCCGGTTTTCAACCCGCTAGCCACAGGCCTATTTCAAAATTTTTTTTTTTTTTTTTTTTTTTACTTTTTTACTTTTTTAAACTTTTGGGACCTCAGACTTAATATCGCCATGATATTAAGTCGGAGGGTGCACAGAAAAGCAGTTTTTACTGCTTTTCTGGGCACTTTCCCGGTGCCCGGAGAAATTAGCGCCTACCTTTTGGGTAGGCGCTAATTTCTGAAAATAAAATGTGCGGCGTCCGCAACATGCATTTGCATGTTGCGGGCGCTATTAGGTTTGGGGGGGGGGGGGGGGGGGTTGGACACGCGTTTTGACGCGCTATTACCCCTTACTGAATAAGGGGTAAAGCTAGCACGTTGAAAACGCGTGTCCAAATTGTATCTGCCTGTAAGCCAGGTAAAGATATTTTTTAAATCATCACTTAATCATCACTTAGTCTTCGCCTTTTCTCAGAATCTCATGATTATCAATTCAAACTTGACTATATTTTGTCCAGTTGTGTTGAATAACTAATTAGAAAAAAGGACCGTTGATCATCAACAAAATGAGAACAGATTATTAGGTACACATGGTAGTTCCTGAAGATCTTTAGCTCCCAGCCCTTTAAGGCTGATTTGTGGATAGCATTGTTATGTGAAAGCAGTCATTTCCCAACACATGCACATTGGTGTGGAAGAAGTAGCACCACGTGTAAGGATCTGTAAAGAAAACGGTTTCAAAGAACCTTGAATTAGCAGTTAAGCTATTGTGTGTATGGTAGAGACAAACGGACAGTGGAGTCTTTAACTCAGCAGGGAGTAGGGACAGACAGACAGAGTGAGGGGTCCGTGCTCACTGTTTCCTTTGGCAATAGTGCTGTGTTTTATCTACTTTCGCAATTCTTAGGGAACATGCAGGATAGCAGTCCTCTCAAGTGGGTGACGACATCCTGTGTAGCCTGACCTAGAAATCTTCTGTCAAAATTTCTAGAACTGTGTGTCTCACTGGGCATGGTTAACGTGCTATTGTGCCACGTGTTCACACGCGAGCCTTCTCAGTCTTTTTTTTTTTTCCTGCAGAGCCCACTGGTCCTAGTTCCTCCCTCCTGCTTTTCAGAATTTTTTCCAGTACCTAATTTCAGCAGGTATCATTCATCACAGAACTCCACAATCCTTTTCTACCTTTTCTCAGGTCTTAGGTAGGATTTTCTGTTTTGTTTTTTTTTTTAATCTAAATTTCCTTTTATCTTCCCACCTGAGTGGTGCACTGGCTCAGTGCACCAAAGGTTATTGACTGCTCATGGTTATTGAGACGTTGGATGAAAAAACAAAACAAAATCAATTTATGGATAAGCAAGCCAGTGGCTTTAAATGATGTCTTCTGTGTGACAGTGTCATGTCTGACAAATCCCAATGATAGATGTGTCTTGTACTTGCGGGCATCGCATATCTTCCAGGGGTGTTGCCAGCGCGCAACCATGGCCCCTAAGAAATGTTTGTTCCAGCTGGAGCTGATAAAGCATTTTGGTCACCATGAAACTGGCCCATTGGAATTGACATCGGAGGCATTGGCCGACAACGAATCTGAAAGCTGCACCAGATGCTGATGGTGCATCAACATTGAGGAGGCATAGAGCTCATCCTCGATGCAATGGTGGAAACTGGATCAGTCTCCAAAGATCCAGGTGTTGGACATGGCCACCACTCCTGCCTCCCGGTTGGTATTGGCATTGGCAGTCTTTGAGGAGGAACTGGACAGAATGATCCAGCAGACCTTAGATAAGCGAAGCCTCAGTACTTCAGCAACAGGCCTGATGCAGGCTGATGTGAAGCCACTGCTAGAGTTCTAGCAGCTGCCTGGCAGCCTTGTGTCAATGCTGGTTCTGTGAGGGGGATCTGTGCCAACCACAGCTTCCCTGATGGTGATCTCCAGTCCATTGGGGAGGAAGCTTTCCTAAGGTGCAGGAATTGCTTGGGATCCAACAGACAAGTGCTCCCCTGTCTGAGGCACCATCTGGGTCTTAGACAGCGTACCGTTGGGCTGTGACTCTTGAGTATTCCTGGGGGTATGGCTGCAGATCTAGAGATGCCTCAGAAGAAGAATCAAAAGATCTCTCCTCCGATTCTTCTCCTCCTCTAGAAAGAAGGAAGTCTCCTTCAGAAGACCACTCCTTTCCTGAATCTGTGCAGAAAATTGTGGAAGCCATTCCCTTTCATTTGTTGAAAGTGGATGAGACCAGGAACCAATATGCTGACGTTTTTCAGTTCATGGAGACTCCTAAGGAGAGAAAGTGGATGTAATTTATTTTGTTCAGAAAGCTCCTGGATTTGAAAAAAGGCAGCTACTGCACCAATTTTGCTGGTAGAATCCACTCCCAAGTGGACCAGTAAAACTAGAATCTATGCCATGGTGTTCCTGGGGAAGGAGTTCAGAACCATGGATACTTTTACCAGCTATTAATGGCCAGTACATGTGGACCTGATAAAGCAGATGTGAGAGGTGGACATGCAGCTTCCTTAGAAACAGTGCAACGACCTTCAGTCACTAGTGGAGTATGGCATATGAGTATAGAAAACACAATGCCCAGTCAGCCCTTTTAAGGTTGTCAAGATGGCATTGAGTCTTTGTTATGGGGATTGGAACCCGCAGACTTATCTGGTTGCAGGCCTCAGACCTATTACTAATACTACTTCTACTTAACATTTCTGTAGCACTACATGACATACACAGTGCTGTACAAATGCACAAAAAAGACAGTCCCTGCTCAATAAGACAAACCTACAGGACAAGAGACTTGGGGCATTTCCTAAAGCAAGACAGTGGTTAAAAAAACGAAAGGAAAGTTAGTTAATGAGGCTAAAAGCCGACAATCGGGACTTAGATTTAAAAACAACTTAAAAAAAAAAGGTGGGTCTTTAGATGGGATTTAAACATGGCGAGAGAGGGAGCATGACACAAGACTATTCCAAGCACATGAACAAAGCCTACCGCTAAAGACTTATTAACCATGATACAAATAACATCAAATGCATTCTCCTTCATATTCTAGGCAAACCTTCAGCAATGCACCCCCAAATTCATTTTTAGGAACCTTCTCTCCCAAAGATTTTGATAATGAAACTGAAAAATCATGTTCATCCCACTACCATTCCTCCCAGAATGATCCTGTAAAAAACATAATTGGACATCAGATTTTTAAATATTAAGCTTTGGGGGGTTTTTTGTGTGTATATGTAGTTTGCTAAAACATATTTGTATTGTATCTATCATATCTGACATGAGGTCCAGGAAAGACACTCAGATGTGTCATGCATTGTAGCAAATCTCTTCAGAGATCAGGTCAAGGAAGTGGTGGCCCAGATCCGTGAACACTATAATGCTTCAGCGACTCTCCACGGTCATGCCAGACCCGTCGTCCTCCGTCAGGAGATATCAAAGTATGGGGTCAAGGAGACACTTCTGCCAATTGAGGAGGCGTTACCCTCCACCTCTTCGGTCCTGTGCCTATCGGAGGAAGCAAGAGGGCTCCTGAACCACAACTGGCACTCCAGTCAAAACCTGGGATGGGGTTTTCAGCATGGAGAGCATAGCTCATATCCTTGTATCCCTGCTGGAGGACCTTTACATAAATGCCTGCCTGAGGACCTTATGTAAACCATTGGCCTAGTGTAACTTTAAGCATGTTGGACCTTGCCATTATAAGAAAAGGGTACAGATAATTGTTGATGTCCCTCCAAATTCACCTCTGGACTCCACTTGGGGGCATTCTCCACATTAGGAATTGCTTTAGAAGGAGCTCTCCTTATTGGAAACCAATGCTGTTGAGGCCATTCTACCAGAGGAATAAGGACTGGGAGTTTACTCCAAGTACTTAATTGAAGAAAAACCTAAGGGAGACTAGTCACATCCTAGACCTAAGGGCCTTGAATGTTTCTATTTTATTTTTTGTGTGTTTATTTAAAATATTTATATCCAATTCTAGATGGTTACAAACTACATTCATAAACAATATAAACACAAAGAATCAAAAGTATGTAGTAAATACAAGTTCAATGATAAAAGAATAAAACAAAGTAAAAAAAAAAATGACTATATAAATAAAAATGTTAAATAGTTTGTACGAAATCACTAATCTCAGCAACCACTGAAACTATTGCTTTCAAATTTGGACGCAAGTTTTAAAATTTGGTTCCACAAAACAGCGACATCTGCTGGACGTAAGCGCAAGCTCTTACACCGTGCACAAACGCTCACACCCCACACACACGTGACCAATGTTTGGGATTCACACACCCTCCGACCAGACACAAATCCACCCTCCTAACACCCCTCCCCGCACACATGCCAATTGTACTTGCTTCACACACCCTCCCAAAACACACACAAACCCACAAAATTCCAGCATGCTACACCGGGAGGCCACTCACATGCCACATGTTTGCAATTCCCACACCCTACAAACCCACACACAAACACTCTCCTCACGCACATGACTTTTCTACTTACTGCCCACACCCTCAGAACGCACACAAAATGGCAGAATAGTTCGGGCTGCTCCAGCGGGGGGGGGGCAACACCGCTCCGTGACACATCGCTCCGTGACACATCGCATACACTACGGTCATCGACTGCCAGCAATCAAAATGGTGCAGACGGCTCTGTCTCTTACTAGGACACTCGGGAACGCCAATGGCCAATTGTGTGAGTTTGTGAATTAGTAAGGGCGAGGGCCTGTCGACGCCATTTTCTGGACTGGCAACCAGTGCACCTTCGCCCTTACTATCTGAGCGAGACGACCGCTCCCATTGCTCCACCCCACTGACAGAGTAAGTTCTAACAGCCGTCGGAGACAGTTTCAGTGCTGGCTGCCGAGGGCCCAGCGCCAATACTTCCATGCCGGAACGAACGCCCGCTCCACCGACTACCATTTTTGACAGGTATCGGCGGGCCTGCAAGGGGGGGGGGGCATGGGGATGTTCTTGTGTCCATGTTCGGGGGGGCAGGGGGCGGTTATTCCCCTTTCTCTTTTCTTTCTTTTCCACTTAACCTGGCTCTGCCACTGCAACGCATGGCCGGGTTCAGCTAGTAATACATAAAAGCAAAAAAGGCCCAGTCATGCTGAGTCACAATCTGTAAAATTTAAGATCAGTTAATCATCAGATGAGACCATATCAGCAGAGAGCAAAAATATAACAGCACAACTAACTACATCCAAATGCCTTGTGAAAACAAAAAGTCTTAAGATTGTAAGCTGTATTGAGCAGGGACCATCTCTTATGTGTTGTTTGTACAGGGTAGAAATGTTAGTAAGTTTCTTGCAAAAGATCTTCAAGGAAGACTCTGCTCTTGAAGCTAATGGTAGAGCATTTCACATACCGGGGCCTGTTACCTTAAAAGTCTGTTCTTGTCTCACACAGCCAAAAAGGAACGGAATGACGGAACCTCTAGCAAAATCTGGATAGCAGATCACAGCGTACATATGAAGAAATATGCAATTTTAACATTGAAGCAATCTGAGATGGTTCTGTATTCCATCAAACTTTGTAAATTGTTTAAAATGTTAAATTGAGGTCACCATGAGATAGGTAACAGAATATAATTCTGATGATGTATGATCATTATGATGCTTACCTGTGAGAATCCTACCTGCCATATTCTGTACAGACTATAGCAATAGCAGAGGCCAGTGATCCAGCACTGATAGCATTACAGTTTCTATGCTAGTTTAAAACCAGTGCTTGAGTACCAACCGAAAATCATCTGGTTCTAAAAAGGGCTTTAGACTCCGAAATATATGTAATTTATAAAAGGCGTTCTTAATAGTAGACTTAACTTGAGGTAAAAGTGTGAGTAAAGAATCTCTAATTAATAAAATAATTCAAGATTGGTATCCCTAGACATCTTAGTCCCTTTTTCACAAAAAGTGGACTGGCTGTGCTTTCTACCTTACACCCACACAGAATTCCTTGTCACAGGAAAAAAAACCCCCTTCAGGTTTCTAGTAGGGGACTGTTGCCTCCACTATAGTGGGCTTTAGCCCCATGTGTTTTTATCAAATGTCTTGTGGTGGTGATGCAGCTTTGCAAATGGGGGGCACATATGTTCCCCTAACTGGACACTTGAGTGGTCAAGAGCACATCTCAGGTGGATGCTGCAGAATTGATGTCAAATCCATCTAGGTGTTGAAGTTATGGTTTCTAATCAAATGGGGCTTGGGTAATTGGTCATCTCAATTAGAGCTTATTGGAGCACTGCTAGATGGGTCTCAAGCAAGGTTTTTCCTTCTACAACTGAGAGCTATCATGTTGATATCCAAAGCGGAGAGTCAGCAGGCTTCAGCATGAGACATATTGAAGTTGTTGGGCCTCATGGCATCAACAGTCCATGTTACTCTCTTGGTACATCTCCATATGAAGAAAGCCCTAATGGACCTTTGGATAAGGGTGGCTTCAAGCCACTCAGGATCTTCAGGGCAGCACCCACATCGCGCAGCCACTCGGACTTCCTGTCCTGGTGGTGAGACAACTCCAGTCTGAATAGAGGCATACCCTTTCAAATTCCTCCAGTCCAAATTGTTCTGACCATGAATGCATCCAACCTGGGGTGGGAACCCCAAATAGAGGGGATCTGCACTTGAGGCCTTTGCTTTGCTTAGGTAAAGCTTCACCATATAAACTTCCTAGAGCTAAGGGTGGTTCAGTATGCTCTTGGCAAACTGATCTCTGAAGCCTTCAAAGTGAACCTGGTCCAGATGGGTAATCAAGATGTGGTTTTACATCAACAAGTAGGGGGGCTTGGGATTGTACTTCCTATGACAAGGGACTGGGCCATTTCTCACAGGGGATGGCTCTCGGCCACGTATTTGGTAAGCGAGGAGAATGTCCTCGTGGACAGGTTGTTGGGTCCTGGAACCCCACAAATGATCCTTGGACTGAGGGGCAGAAAATCAATATTCTGTGAGTGGGACACACCCTTGGTAGATATGTTTCATCTCCTCAGAACAGGATGGTCTTTCTCTTCTTTAGCAGGAGAATAACACAAGGCAAACTAGCCTCAGATGCATTTGCCCTCCATTAGAGCGAGAGCCTGCTATATGCTTACCCTTGTATACTATGTGTCATAAAGACTTTGCTGAAGCTGAGACAAGACTGGGAGACCGTGATTCTCATAGTCCACTTATGGTTGAGACCGGTTTGGTTCCTTCTTCTGAGATAGATGTCCATCGGTGAACTGATCAGACTGGAGAATTCCCTAGATCTCATCACTCCGGTTCAAGGACAGTTATGCCATCCTAAAATTAGGTTCCTGGCTCTCTCAGCCTGGATGTTGAGAGGGTAACACTGCAACCCTTGGATTTATCAGAGGATGTGTCTTATGTTTTCTTCAAGAAAGGAATCCATGAGGAAGTCCTATGGATTAAAATGAAGGTTTGCTTTGTGGTGTGAGGGAAAAGGCCTTAGATCCTTTCTCCTGCTCCTCACACACACTGCTTGATTACCGCCTACATTTGTCCGATCAGGTCTCAAGACCAACTCAGTAAGGATTCACCTCTGTACATCTGGCACCTGTCACCAACATATAGAAGGTAGACCTATATCTTTACAGCCTTTGATCGTCAGGTTCATGTGGGACCTGCTTCATTTGAATCCTCCCATCAGGCTTCCTGTGTCTTGGGACTTCAGCATGGTTCTGATTCAACTGATGTAAGCTGCCTTTGAACTAAGTGCTCCTGTGATGTGAAATTACTTCAGTGCAAAGGTTTAGTGAGCTCTAGGTTCCAGTAACATATCCATATTGTACTAACTTTTATCATGATTGGATGGTTCAGTCAGAATTCCATCTTAATCAATTGCCCTTCCAACATTTTTCCCCAGGCCACATGTTCTCCAAGGTGAACAAGCTCTGTATAGTTTAGCCTCTTATTTGGAGTTGATTGAAAGCCCATAGAAAGTCCACCCAGCTTTTGTTTCTTTGGACACCAACAAGCTGGGGATTGCTGTTGCCAAATGTAGTTTATCCAGTTGGTTAGCAGATTGCACCTTCTGTGTTGGCAGGCATTGTATCAAAGCCATGGCAGTTTCAGTTGCCCACCTAAGAGGGGTCTCCATGGAAGAAATCTGCAAAGCTGTGACATGGAGTTCTTACCACACACTCACATCACACTATTGTTTGAACACAAATTCCTGACATGACAGTAGGTTTGGCCAATCTGTCCTGCAGAACCTCTTTTGAGGTATAGAACCCAACTCATTCCCTCTTGGGACTTGTTCCAGGCTGATTGAAGCACAATACAACATTCTTTTCCTTCCAACAGAGATTTCAGGTGACAATACATCTTAGTTTGAAGAATGTGGCTCTAGTAACTGCATTGATCTGAGAGCGCATAGAGAGATTTGAATCTGACTACAGAACTCTTTATTTGAAACACTGTTTGGTTCTGATAGCTTTTAAATCAAAAACGGAGAGCCTGTCCTGAGCAGGTATTCTTTTTAAGATCATAATTTCCAATTTTTTCCACATTTTAAAGTAAATTTGTTATGGAACAGCCATGTTTAAACTATCAGGTGCAGAGACACAAGCTGAAAAGTGGCAGACCAAGATGAACTGAATGTCATCAGCATAGAGTCGATAATTTGCACCAAGGGCAGAAAGCAATCTGCAGATCAGGCTAAATGATAAAAAGGGCCGATCCCCGAGGAAGTCCAGTATCTACTGTATGTCAAGCTGATGTAAAGGCATTATATATACACATGCATTAGTGTGCATGTGTATATATTAAAATATATAATGCCCCTTTTCCTCATCGCAGGCGTTATTAGTGCGAAATTTATAGCGTGTGGATGAATCTAGGGGAAAGTTTGTACTTTAAAGTAATAGAGGGTGAAGAGACTTGCCCAAGCTCAAAAGGAGCGTCTGTGGGATTTGACCCCTGGCTTTCCTGGTTCTCAGCCTGCTGCTTTAACCACTAGTTTACTCCTCCACTCTACACACAGTTAAAATGCACATGCAATTATCTCAGCCTGGCATTTTATCTTGTGGTGTCCCACAAAGGTCACCTGTTTCACCTATTTTTTTAATGTCTGCCTGCAGCCATTAGACTCCATTATTAGAGAACTTGGTATTATCCATTATAACTATGCAGGTGGCATCCAAATTTTCCTGCTGGTGAAGGGATCCTTATAATAAACTCTGCACACCTTAAGTTAATGTTTTTCTGTAATGCGCGGTTTGACGTGGGCAAGCAGACAAATTAAATGCTGATGAGACAGAACTGTTGTAGGTGAGTGGGTAGGTCTTCGCTATCTTTCCTGGTACATGGCGGGGTTATTAATCAGTTTCCACTGGAAGATCAATTAAATTTGGTAGCCAATGAGACAGTTTATTAATTTGCCACTAGTCAGTTGTACTCATTTTTATGCAAACTGACCAATCAAATGGATACCCAACAATTCTTAGCGCGATGCTTAAAACAAATAGAGGGAGAAAGGTAGTGAATCATTTAAATCCTTCAAACTGGTATCATATTTATCTGTATAGATACACTATAAAATTAGTGTGAACACAGGAATGATTATAATCCTGTATCACAGTGAATCTAATATTAAACAATTTTTTGAGTTCTGTTGCATATAAAATTTTTTACATGCACTAGATAAAACATAACCATTCTTCTTTAGTACTGTGAGGGCGTGTACAGAAAACGTACTCAAACTACCTTAAGACTTGGCACAGCTGTCTCGTTGGGTCCTCCTTAAGGCTGAGACCAGCAGGGAATCCTGGGGGAAGGGAGGAACCCTTCACCAGAGTATAAGACCCCAAGGCCTAGAAAGGGTTAGATGGGCCCTGGGGAAGAGAGTCCCTTGTACAAGAAGACCTGCTATGTTTGAGGTTGAGAGGGACATTATTAAAACCTGCTAGCTTCAAGTTGGGAACTTGCCTTTAGGCAAGGCGAGCTGCCTTCAAGTGATTATTTTTTGCTTTGCACTTTCTTTTGTTAATACCTAAGTTGTTTTTGTTTTGGTGTGTTTCACTGTAAATAAACCACACTCTGAAATGCTGCCTGTTCCACGCACAGGTCCCCAGAGGCAGTCTCAATGCGTGGATGAGACGATGGTGCAAGGAAGAGGGATTCAGTTTTGTAAGAAACTGGGGAACCTTTTGAGGAAGAGGGAGTCTTTTCTGAAGGGATGGGGTCCACCTTAACCAGGGTGGAACCAGTCTGCTGGCGCTAACTTTAAAAAAGGAGATAAAGCAGCTTTGATTTAGTTTAAAAGGGGAAAGTCGACAATCGCTTAGCAGCGCATGGTTCAGAGGGAGGTATCTTCGAAGGATACTAGTGAAGCATTAGGGTATTCCAACAGAGAGGTTCCAATAATAAGAAAAATAGTCCATGTGCCTAAAATTAATCACTTGAGTTAAGATTCTAGTTTATCCCTGTCAACTGAAAAGCAGAATGTTAATACAAACAAAAAACACACTTTGACATGTTTGTATGCTAATGCCAGAAGTCTAAGAAGTAAGATGGGAGAATTAGTGTACAGCAGTGAATGATGAGATTGACATAATTGGCATCTCAGAGACCTGGTGGAAGGAGGATAACCAGTGGGTTAGTGCTATACCGGGGTACAAATTATATCGCAATGATAGGGAAGAGCGACTTGGTGGCGGAGTGGTGCTTTATGTCCGGGACAGCATAGAATCCGATGGGAAAAAGATCTGCAAGAGACTAAGGGGTAGATTTTCAAAACTTATGTGTGCGCATGTTATACAATTTCAGGTCGGCGTGCAGGGGGGGGGGGTATAAATTTGCTAATACGCGCATTGATGCAGCTGGGCCTTCCAATTAAGGAGCGGACTGGGAGGGAACTTTCTAACCTCGCTTCCCCTATCCTAACTACCCCAGCTTTTTTTGTTTTACCCTTTGCTCCTGTCAAGGAGTAGGAGCAAGTTGCGCGCACCGGCACAGCAGCAAATGGCTGCTGTGCCGGGCGCTTCTAGCCCTGCCCTGCCCCCCCCCCCCCCCCCCCCGACATCCCATTTTAAAACCCCGTCATTTTCACGCGTCCCGGGGTTTATGCACATGGCCGGGCCTGTTTGAAAATTGGCCCAGCATGCATAAGGCCTGGCCACGCACGTAAACCCCAGGATTTACGCGCGCCAGGGTTTTAAAATCTACCCCTAAATGCACAATCCAATCAGTGGGGCCGATGCAATAAAAAGCGCGGAAAGCGGGCGCTGACTTTTCAGCGCCCGCTTTCCTAACGCACGCATGGCGAGTGTTCCAGCGTCTGTCTTCATAACTCGGCGGTCTGCTGAGGGTTGTTTTTTTTTAACTTAAGAAGTACAGAAAAGCAGTTTTTTCTGTATTTCTTTTATCTGCGTTGAGCTATTAACGCCTGCTCCAGGCAGGCGTTAATATCTGAGAGCAAAATGTGCGTCTGAGAAGCACACTTTTTTTTTTGCATGCGGAGTGAATGAATAATAGCCTCATTCACATGCATTAGGGGGTGGATTAGCGCCTATTTAACCCGCGTCGGAGTGCAGGTTATACAGTGCGCTTGGCTGAGCGCATTGTATTGCATCGGCCCCTTAATGGGTAGAAATCCCTTGGGTGTTGGAGAAGGATATATCGATAGCATACTGCAGTCTACCTGGCCAAAAGGATGAGAGTGACAACGAAATGGTAAGAGAAATTAGGGAAACTAACCAAATTGGTACAGCAGTAATAATGGGAGATTTCAGTTACTTAACCAGTTAATATTGGGGTAACATCAGGACATGCTAAAGAGATTAAGTTCCTGGATGGAATAAATGACAATTTTATGGAGCAATTTTAGATCTAATTCTCAGTGGAGCGCAGGATTTGGTAGAGGTAACTGATGGGCCAGCTTGGCAGTAGTGATCATAATATGATCAAATTTGAATTAATGACTGGAAGGAGGACAGTAAGTCAGTCCACAGCTCTAGCACTAAACTCTTAAAAGTGACATTTTGATCAAATGAGAGAAATAGTAAAAAACCAAAAAAACCCCAAAACCCTGAAAGGTGCAGCTACAAAGGTTGAGTGTGCAACAGGTGTGGTCATTGTTAAAACAAACAACTATCTTAGAAGCGCAGTCCAGATGCGTATTAAGAAAGGAGAAAGAGAGGGCCTAATGATTGCTGGCATGGTTATAAAGTGAGGTGAAAGAGGCTATTTTAGCCAAAAGATCTTTATTCAAAAATTGGAATCAGGATCCATCGAAGAAAATAGGGTTAAACATAAGCATTGGCAAGTTAAATGTAAAACATTAAGACAGGCTGAGAGAGAATTTGAAAAGAAATTGGCTATAGAGGCAAAAACTCATAATAAAAATTTTAAATATATCCGAAGCAGAAATTTTGTGAGGGAGAGTCGGTTGGATGATCAAGGGGTTAAAAGCTTAGGGAAGATAAGGCCAGCGTGGAAAGACTAAACGAATTATTTGCTTCAGTGTTTACTGAAGAAGATGTTGGTAAGAGAGTTTTTTCAAGGGTGACTATTCAGATGAACTGAACCAAATCACGGTGAGCCTGGAAAATGTAGTAGGCCAGATTAGCAATCTGAAGAGTAGTAAACCACCTGGACCAGATGGTATGCACCCCAGGGTTCGGAAAGAACTAAAAAATGAAATTTTAGACCTATTACAATTCAATTAGTAACCTATCATTAAAATCATCCATTGTGGGGGGCATTTCGTTTCTTACCTCACCGGTACCTGAAGGCTTTGCAAGACCTGAGCTATGGGCACCTGGCTGGATGCCTGTGCCCGATTCAAAGGACCTGAGGATCTTAAATCACGGCATGTTTCCGTGCGCCAGAGGGGCACACCCCTTATGCCATTTCTTTCCTGGTTTAAATTATGGGCAAAAAAAAGAAAGGGAAACGGCTGTCTCTGGCACGTGAATTAAAGTAGGGGTCATGGATCTACATGTTTATAACGCTAATTCACCACTGTGAGACTCGACTTTGGAATTAGCAGGGATATCTTTATCCCCCAAAGCGCGGTCTCCCCCTCTCAGACCCCAAGCTTCATCAGGTATGTTGCTGGATGATTCCAGTATTTCTTTGAATATCTCTCATTGTTCTCAAGATTCGGTTACGTTGGAGACTTGGGGGTTTAGGGCTAATTCCAGTAAATTACTGACTGAGACTGCTGAAAATTTGGTTACTCTAACTGCTGAATCTACAATGTCTTTGACCACAGCTAACCAATCTATTCCTGAGCCAGTTCAATTAATTTGCTGAAGGATGGGTTAGCTTCAAGTTCTTATGAGGAACCAGCAGAAATATCTCTTAGCGATTATATGGAGAGTGATTTGCAGGATTGATAATTCTTTTAACAGATTCTGTGAATTAACTTTGTCTCTATACGAAAAAAGCATCTTTGAAGTTTTCAGATTTGGAAAGATCTTCTAAATTGGAATTGAAAGTTAAATTGCAGTCTGGAGCTATAACCAATTTACAATCAACCTCCATTACAGGCATTAAGGACAACGTAATCATCCTTCAGAAGTGTTAAAAAAAAATATACGGTTATTGAAGTTTCCTATAACTCATCTCCTTTCAGGGGTAGAGTTATTTAAGAAATATGTAAATGAGGTTCTTCAATTCTCAAGACTTTTTTGTTATCTAATTCTTACCTTTTGCCTCTGTAAAAAGAGGGAGGCAACTATAGCAGAAGGGTCTTTTGAAGTTATAATAAAAATAGTTAGCCCTAATGTTTCAACATTTCTTGAATCGGATGACATCAATACAAGAGCTACTTTTGTAGTTACCTTTGTATTAGATTCAGATAAAGATATATTTTCCATCAGTGTTTTAAGTTTAAGGAGGGTTTTTGGTGGCCAAAAGACTCATATTTTCCCAAATGTTTCTAGGGAAACTCCATCAAGGAGGAAGCAATTTTTGCAATTAAAAATTCAGATTTTAGCCCTTGGAGCATCTTTTTATTTAAAATTCCCTTGTAAGTGTGTCATTTGCCTTCAAGGTAATAAGTTTTTTTGGATCTCATAGATCTGGAGAGGATTCTAGTTGAAGGAAGGGGTATGGGATGTCCTGGTAGAATAATTATCTTTTGTATTTCCTTATTTCTTTTCTGTCCCCCTGATAATGTGGGCTTATACATGAATATTGCTTTAATATTTCTTAAAATGTTGTTATAATCATCCATTGTACTTGAAGACTGGAACGTGGCCAATGTATCCCCGATATTTAGAAAGAACTTCAAGGGTGATCCGGGAAACTATAGACCGGTGAGCCTGAATTCAGTGCTGGGAAAAATCGAGGAAACTGTTGTAAAATCACAAAATATTTAGACATGGTTTAATGGGACACAGCCCAGCATGGATTTACCCAAGGGAAGTCTTGCTTCACAAATATCCTACTTTTTTTTTTTTTGAAGGGGTGAATAAACATGAAGACAAAGGTGAACCGGAAGATATGATGATTTTGGATTTTCAGGATGTGTTCTACAAAGTCTCTCGAGAGGTTTCTAAGAAATCTAAAAAGTCATGGGATAGGAGGCAATGTTCTTTTGTGGATTGCAAATTTGTTAAAAGATAGGAATCGAAGAGTAGGATTAAATGGTTTGTTTTCACAGTGGAAAAAGGTAACCAGTGGAGTTCCTCAAGGATCTATCCTTGGACCAGTGCTTTTTAATATATTTATAAATAATCTGGAAAGGGGTATGAGTGAGGAGATCAAATTTGCGGATGACACAAAATTATGCAGAGTAGTTAAATCTCAAGTGGATTGTGATAAATTGCAGAGGACTCTTGTGAGACTGGAAGATTGGGCTTCCAAATGGCAGATGAAATTTAATGTTGACAAGTGCAAGGTGATGCCTATAGGGAAAAATAACCCTTGCTGTAATTACACGATGTAAGGTTCCATCTTAGGAGATAACACCCAGTAAAGAGCGATCTAGTTGACATAGTGGATAATACTTTGAAATCGTTGGCTCAGTGTGCTGTGGTGATCACAAAAGCAAACAGAATATTAGAAATTATTAGGAAGGGAATGGTGAATAAAACGAAGGATGTCATAATGACTGTATTGCTCCATGGTGAGACTGCACCTTGAATACTGTGTGTATTTGTGGTTGCCGCATCTCGGAAAAGATATAGTTGCAATGGAAAAAGTTCAGAGAAGGTCGACCAAAATAAGGGGTATGGAACTGCTCCCCTATGAGGAAAGTTTAGAGGTCAGGGCTCTTCAGTTTGGCGAAGAGACAGCTGAGGGGGGATATTATAGAGGTCTACAAAATCATGAAAGGACTTGAACAGGTTAATGTAAATTGGTTATTTACTCTCTCAGATAATAGAAGAACTAGGTGACACTTGCCAGGTTCTTATGGCCTGGATTGGCCACTGTTGGAAACAGGATGCTGGGCTTGCTGGACCCTTGGTCTGACCCAGTATGGCATTTTCTTATGTTCTTACACTTCATGAAGTTACAAGTAGCTCATTTAAAGCAAATCTGAGAAAATTCTTTTTCATTCAATGCATAGTTAAGCTCTGGAATTCATTGCCAGAGGATGTGGTTATGGCAGTTAGTGTAACTGGGTTTAAAAAAAGATTTGGGTAAGTTCCTGGAGGAGACGTCCATAAACTGCTATTAATCAATAAAGAATATCTTGGGATCTATTTAATGTTTGGGTGCTTGCCAGGTACTTGTGACTTGGATTGGCCACTGTTGTACACAGGATGCTGGGCTTGGTGGTTGGCTGATCCAGTATGGCATATCTTATGTACTTAAGGAACAACCAAAGTTCGCCTCAGTTTTTCCTTTGGCTATCTCCAAGCCGCTACTGATTGAGTTCTACGCATTGAAATGCGGTGATTATGTCAAAAATAAATATTTTTCATAAATACTTAACTTATCCTTGAGCAATTGCTGTCTGTTCATTTTGCTTTTAACTTGGTAAGTTATCCAGAGCAACCTTAGCCAGACAAAAACTGCGCAGTACTGGTAGTGTTTCAGCGATCATCGCCTGCATCAGGGGCTACTTCATTTTCTGCAAGAAAGAAAATATAATCACCACAAATATTAGCTGTTTGTTGTATCATATAGTGTGTGCCAGTCGGCTTACTAAACATTCAGACGGGTATGCTCCTCTGTAGCACTAAAACACCAACAGGACCACCATCTTTAAAGGTCCTCCAACCAATGAAAACATAGGACTGAGAATCATGTTATTGTGTACATCTCTCTACAAACATCTGCACCACACAGATCTCACCAAGCTGTATAAGGAAACAGGTTGGACTGTTTTTTTTTTTATTGATTTTATTTTTCATTCTCTACTTTGCATCATAAGTGATGTTTGCAGGGAGATGTACCCAGTGACGTGATTCTGGATCAGACAGACAAACAAGGTGACGGATTTCTGTGTACAAGTAGAGAAGAACAAATTTGCTGGGAAGCTGCTAAGTTATGGACATTCATAAGAACCATGTAGCTGATAGGAAAGGCAAATGTTCTTGCAGACAGATTGCATCGCCACATGGATCCCCCGTGAATGTTCTCTGAATTAGAGTGTAGTGAATAGCCTTTTCTCTTGGTGGGGAACCCTGAGGTTGATCTATTTGCAACAGCTCAGAACAAAAAAGTGCCAGCATTCTGCTCCAAAAGGAAATCAGAAAGCAGTCTGGCAATTGAGTGCCTTCTCCCTTCACTGGGTGAAGAGACTTCTGTATGCATATCCTGGAATATCTCTATTGGGAAAAGCCGTAATAAACCTAGTCAAGATTAGGGAACTGTGATCCTCATAGCTCTCTTGGCTAAGATAGATTTGATGTCTGTCTGATTTTTCAGGACTTCTCCATCAGGAAACCCAACTGAATGTTTTTCCAGCTTTAATATTTCAGAGCTAGGGGACACTTAATTCATCTCAACCTTCAATCCTTTGGCCTTATGGCTTGGACATTGAAAGAGAAGTAATTTGTTGTATGATCTCTCAAATTCTTCTGCTTTCTAGAAAGGAATCCACTCTAAGTTTTTTTTTTCTTTTTTTAAATATTTTATTTATATTGTTCATCAATAATGCAATTGAAGGAAAAGTCACATTTGTCACAGAACTATACACTACAAACAAAAAGTACCCTAGAAGCAATAGCTATGTTGACTCAGGCCCTCAAGAGGGAAATCCAATTGTAGTTCTAACAAAAGAAACAATTAGTAATTAACCCAACAAAATTATCAGATGAAAAACCCAACAGATGTTGCTATTTATCCACAACCAATTATATAAATTCAAGAGACTAAAGAACATAAATAAACCGTTTAATACTTTGCCTATCAAAAGGTTGTTTTTTTTCCAAATGTGTAGGCTCATAAAATGTTACCTTGGTATTTACAAGGAAATCTCTAAAACTGTCTCTTAAGCATCAAAAATGTTTTTCCCACAGATAAGCAGGCTGAATTAGTCATTCTGTCTGGGCCATCCCTCTGGGGCCAGGCGTAGCTTCTCAAAGATCACAGAGCTTTGCTCTGTGTGGTCGCGCGTCCTTTCCCATGCGGCTCCATGTTTCTCCTCAGTCTGTTTTATTCCGCGTCGCAGGCTGCATGCGGAGCTTCCTTCTCCTCGCTCAGTTGTTTTTTTTTTTTTTTTCTGAGCTATAAACAGCACTTTTCAGTGCTCTAAAATGCTTCTGAGACTGCTGGGATTAAAATTTTGCCAGTGCGGAAAAATTGTCTGTCACCGGTCATAATTATTCTGGGCCCGAAACACGATCATTCCGTTTAAAATTATGAGAGGTCTAGAACGGGTAGATGTGAATCGGTTATTTACTCTTTCGGATAATAGAAAGACTAGGGGGCACTCCATGAAATTAGCATGGGGCACATTTAAAACTAATCAGAGAAAGTTCTTTTTTACTCATCGCACAATTAAACTCTGGAATTTGTTGCCAGAGGATGTGGTTAGTGCAGTTAGTATTGCGGTGTTTAAAAAAGGATTGGATAAGTTCTTGGAAGAGAAGTCCATTACCTGCTATTAAGTTCACTTAGAGAATAGCCACTGCCATTAGCAATGGTAACATGGAATAGACTTAGTTTTTGGGTACTTGCCAGGTTCTTATGGCCTGGATTGGCCACTGTTGGAAACAGGATGCTGGGCTTGATGGACCCTTGGTCTGACCCAGTATGGCATTTTCTTATGTTCTTATGATGCCTGCGTCATAAGATTGTGTCGCAGCCCATCTGGCTCAATGCAGGAAACATCCTCGACGCAAGTACCGACACAGCAATGGGTAGTGTCGGTCCATGACACATCAAAGTCACATCAAGCACGTCCAGAGCTGAGTTCTTCATTGGGAAAACCCCCAGTAATCCTTGTCTGCTGGGGGACCCTTAAACTGTGTTCACCCCAGAAGAGATGGTCAAGTTGGGATTTTCAGATGTCAAGCCTATTTTGGAGCAAATGTCCACCAGCTCCACTGAGTCCTTGGGACAGATTTACTCAGATCTGTCCTTGGTATCTGAGAGGAAGAGTTCTTCCCTGCAGATGCAATAACCCCTGCAGAAGAGACACAAGAAGTCTTCCAGAACAGATGGAGCTCCACCCAAGAGGGCCTGTCTCTGATATCTTGTTAGTGGCTTTGCCCACAGCGGATCCAACTCGAAAAGTGACTTCTTGCCCTGGCCGAGGAGATCTGGCCTCTCAGACAGTGTCCCAGATTTCACAAATCCTATCACATTTCTTCACCTCTTTTTGAGGCACAAGGGGCAGCCCATCTAGCCCTCCCCCACGCAATGCCCAGGGAAAGTCACCTTCTCCACAACGAAGGGAGAGCAGCTTGGAGTAACTTTCTAACAGCCCAGTCCCTCAGTTCTCTCCACAGCCAGACATTTCTCTACAGGTCTCACCCCCGGCCTCACTGGGTTCCTCGACAGGATTCCCATCTGACCCACCAGAGGAGCAACCGGAACTGTCCTCACCGCCAGAAGACCTGTCCTATTCTAAATTTGTGGAAAAGGTGGGCGCTTGTCTTAACATCAAGATATACGGAAGGTGCGAGCAAAGGTGCTGGGGATCCTAAAGATTTTTGAAGTCCTGGCTGAACCTACCGCCTACCATCCCACGTGGTTTTAGACTTTGTGATGGCAAAGGCTTGAGAGTCCCCCCTTTTCTGGTCAGGCAACCTCGAGAAATGGACCTAAAGTTCACAATGAGGCAGTCGCCATATTATAGCATGGTCCAGCTTCTGCACGCCCAGGTGGTGGTTGAAGTGGCCATGAAATGCACCAAAAAGACCCGCCTCCATTCAGAAAGCCCTCCGGGCTGGGACTGCAAGTATTTGGATAACTTTGGGAAAAGAGTGTTCCAAGCAGATATGCTGAATATGAAAATATAACGGCATCAGTTTTACATCACGCAATACCTGTACGAGAGCTTACAGTCCTTGAAGCTGCACCTTACTGCCGCTTTGTCAGATGCGGTTCCACCGCAGCAATTTCATGACATGGAAGAAGGTTCAGTGAGAGTTACAAGCATTGGTTCATTACTCTCCATATCTGCAATTTCACGACAGTTACCTTGCGAACACATTCCTCATTCTTGCCCAAGATAGTTTCGGCTTTCCATCTTAATTAAACTATCACATTGCCAACATTCTTCCCGAAACCACACAAGAATGACATTGGACTACAAGAGAGCTTTACTTTACTATAAGTGTAGGATGCATTCAGAACAAAGGGCTTTGCAGCTGTTTGTTTCCTTCAGTTCGAATGCCCCGGGACTTCCAGTGTTGAAGCAAACTCTATCAAATTGGATTTCTCAATATATTCACTTTTGCTACACCAAGAGATCGGCAAGCTTTGCTAGTTGTTTGCCAAAGGTGCACCAAGTGAGGGCAGTGGCAACTTCGGTGGCTCATCTCTGCAAGGTGCCTTTACTGGACATCTGCCGCCACGTGGTCATCACTGCAGACTTTCACATCTTGACCAGCAAGCCGCATCAGATGCAGCGCTGGGCTTGGCAGTACTTCAGTCAGTGACGAGATAGCGAGACTGTCCACAGCACAAACGGGTTGGGCACATAGTGATATTGTAGAACGGCGGGACTACATTTGAATCCCATCCAGGGATCTTCATACTGCACTCACAACCTTCAGCTGGGGACTCCCAGACAGCATGGCTAATTCAGCCTGCTTATCTGTGGGGGAAAAAGCAAGTTTGCTTACTGTAAATGGTGTTTTCTGAAGACAGGATGAATTAGCCATGCTGACCTGCTCACCTCCCTGGACAGTCTCCAGATTCAAGCTTTGCAGAGACGCTATGATATAGACTGAAGAGAAACATGGAGCTGCGCAGGAAAGGACACGCAGCTGCACAGAGGTGCAGCTTCAAGGACTGTAAGCTCTCGTACAGGTATTGCGTGATGTAAAACTGATGCCGTTATATTTTCATATTCAGCATATCTGCTTGGAACACTCTTTTCCCAAAGTTATCCAAATACTTGCAGTCCCAGCCCGGAGGGCTTTCTGAATGGAGGCGGGTCTTTTTGATGCATTTCATGTGATCTTTGAGAAGCTCCACCTCGGCCTTCTGGAGGGATGTGCCAGACAGCATGGCTAATTCATCCTGCTGTCTACGGAAAACACAGTTTACAGTAAGCAAACTTGCTATTTGCTCATTCCCTGAATGAGCCTAGATAAATCAGGATAAATATTTGCCAGCCAAAAAATAAGCAAGCCCTATTCTGGAACTAAAATTTAAAACTAAGTCTTGATCCATATCTAGAGAGAAGTCCACTTCCCACTACCTCCTCCTGAGAGGACTCTTAGTACTGTAATATCTAAATTGTTCACAGGCACAAAGTTCAACATTTCCCTCCCTATCCATAGGTGCCTGCTTAGCTGGAGGTATAAAATAAACTCTGTGAAGTATTTTTACATTTTTTACAAAATCATTTTTAAAAGTTTTTATATGAGGGTGGGGGGAGTACATGTGAGGGCAGATCCTACAACTTGCCTTGTTCCAGCAGCCGAGTCACTTGCTCCTGCATTGCTGACGTCATCCCGAAGGGCCCGAGGGAATAAAAAATGGTGTCCTGCAACATGCCGAAGCCACACGCCTAAGGGGCGTGCGCCTTTTGCAAGTTTGTTTTTTTTGTTTTTTTTTATTCTCCATATTTATTTTATATCTTCCTGAAGTCCAATGGGTAAGAAGAGAAAAGGAAGCACTAGGCTTTTCCTATCTGCCCCTTCTGCAACACCTCCTATTTCCCAAAGGAAGATTTCAAATTTGGAGTTTCAATGTCTGGTGCTGGTGAGCTAGGGGCTTCTGGCCCCATTCAGTATGAGGTCTCTGTCTCTCTCAGCCCTGTTGGCCATACATCACCTCAGCCCGGAGGTACATGGAGGAGATCCAGAGACTATGTTAGAAGAACCTGGCTTGTTTTTATCTTCTCTTGGATAGGGGATCTCTGACAGTGAATCATTTGGCAGCCAGGAATCTGGCAGTAATAACTGGACACTCTGTGGACAGCTATAGCTAACCTGGAGAGCTCTCTCTCACTTAAAATTGATTCTGTGTTAGGGAATCTAAAGGAATTAACTGATCAGGTGAATACTAATATTTGCCAGCTTAAAGATCAAAGTGAACAGTTTTTGTCTATTTAGGGGAAGTCCTTGAATTTCAGAATGTGGACAATTCATTAATTAAAGATCAGTTGCATTTAAGTAAGAAAATCAAAAGTTTGGGAAACTTATGCCAAAAGACTCAATTTGAGAATTTTGAATTTTCCTAAATGTTCTTTGCTTATTACTCTTGGAGATGCTTAAGAGATTTTATTTTAATTTCTTGAAAGTCTCCTCGGAGGTTAAACCTGTTTCGAAGGTTTATTACCTCCCTGATACTAAAACTAAATTACCAGGTATTGGGGGAGAGATGCAGAATTCAGAATCACTAAAATTGACAGATTTTTTTTTTTAGAAAATTCATCTTATGAAAAATCAAGACTAGAGCTACCATGTTTATCTATTTCACAAGAAAATTCAAGCAGTGGACCTTGAGACTGTTTTTCATCTTAAGGATGCCATGTTTTATGAGGGAAAAAAAGTACGTATTCCCTGATGATGTGTGAAAAACGCAAGTCCGTAGAAAGGTTTTTCTTTTAAGGAAACAAAATGTATTGGCTCTAGCTGCTAGTTTTATTCTTTGTTTTCCTTTTAAGTGTGAAATTAAATATCAGGGCCACACTTGTGTTTCTTGATCCTTCAATTAGATGGGTTTTTACAGAATAAAATGCCTCCAAGTGATTATCCTTTCTAACCCATTAGTTTGAATACAGATCTAAATTAATGTGGACTTATGAAGGTGATTTTTTTTTTCATTTATTAATTTTTTTTCCTGCTGATTTTATAACTAAAGCAATGTTCACTGTGTTTCTTAAATCAGCATGATGACATTTTTGTTTTCTTGAATGTAATGATGAATAATTATGGGGAAAAAAAAAGTTTTCATTATGGTGAGCTCATCCTCAACTTAGGAAATTAGCCCTCCTTAGGAAATTGGGAGGACATGGGATCAGAGACAGTGTCCTATTATGGATTGATAACTTGATAAAAGAGGGTAGGACTAAATGGTCAGTTTTCCAAATAGAGAAACGTCGTTAGCAGAGTGCTCTGAGGGTCTGTATTGGGACCTTTGCTATTTAGCATATTCATAAATGACCTGGAGAAAAGAATGACAAGTGAGGTTACTAAAGTTTCAGCTGAGACAAATTGTTTTGCATTGCTAAAACAGCAGTGGATTGTGAAGAACTGCAGAAGGACCTTGTAAGACTGAGACTTGGCTTCTAATTAGTAACAGCAGATTAATCCCAAGTGGTCCATCCAGTCTGCCTAGCAAGTTGCTTACAGTACATAAGACATGCCATACTTTGTCAGACCAAGGGTCCATTAAGCCCAGTATCCTGTGTCCAACAGTGGCCAATCCAAGTCACTAAGTACCTGACAAGTAGCCAAACATTAAATAGATCCCAAGCTACTATTCCTTATTGATTAATAGCAGTTTAGGGACTTATCCAAACCTTTTTTTTAAACCCAGTTACACTAACTGCCATAACCACATCCTCTGGCAATAAATTCCAGAGCTTAATTATACGTTGCGTGAAAAAGAATTTGCTCCAATTTGTTTCAATTGGGCTACTTGCTAACTTCATGGAGTGCCTCCTAGTTCTTTTATTGTCAAAGAGCGTAAATAACCGCTTAACATTTACCTGTTCAAGTCCTTTCATGATTTTGTAGACCTCGATCATATCCCCCTTCAGCCATCTCTTTTCCAAGCTGAACAGGCCTAACCTCTTTAGCCTTTCCTCATAAGGGAGCCGTTCCATTCTCTTTATCATTTTGGTTGCCCTTCTCTGTACATTCTTCAGTGCAGCTATATCTTTTTTGAGATGTGGCGACCAGAATTGCACACAGTATTCAAGGTTCGATCTCACTGCGGAGCGATACAGAGACATTGACATCCACAGTTTTATTTGCCATTCTCCTCCTAATAATGCTTAACATTCTGTTTGCTTTATTGACCACCACAGCACACTGAGCCGACAATTTCAATGTGTCATGCACTATAATGCCTAGATCTCTTTCCTGGGTGGTAACTCCTAATATGGAACTTCATGTAACTATAGCAAAGATTATTTTTCCCTATATGTATCACCTTGCACATGTCCACATTAAATTTCATGTGCCATTTGGACACCCAATCTTCCAGACTCTCAAGGTCCTTCTGCAGTTTCACAATCCGCTCAAGATTTAACTAGTCTGCATAATTTTGTGTCCTCTGCAAATATGATTACCTCACATGTAATCATTTATAAATATATTAAAAAGCACCGGTCCAAGTACACATCCCTGAGGCACTCCATTGTTTACCCTTTTCCACTGTAAAAACAGACCATTTAATCCTACTCTGTTTCCCATCTTTTAACAGTTTGCAATCCACAAGGACATTGCCTTCTATCCCATGACTTTAGTTTCCTTAGAAGCCTCTGATGAAGGACTTTGTCGAATACCTTCTGAAAACCCAAATACACCACATCTATCAATTCACCTTTGTCCACATGTTTATTCGCCTTTTACAGTAGTAATTGGTGCTGCATGCAGATGCAATTTAATGTGAACAATTATAAAGTAATGCATTTGGGAAAAATAATCCTAACTACAAGAACACGATGCTGAGTTCCATATTAGGGTTTATCACCTAGGAAAAGGATCTCAGAGTCCTTGTGGACAATACCTTGAAGTCTTCGGCTCAGTGTGTGGCAGTGGTCAAAAAGACAAATAGAATGTTAGGAATTATTTGGAACGGAATAGAGAACAAAACTGCAAATATCATAATGCCTTTGTATAGATCGGGGGAAGGCAACCTATGGCATGAGAGGCCATTTTCAGAGGCAAGGCAGTGGCAGCATGGGTGAACAGAAGTTTAGCAGACACTTTGGCTGCCCCTGCTGCTCCAATGCAAGTAAGAAGCACCGAGCTGGTGGTACATACCCTCCCCTGTGCTGGCAGCAGGAGTCAAGTTTAATCAAACACCATCTCCAGTTGCTGCAAGACTGGCCCAGCAGCAGCAGGTGATGACATGCGATTAAACACGACCCCTGCTGTTGCCCACCCCATCCCCCACTCCAACTAATTTGACTATCTCAGGATGACTGGAAATCAAGTTCCCAGGTATGGAAAATAGTTGGGGTTTTTTTTTTATCCTTATACATTTTAATTATTATTGAGTGTAACTTGATGTGTGTAGTTTTGTAGTTTTTTTTATATCTCTTAATTTTCTGTGATGTATTCTGTGGCATGGTGATGTTTTTGTTTCTCCATTGTTGCACTGCATACAGAATTTGGTCTGTTGCTGTTTCCAGTTCAGTTTTTGTCTGCATGCTTCTATTTATACTTTTTTATGGTCACTTTATTCTGTATTTGATGAGGTTCTGCATATGTGACAGAGGTAAGTTATTCTGCTAACTAGCTTGTAGTTTCTGAGTAGGGATCTGTAGCAGCCTGGCCTGTTCTGTTTTTCTGATAGGGGGGTGTATTAGGGAGGAAGGAGTGAGAGACATTTTTCTCTTCTCCTTTGTATAATTTTGTGTTTAGGTAAGGAAAAACATATTGGTCTCAATCGTTTTTACGCAACACTTGAACATTTTAACTGAAAATTAATTTCAATAAAAATATACAAGAGTTGTGTGAAAGCTAATCTGGTCCTTGAGTGCCACAGGCCAATCAAAATCTTGATCCACCAGAGTTACCTACCCCCAATTTACATCTTGGCACACCATGCCAAAAAAGATGCCTACCTCTGGTACAGATCCATGATGCAACTGCCCCTTGAGTACTATGTGCAGTTCTGGTCAACCCCATCTCAATCAAAGACATAGAAAAGGGTGACAAAAATGATAAAGGGTTTGGGAAAGCTCCCTTATGGAACTAGAAGAAATAAGGAAATTTAAGGGCAGTAGAACTCAGGAGCTGGGTTGACTGCATCTTGGATTCCCCACGACCATTATAAGTTCTTATGATTGCAAATGGAGGAGATATGCAATCTGATATGAAGGCAAGGCTCTAGATCCTTTTCCTGCCCCATACAAAACATCTTGAATACCCTGTACATATTGCAGATTCTGGACTCCAAACCAACTCTGGATACATTAGTACAATTGGCTTATGCCACCACTAAAGAGAAGGAATCTGGATTTCTCTGTAACCTTTAGCTTATAAGGTTCGTGCCAGGTTTCCTTCCTTTGAAACCTCCCACTGTGATTTAGGTTCTCAATGTGGTATTAATACAGCTGATGTACCTGACCTGGAAGGTCTCATTTTTGGTAGGGGTCACTTTGGCTTGCACAGTTAGAGCTCCAGGCATTAGTAATGTATCTACCTTAAGCTGAATTTCATCATAGGATATGCCTGGAATACCATTTATGACATTTCTCCTCAAGGTAGTGTCACTTTCACCTTAATTAGTCAATCAGCCTTATAACATTTTTCCCCAGGTCCACATGCCAATAAAGGTGAATGATTCTGTTACACTTTGGATTACAAGAGAGCTGTTGCCTTTTATCTGGAATGGATTAAACAATTGAGAAAGTCCACTCAGCTTTTTGATTTTCTTTTTACTCAAATTTTGAGAATTCTCTGTTGAAGAGAACACTTTCTAATTGGGTAGCAGACTGCAATTCCTTCACTTTTGCCCAGGCTGCTTTGATCTTAAAAGGGCATGTCAAGGCTCATAATATCAGAGCCATGGTTGTGTTTGAAGCCTATCTCAGGTCCCCCTCCACTGAAGAGATGTTTAGATAATGATTTCCAACATGACAGCAGGTTTAGGGAATCCATTTCCAGGGTTAGAGTCCAACTTCAAACCCTTCCCCCCCCCCCCCCCCCCCGTAGGTCTTTTTATTTTTGGGGTTGTCTTCCTGGTAAGTTTAAAAAAAAAACTTTTTAAACTCTCAAACAGTTCTGTTTTCCCCTTTTTATGTGGAAGACAGTCCTTAGTTAGGGAGTCCTATGCAGATGTGTGCAAAATTTAGGGCACACCTGATCAGATTGTATGTTTCAATGATTTCTAAGTGAACAGAAGCAGACACAACCTTTACTTGGTACAAAGTTAAACATGACAACATCTGCAATTTTTAATGCAAAGTTACTATTTATTTTCTAATTTTAGCAAATTGAAATGAATAAAATAGTGAATGTGGTATGTGCAAAATTTCATTAGAATCATAAATATTTTTGTTAAAAAGTTAAGGCCCTTCTAACATCTCAGGATGTGTTGATTATTCTGTTTACTTTCAACAACCATGGACTCCTTTAAGCAGCAGCTGTCTGAGCATTTGAAAATGAAAATAACTCACTCTTACAAAGCAGGGGAAGCTATATATATTAAAAAAAAAATCTCTAAATGTTTCCAGCAAGTAATTTTATCTCTGAGAAACATTAAGGAATGAATGTTATGTGGAATTATTGAAGTCAAGCAAATCTGATAAAACTGCTTGAAAACTGATCAGATCTGCAAAACAGGTCCCACAGATCACTGCAAACAACCTGTTGAAAAGAAAAGTTTGTCTAACACTGGAGTAGTTGTCCATAGTACAGTATTGCTTACACAGCAATGATCTATATGGGAGAGTTGTCAGAAGGAAACCTTTTCTATGACCTAATTCGAAAAGTCTTCTTCTAAAGTATGTAAAAGAAAACCTTGATAAGCTTGAATTGTTTTGGATCAAAGTGCTTTAGATTGATGAAATGAAAAGTGAACTGTTCAGCAACAACCAGACAAGATACATTTGGAGGAAAAAGGGTGAAGCATTTGAAGAAAAGAACAATTTCCCAACTGTTAAGCATGGAGGTGAATCTATTATTCCGTAGGGTTATGTGGCAGCCAGTGGCACAGGAAATATTGTACGGGTGGAAAGAAGAATGGATATAACTAAATATCAACATATCCTCGAATCTAGTGTTCTACGGTTGGTGAAGAAATTGAAACTAAACAGAGTTTGGCTATTTCAGCAAGACAACAATGAAAAGCAACCAACCAACCACAAAGTACTTGCAGGAAAGAAAGATGATGGTCTGTAGGTGTAGGGAGATCTCAAACATGCAGTGCCTGCAAGGAGATTTCAGAATGTTTCGGAGCTAGAAGAGTTTCACAAGGATAAGTGGTTCAAAAATTCCAAAACAAGAGTAGAAAGACTTTTTTTGCCTGATTTCAGAAAATGGTTGGAAGCTGTTATTTCTGCCAAAGGAGGTGTTACAAAGTACTGACTGAAAGGGTTTCCAAACTTTTGCACATGACACATTCATTGTTTAATTTTGAATCTATTAAATAGTAATTTTGCATTAAAATTTGCAGAAAGATGTCATGCTTAACTATGTCAAAAATAATGGTGCAGTAAATTGAAGAGCATGAATATATCTTATAGCAAACCAAGACCTAGATTTATCAAATTGCTATAAATATTGCAGAAATAGCGCCTGTAATAAATACATTTTTTTAAAAAAGGGGTGTGGCTAGGCTAATTTTCCTGCTACCGCATCGCATAGGTATTTTCCGCAACGAGCGATACATTTATCACACCCCATGTTACTTTCTCATTGCACGCTGAGTAATCCACCGCAGGCGTGTTACCGACCGAAAAGTGTTTTATCACGAATGTCAGAGAGAGAGGCTCACATATAAGTTAACTATTTATATCACTGTAAGAGGGGGCAGCACAATTGCCATCAATGAAGATTTTATGTGATTTGGAGAGATGAAAAGTAAAAGAAGAGTAGTTTTGTCCAATGTACTCTCTACCTAGCTTGATTGCAGCTAGGTAGAGAGTGCATCAAGCTAGATAGAAGATTGTACAAATCTACTCTTTTTTTAACCTTTTTCATGGCAAATGTCAGTAAATCTTCCCTGATGGCATCTGTGCTGTTTGTACCTATGACTGTGCATGTAAAACTGGCCCCCAAAACCTACCCCACCCCCCAGACCTTACCCCGATTTCTACAATATTCTCTCACTCTAACTTGATGGACTGTACCAGGGTACTATCAAGCTAGGACGAGAGAACATTGAAGTAAACTCATCTTAGTCTGATATTCCTCACTCCAAATCACGTCAAATCTTCACCAAGGTCTACTGTGCTGTTTGTATATCTCTGCATGTAAAACTGGCCCCAAAATCCTAGATCACCTCCAAAACCTCACCTCGAGTTACTAGCTGGCCCTCCTATAGCGGTATAAATAGTTGACTACTATGAAACCTTATAAGGAGCCTCCCTCCGCCTTCTCCCCTCCCAAAAGTGAGAAATGCCTGTCTGGGAACTTGCAGGATAATCGCACAGCACGATAAAGTACCTATGCGAAGAGCTAATATAGCGCACAGTGTGGTAACTCTTTAATTATCATAGCCACGCCTCTTTTCTTTATTGTGGGTGTTATCCATGCAATAATTATCGCATTTTGATGATTCTAGGCGCTGGTTTGTTGTAATGCTTAATTATGTACTATGTAGAGGTTGCCTTAGCTTCTGTTGACTTATTTATTAAAATATACAATTTGACAAGGGCTACCTAAAATTTTGTGCACAATTCCGTGTAATTGTTGTGAGCTTCTTGTCTTTGGAGAATATCTGCAAGCGACTTTGCTTTATCACCTTCAGAGGAAGAGACGTTTTACTATAAGTGGTAAAATTATAGAACTTTTTTGCCAGCAGAAGTAGTTATAATTCAACCACCAAATTAAACTGGACAATTTTTAGTTTAGAAGAAAAAGATATTGGTGGGTATGATTTGGTGACCTGCAAGAAAAAAGTGCCAATCCAGTGATTCTGAGCATATATCATATTTAATGGTCAGGAAGGAATTTTTTTCGCTGTTGCAGAATTAGCTAAAGATGTACAGGGCTTTCCTATCTTCCCCTGGATTGTCATGTAGCGAGAGCTTTCAGCAATTCGAAGAAGGCTGAACTTGATGAACCTCTGATCTTTTTCCAACCTAACCAGCTTAACTTAGGTAGAATATAACTTCAATATTTTGACCTCCATTGTCTAGAAACCAAATCATTTGTACTGCTTGTTTGCCATTCCTTATTTATCTGTATGTTTATCATGATCTTAAATGTGGATTTATTTTTTTTCACTGATATGTAAATATCAAGTGTTTAATGCTGTAATGTAAGGATCTGCATATGTAACCACACGATCACTGCATTGCCTTTGTAGATAAGTTTTGCCAGCATTTAATTTTCTGTAGAAAGGTGCACTTTGTCCTGTATGCGTGGCATGTCGTCTGCCATCGCTTTCCCATCAGCTTCATGGTTAGGTCATACCAGTGTATTTAGCAGAATGTACTATGGAGAATGCTACTTACCTTAAAATTGACACTTTTTGTTTTTTTAGTGTTAGAGGCTATGAACAAAATTATCACTCTGTGAATGTAGAAAGGGCGTCACCATCACTGTGCTGTTTACGAGGTTATGAATCAGTGTAGTATGTAACTCCCTGTGTTCTAAAATTAACTATATTATGTGAAACTGCTAGATTTTATTTTCTTTGAATGTAATTAAGCAATTCCAGGTTAATATTTGTTTTGTTTTGTTTTTCTCTAGAATTACAACTAGATACTGTGACTTATGCCTGGAAAAAGCAACTTTCCTCAGTAAGTTATCCCTCTGCTTCCGCTGACCAAGTTGTCACGGACAGATAGTTGAAGGATGGAGAGTATTGAGGCAGAATGCAGTGGACAAGACACCATCAAGGAACAAGCTGCCCAGACAAGATTTCCCAATGTAAGCAATAGCACGGGCTTTCAGGAAATGAGAAAATCCTATCCACTGCGGAAACGCCTAGCTCCATCGATGAAAGAAAAAACGTGCAAAGTGCTGCTTACTAGATTGGAGGATGTGGCGGGATCACTGGCAAAACCAAGCCAAAATGGTCCGCAGCAGGGCATCCCCTGCTGGCTGAATGACTTGAATACAGTCTGTTTTACAGAAAATGTTCAGACTGTCTCTAAAATGGGCAGGAGCAGCTGTCCAAAGACTTGTTCAGGGATGGAACCCAACACTAACCCTCCAGAACCTAGAAAGCGCAGGCTTGCATCTCTCAATGCCGAGGCTGTGAACAACTTACTGTTTGAGAGGGAGGACCATAGGTTATCTTCTAGGCGATTCCACAGAGATTCTGCCAAAGTCAGTGGACATTCTAGCGCTAAGAGCCTCCAACATAAATCTGCTAGAAATTGGTCTTCATTGCAAAAGATGGAACTCAAATTGCTTGAGAAGAGGAGCCAGAATATATTAAATAAAAAATGTAGTAGTTCTGCCCCTTCTCTAGATGAAATGTTTGAAGAAAGCAGAGAGAGGGATGATGGTGGAGTCGCATATCATCCGGCCCCAAAGAGATTAGCCAGTCTCAATGCTGTTGCATTTTTGAGGTTGACCAATGAGAAAGGCCACCCATTTAAGCAGAGTAGTAAATCGGATAGTGATAGCAAATCTGAGCATCAGTGCTCCAAAGCAAGGCTGAAATGGGCTAAGTCAAACAGGAAGACCTGTGTTAAATTAAAAAAGGAAATTCTAAATGGAAAAGTGAAGGACCAGCACGGCTGGCAAGGGGATCCGGATGGCGCTTTCCGGAAAGTGGAACATCAAGATTCCTTGAGAGACTCAGGTAAAACGGAGAGCATCCAGACTGAATCTTTCTCTAATTACTATGATGATTTGGGTTCTTTTTATCATAGACTGCCTTTATTAATGGGAGGACAAGCTGCAATGAAGCCAGAGTATGGAAGACCAGGAGAGAAATCTCCAACTCCCAAGCAAGAGTTCCACCAGCCTTCCTTCCCAGTGCAGCAGTTCCATCACTTACCTGTGCCAGGCACTCCTCCAGATTGTACCTGTTTTTATGAATCCTTAGATTTAACCTCACTGGATGGATTTTATGTTTCGTACGGCCAAAGTGGATTACAGTACAATGGCTACTCTCCCTGCTCAGTGTACCCTAATGGTGGGGAGTTTACTGAGCCCGCAAACTGTGATGGTCTCTTGGTTTCACAGAGCTGCTTGCCATCAGGTACTCCTTTGCAGCACCTGCCTTGGTGTAACGCCCGACATTGTTTTGGAGAAGAAGCAGGGGTGAACAGTTACAGCCTTTGTGGAGTTGTGCATGTGCCAAGTGGCAGGATTAGCAACATTCATACGGATCACAACAGCTACCCATACAAAATGCCTTTTACAGCAGGTAAGAAAATCACTTGATTTGTTAACTGGTTTGATTTTTCTGAAAAATTCATTTTAGTATTTTTGAAAAATTAGATTTGCGATTTTCAGTTCTTTCTGGAGTATGGGCTGCTTCTATAATTCTTCCGAATAGGGATCTAGAGAACATGCACTGTCCAGAAAGGAGGCCATTCTCTTTGATATTTCAGATTCTGATACGAAATCTTGGTTTTATTTAATCACCCTTTGGTTAGTCCATGCAGCAGGAACTCTTAACCATAGGAACATGATTCTTTTTGAGCCTTATTCATAGAGGGGTAGATTTTTAAAAAGGGCGCCTTCGCGTACTTTTGTAGGCGCATCAGGCGCAAACAAAAGTACGCTGGATTTTAGCAGATACGCGCGTAGCCGCTAAAATCCTGGATCGGCGCGCGCAAGGCTGCCGATTTCGTGTAGCCGGCGCGCGCCGAGCTGCGCAGCCTACCTCCATTCCCTCCGAGGCCGCTCCGAAATCAGAGCGGCCTCGGAGGGAATTCGCTTTCGCCCTCCCCTCACCTTCCCCTCCCTACCTCTACCTAACCCACTCCCCCGGCCCTGTCTAAACCCCCTCCTACCTTTGTTGGGGGATTTACGCCTCCCGGAGGGAGAAGTAAATCCCCGCGCGCCAGCGGGCCGCTAGCGAGCCGAGACGCGACCTGGGGGTGGTTCCGGAGGGCGCGGCCACGCCCCCGGACCGCCCCGGGCCGAAACCACGCCCCCGAAACGCCACATCCCGCCCCAAAAACGCCGCGCCGATTGGCCCTGCCCCCGACACGCCCCCCCCTCGAAAAACCCCGGGACTTACGCGAGTCCCGGGGCTCTGCGCGTGCCGGCAGGCCTATGTAAAATAGGCACACCGGCGCGCAAGGCCCTGCTCGCGTAAATCCGGGCGGATTTACGTGAGCAGGGCTCTTAAAATCCGCCCCAGAAAGTGCAGTCCAGTCTTAACCAAGGTACAGAGACTCACAGCAGAGTAAAACTGATGCTTCATTTATAGTGTCACTTTCTCAGGGGATGATCACACTAACAGTCTGGTGACAGTTTGATGTCCCCAAATTATGATGGCAGCCTGCAGAGTAAATATGAGAAGTGCTAGTGTGTCTGGAAGATGCCAGTTTGCCATTTACATGTGGAGAGGCTTTATATGTGCCTGAGAAGTATCAGTTTCAAATTTTACATGATAGAATGCTGTATTGTTGGTAGGGGCTGATTTCCTTAAGGTCTGATAACCAAGAAGTCCTTAATTTAAATGAAACATAAACTAGTTCTTTTTCTAGCAGGAAAATGTTGATAATTGTCCTTCAGCAAAGTAAAAATTGTGAATGAATGCATCTAATCAGATACATAAGTCCAATGGAATTATTGGCTTTTGTTTTCTGTGTTGATTATGAATAATAGAAATGTAGAAACCTGAATTGTTCTATAAATTTATTTGATACTGTATTTAGAAATGGCCTTGCTAATACCGCAATGAGGTTTAATTAGTGAAGGCACTTTCCAGGAGGATGTATGGATTGGAACAATTATTTTTTCTGGTGGCTTACTTACCTTTATCATTGGTTTTTTGTCATGCTTTTCCAACATAAGAGTTCAATGCATGTTATATCAGGATTATAAGAGAGAGAGGTCCATCCTGTAGTGATTTACAGTAGACAATCAATAGCTAAATATAGCAAAATATAGTAGGAGTCAAAATGAGCAAGTAGAAAGCAATACTAATTATAGGTAATAGAAAATTCTAGAAACACAAGGTATAGCAGATTTTCTTAGGGGGCTAAGACTTTACAGTAAGGTAGAGTGGAGAAGGCCTGGATCCGGTGGGTGAGCACCTTATGTAGTTCCTGTCCATTGGATAGAGCATCGGGGACCTAGTCAGGAGTTTGGAGGTCAGGCTGGAACTATAAGCCGCTACGAATAGCCAGGTTATCAGTTTCTTCCTAAACGTGAGGATGTCTGGGGCAAGCCTGATCTCAAGTACCGTAGTAGCACGTTTCAGAGGGTGGTGCCTGAGCCTGTGAAGGTTCTTTTCCTGGTGGTTGAGGACCTCATTTCTTTGGGGGATGGCCCCACCAAGCGAGCCTGAGGTAGTGAACACAGTGGGTTCGTGTGAGTGTGGGAGGTGAGCCGGTTCAGCTAGGGTGCTGCTGGGCCATTGAGAGCTTTGAAAGCAAGGACCAGAGTTTTGAATATGGCCCTCCAGTGTTTTGGGAGCCAGTGTGTAGGGTTTTGAGAAGTGAGGTGATGTGGTCAAATTTTCTGGCGTTTTATTATGGTTTGGGCAGCTGCATTTTGTATGAGCTGCAGGTGTGGCAGTCTAGTTTTTTGGGCAGCTCAATGTATAAGAAGTTACACCGGCCTGGATCTCCATTGCAAAGGCTGGTCCATCAAAGTTTAAGGGTGGCGTAATTGGAAGAATGCGGATGCTTGGGCTTCAGTGCTGAGTCTAGAGTCCAGGATGACACCCAGGCTCATTAGTAACTATACTTTTTTTTTTTTTTTTTTTTTAAATTTTGAAAACTAAAATATGGCATACATAGAATAAAAATAGTGTGTGATTGGGGCATGTGTTAGAAGTCGTATCATAGAGAAACAAGGTGAATATCAGTATTCCCAGATTTTTTCAGTGATGTCAGAATGTGAGATGGGAATGAATTGGATTAAGTGCTGCTTCTTATGATGGATTAAATACGTTTTCAGAAGCGATGGCTTTCCATTGCTGCAGCAAGGTAGTCCTTTGTACAGGTCTCCTTAAGGTCTTTCCAAATGAACCATTACCTTCCTAAGTGTTCAAGTCATTAGAAGATGATAGTTTTGATCTGCCAGTCTGGGAGTGCAGGAAATTCAGATATTGTCTTGTTGATCAGATTGTGTCAGCCCATTCCGGAAGGTCCTCTGGCCTTCCAGGTGTATTTCATTGTTACTCTTTCATTTCATACCCTCAGTCATGCCTTGCCAGTGGTCTTGTTCAAAGTCACAACACTGGGCATGAACAGGCAATTTTCAATAGCTCACTTGGGTGCAAAGTCGTACCTGTGGACCTTGTAGACAATTTTAAAAGAGAAAATACCTACAAATGTGCATACATGGGCACAAAGGTTCCTGGATACTTTGCACCTTGTTTTTCTGTGGGCAGATAAAAGGGGGAGGAAAGTGCACCTATGGAGTTTAAAATTGAGTTCTGTATGTGTACTTGACTTGCTCTGATATAAACACGTCAGTGGGAATGCTCTCTTTTATTATGACTAAAAGTACTAGCTCTCTGGATCCCTTGCATATTTTTTTTAGCTGCTCTGAGCTAGGCAATCTGGATAAATATCTCCTTTTTATTTTTTTATTTATTTTATGCACATTTATAATTTGACGATCCAAGGCTTTCTCTTGGTGGATTACAATAATAATAAAACATAAAAATAACATCTTGAAAAAAAGATAAATGACAAAGCAACACAAAATATAATCAACTGATACCAAATCAGCTAAAGACCCAAACCATTCTATTCTCCTGCCAGTTACAATCAGACTACTTCCAGTGTAGTCCGTCACAAAAGTCTCTCTAAAAAAAAAAAAAAAAAAAAAATTCACCTTTTTCCAAAATAATAAATAAATCTTTTCTGCTCTGAGTTCCGGAGAAAAGCAAGCCACCATTTTAAGCCAGATATAGAGAAAGCCCTAGAGCGAGTTTCTGAAAAGTGGACTGATTTATGAGATGGCCAAGAGAGGGATTGCCCCCCTGATGAACGAGGACCACGTTGTGTGCACTGCTTTTAAGGTATTATGGGCTCCCATCATCATAAATAGCTCTAAACACTAAAGTATGTACTTTTAAAGCCAGTGTGAAAAGCAATGGGCAGCCAAGGTGTAGGCTTTTTAACCCAGGCATGATGTGATCATGATGAGGAGAGCCTGTAACAATGCAAGCAGCTACATTCTGGACAAGTTTAAGGACTTTCATTGAGGAATTAGGTAAACCTGATCAAGGTTTGAAGTGCAGTAATCTAGTCTTGTCAGGATCATTGCCTGCATCACAGACTTCCCTTCAGGACGTAGATCCCTTTTTGAAAATTGCCCTCCTTGTTTCTGCATTTGCTTAAGCCTGTGTGACCATATAATTGGTAACTAATGGATAACAGAAGCATAAATAGGCCACCCAGTCCAAAAAATCAACCAGAGAGGACTCTCATCAATCCAATGTCAAACTCCGTGCTATTAAATGAGATCACCAAGAAATAGTGCTGATGTCAGAATCGGGAAGTGAGTCTCCTTAACTCAAGATAGCATATGGTACATGATTTAAAAAAAAACCAAAACTATATTGCATATAGTATATTAAAAAAAAAAAAAAAAGCTTGTAAAGACAGCTGTACTCTTGGCATTTTTATATGCTATACAGTAATAAAAAAAAAAAAATACCAGCACCTATTCTTCATGATGATTTTTTTTTTCTGGTAAATGATTAAAAATAGTGGGCTTTACTCTAGGCAGATATTGATTGGTTGCCATGGCCGCCTTGATTTCATTTTCATTGGATACTTATTGACTGCCATGGATGGCTGAGTGCAGTTTTCACTTAGATAAGATGAGATGTGTTTTTCCATTGCAACAAACTAAGTATTCCTGTACACTTTGAGAGACTTGACATTATTATCACATTGAAGCCTTTGCGTTCATGAGCTCTTTTGACATTTATGTGCAACAGAAAACATAAAAATAACACCCGGCCTTTTTGAGGAGCGCTTTCTAAAATAATTTAAAATAGTGCATATGCCATCTGAGTATTAAGGGGACTTGTTCCCAGATTCTGATATCAGCAGCACTTCTTTATGACAATTTCACATGCATATCCATACTGAATATGCAAGAGGGAGATTTGCATACCTTGGGGCTCCAAAGTATGCAAATCTATCTCGTGCATATTCATTGTGGTAATCCTGAAACCTGACTGGTTAGATGCTGCTTTGATACCATTTAATAGCATGGAGTTTAGTATCTGATTGGTGAGTCCTTTCTTTGGTTGTACCATATAGTTAATGCCTTGGGTCTTTTACCTGCTTCGATCTTTCCTTTTGGCTTGCTTTCCTCCTTTTAATATCTGGCATTGTTCACTTTAAACATCTTCTTCCATGATAGAACAATCTAGTTTCTTGGCATGGCTCAACTATTCTCTCATTAGACATGCAAACTCTTTTATATAGATTAACACAAGACCATAGCAGTGGGACACAAAATACCTGGGTTGGCCCCGCACTTCACGGTGCCCAAGATCTGGAGGAGGATGTAGGTTTTAATTTTCGCTTTTGTCTTCTTTCCTTGTGCTTTGAAGGAAAGTGTTCTATCTAATGTCACACGGAAATAGACAAGGTTCGGCTGATTACTCAAGAAGATTCAGCCCTGGGTAATGATTGGTTTTGTATTGGGTTTCTTGAGGGTGTAGATGAAAGGCTGTCAGCTGTGTTTTAGTCTGTTCAGGTTGCTCATAGAAACATAGAAATGACGGCAGAAGAAGACCAAACGGCCCATCCAGTCTGCCCAGCAAGCTTCACACACTTTTTTCTCTCATACTTATCTGTTTCTCTTAGCTCTTGGTTCTATTTCCCTTCCACCCCCACCATTAATGTAGAAAGCAGTGATGGAGCTGCATCCAAGTGAAATATCTAGCTTGATAAGTTAGGGGTAGTAGAGCACATCAGTCTGTACTCGGCAGTAATGAAGTCCTGTTCTTATGGTATGTATGTATAATCATTCATATCTTTCTGGCCACACCCAAGATGGCGTACAAAATTACATAGGAACGGTAATATATCACACTTAACAAAAACATAAAATGACAGCACTGCATGCTAATATCATAATCACATCTCATTATATAAAAGGTCACAGGAGCCTAACATTTGGGGCCTCCAAATTTAGCTCCTTGTATTGTTGGACATGTGTGTTGAAAAGGATTGAGGTTAGCAAGCTGCTATGTGGGAGACCATTTAGTTGGCTGTAATGGCTCCATTTCTTGCACTAAAAGTCTCTTCTCCAGAAGGGTCTGGATGAGCTGCACTAGGTAATAATTGTACATCATATGTTCATTCCTCGTAAGCAGGCTTTGGTGTTGGACTGTCTGCCTTTAACTCTGTGAACAAATACATTTTATTCTGATATCGCGTCTCACCACCACCGATGTCGAAATGTGATAATGCATAAAATACAAGTACAAATCAACAAACAGATATTACAAATTATTCTTGGAACGTTGTCCTCCCTCTCTCATAGCCATCTTCTATATGCTGGGTGATATTAGGGCTTGCCTGATGTAAAGCTGACTTCTTCCAGTTGTAGATGTTCGCTAGGAGGTGAAAGACCATTTAAAAATGAGGTCTTCAGAAAGTTTTGTTTTGTTTTTTTTTAAATAAAAATGGCACAGGAGTGGTTTTGGCTTGACGTTCTGTGGGTCAGAGGTATTATTCCATTGCTTTAATAAAGCTGTTTTGTGGGCTTATTGGCCATAATTTAGGTGTTTTAAGAGTTGAAGAACAGCAGTTTACATCCTTGCCTCTGTCAGATTCCTATGAATCTTTCAAATTCTGTTGCACATCGGTTTCTCAACCGTTTCCAATGATTAATCCATGTATTCTGCACAGTCGTGACCCCAGCATGTATTCTCATGCACTGCACACCTGTTCTTGGGTTTCCTTTGAGTCTTGTCTTCAGATCAGTCAAGGCTGTCATTAAGTCCAGAAGGCACTGCTGCACCTCTGTGCTTTGTCTGGTCTAAAATGACCCCCTACCTTTCTCCAGAAAGGGAGCTCAGCATTTCCCTGCCTGCATTCCCCCCTTAGTTTCATGCATATCACTGCAGTTTCTCCTCTGCCTGATTTTTGTTTGAAAGTTTCCATTGATTTCAGACTTAAATTCTTTTTTTTTTTTTTTTTCCACTGGCGTAGGAGAGAGATTTCAAAGGCGGCCGTAAGCTGTCATCTATGATGCCCAAACTATAATCGTGGCCCTTGGCTTCCCGTGATGCCACGCCAATCACTGCATATTTTGTTGGTTTCCGTGATACTGCAGGAAACCAAGCCTGGAGCAGGGGATCACTGCGTTTTAGTTTTTTAACCTTACGCTGTCAGTTGTTCCCCCCCCCCCCCCCCCCCCACTCATACTCAACCAGCCGCTGCTTTTTTTTCTCTTTGCTCTCCCACTCCACCAAGCCAGGTGGCCATTTCCTTTTTTTTTTTCTTAACTACTTGCCCCATCTGGCCCCACCCTGTCCACCTAGATGGGCTGCAGCTGGATTTGAACCATCTGCAAGCTTGGCTGCCACTCTGTTTGCCCTCCATCTGCTCCATGGTGCTGACCTTTAACAGTTCTTGTTGGTTATCTGGTGGCGGGGAAGGGCAAGAAAGCAGCGACGGCAAAAGGATGGCAATATTGGGGCAGCAGGAGGAGGTGTCAGTGATGGGGAGGGGAAGATTCAGAAAGGAGAGGAGAAAGGGAAGAGCGAAGGAGTGGCATGAAGAGAAATGCAGGGTTGGAAGAGGAGAGTGAGCTTAGAAGGGAAGAATGGAGGCATGAAAAGGTAAAAAATTGGAAGGATGAAAGAAGAGGAGTAAGAAGAGAGGAAGGGAATTAGAAGCAATATGAAGTGTGAAACTTGGATTGAAAGGACAAAAAAGATTGACAGAACTGATTGGACATTGTTTTGATTTAAATGGAAATGTTTTGGGGTTTTTGTTGGTTTTTTTTTAATGATGAACTCCTAAGAAATGTGTCCTATAAGTTAACAGAAGTTTTACTTGATCGTGGTCGTCTACTTCTTATCAAAGAAGACATTCTTAACAGAAAACCTCCTAGTCCCTTGGGCACCGAGCAGAGTTTTCTGTGAAAAGCTCGGGCGGTTAGGAAGGTAACCCCCAGCCATGCAGAACGTGGCTCGTGCCTGCGTTATCGGCACACTTACAGGCCTTCTGGCTTGAAAAGTCCTATTTCTCAATACATTTTTCCTACAACCCTCACAAATTTTTAATCAAAATTGCGAGAATTGTAACCAGCAGATTGAATAGTTTTCTGTTTTCTTTCCCTTCTGGCATGCAGCATTCTGCTGTAAGCCTTGTAAGGTTTATTTTAAAAACGTATTACTTGCGCAGTCCTATGTTCTCAATGAGTTACATAAAAACACACACATAAATATCAGACAAAACCTTATTATAATCCCATGCTCTTCTGAATAACATTCTCCCTTTAAACATTTATGACTGCAAGATTGTTTGATGCCACCTCTACTTGCAGAATGCTTATTATGTCTGCTCCGGTAATCTAAAAACCTGCTTAAATAAATATTTTTAATTGCTTCGTGAGTGTGCTCCAAACATGGGTCCAGGCAGAGCGGGTCAGGTGAAGAGTTACACGGCACTGGTATAGCTGCGAATCTCTTCAAAGTGCCATCGCTCAGACAAGGGAATGTTCAGAAGATAGCGGCCAGCTGTGGCTCTTTAAAAAGCACTAACATTTAGGAATATTGTGACTTGGAGATTTCCGTATTTATATGAGCTCCTTAAATTAGATTCTGTATTGGACTCACAGCCAGCAAAGCGAAGGCAATGGTGGAGTAATGTGGTCAGTTTATTTCAGGCCTGATCAGACACGGTCAGCAGAATCCTGCACCATTGGGAGAGCCTGGGGAGCGAGTTTAGGGGAGAGGCATTTTTTGATGGGATATAAAAGGGTTCTCTACTCCCCAGATGTGTGTATTTTTGTTTTGTTTTTTTTTTTAAATATTACCTTTCTTAGTATCTTCAGGTTAAATTGTGATCTATTAGTTAAAATTTGTAACCTATCATTAAAATCCATCCATTGTACTTGAAGACTGGAGGGTGGCCAATGTAACCCCAATATTTAAAAAGGGCTCCAGGGGCGATCCAGGAAACTATAGACCAGTGAGCCTGACTTCAGTGCCGGGAAAAATAGTGGAAACTATTCTCAAGATCAAAATCGTAGTGCATATAGAAAGACATGGTTTAATGGAACACAGTCAGCATGGATTTATCCAAGGGAAGTCTTGCCTAACAAATCTGCTTCATTTTTTTGAAGGGGTTAATAAAATGTGGATAAAGGTGAACCGGTAGATGTAGTGTATTTGGATTTTCAGAAGGCGTTTGACAAAGCCCCTCGTGAGAGGCTTCTAAGAAAACTAAAAAGTCATGGGATAGGAGGCGATGTCCTTTCATGCTATTAAGTTCACTTAGAGAATAGCCACTGCCATTAGCAATGGTTACATGGAATAGACTTAGTTTTTGGGTACTTGCCAGGTTCTTATGGCCTGGATTGGCCACTGTTGGAAACAGGATGCTGGGCTTGATGGACCCTTGGTCTGACCCAGTATGGCATTTTCTTATGTTCTTATGGATTACAAACTGGTTAAAAGACAGGAAACAGAGAGTAGGATTAAATGGTCAATTTTCTTAATGGAAAAGGGTAAACAGTGGAGTGCCTCAGGGATCTGTACTTGGACCGGTGCTTTTCAATATATATATATATAAATGATCTGGAAAGGAATACGACAAGTGAGGTTATCAAATTTGCGGATGATACAAAATTATTCAGAGTAGTTAAATCACAAGCGGGTTGTGATACATTGCAGGAGGACCTTGCAAGACTGGAAGATTGGGCATCCAAATGGCAGATGAAATTTAATGTGGTCAAGTGCAAGGTGTTGCATATAGGGAAAAATAACCCTTGCTGTAGTTACACAATGTTAGGTTCCATATTAGGAGCTACCACCCAGGAAAAAGATCTAGACATCATAGTGGATAATACTTTAAAATCATCGGCTCAGTGTGCTGCAGCAGTCAAAAAAGCAAACATTATTAGGAAAGGAATGGTTAATAAAACGGAAAATGTCATAATGCCTCTATATCGCTCCATGGTGAGACCGCACCTTGAATACTGTGTACAGTTCTGGTCGCCGCATCTCAAAAAAGATATAGTTGCAATGGAGAAGGTACAGAGAAGGGCAACCAAAATAATAAAGGGGATGGAACAACTCCCCTATGAGGAAAAGCTGAAGAGGTTAGGGCTGTTCAGCTTGGAGAAGAGACAGCTAAGGGGGGATATGATAGAGGTCTTTAAGATCATGAGAGGTCTTGAACGAGTAGATGTGACTCGGTTATTTACACTTTCGAATAATAGAAGGACTAGGGGGCATTCCTTGAAGTTAGCAAGTAGCACATTTAAGATTACTCGGAGAAAATGTTTTTTCATTCAGTGCACAAAGAAGCTCTGGAATTTGTTGCCAGAGGATGTGGTTAGAGCAGTTAGTGTAGCTGGGTTCAAAAAAAGGTTTGGATAAGTTCTTGGCGGAGAAGTCCATTAACAGCTATTAATCAATTTTACTTAGGGAATAGCCACTGCTATTAATTGCATTAGTAGCATGGGTTCTTCTTAGTGTTTGGGTAATTGCCAGGTCCTTGTGGCCTGGTTTTTGGCCTCTGTTGTAAACAGGATGCTGGGCTTGATGGCCCCTTGGTCTGACCCAGCATGGCAATTTCTTATGTTCTTATGTGACAGAACATCATAATGTCTGCATTGTAATTATACAAACATTCCTTCAGTTTTTAGTATGAAAGCATTTTGGATTTTGTGACATTTTTCATCCTCCCTACTAGAACCTCTCTTCTGATCACGGACTTTCAACTGATTAAAAAAAAAAAAAGTCTTCCACCCCAGGGCAGGCTTACTAAAATAGACTAGTGGTGGCAGATAACTAAAACCCGTCACTGGAAAATGGAGGTGCGTGGTTCTTCACAGCCCCAGAATAAATGGATCATGAACCAGATAAATACATCCAGCAAAATAATAATTCTGTGGCGAGATCGGACTCCTTATCAATCCTATAACTTAACACACAATTTAAAACAAAGCTATAGATTATATTCCATTGGAGACGTCATATTGTTGGAGTTTAGCAGCTGTGTTGGCCTGTCTAAGGGTCTCAGTGGGCAGTTGTCCTGACTCAGAGCTTTTTGTAATTGTGGTAAAGATGATTTTAAACATTGACATGGAGTTCTGGGATCAGCTTGAGCAGTTTTTTGTGCTGTTAGCCCGTACAGATTGTTTAATAGTTTTGCTATATATAGTTGTAGGGTCTATCGAGTTACATTGCAGTATGTGGTGAGATTTTAGTAAAGTTGATGTCAAGTCTGGTAGTTTCTCTTCCCAAGTCCTTGGAACCCATTGGCCAGACTGGTTTTCAGGGTAATGCAAGCAGTGCATTTTGATATCTTGAAAATCAGATTGGCTAATGGGCCCTGAAGGCTGGGATTGAAAACCACGGTGCCAATCCATACATTAGAGGCTTCCAGGATTTGGGGCCAGTGATAGTAGTACAAGTTTGTTTGTTTTAACTGATCTAGAAAGAAAGATGCAGGTGCTGGAGATACAAAACAGAAACCTTCAAACAAAGATGCCTTCTAAAGGAGACTGCACGGATCATTCCACCAAAGTGGCTCTATTTAAAAAAAAATATTACTAGATCTAAAGATCTAACATCATCGTCTTCTCCAAGACACATTCCACTTAGTACAGAACTCAAAACCAGCTGTGAAAGCTGCTTCCAGGTGACTCTGTTTCCTGGTGAATCAAGATTTTGTGTATTTTACCTGCAGAAAACATAAAGGGAGTAAAATACAGTTAATTAGAAGAGAACAGCGAAAGTAATTGGGTAGAGATGATACCTGGTATTGGACCAGCATGTTTTTCTTTTTTGCACAGATCTCTTTATTAACTTTTTTGATGATGTTTAACAAATTACAACCATAATCAAATGGTTGTATTCAGTCACCAGTTGCAGGTAACATCCAAACAGCACAATGACAACTTTTGACGTTCCCCCTCCCTCCCTTATCCCCATGGCAGTCCACATGTTAGACCAACATGTGTTTTTTAAGGTGCAGGCTTTCAGTCCATTCCTCAAGCAATGTGCTACGTATAAAAGCTGAAATGTTTTATGTAGGCTGTAGTGATATTCATGTTCATAGTCTTAAAGGACGGGGAGTTTTTAAGTTGGTACTAGTCCATATAATTCAGAGCTCTTAGTAGTTTAGAGAAGATGCAGATTGTTTTTGCACTGCTTTAGGAATGGCACCGTCCTGTCTTCTGCTCTGGGACCCGAGTTAGACGTACTCTTCCTCTCATGTATTTGTGATTTTTGTTTCTTGAGACTGTTGCATTGCATGTTGATCGCTTTTCTAAATATCTTTTCTGGGGGGTTTTTCTCCACCTACAAGGCTCCTGCTCATTGAGATCTAAGTCTGTTCTTTTGCTTGAACCGCAGGCCTCATTCACGGTTGAATGTTATTGATCCACACCTATTTTTTTTTTTTTTGGTCTCCTCTTGGCTTTTTCCACTTCACCTGCACTTCAAATTCCTTCATGCTAATGTAACTTTTATCTCTTCTTTCCATGTGTTCAAATTACACCAGTCTTGTTTTTTTGTTTGGTTTTTTTTCATCTTGGCTGTGATCTCTGCCACCTTCAGCCTTTTCGTAACTTCTTTGTTCCTGACCTTTTCACTTCGTGTCACTGCAAGCATCTAACATGGTATTCTCATCCTGTCACACTCGCAACTTGTTCATTCTCTTTCTCTCTCTCGCTCTCCCCAATACTCTGCTCCATAGATTGGACCTTCTTATTTTTAGTTTTCATTTTATTTTGCCTGGTTTTTCAGTAAGGCATTTGACAATATGTAAGCTGTCTTTGCAGAGGCTATTGCCTTAGTTTGGTAAGGCTATAACTGCTGTATGATGATTATGTAGTGCATTTTAATTAGATTTTAGGTTTATTATTTGTATTCCTTATGTTTGTTACAATATAGTTTGGGGTTTTTTAAATATTTTTATAGTTTGAAGTTTATTAACGTCTTTAAAATTGTGCCACCACTTGAATAGCATGTTTTATCAAGCGGGATAGTAAGTTTTAATAATTGAAATTAAAATACACAGGAAGAACTGGCGGAAAAGTTATTTTTCCACTGTCTTTTTTGGTCTAATATTGACATTCCCAGGCAAAATAAAATAGAAATGGAAAATGAAGGTCTCTATCCATAGACCCGTACTGGGCATCTTGCCTTCTTATACAATTTTTCCTTTTATGTGCCCAAAAACAGGCCATTTAGTGATCACGCCTAGCCAGCAAGAGGAAAGAGCGATCACTACAGACATTTGAAATTATGTAACAGGGGCGCTGCTACTACAATCAGAAGTAGGGAAGACTCCTGACTCTGCCTGGTTTTAATCATTGGTCCCAAAAAGGATTTTTATAATCCTTTTAATAAAAATTGCAAAGTGCACAATTGTCATGAGAAGGCTCCATAGTTTTCTTCGAGCCATAGCTTCCTCCCCCGGTAAGCGGCAGTGAAGAGGACAGACCGTTTTCCAGCAGCAGCGCCTTCCCTGGAGGCTGCCTTGTCCCGAAGGGAGGGTCGGAGCCTTAGGAAGTGTGGCTGGTGGAGTTTGGATTTTGTTGCGAGAGGAGCTCTGCGCTGTGTTTGGTTGGGAGACTGCCCAATTCCAGTGCACCCCTTGCCTGGTAGGGGCTCTCCCTTCCTGATAGGAAAAACAACTTTTAGTAAGAAGTTTTTCCGGATTTTGGTTGTGCCTCAATGTAATCCTGTTCCTGCTGGTGAGGCAGCTCCCGTAACTGAAGGACAGGAAGGAGAAGACCGGGCTATTCCTTTCCATCCAGTGAAAGGATTGCGGTGACTCCTCCTCATCCAGTGGTGAAGTTTTGGATTTTTGAGAGAGCCATTGTAATGAGGAGGTTTGGTTTTTTTTTGTACCACCCCTCTTCACTATGTGGCTGGGTTGTAAAAACCCTACTGGTACCCAGAAAAGGACCTTTTCCTCTAAGAGGTCAAAATACAGAAGGCGTCCAGAAGAGAAGAGTTTCAAGATCAGTTGGAGCCCCCAACCGCTTCTCCACCCCGGGGAGCGCAGGACACAAGCTGGGAAACATCTGAGACTCTGTTGGATTGCAGGTACGAGACTTTTTTTTAAGGAGTCAGGGGACTTCCCTTCCCAGCTGGGACCCTTGCCCTGCAGACAAGAAAAGGGGAGTGAGCTGCTCCGAGAGATTAGTACTAAGGACACCTGCACAGAGTGAAGAGTTCCCCATGTATGGCCCAGACTGAACACAGATGTGAAGAAAGACAAGTAACACATCGACTGGACATGTATTTAATGTCTGCAAATCAAAGCTTCTTTTCAACACCCTCACCATATCCTGCCTGTTTCTACAGTTATAACATCACCAAAGGGGACAGTAGCACACCTGAAAGAGGATTCCCATTTACTGCCTGGTCCTAAAAGGGTAAGCATTTCCCCACAGAAAGAATGCACTCCTTGGGCCTTTTTAGAATTGGAGAAATGGCAAAAGGAGAGAGCCCCAAAAGCAATTTTTTTGTGTGCCCTTGGACTACCAGAAAAATACGAAAAAGGGTTACACCTTTCTTTTTTATGTATCCTGGGAATGCCACTTATTTCTCTTTGCTTTAAGAATGACCCCAGGGGTCAGTGCTCGGGCTGGTCTTTACAATATCTTTTAGTAGCATTGCAGAAGGACTTGGTGGGGAAATATGCTTGTTTGCAGATGGTACAAAAATCTGTAACAAAGAGACACTGGAAGGGAGGAAAAAAATGAAAAGCGACTTGAAAAAACTGGAAAGAATGGTCAAGAGTTTGGAAAATAAGCCTATGTGCAAAAAAGTGTAAAAATCATGCTTTTGGGGTATAATAATCCACAACTACGTTTTCTTGTAGAAGGACAAGAACTGGAAACTGTAAAACAGCGATCTGGGATATATCAATAAATGAGCCTCTCGGCACTGTCGCTCTGATGTCCTCCCAGAACTGTGTGTCTACCAGGAATGCAGGCCCAAATCTCAGTCTGCTTGCCCGGATGCCCTATCACCACCTTAAAACTTACCTTTCCTCCCAGCCCTAACACGGTCATCCTCCCAGTCCCCTCAGCTTAGGGTCTTCGACTCCCCTCGTTCTCTACAAACACTGGTATAAAACTTGACATTTTTTCTTTCTAACATCACAAATATCTGTCCCTTTCTGAACACTACCAAAACTCTTATCCATATTCTGCCTAAACTGAAACAATTCACAGTGAACTTGGAAAATGTCATAGGGGAGATTAGCCAATATAACGCTGATCTTTAAAAAAAAAAAAAAAAAAAAAAAAAAAAGAGCTCTAGGGGTGATCCGGGAACCTGACGAGTCTGACTTCAGTGCCAGGAAAAATCAGAAAAACTATTTTAAAGAATAAAATCACAGAACATGGAACAACATGGGGCACAGCCAGTATGAATTAACACTATTTGATTTTTATATTCCACTTTTCAGACACTTCAAAGCAGATTGCATTCATGTACTGTACCCACGGAAAATCTTGCCTCAACAATCTGCAACATATTTTTTGAAAGGGTTAATAAACGTGGATAAAGGTGAACCCGATGGATGTAATGTGTTTGGATTTTCAAAAGGTGTTTGACAAAGTCCCCCATGTGAGACTCTTAAGAAAATTAAAAAGTCACGGGATAGGAGGCAATGTCCTATTTTGGATTGCAAACTGGTTAAAAGAGAGGAAACAGAGAGAGTAGGAGTAAATGGTCTGTTTTCTCAATGGAGAAAGGTAAACAGTGGAGTGCCTCAGGGATCTGTACTGGGACCAGTGTTTTTAATGTATTTTTAAATGATCTGGAAAAAGGAACCATGAGTGAAGTGATCAGATTTACAGACAACACAAAATTATTTCGAGGAGTTAAATTACAAGCAGATTGTGAGTACTTGCAGGAGGACCTTACGAGACTGAGAGACTGAGCATCCAAATGGCAGATGACATTTAATGTGGGCAACTGCAAAGTGATACCAATGGGGAAAAATAACCCATGATGTTAGGTTCCATATTAGGAGTTACCACCCAGGAAAAGGATCTGAGCATCATCATAGACGATACTTGGACTGTGGCAGCAGTCAAAAAAGCAGAGTGTTAGGAATTATTAAGAAAAGAATGGCGAATAAAGTGGCAAATGTTATGTCTTTGTAGCACTCCATGGTGAGACCACACCTTGAGAACTATGTTCCGTTCTGGTTGCCACATCTCAAAAAAAGATATAGTGAACTGGTATAGGGTACAGAGAAAGAAGACTAAAATGAGAGCGGGCATGGAATGGCTCCCCTATGAGGTAAGCCTAAAGAGGTTAGGGCTGTTTAGCTTGGAGAAGAGATGGCTGAGGGGGGATATGATAGAAGTCTATAAAATCACGAGTGGAATAGAATAGGTTAAATGTGTGTGATTATAAGCATCAAATTACATGGGTCTGGGCTTTTTCATTTATTGGCCCCAGTTTGTGCTTCCAGCAGAGCTACAGACAGAGGAAGATCTAAAATGTTTTGGAAAGAAGCTAAAGGCTGTTTATTTTAATGAGGCATTCTGTTTATATCTTTTATTCTTATGAAATGTATTGCAGAATTTATTATTGTTTGTGTTTTAAATTAGTTTGTGGTTTACTTATGAAAGTATGATGTGTAATCCACTCTGTAAAACAAGTTGAAAGAAGTGGAATATAAAATGTTTTAAAATAAATGTAAACTGGTTGGTTATTCTTTCAAAAAATGCAGAGATTAGGGGGCACTCCATGAAGTTTATAAGTAGCACATTTAAAACAAATCTGAGGAAATTCTTTTTCACTAGGTGCACAGTTAAGCTTTAGTAGTAAAGGCAGTTAGGATAGCTGGGTTTAAAAAAAAGGTATGGACAAGTTCCTGGAGAAGTCAATAAAGTGTTAATAGGTAGACATGGGGAAAGCCACTTCTTATCCCTGGACATTAGCAGCATGGGGTCTGTCTATTGTTTGGGATCTGGCCAGGTACTTGTGACCTGCATTGGCCACTGTTGGAAACAGAATACTGTGATTGAGCAATATGGCAATTCTTATGTTCTTATGACTATTGCAATCTGTTCCTCTTGGTTTTCCCAGTGAAACCATCTCTCTCCTCTGCAATCTATTCAAAATTCTACTGAATGATTTATCTTCTACCAATTTTGCCACACCCTTATAACTTCTCAAGTCACAACATTGGCTCCGTCCAGTCCCACGTACAGTTCAAGCTTCTTTACTCACCTATAAGACCATTCATTCTGCAGCTTCTCATTACCTCTCCTCTCATTTTTCCCCACATCCCTCTTCATGAACTTTTCTCATCTAAGTCACACTCTGTTACCTTGACTCCATTTTCAACTCCAGATTCCTTGTTTTCCACCTTGCTGTGCTTTACACCTGGAATAAACTTCCCGAATTAGTGCTTCAGGCTGTCCCTTGGCCTTATTGACTTCCAGCTTAAAAACCAAGGTTGGGAATGGTTAATACCAACAAGGATAAAGCCAGAAGAACTGGGGTTAAGATTTAAAAGTGCCTTTTTTGTCTTGAATAGATTGCAAGATTCATGGAGAAGAGACTGTATTGTATGTTTTTTGTACAGCACTGCGTACAATTAGTAGCTCTAGAAATTAGTAGTAGTACTGATTATTGTCTCAGAGGATGTGAAGGTAGCCAGCCAATATAATGCTTGGCTGCATAAGTAGAAGTATCAGCAGTAGGAAAGAGGGTAATGTTCTGATTCAGGCCACTAGTGAGAAGTTAAATGTGTACTTACACAGAGAAGGGCAATCTCCTATGCTGGCCCATCTTTGTGCAACTCTCTGCCTACAGATTTGAGTCCCGAAGATGTATTCAGCTCAGGGCTTTCCAACCTGTCCTAAGGACCCCACAACCGGTTGGGCTTTCAGAATATCATTGATTGTTCAGGAGATAAATTTGCACCTACAGGGTCTCCAGTGCATACAGACTTATCTCCCGCATATTCATGTTGGATATCCTGCAAACTCAACTGGCTGTGGGATCCACAAGCCAGGTTTGGGAAGCCCTCATTTAGCTTTTAGGGAGTGTGTTAAAGCTTAGCTATTCACTGCTGCCTTCAAATTGATTGCAACCTTATGTTCACTAATGTAAACCCTAACAATTAGACTGACTTATTTTATGGGATAGGAGCAGTGTTGGTTGTTGGCTGGCATGAAATACCGTACATTATTGGAGACTATTTATGGCTGTATGTTGATAACCCTTTTACCAGGTTTGTGATACTGTTTTCAAGGTTTATATGCTTGTCCCACTTTTGGTGGTTATTTTGTTGGAATGTGTTTTATGTAATGTAGTCTTGCCTTGGGCCTTTGGGGAGAGGCAAATTGAAAATCTGAATAAATAGCCCGCCCTCCCATTGAGTGTAGTGTGCCGTGCTGCAGGCCACACCTTTGTAAGACCATTGAAAGGATGCAAGCAGTTCAGAGAAGCGCTACAAAATTTTATATAGGGGTCTGTACCACCTTACACAGAAATGTCTAAGATATGCCAAATGAGCTTGGGCTAGGGAAAAAGAGGGATATGATAGAAACATTCAAATATTTGAAAGGCTTCCATACCTCACAGCAATGTGAAATTTTCCTTAGAAAAGGAATTTAAAGGGCAAGGGTTAGGATAGGAAAGAAGATTCAGAAGATACATGAGAGAATATTTATTGAAGGAGTGGTAGATGCCTGGAATAATTGACCAGTAAAGGTGGAGGAAGCTGGTACAGTGTCAGAATTCAAGAATGCTTAGGATCGCTATAGTGGGCAGTGATAGGAAAAGGGCTAGGACAGTCACTCTTTATCAAAGTCGTTTTTTTCTGGTCTTGCTCTTAAGGCTCTCTACAATCCCGGGTGCATGAGTATTGTTCCTTTCCTCCCCCAACCCATGTCTCTCCACCAACTTTGTAATCATCCAAATAGCTACCAAAACTAGCAAGGCTGCTGCCCGAACATCCAGCCGCCTAGGTTCTCATGGCATTGGTGAATGATGCACAGTCACATCCAACCTGCCCAGCCTCAACCTAGTTTCTGAAGAGTTGTAACCCATTGGTTGCAGCTCTGCCACCCTGCGGCCTGTGGTGGTGTTAGGTCATGCTTTATCTGCCCCTTTTCTTTTCATCATCGCTCCCCTTGCCTCCTCACTTGAGCGAATGAAGGGTGTGTTTGCAGTACTGTATTATCCTTCAGCTGGCCAAGCTTCTATAGTTGGCACCTGGGATATATCCTTAGCAGTGTAGCCTAGAACAAATGAGCAGACTGGGTGGGCCACTAGGTCTTGTCTGACATCTGGTTGTGGTCCTTACTCTGATTTCTCGAAAAGGCATCTGCCTGCACTTATTGTTCCTCCTAGGCACATTTTTTATTTTATTTATTTTAGTAATTTATAGTCTGCAATCCCTCAACTCTACTTTTTTTTTTTTCAATGTTTTCACCTTCATTATTGAATTTTACCACTATGTACTATGGTTTTTTTCTCCTATTTTCCTGCTGATAGTCAGCCTTCCATGCATTGTACCCATCTTTCCAGGTCTTCCTGTACTTCATTCCTGCTCTTTATATTTGTTTTGAGCTTTGTATCTATGAAGATATTTTAGTGGCTATGGATTTCTGTCTTTTACTGTTTTGTTTTATTTCAGTGTTTTATCTTGTCTTTATTATTTTATTTATGTTTTATGTATGTATTTTGTATATCACTTAGGGCGTCGAGCATTAGCGATTAACACATTTTAAATAAAGAGAGCGCAATGTTGTTGGCAACTAGGTGCCCCATGGAGGTGACTCCTGCATATCCTTTAAGATATCTCGCCTTGCTCCCATTTTGACTGGGAAGTTTACCATTGTTCACAAGAACTTTTCACCAGATCTTGAGATGCTTGCTGGTGCATATTTTTCAGCAGCTGTATGTAAATCTCTGGTATATCCCTCTTTTCATGCATCTCCAAATCAGTTCTCTGAATACCCTGTCAGATGCCTTTTTAAGACTGACAAAAACCATGTGCTTGTCCTTTTCCTTACATAACTACCATTAGGGCTCTTAGCGCACACAATTAGGGAAACCACATTTGAGAAGCTACATGTAAAGTAGCCTGATTATATATATTCCTGCTTTTGGCTTGATATGCAAGGATACCAGTAGTTTTAATATCTGTACTGGTTTGCGTCTTTGTTTTCAGGCAAATAACCTATGTTCTGTGGTACTGCAGGATAAGCAGCCGCTAACAAAAATAGTTTCAGGTTGTGTCATCTGGAGGATAGACCCAATTTCTGGGAAGCTGTTTCTTAATCAGTCATCTTTACAAGAGATGAATCTGTCCAGTTTGTACTTATCTGACAGAACTGTGTGTTTTTTCTGTTAAATTTGTAAATATTTTCTCTCGTTTCTCTTGGGGGTTGTGTTTTTTTTTTTTTTTGTAGTGTAAGTGCTACATTTTTAAAATTACATCTACAGAGTACGTTTTATCTGTAGATCCATTATCCAGAAGCCCTCCTGTGCCCTTCACAGCTCAGATCAGCCGTTTGAACTGTGAGGTAACTGCATAGATTTAATTGGGGGAGGGAATGGAGCTTCCGTCATCCAGAATGGGCTGGGTCCTGACCAGGCCCGCTAAAAGGTGCTCTGCCTCACGTTAGGTCTCTTGACGGATAACCTCTGAGTGTAGTTCTGGAAAACAGATGAGTAAACGGAGCTTAAAACAAATCTATGGCTTGTTAAATTTAGCTGTTGGGCAGGTGACAGTTCAACAGTGGCACAGCTGAAAGTATCTGTGTGTAGCCACAGGCAAGTGCACGGATACAAGAGAGTAAAATCGCAGGTCTAGAGATGAGAGGAGACCCTGTGGTGGTGGTGAATAGAGCTGAGGAAGGGATTTGGCATCGGGTACCCTGCTTTCCTCTCCCTGGTGTTCAGATCTCACGCATGCCGCGTTTCACTCAGGCTCCAGGAATGGCTGCCGATTTTGCTATCTATGCATCTCGTTCTTTTGATTTCTATTGCACCTTTCAGCCACTTCAAAGTGCATTATATTCAGGTACTAAAGGTATTTGCCTGTCCCCAGAGGGCTCACAATCTGAGTTTAATTTTTTTTCTGTCTGTTCTTTTGAGGCCGCTGTTTTTTTGTTTGATTGGTTATGTTTAACTTGGCTATTTAAAATCTGTAATTTTCTAGTCAGTCACTTTAGGGTTAGGATAATGTTTCCCTTTTCACTGTAATGTATGCAGAGCGCTTTGAATTGAAGTGCTGCATAAAAACACAACTAATAGAAGCCACAGCAGAGAGGGCTGTGTAAACAGGAAAAACTGTGCTCCCTAGTACTTAGGTGGCTGTGTCTGCTGAGCAGAAGTGTCATTTGTAGCGGTCACTAAGGAACCTGCAACATTTCCACTTCCTTCCAATTCCCACTTGTTCTGTGCTCCTCGTACACATACAAGTCTGTCAGCTAAACGCTGACAACTTTTAGTGGTGAACCAGAATTACTGCCGTGCGGCTTCAGCTACCATTTGTGTACTAGAAAATGTGTTTTCTAGGCTTTCTCGCCATAGTACTAGTGAAAATATGATAGGCTCTGATACACAAAGATCAAGAAGACTCTACTGCTTAGGGGCCTTGTAGTTTATAAAAAAAACAAAAAAAAAAAAGAATTATTTTTTATGTACCAGGTCTGTCATTTTCAGTTTTGTATTAGTAGCCCAAATATTAAATCCTTTTCTGCTCCCCGCCCCATCCCTTCTTCCTGGTGTGTGTAACATCGCATACCCTTCAGAAGAAAAAAATGACTTGAAAGAGTTGTTTTCTGCTGCTGGGTGACCATTTTTTCTTAAGGTATCACCCTGCAGGCTGCTCTTTGACCTATTAGGAGCCAACTTCTATAATATGGGAGTCTTGGATGTTTTCTGACAGGGAATGGAAACAGGGGTACCTGCAGCGCGCCCTGCTCCAGCTCCCCTGCTGGGATGTTAACAAAAGAGACTGTTTGCTGAATGTTAGTCTAGCAAAGAAGAAATAACACGCAAGTATAGTGCACGGTTTTCATGCTATAGACCGACTCACAGGGAATATTTGAGACTGAACAACTTCTGCCAGCCATGTTGAAGCTCTTTTATCAATATTACAAAATGGTATTATCTATACAATAAGGAATTTATTTGAAATCCATAAATAAATAAAATTAAAAAATGAAACATTTGGTTAAACATGCCTATATGGTTTCTATATGGTATCATTTGAACCTGTCAGGAACTAATTTGCAGTGTACTAGAGTGATGGGAGAATCACATGACACCAAATGGTCTATTTGTGGGTTTTTGATTTTTTTTTTTTTTTTTTTTTTAGTTTAATAACTTACATAACTTGATTTAGTATTACTTGCCCCAAAAATACTTCTGTAGTCAAAATTTGCATAAAAGCCAAGTCAGCTCTCTATTAAAGTATTTAAATGTACACAATACCTTCCTTTTAAATCAATGTCCATCCATACCAGAATGCACAAAATCATCTATTCATCCCCTGACATGAACTAACTGGGTTTCACCCTAATCAGGCTGTCTTGGAGGCAATAGATATCAAAAGTATAGATCTGTGGTTTACAGTTTTAAGGACATAGCGTTTTAAACAGGCAGAATAAAGACTAAACTGAGAAGCGTGGGAAAAGAGGTGAGGGGAATGAAAAAGCACCATTCTAATTTCCCAGTCAGAACTCCCAGCGCAGTCATAATATTGCAAAAACTCCCGAGTTTAAATCTAGATTTTGCATAAGAGAAAAAAAAGAACATATACTCAATCTTTTTAATGTTATCGGAAAACTGAAATGCTGACACACTACAAAGAGCAAAAAACCCAAAAAGCATTTTTAAATCTCGTTGACAAAAAGCATGTAGTCAGATTACACTAAGCACAGTCAGCTACACTGACATCAAAGGAAAAACAATGAATTCACAGGGACGGCAGCTTACACGTACGCGCTCATGTTATAAAAATAGCCTAGGCGCCTAATTTTAAGCATGTGCGAGCCCAGCAGTGTAAGTCGGGTTTGAGCGACTTAAGTGAGGGAATTTGATAACAGGCGCATGTCCGTGCCGTGCCCAGTTTGCCCAGTCCAGGACTAGGTCCTCCAAACCTCCCTGGTTCTTTAGCCCGCACTGCCCCCAGTTACCCCAAACCCCTTAAACCCCTCCCATTTGCCTGGAAATGCTTTAAGATTTACTCCTCCTCTATAGGGGAAGTAAGGTGTTGTGGCACAGGACGTGCACATCTCTTGACCCTGCCCCAGAACACCCATGCCTCGCCCACACCATGCCCACCATCTGCCCCTTTTTTGTCCAGTGTGAGAGATTCGTGCATCAGGACTTAAGCATGCATGTGGGCAGCTTTAAAAATTGGGTGGACGTGTGCATGTCATACATGCAGGTGCATCTCCCGATTTTTATTTTTTTGGCTTGCCCCCGGCTTTTAAAATTCACCTTTAAACATAAAACATAGTAAATGGTGGCAGATGAACACCAAAATGATCCATCTGGTCTGCCCTGCAAAGTGTTCAGGGTAGTATCTGCCACTCGGTGCAGGTTACTACTACTACTACTTAACATTACTATATTGCTTTCCCCCATGCCTTCTGATTAGAGTTGTAAATGCCACTCTGTGCAGGTTACCTCCACCCCTTCTGTTTTGAGTTGTCTATGCAGACAATATCTCCTGGAGCAACCAAATTTACAGGATAGGTAAATGCGTGTAAAGCCTAGAACCCAGAATGTTTTCTCAGAAAGCTTATGGATCTAACTGAAAATTGCTCTCTCTTTCAGCTGAAGTACCTCTAGTGGCCATCACAAGAGTACATGTCATCAGTAAACCAATCAAATGATATCTATGACTAGCCCTGAAGTAGCATCTGTTTAGAAAGCACGTAGCAAGCTGATCCAATAGCTACAGGGTATAATCGTGGATAGGGGCAGTATCGAATGGAAAAAAGAATTCACACCCCCCCCTCCCTAAAAAAAAAAAATATATGCTCTCTATAACCAATCACAGTGAAATAGTTGGTTATGCACTGAACAAAAAAATATCTGTATAGCTGCTGCTCCCTATTGCAAAAAAAACCAAAAACAAACCCACACAGGTCTTGAGGCGATCTGGTTAGAATTATCAGTGTGGAACCAATGGGGCATTATACCAATATTATCAGTGGCTCTTGTTTGTTCTGCATAGAGCAAACAAGATAAAATCATAGATACAATCACATAGATATAAAATATATAATCTTGCAAAGCTAGACTCACAGATCATAAAATAATTACAAATAGGACTTTCCAGTCACAGGATGTAGGAACTTTTTTTTATTTTTTTTTTTGCAGTCTGACAAATCTCAAACCCTACAGCAGCCACAGTTATGATAGCCAAACAAAGGAGTCCCAAATATTGATGTTTGTGTCCTCTTTAAAACCAGTAATATGGAAGAGACCAGTTGATATTTTAAATTGTGATGCCCTCTGATGGGTGTCATAAAAAATGACTGACCCAAAACATTCCAGTATTTCCAGATAATCTGACTTGTTCTTGGGAAGAATCCAGGAGAGACTGCAGATATTCTGATCCAATTCCTCACGGTGTAATCCCCATCGACATATGCTTTTTTTTTTTATAGTTTTCTGGGTTTATAGGGTATCTTCTTTCCCCCAAATCCATTGATTGATGCTTAAGTTAAAATCTAGTACTATCAAACTTCAAGAAATGATTCCTGTATGTCTTCTTCCTAAAACAGAAGATGCAGAATTCTTCCTGTCATATCTAATATATTGAAAGAAAATATTTTCACTATATCTCTTTGATGAACATCTTTTAGATTGGACTCGCAAGAATATAAATTGTCAAAAATGACCAAATCCTTTTTAGAACTGTTCCATACAATAAAATATCAATTAGCGCTTCCAAAGGACAACAAATAATGAACCAACACAACCATTCATTTTCCAAACAGCCACATAGAGGAAAGCTAGGTGGCGTAGAAGTCTGACATGCCCCAGCCTGGAGTATGAATTGCCAGTGGGGATCCCAAACCCCGCAGACAGAAAGTCCTTAGCGATAGTGGCACAGAATTGTAACATGCTCAACGGGATCCCAGGCCCGCGAGCGGGAAGGCACCCCCCCCCCCGAGCCGGCGGCGCAGAATTATGACATGCCTGCGAGGATTCCAGGCCCAGCGGACAGGAGGAGAGAGACATGGTGATTGAGTGAATGGCAAGAGGTGTTGGGGTATGAGCGAGGGCAGGCTGAGTGAGAGAGAATGGCATGGGGAAGGGGGTTAAATGAATGATATGGGATGGAAGGGGGGAAGCAAAGTAGGCTGAGTGAGTGAGAGGGGAAGAAAGGGAAAGTGGAGGAAGGGAAGAGAAGGGGTTGACTGAGGGAATAGAAGGGAAGGTTGGACAAGAGGGAGCATGTGAGAGTATGAGCGAACATGTGTGCGATCAAGTGAGAGAGTGTGAGGAAGACTGTGTGTTAGCATGTGAAAGAGTTGGAGTGGGGGGTATGAGCATATGAGAGTGTGAGCGAACATGTGTATTTGAATAGTTGAGCGTGTGATAGTGTGATTGAGCATGTGTGTGTGACTGAGTGCACGTGTATATGTATGCGTGTGAATGTGTTTTGAAAATGAACATACGCTTGTTAGAAAGTGTCTGTGAGAGAGCGTGGACAAAGTTTGTGTGTAGCTCCCCTTCCTACACTAATCCAGGACAATTTCAAGATGACTAAATCAAAAGTTCCCAGGTATGGAAAGCTGGGAATTTTTTTATTCTTATTAGTTTTAATGTTTATTGGATGTTTGATGTATCTGCTGTTTTGAAATATTTTATTGGCTTTTGGGAACTTTCAAAAAAATTTGTATATGAACTTAATTATATAATGATATTCTATTCATCAGCTGTCTTGAAATATGTATTTTTATTAGTATGGTTTTATTATTATTGTTATATATTTTCTGATTTTACTGTTTATAAGGAATGATGTTTCTTTTTTTCCACTGATGTTTTACATTCAGTGTCTGGCTTTTTGCAGTTTCCAGTACAATTTTTTGTCTGTGCATTTATCTTTATACTTTATGGTCACTTTATTCTGTATTTGGCGAGGATCTGTCTATGTTCTGGTGTGTGATGGAGGTGTATTCTGCTACTGTGTAGTTTCTGTATAGGAATCTATAGCAGCCTGGCCTTTTCTGTTTTAATAGAAGGTGTATTAGTGTGTTAGGGCTTGGTATAATATTTGCAGTGTTGCATTTTCACGAGTGGGGTTCTTACTGTTTGAGTGCTGGCATTTAGTGTCATTTTGGAATGGGAGGTTTACTATATTGTAATTGTACTTCATTTCATTCATGTCTTTGAGGGCTAAGCCCAAACCCAACACACTTTACAATAGGCCTATGGGCTCTAAGTGTCTCTTTTGCAGAATTTGCTCATTGTCATCACAGCACTGCATGTAAATATCACTTACAACATGAATGTTATATTTTTACATCGGAAAACTGTACTTTGAATGCCTTTAAAATCTGTTATAAATGCATAATTTTTAATTGTGTGCGTGGTGAGAGCTGGGGAGGATGGGTGCGAGGCTGTAAGGTTCGCAGAGTACCTAATACCCTTGCACTAGCCCTGAGAGAGGGCGCTAGGCACTGACCCTTGCCATTCACTTATCTCCCACATTCCAGGATGATGGGGTTCCCAGCTTCCTAGAAATATCATCACTGACCTTCTTATCTGGAAACTCTGACCTCTGCCTGCCCACTTCCACAGCATTTCCAGTCATCAAAAGGGGCAAACTCCAAGGGGACCCTTACCTCTCCCTTCCCAGGGCCATCTTAGTGATTTGACCTGCATTGTGCCATCTCAGCCCTCCCCTCAGGCAGCAGATTGTCTTGAGCTGCCCCTGAGTAGGTACCCATGTATGAAACGTTTACTTTGCAAGGTTGTTTTACTTTTACTAGGCTCTCTTTGAAAGATATTGGCGTATAGGGCCTCTAATAAGAAAAATCTTTTCTAGTAAATTAGATAATTTGCAAAGAAAACTGCAGGAATTTCTCAACAAATTACGAGACAGATTTCAAAAGGGATCCAGAACTTGGCACTATGGGGTAGATTTTTAAAGTTATGCGCGGGCGTAGATTTGTTCGCGCAACCCGGCGCGATTTTATAACATGTGCGTGCGCTGCTGTGCGCATGTTATAAAATCCAGGGTCGGCATGCGCAGGGGGGTGCACAATTGTGCAACCTGCACATGCCGAGCAGCCTGCCTCCGTTTCAACCAACCCCCCAGCCCCCACCTTTAAGAAAGTCACGCCTGCCTGAGGCAGGCGTAACTTGCGCGCGCTGGCAGGTTGCCGGCGCGCCATTCCCCGGCCCAGGGGCTGGTTCGGAGACCTCGGCCATGCCCCCAGGCTGGCCCCATGCCCACAGCCCCGGGACTTACGTGCGTCCCGGGGCTTTGTGCGCGCCGGCGGCCTATGCAACATAGGCGCGCAAGTCCCCTGCGCGCGTAAATCCAGCTGGATTTACGCCGCGCAGGGCTTTTAAAATCTGCCCCTATCTGTCTAGTGTGTTTGTGTTATTGGGGGAGAGTTAGAGGCAGACTTGTGAATTTTAGGTAATAGATAAGAAGATGTGAAACTCGTGGAAGTTTCTCAAAAAGGAAATCAAATTCCTTATTAATATATCCACAGTCTTTTTCCAAATTCAAAATGGAAAGTAAGATTTTGCAGATCTAATGTAGGGTTCCTTGTTAACGTCTTGTAACAAACTGTATCGGATGACTGCCAACAAACCTCAGTTTTACTGTTTTTGACTCTGTATTAGCATACATTCCCCCACCTGACAGGCAAGTATAATTGAATGTTTTTTGTTTTTTGAATAATTTTCTTAATTGTATAGATATTAGGGATATGGATTCGATTCATCCGTTTCAGCAGTACACTCATACCTTTTGGACTTTATAGTACACGGGTAAAAACGGATCGTATGCGCAGACCTCGTTATTAAAAAAAAAAAAATATGCATACGATCCGTTTTTACTTGTGCACTATAAAGTCCACGAGATATGAGCATACCGCCTAAAAGGATGAAACCAATGCCCATCCGTAATAGATATACCATGTGGTAATTTTCTTATTGATTTGTTTTGGCATTTTAGCCTCTCCCCCCCCTTTTTTTTTTTTTTTTTGCTTGCTTAGAGTTCGTCTTTAGCCAGGAAGTTGTCAAGGTTAACATTAACTTTGAAGTTTTCAACCTAGGTGAAAAACAGCAGGAACATTCTCATACGGTTTTTTTGCAGGTTTATCATTGCTTTTCACAATCCAAAATTAAGTCAAGTATTTAGATTTTGATCCATCGGTGAGGCTCAAATGACTGAAAGCTCGATCACGCTATGATAAATGTGTTCTTACAGTGCCAATTATGGACTCTAATCCGCCAAGGGGGCTGTAATGCACACACTCTCTTCGCAAGTTAGAGAATTCCCAGATTGGTTTTTCATGCTGATGTGCGCTTAATTTGTTCAAGACTGCTACTCAGCAGTTAATGACAGATGCATTTTGGTTCTGGGTGAAAGGGAAGAAAAACTTAATAGTAACAATTTCGGTCTGAAAGCCCAGGAAGTTCTGGGGAGGGGGAAATGAGTGTGAAACAAAAGAATCATGTTAGAGAGTTCTGTTTGGCCAGGGTTTTATTTTGAAATAATGAATACACTGTTATATATTTTTCTATTTTCAGAAAGCTGCAAATCTCTGGACCAGCTTAGCCTCACAATCCCTGTAGCAGGGCACCCGGTGTCACCTGCTCACCCGTTCTCAGGATGTCCTGTACCCAGTGTCCCACCTGCTGCAGAGCCAGTTCCATACCTACAAACTCCCAACTCCGAACCTCAAACGATGGCCCGATTAAAAATGGCCCGTGAGTGCCCACAGAGCTCTAAGCCTCCTAGCGGCTCCAAATCCGGAGTCCGGAATACTACAGGTTGTTTTCATGCTTCAGATACTAAGGCATCCAGGGGCCACTCTCACCCGAAACAGCAGCGAATCAGCAGGAGGAGAGCAACCAATGGTTGGATACCCGTCGGAGCCCCGTGTGAAAAGGCTGTTTATGTGGTGGTAGGTGTCGGGATCCATATGCTTGAGTTAGTGTGCACTACATGGAAGGGCAGCAGGGATGTAAACATCCCGTCTGAGGAATGTAATGGAAGGGAATGAGGGTCGAGGTGCGGCAAGGTGTCCTACAGAGGAGAATTCTGTCCCCGGAAGGATTTCTCTTACACTTTCAGTAACAAAGATCCGATCAGGTATTGAGGTCTTGTCTCAGTACTCTACCCAATTTGTGTTTCTGGCCAGTGTCTTCGCTAAGAAAATGTAGGGAGAGGAATGGGTCTAGTCTGGTCTTTACATGGGACAGCAAGAGTTTACACATGCAAGGTTTAACCATAGTCCCAGACTAACATTGTCAAAGCATCGTGGCAGTAGGAAACACACAAGAGGGATTTCAGATGCCTAAAACTGTCTTGACACGGGTAGTTTAGGATTCTTTTGTATGCAACTAAACTTTTTTATTTTTGCCCAGTAACTCCCTCTAGTGGTGCTTCCATCTCAGCTGGAATCGGCCTCTCCTGAGTTGTTCAGGCTTCGCCCACATTCACGACCCCCTCCCATGTCTCCCAGGCACTGCAGCAACCGTCTTTTGGCTGAGAGAAATGGATTGTGGCTCCTTTAGAAGCTGGCACAGGTCCATACTCCGTCCTTGCTAGCTGGGCTTGAGAGTAGAAGCTAGGCCTTTCGCGTGGTAGCAGTCTGCTAAAGCTAACTTAAACTCCTACGCCTCTACTGTGCTTTGATGGGTGTTACATTTCTGCACATCGTGAGTGTCCTTTGGAGATCCACACCTGAGTTGATATTTATTGATGCGATACGAATCGAGTGCAAGGGAAGAGTAGCTTGGTGGTCTCCTCTTTTTTCTTGTGGTCGCACTTACTCTGCCTGTCCCCTTTTCCATTTAGAATGAGCCTGAACCTGCTGTTCGCAAGAGTTACCAGGCTGTGGAGAGAGAGGGCGAAGTCATCCGGGTACGAGACACAGTCCTACTGAAATCGGGCCCGCGGAAAAAATCAATGCCCTATGTGGCAAAGATTTCGGCGCTGTGGGAGGACCCAAAAACAGGTATTGCATCCTAACAAATGTGCCTGCCTCGAGAATACAGCGTGCGGCTTCTCATCCCAGGGGAGCTGAGCTCTTTGGTGCAGCTTTCAGGGATCAGCTCAAAGAAATGTTAGCAGGAGGTCGGGCTGCCACTTTGGTTTCTCACGCAACAGAAGTCAGCGCTCAGTCCAAGCTGTGGGTTGTTTGTTTTTGGTTTTTGTTTTTTGACATTTCCATAAATGCCATGTAAATAAATGATGGGTTGGTTGTCTGGCAGCAATGGGTTAAACATTCTGTCACTAACAGGTGGTGTTGGTTTTCTTACCAGAGTGGGTTTTTTTTCCCTTAGATCAGGTTACATTCCTCTGGGGGAGCAGACCTGATAGAGCCAGTAGTCAATTCCCCAGAAGTAATTTGCCCATCATTTGTGGCTTGTTTGCATTTTTCTCTGCTGATCCATGAGTATGCCTCGGTTACTGACGGAGGAAACCACATTCGTTATCAATATTTACTGTCAAGGTTTTTGTGCTGTGCCTGGTTGGTTCCTAGAGCATGCAGTTGCAGAAAGAGGGTTTGTTACCACCTCCTGTCGAAAAGCACAGGAGCCAAGAAAAACTGACTCTGAACGGATACCTCGCCACATCATTTCCTCTGACCCCTGCTTCTTGGAGGCTTGGCCTGAAACGGTACTTTTTGTCTTTACAGGGGAGCTCATGATGAGTCTCTTCTGGTATTACAGACCAGAGCATACACACGGAGGCCGCAATTCCAGCATGCACCAGGTAACCAGTTTAGTTTTCCGCTTAGAGAATCTCGGGCTATTTTGGTAGGGGGATATGCGGAGTGGAGGGGAGCAGGTTGTGAACCGGGGAAGCCAGGGTTCAAATCCTGCTGCTTGCAATCTTGGGGCAAGTTGCTTCACGTTCCGTTGCCTCAGGTACAAACGTAGGGCCTGATTTCTATGGGGGAAAAATGCTTAATAAATGTGGCCCTTAGCTTGTGAGCCCTCTGGTGATGGGGGGGAAATACCCATTGTGCCTGAATGAAATCCACTTTGAAGTGGCTGACCAGTCACAAAAGGCAGAATATAAATCCGTGGAGCTATAGACAGTATACAGAATGTCTGGTTTCTGGATTACCACTGTGTACTGGAAATTGAGAGTTGACATGCCTGTACCACTGCTCCAGCATAAGTGGCCACAGGGAGGTTTTCTCAACTTCAGAATCTAGGAGGGACAAGTCACGTTGCTCTCCAGTGGTGTGTGACGGTCACTTCTGTTCCCCAGGTGTTTCCGGTCTGCATGTCCAGTAATTTGGGTCGGGTGTTTCTAACCTGTTAAGTACTGCAGTAGACTTCATGTGGTGTTTGCAGGACCGGCAGTGGCTAGGAAGTTGTCAGCAGACTTCTGTTCAGGCACACAATGCCTGGAGATTGGAAGCAGGCATTGGGTTGGGCATGCAGGGCTTGGAGCTCGGCAGCAGGCTTTGGGTCGGGTGCGTGGTGGTTTGGAGCTTGGCATCAGGCTTCCTGCAGCATCTGTGGCAAACTACAAGTATGCAAACAAGATTTTGCTGGACTAATCTCTCTCATGATTACTGATGGTCCCACTCACTCGGGAGACTTGGTTTTGATCTTTGTAAATGACTATAGACCATTTCAGAAGCTCTTTGCAGACCAAGGCAGATTAATCAAACAGCAGGGAAGAACTGCAGGGTATGTTTCTGTGAAAGCAAATTGAATGTGCCTGCTGACTCCAGCAGTTGCCTTGGGATTTGTATGTGTTAGATATGCCTTGAGGTGGCTTGTTCGCTCTTCAGTTGTGGCGGTGTGTGTCATTTCCTGTCTGCACTGTTTTGTAGAATGAGATCTTTGCATCCCGTCACCAGGATGAGAACAGTGTTGCCTGCATTGAAGAGAAGTGCTATGTCCTGACCTTTGCAGAATACTGCAGGTAGGTGGTGCTCTCGACCTGCAGCTGCATGAAAAACCAGTTTCACTTTCTTTAGGAAATGTGCTACTTGTAAAAAGCAGATGGACAGCCACACTGATTTTCCCCCAACTGAATATTATAAACCCTTGCGTTCCTCCTAGCCTATAACAAATGGATATTTCAAAAAGCTAATCTTTGCAAAGATTGTTACTGCTTGTATACACCTCCTGTAAGATCCCATAGGAAGCCTTTTAAATAAGCTGAAGTGCCAGAATTCAATCTGTATCTCAGTATACTGAGATGCCAGAGCAGAAGCCTGTTGGAAACAGGATGCTGGGCTTGATGGACCCTTGGTCTGACCCAGTATGGCATTTTCTTATGTTCTTAAGCCAAGCTGAGAACAGTTATAATTCTGTAGACCTGTTTTTTTTTCCTGCAGACCCCTTCACGTGGGCTGTGTTAACTGTAAGCAGAAACTCTGATGGTTGTGGGGTACCTTCAGTACCACTCGTCAGCTGGCTAGGGCCACCACTGTAGGTGTAGCCATCTTTCCTTGCTTCCTGGGTTTCGCTACACAATTTTTAAATAATCTGCACTAATTTCTCTATGCAGTGGCTCTCAAGCATGCTATATTTGCATGTTTTTGTTACTCTGAAAAACAAACCTGTTTGTATCCTTTAAAGGGGGTTGACAGCCCAGCAATTCATCAGCTGTAAGAAAAACACATTCTAAATTTCCGCCTAGCCTGCTTATGATCTGAGTGATTACCCAAATTTAGTTTGTTTAGTGATGTAAAATGTAGAATTTACTTCCCCGAAATCCTTGCTGTGTACAGTAGCAATGCTAACTGCAGAAGGGTAACTCCTGCTTGGACAGCAGGATGTTAGTCCTCACGCATGAGGTGACATCATCAGATGGAGCCCGGCACAGAACTTTGATCTCAAAGATTCTAGAACTTTCAAACATGCCCTACTGAGCATGTGCCGCTGTAGTCATCACCCTGCCCCCTAGGCAGAGTCCCTCAGTCTGTTTTTTTTCCGCGGAGCTGTCATCTTGCGGATTCTGAGCTCGTGCATTATTATTTTTTTCTTATTCAGCTTTGCTCTCTTCTCACAGTTTTTGTAAGGGATTTTTTTCTAGAGCTGCAGCTGTTTTTCTTTCCTTTTCTCCAAGTAGTTTTTATTCTTCTTTCCAACTTCCGCTGGCCACATGGTGGATTTTCCCCTGTGCAGCCTGAGTCTGTTACTTTAAAAAAAAAAAAATTGCTCCTGCAGTTTCTGTACCTGTGTCCTCTCCTTGCTCTTTCATTTTTTTTTTCCTCTTTTTTTCCAGTGCTGACAGTACTGACTTGTGCAGTCTGGTGCTCCATGTAAGCTGCTGAGCCTGGGGACTTGCCTGAGTTCTACCCGTGCTGGAGTTCCATGGCGGTTCACCGATCAGTCGGCATCAGTGGATTTGGACAGTGGAAGGATCGAGGACCATGCCATTCCTGTGGGGTAGAGTTCATCCTCCCCATATCTCAAGGAGCTAGCCTCTATGGGCGGGAGCCCTGGATGGCGTTGCCTCCCCTCCTGCCTTGGTAATGCAGTCTCCTTGGGAGAGAGGGTGAGCGGAGTCTAGGCTAGCAGCTTGCTGCCGCACTTCTGTGCCATGCCCATGAACGGTTGCCCGTGCACGGCTGTGACCAGCTCACTGTTTGTCCAACGCATCGATGTCTGGACCATGTCGGGGACCAGGCCCACCTTTGGGTACCATGGTCACCCTTGATGCTGTCTGCATCGGAACTGGAGCCTCGCTGCACCAGCTTGGGCATCAAGGGGCAGAGTACGGTGCAGGTCAATGCCCTCGATGCTGCTGATTCCGTGGTCCCAACAGTGCCCTCGGTGCCACAGTGTAGCTCACTCGATGCCACAGTACCTTTGAGGTACTCGATGCCATCGCTGCACTCAATGCTGTGGTGACCACGGTACCATCGATGCTGCTGGGCCCTTGATGCCCACGGTGCTCAATGCCATCAACACCCACGATCCATCAAGGTGGCAGGCCCTCTATGCGTCAAGGTGTGTACCTTTGATGCTGTGGCCTCTGTGCCAGCATGATCTCAATGCCATCACGATGCAGTGCTGCCCCAATACCATTGATGTACTCAAGGTGCAGGGCCACGTAGAGGCCTTTGGTCCACCGATGTCTCATTATCACCTAGACTACGTCTACCTCCACAGACCAGGAGCGGGGTCGCCATTGAGTACCCTTATCACCCTGAGGCCATCGATTGCCAGGGCTCTTTGAATCCCCTGTGAGACCCTGAAGCCCTTGGGTGGCAAGGGATTTTTGGCCTCTTACGGATCGTGTGCAGGGGCATCCATCTACTCAAGGCACCCTGGTGAGTTGATGCATTCATATGTAGTGTCCGGTGCCCTCAAGGCTCCTGGGTGGTGTCCACTACGGAGCACTGAGAAGCTCAGGGCTGACCCTTCAGCTGATAATCCTAGTACTGGTGGTCCCAAAGGGATGCACACACCATCAATGTTAATGGGCGCTAGCGAGGCTCTCGTTAGCTGTAATGCTTGCGAGGACTTCGAGCTGTCAGCATAGACACCCCCAGATGAATAAGTGAGCCGAGGGGAAATGCCATTGGCACTGGTAGTCATCGGTTCTTTTTGGCATCAGTGACCTGTGGATAGGATGCAGGGCCTCTCCCTGCAGACGCCCATGGCTTCCTTGGTTGATGTCTTCGGGCATGGGTCTCTGTTGGGGCCCCCGGGAGGTCAACGTCCATGGGTACTTGTGGCGCCGGGGATGGTGCTATATACCATCAAACTGATTACAGTTTGGTTTAGCGCAGTCAGGTCACTGGGTGCCCTGTGGTGGCTTTGTGTTGGTGAGCTCAAACGCGCCGTGGGCCCCTACGGGCACCGTCTCCGCTCTAGGTACAAGTGTCTGCAATCAGAGATTGCAAGACACGTCCACAGTACTTCATAAGCATCTTCAATCGCCAGGGACTTCACTGCTGTCGTTCCCTGGGGGACTCGCAGGTGAGCCGGTTCTGGAGGGGACAATGCCATAGGACCGCCATCCTCCACCATGCCTTACCCAGAGCACCAGTAGTGCAGGGGACGCCACCGTCACACTGTTCTCTCCACTCCGCTGGAGTTACTGTGACGTTGACCTGCTGCTTGCACGGTTGGAAAAGATAAGGCATCTGTTCCAAGTGCCTCGGACGCTGACAGGTGGCATTCTCCCTGACTGTGCAGTCCTCAGCCATAATAGAGTTCTGCCATCTTTCATCGTGGTCTCAGCCTCTGTGTCAGGCTGTACTGCATAGTGCTGAGAAACACTGACGGGGGGAGGGGTCCTCACACTCTCTGTGCTTGGACGTGAGGCGGTGTGTAATCACTGACTCTGGCACATAGTTCTCTGCCCTCGCTGGGGAGTGGGTTTTCTCCTGCAAGCACAGCGCTTAGCATCATGGCTGTGCCGCCATCCGTGGATGGGTTACCACTGCATGAGTGCCACCCAGTGTGTGTTCTCAGCGAAGGGCTTCCAGTTGCCCTCTGCTGCCTGGGCATTTGTGTGTGTGCGTGTGGGTTTTTCCCTACGCTTGGGGCCCAGATCCTGTGACTCTGTACGTGCCTTTGGGGGGCCGGGGAGCGGCAGCGGTGGTTATTGGACTGTCTTCAGCTGGGGCCCCTCCGGGCTTTGCAGTGGCGACCACCTCTATCCAAAGCTGGCTGCTGCTGGTGGGTTGGTCGCTTCAGCACCTCCGCGATCAGTGATTGTGCCTCAGCCCTCCTTTGGAGAGTGGCTAGGCCTTTCAGGATCGGGCGGCCCCAAACCCAGTGTCTGCCTTGAGCGCTCTAAGCACAGCAGGGTCCATCCATGAAGGAGCCTGTCCAGTGCTGCTCCCCGGTGACCCTCCAGGTTCCCCCCCTGTTCAGGAGTCACTTTGGTATCTGCTGGAATCTGTGGGCGTCTTCCTTAAGGATCGCTATCGTCAGTCATTCTTGCCTGTTGGGACCCTTCTCTGAGGAAAGTTTCGGTCAGTCAGCTGGGCGAACGTGGCCTTCACCCTTTTGCCATGCCCATAGCTGAGGGAGTTGGGGGCCGAATACCCCGCAACATGGGGCACTGCCCTTTGCTCATGGTAGCGTGCAAGCTATTCTTTCCCCCTTTTTCAGGATCAACCCAATCTGTGGACAGAGGAGTCCTGGGTCATGCAATGTTGTCCATTAGTGGGCCACGTGCATCCTTAGGAGGGGAAGATGATGCACTCATGGCTGGGTTAGTGGTACTTCAGCCGGGTGCTTGGTACTCTGTTCTGAGGCCACCCTGAGCCTGCCCTGATGCCCTTCAGGTTTCTGGGCTAGTAATGAAATCCTCTTCTACTGGGGCTTGCGTGTGTGGCTTCCCGTCTCTTAGTTGGGCCTCCAGGATTTCTTCCCTGGAGCAATCGCTCTGTTTCCACTGTTTCAAGAAGGTTACTCCCTGCTGTTTTCGGTAGTGAGTTTGCTTAGGCAACCAGGCGACTTGTGCTTGCCCCGGCAGTCCACTGGTCTGCCTCCTTGTGTTCTTCACGCCTTCCGATTGGATTGTCAGGGGGAGGGGAGATAAAGCTAAGGTGCTCGTGATATAGCTCTGTATTCTTGCAGGGAAGGATGCACCATGTTTTTCAACTTATTTTCGACATTCTCTGGCCAATACTGCCTTAGTTTTTCTCATTCTTTAGGTTGCCCAAAGGCCTTCCTGCTCCTCTTGCTATCTTGTCACAGGATAGATGAACCAGTTCTGACGGGCACTTTTGAGTAAGCTTCAGACCTATTTCATCTCCCTGCCGGGAGCTATGGGCTACATGTCTGTTTCGGGGATTGTTCTCATCCCGAAACCCTTGACGCATCCTGCACGGTCAGCTGGGAAGGATGTTTGGCAGGCAATGTCTGTCCCAGACCCTGCCATGGTTCTTGTGCTGCTTGTTCTTCCAAGCGTTGCTTGGGCTTTTGCTGCCCATTCGGCCTACCAGCCATACCTGGGCACTCTTCTCTGGACCTTTGGCTGTCTTTATCAGCAGTCTCTTTCTGGAGGGGCTCTCGGGCCCCAGTTTATTTTCCGGTTGTTTTTTCACACCAAAGGAAACTGCGGTTTTCGTCCAAGATTCTCTCTTGTTTACATATCTGGGTCCTTCCTGTATCCAGAAGGATCTGGATCCACTGTTTTTGTCAGGGTTTACTTTTCAGAAACCCTGCTTGTACTGTTTTCCGTGGTGCAAAAATTTCTTCTGCTTGCACTCTCATTACTTCCATGCCTTAGGCATCCCTGCTAAGCATAAGTGTTTGTATCTCAGTCTTTTCTTGGCTTTCTTTGTAGAACCCAACTCGTGCTTCAGCTCCTCTCAGGCACAGGAGGGAGGTAGTGCACCAGCACTGTGCAGTTTACCACTTTGTCCTGTTCGGACAGCCTGGAGCTAGAGATTCACCCATTTGTGAGGACTACCATCCTGCTTGTCCTAGGAAAAAACAGAGTTGCTTACCTGAAACAGGTGTTCTCAGAAGACAACAGGATGTTAGTCCTCTCGAAACCCTCCCGCCTCCCCTGGGAGTTGGTTTCTCCATGTATTAGCTGTATCATGGACTGAGGGACTCTGTCTAGGGGGCAGGGTGATGACTACAGCTGCACATGCTCAGTAGGGCATGTTTGAAAGTTCTAGAATCTTTGAGATCAAAGTTCTGTGCCGGGCTCCATCCGATGATGTCACCCATATGTGAGGCCTAACATTCTGCTATCCTAGGAGAGCACTTGTTACAGGTAAGCAGCCCTGCTTTCTGCGTGAAGAGTAGCAGGAATGCTGGCTCTGGGGACGTAACAATCATGTAAAGGGTGCGAAGAATGCGGTTAACCACTGTGAAAGGTGTGAGGAATAGGGTAATATGATTGAGTGCAGTAAAGGCTAACTAATCTTGAGCAGGAGTTCTTTCAGAAAGTGGTTTTAGATGGCTGGGTTTGGCTGCTGGTCACTATGAATCCTTTCCCAGACTTCTCAACTAACGAGAGCTATAAAAGATGCTTTAAACTAGTCCTGATTTGTTAAGACTAAATTCCAGGATGTGCCATGTAGAAAATATGATTGGATGAAGACTGCTGGTTATCTTGCACACCTGGTTTTTCTTAGCTACTGACAATTGGATTCCAAAATGTTTGATGATAATAAATACCATTTTTTTAAATGTGTAGATTTTGTGCCTTGGTGAAGCGTCGTGGTGAGGGGATCCCTGGCAGGAAAGCAGTGATTGTTCCTCCTTCCGAAGAGTACTGCACACCGCCGCACCGCAAGGTGCCAGAGAACACGGATCCGGACCAGGTGTTCCTTTGCAGGCATGTCTATGACTTCCGGCATGGACGTATTTTGAAGAATCCGCAGTAGCGAGCTCTTCAGCTGAACTACAGCCATGCCAAACTGCAGCGGCAGCCATGCCAGAGTTCCAGGAGCAGGCCCAATGGCCTAGGACTTCCCTGCATTCTTTCTGATGCTGCTTGCAAGTACGAAGGACTACAGGAGTTTCCCTCCTCCTGAGACGACAAAGGATCTCTCCATTCAGGAACAGATACTTAAGTAAAAGAACGGAAGAGTTCAGAGCACAGCACTTCTTGAAATGAGCATAGATTGAAATATATACCTATAAAAAAATATATACATATATAAATGTGTATATATTTATATATATATACACACACATTGGAGAAAAGCCAGTAAACTGGGGCAGAAACCATTCTTGGTGAGGATGGTCGGAACATACTGGAAGCATAAACTAACGTATATCGGAGTCCAACCTGGGTCTTGCGCCTTAATATGAATAAGGTCTCGCTCATGTCCATCTGGCATAAGAGAGACCAAGAAGGATCCCTAAGCTTTTCTAGTTTTTGGATTGTTTGATGCTTCTTCCCACCACTACCACCTCCTTTTTTTTTTTTTTTTAATCCAGTGCCTAGGCGGTGCAGATTTTAGAAGTCTTCTCAGTCAAATAGCATGGCAGACACAGAAAACACAGCCTCCTTTTATCAGAGTCCTATTATTTGGAATAATGGGTGAGAGTTGCTTATTGCATAATGTCTTCCCTTTCCCATAAAAAAAAAAATGAAAATGGTGGAATAGTGGCATGCAAACACTCGTTACAGGCAGCAGGTTACCCTCTTCAGAGGTGAAAATGTTGGCTCTTTACTGTTTGCCATTGTAACTACTCCCTGTAGTCCACATGACCTCAGTTTTTTGATGGGGTGGGATGCCCTAAATAGACTTGTATTGTAATTCACACTAATCATCTGTCACCCCTGTTTCAGTTTTGGTATCTTTGTGGTAGTCTTACAGCTTCAGTAGAATGTAGTTTTATACACTCCACTGTGTCACGAGGGGTCAGGGATTGCTTGTCTTCGGGTACGAGACATTTTGAAATAGCTGGGTCTACAGCATGGCTACATCCTTCTGAAGCACTAGCTGTCCTGCGACTCAGCACAGTGGCACAATCCAACAGTCTCCTAACCATGCTGACCACACTGATATCTGAATTTACTCACAAGAATGGTTTGTGGTTCCTGACCAGAACTGACCAATGAGAGGGTTGCGTTGTTGGAAATGCTACCTGATTCCTATAGATACTTGCCTTTTGCCTTATGTGTATAGATTCTAGAGATACTTTAGTTTATCTTAATACACAAGCTATTCAAACTAATTCTAAAGAAAACCAAAGGACAATATACCAGAGTCCACTGAATCAGTACACAAAACTGGGAAGCCACTTGTAGATTGCACTAATGTAAACAATGGAAATCACACTGTATCAGTACCTGCTGACTGCTGTAGTCACTAATTTAAACTAGAAATCTGCATTTTCAGTGTTTTGTTGTTTTTTTTGAGTGGCATCTGACACGGTTGTGGTAACCACAAAGGCATATAATTATAGAAGAATTTGTGATGCTTTATTGGTTTGGTCCTTTGAATGGAAGTAGATCTACTTCTGTTGGCCATGAACTCTGATTGGGTTTGAGTGTACGTGGGGTGGGGGGAGAGATTTTATTCTCATTGGGAGGGAGCTGGCATGGATAATGTATCCATCTTCTTCACAAAAAAAAAAAAAACAAACTTCACAGTATATTGAGAGGATCTGTACATCTTGCGTTTCACAAGACAGAGGAACCTCCGATAGATTTTATGTTTATCTATACCAAAGAGGGTACTGCGTGGGCAAGTGGAAGCAAGACCAGGCATAAAATTAGATGGGCTGATGAAATCGTCCAGTGGACTCAGCAGACAGTGTGATGGGGGATATCTGGGTTTTTTCGCATCCAGTTAACATTTCTTGCTTCTTGGGCTATCTAGGGCAGTGGGAGAGTTGATTCTCTCAATCACTGATATGAAGAAAGAGGAGACACCAGTGTGCATCCTGGTGCCAAAGGGTGGCCATTTTTTTTTTTTATTGCAAAGAAATATACAGTTGTAACAGAAAATTTCAGCACCAACAGCTGTTTTTGGAATTAATTTACCATGGGTCACTTTAACATAGCTTAAATTGGCACTGGGCGTGTGTTTCCCCAGGATTCCAAATAAGTTAGCACTTAAGTGGCACTTAAGTGGCCAGGAGCTGGAACCATGGGTCAATACCTAGTGTGTGGTGCATTGCCAGAGCTTCAGCTAACCTCATCATAATGGTGGATAACATCCAAAAACCTGTTTTAAAACCTCTTAAAATGAAAATTGCAGAGGGAGATCTTTTATGTATTTTAAGTATTTTTGATTTCTGATGAGACAGGAATACATTTCATTTTAAATATAGACGGAAGGGTTGTTTGACTTCATTTAAGTTAATTGATCTCCTTGGTCACAGCTCTCTGGCTCAGCTGCTGGAAAAACTGTCTCCTTAAATTAAAATAAGTAGCACAAATGTAAGGTATGCATCCCTTTTGCAGAGGAAGGGGTGGGGTCTGGTGCAGGGGCTCCGACAAGCTGAAGTCCTTGAATCTCCAAGAAATCCATACAAACGGTGGGCCTGGTTCTGAGATGGGCTGTTGCCCATTGTTCAGAGGGAAGACCAAATTCTCCCTTGTCTGATAACGGTATCAGCGCCTGCTCCAAGCCAAGAACATTACACTTTAGGACTTGTGTGGCTATTTGCGCTGTCTTTTAAGCAGCATGTAAATGGGTTAAATTGTTATGTCTTACCAGTAATGAAAGTATTTGATGCTTTTTTTAAAATCTATTAGATATGAAGATATTTTTTGAAACTGAAAATGCAGTCGGTAGAATTTAAATTTGGAAAGTTATACATGTAAAATATATTTTAGTTGATGATTTTGTAAAATGCACTTTTTGTGTCTCTTCCCTGGTTTCCCAGATCTGTATTTCATTGTTTACAGATGGAATGGAAAAAAAAAAACATTCCCTATACCCTTCTTCTGTGAGAAAGCTATATTAGAAGTAATTCTTTAAAAATAAATTTTAAAGATTGTATTGATTTAGAAAACTTGTGTTGGTAAAGTGACTGAGATGTGGCTTTCCTTTCCTTTGTGTTTATGGGAATGTGTCTTCATGATCTCCGAGTTCTTTTATACACCTCAAGAACTAGTGAATGTCCCGTCTCTGCATCTTTCGTTTCTTAACCAGCTATCTCAGCAGTCTAGGTTAGAAGAGTAGCAGCGGCATGAACGGGGTGCTCAGTTTACTGTTCTATAGGTAAAGCTGCGCAGGAGGGGCCTTGAGATCCAGTGTGGAATTGGAATGTGCTACCGTAGGAGCAGCATGCCGTAAAATCTGCATATACGCTCAGCTTAGAGAGGTGGGACTGAGCAGTCAGATTAGAAGCGAGAACTGCAATAAGACAGCATTTTTACAGACAAGACTGGCTGTCATCTTCTACACCAGTAGAAGAAAATCAGATAAATTATGACCTACAGCAGGGGTAGGCAACATCAATCCTGGAATGCCACAACCAGGTCTGGCTTTCAGGATATCCATAGTGAATATGCATAAGGTAGAGTTGTATGCACTGTCTCCATTGTATGCAAATTTATCTCATGCATATTCATTGTGGATATCCTGAAAACCAGACCTGTTTGAGGCCCTCCAGGACTGGAACTGCCGACTCTGATCCACAGGCTGTGAATAAAGGGAAAGAATTTTGACAAGCTGCAATGATAACTTTATGCAGGAGAGATCTGAATTATTGGCTGTGGCATGACAATTTATCAGAACGTAAATATGGCCCCATTACTGACAATGGACAGTTCCATGGCATCTTACACTAACTGGACCTATGCAATGCAGCCATACTTACTGATTTTATTAATTAAAAAATCTAATCTGAAAAAGCACCAGATCATTACAGCAGCATCTGCAGGAGTGAGATTAGCAGAACATAAGAAATATCATGCTAAATCAGACCATGGGTCCATCAAGCCCAGCATCATGTCTCCAACAGTGACCAATCCAGTAGGATCACTTTCAGCTACAGCTCCTGTTCTGGTCCTCTGACTTACTCCCCAACACCAGTCTTGCTGTGGGGTATGGGTGGCAAAAAGACATCTTCCTCCTCATGTTAATTGCTTTTGCTCTTTGGTAAGACCATGGCAGATAGTGCATAAACTGTCTGGCTCACAAGGAGTTCCAGCAACCCTAATAGTATTGCTGGGACTTAAAGACCCTCACAGCTGATGAACTCCCATCTAATACAAATCGGTTATTTTTGAAGGGCAGTAACTATGAAGATATGGAAATATGCAAAGAAAATCTCAACCTGATGAATAATGGAAGCAAAGATCTGTTTTATAAACTTGAGCCTCTTGCAGTCTAGGATGGGGCATTAATCCCGGCTTCTTGGGAATTTTAAAGTATTTGGAATATGCACTCTTGCACCTCTCTGAGGGGATTCCTCATTACCTCTATGTGCAGTAAGTGACTGACAGTCTCCAACATGGCAGCAGTTTTTGTTGGACTTTTAGTGATACAGATTCTGAAAAATCGAGGCTTGGGAACTCTGTGCTGTACCCATCCTTTATAAGGTCTGGAACCCAACAGCCCTTCACTGACCAAGACTGTTTATTTGCTTATACAAGAGAAAGGTTGCACAGAAATGTACAATGAATGAAATACTGAGAAGAAGAAGTAGATAGTTTGCCTCCACAGACCATAGCTGGAGAAGTCTTTTTGGTGGTGGTAGTTCTGCAAGAATTAGGATTTTCCAACTTCCACTTATTCCTACCTCTTCTCCAAGCACAAAAGGCCAGGATCTCCTGCCTCTGGAGTTTGTTGGACTTAAATGAGCACTGTTTAGGGGACTCCTTGTGAGCCAGACAGTTTATGCACGATTTGCCCTGCCTTGACATAAGAGTAAGTGATATAGGAAGAACAGTGAGAACTGAGACCACAGCAGATCAATGCCTGCACCATCTGGGGTTTATGGTGGCTACAGATGGACCCCTCAGCCAAACATGAGCTGCTGAAGCAGTGGAAGATTCCCAAAAAGCCAGATGCACTGAAATAAATTCTATCTCAGAAAACGAGTTATTCTTTCCTGGAAACCTGAAGAGGGGCATGTCTTCAGCACCAGAGAGTGGATTTTCATTTCTACAGATGCAGGTAAGAAGCGAGAGGGTTTCTGGTCTTGAGCCAAAGAGGAACTACATTTTGTAAATGAAAGCAATGCACACTGGGCCTTTCAGTCTTAAGTTCGCCATGGGAATATTTGAATAAAATCAAACAATTTTGTGACTGACTTCATCTGAATGAGCACCAATGGGGTGCTAGAGACTGCCAAGGTTTTCTGTTGGGCAGAGGAGATCTTCAGTGGGCTTTTGGCTGTATAGCAGGGAAGATGAACGCCAGGTTAAATTGGCAGAGCATATATGTCTAGAGAAAGAACTGTAACAGACCACTCTTGGGGATTCAACCAAAAAATTCCCCCATTTCTTCAGCAGGTTCCAAGGATCCTGACTAGTGACCAAAGCTGTACTTAATGCAGAGGTGGTGCTCAGCCCTGCTATATGTATTTCCTCCCCCCAGTCAATGATCAATAGTTATTCAAATCCTGTGATCATTGTGGTTCCATTTTGGCTCCATATTCTGAAGTTTCCAGAACTGATTGAATTATCAGTATTGAATGCACTAGAGCTCTCTCACTAGGTGGAAATCTCGTCAGGCTGGAAGCTGAGAGACAGGCCCTGAAGAAAAAGGGATGAGTGTGAGTTCTGGTCTGGATTCATAAAAAAAATTTTCAGTCACTAAGTCCTGCTATCACGTTTTGAAACAAGTGTTTTCTGGTACTACGAAATAGGTATTTAATTAATCAAAACCGTCAGTTAATATTATTTTGGGACTTTTCCTTAATAGCCTGAAATAGGGCCTCAAGGTGGACTTTTTCAGATATTGGCAACTACTTCAATTAAGGGGTCTGTTAAAGTTCTCTGTTGTACTTTCCTTCCTTTCTTTTAAATTGTATTTTGAAGACCATTAGTTCAGACAGCAGGATCATAAGAGCATAAGTGCAATGCTGAGGCAGGCCAAGGTCCATCGAGCCCAGCATCCTGTCTTCAACAGTGGACAGGCTGGGTTGCAAGTACCCAGCAGATCCCCAATAGTTGATGTATTTCTTGTATCTCACACCCAGAGGTAAGTGATTTACACAGCATACTCTACACTTTCAAAGTGAAAGAACAATTATATTCCAAAAGTAAGAATTTAAACCAACTCCAAAAGCTTTCATTGCATAAGTCTTCATAACCTTTGTCTTAAGAAACCCAAATTAGCTCTGGTCCAAAAAATTGCCTTAAGCCCACCTGTTTCCAATCACAGTAGCTGAGTTAATTTCAAATATTCCTGGATGAAGAATCAAGCTGTTTCTGTGTTATGACATGAATCTGTAGCAAGATCACACAGAAACTGACTGCAGATAAAGGCCAACATCCAATCTGTCCTGTAAGATGTTTAGGGTTGTAGCATGCAGGTTACCCCCATGCCTTCTTGGAAGTACAATGTGGTTATTTCACTGCTGCTATGGGCTGAACCACCAGCCTGCATGTTACACCGAAGTTTCATTAACATCCTTTTGCCACTAGGAATCTACTGTGTTTATTCTGTGCCTTTTTCAATTATGTTACCATTTTTCTCTCCACCACCTCATTCCAGGATGGTATTCCATAAAAAAAAAATATTTCCCGATATTGTTCCTGAGTCTACCATTTTGGATCTTCCCATAATGATTTTTACTTACCTGATAACTCATTTCGGTTAGTCACATGCCAAACTAGATCAACCTGCTCCATGTATCCTGGATCAGTGGTTCGTAAGTATGAGGATATGTAATGCTGAGAATTTGCCTCCTTTTAAAAACTGATAGGGTAAGTCAGATTGGTGATGAGGAAGAAGTGATGTCAGAGGAAGGGAGGAAAAAAAAGGATTTGAAAACCCTAGTGTGGGTTGTAATTCGTTTTAGCATGGGTTTTTCCATGCTAACATAACCCTGGGATATAATAGGGGTGTTTAACATAGGGGGAAAAAAAATGTGAAACCTGTGCTAGGATTAGCATCTCTGCAGAGTAGTGATCTTATTAGCTATTACCCTTCAGTGCAGAGAGATGAGTTAGAGGAAAGACAGTTTTCTTAGCATTCAGACAGATTAATCCACACTAGTGAGTTATGCACCTCTACCAGCAGTTGGAGACAGAGCAAACGCTGGCATCATGGTATATATATACCCCTGCACTGATATCAGCCCACCAGTATTCTCTGTCTCAAGCAGATAGTGGATGTGCATCTCCCTACTGGGGCTTGCTTAAAAAAAAATTGTAGGAGAAAAGAAGGAAGTTAAGTTGCCTTATGCTCCCTCCCTCAGTTGAGTTTTCCTAAGGTGATATCTGCGGATCCCTCCCTCAGATGGCTTTTGCAGAGAATACTGGCAGGCTGATGTCACTGTAGGATTATATATACCGTGATGTCAGCTTTGCTCAATCTCTATCTACTGGTAGAGGTGTGGATTAACCTGTCCTCAGTAAAGAAAAGGAAATTATCAGGGAAGTAGTAATTTCTCCTTAGTGCTTTATTTTTTAAATTTAACTCCTGGGTCAGAGCGAGAGTTACGCTTCCTACTGTAGAGTATGCTAAGCGGGCAAAACTGCTCCCTCACCAAATTAAAAAAAAAATAATAGTGGCCAAGACCTAAATGCTCAACCCTCTCCTCCTGAACTCCCAAAGGTTGCAGAGAACACCAGCTGGAGGAGAAAAAGGCCTTACCACCACCTGCTCGGCTGCTGCCAATGCTGCTACAGTTAGCAGCTAGGCCAGCATTTCATATTCATTTATTCACTTCTCACTGACTGGTCAGAAGGGGACTAATCAGTGGCCAGGGAAGTGAATAAATTAACATTAAGTGGCAGTAGGCTGGGGTTCCTAACACAAGTAGGACAAGCAGGATGGTAGTCTTCTACCAGGAAATCTTCCAGACCTAGCTCCAGGAAGTCCTTTTACAGGCAGAGGACTCGCACACCTCGTGCTAGCTCCAGGGGTCTCTCCCGTCAACAGCAGGTGCCCCAGCCAGCTCCCCAGCAGGCTCCGGCTACTGGCTTTTGACTGGAGACGAGGGAGCACAGCCCAGCAAGATGAACCCCCTGATGCAGGATCCCCCAGTGGGAGGCAGACTTCTTTGCTTCATCCACCACTAGGCAGCCATCACCTCAGGCCATTGGGTCCTAACTCTAGTTCGCCAGGAGTATCGTCTCAATTTCAGAAGTATTCCAGGGGACTCTCCCCCATGTCCATTGAGGGGTTCGTCCGCCTAGCAGAACATACTTCCAACAGAGCTATCTACCTTTCTTGCAGCAGGAGCGGTAGAGCCTGTTCCTTGTCCTCAGCATTCAAGGTATTTCCTCACACCAAAGAAAATTGGGGGCTTATGCCCCATTCTCGATCTCGGGGCATTGAACAAGTTTCTCACAAGAAAAAAGTTCAAAATGGTTTCTCTGGGCACTTTTGATTCCCCTCCTCAAAAGAGGAGACTGGCTGTGCTCTCAATCTCAAAAACGCATGCGCCCGCATTGCCATCTTCCCCAAGCAAAGAAAGTACTTCAGCTCGTAGAGTTAGTGAGCGTCAGACCTTGGTCACGTACTTGCCATACATGAAGTTCTTTCATGATAGTGTGATCCTGGGTACGCAACCCAAGTTCCTGCCTAAGGTTGTGACTGATTTTCACATCAATCAGTCCATTGTTTTGCCCACATTCTTCCTGAGGCCTCATTCCCATCCAGGTGAATAGGCTTTCTATACGTTGGATTGCAAGAGGGCTCTAACTTTCTATTTGCCTGTAACTCGCTGTGTGTTTCAATCTACTCAGCCCTTTGTTTCTTTCAATGACAACATGTTAATTTTATGCTGATTGTAGTGCATATTAATGTAAGTAATTATTTTTAGTATAATTATTGTATTTAATTTTAGTACATATTTATACTGTTATTTATATTCTGATTTTAGCATTATCTTAGAGCTATACATCACTTAAATTGTTTTACTGCATTTATTGATTGTGATTTTACTGTTTTAAGTTTATTTATTGTAAACCGATATGATAGAATCCCGATATGTCGGTATATAAAAAGTAATAAACTATAAACAGGATGAGAACAGCGGTGGGCAAACAGACCTTATCTAACTGGCTATTAACAGCATCTCCTTCTGCTATGCACAAGCGGGCCTTCAGCTTGGAGGCCGAATCAAAGCTCACTCTGTGAGGGCCTTGGTGACATCGGTAGCCCATCTGTGGGACGTTCGCATTGCCAACATTTTCCAAGTAGAGATGTGGAGTTCACATTCGTTGCCCATTACTGCTTGGACATAGATGGTTGACAAGACACTGCCTTCGGCTAATCTGTCCTACGCAATCTCTTCCAGGTTTAAACCCAACTCTTCCTTCCTACATCCCCTGTTTGGAACCAGGCTGTCCCCCTACTGACCAACAGCACCGCAGTTGTGCCCATTGGCACCTTGTTTGGTAACTGTTGTTCTGGGTTGTTGCTGGGGTCAGCCTGGAGCTTGATATTCATCCATCTGTGAGGACTACCATCCTGCTTGTCCTAGGAGAAAGCTCAGTTGCTTACCTGTAACAGGTGTTCTCCTAGGACAGCAGGATGTTAGTCCTCAGGAATCCTGCCCACCACCCCGCAGAGTTGGGTTCTCCTGCGTTTTGTTGTTTTTATTTTTTTGCTTGTATTTTTCTCTGTTAGAAGATTGAAGGGGGACCTTGTGTGGACACGTGGATAGTGGCATGCTGGGCATGCTCAGTGTGCTAGTCAAAGCTTCTAGAAACTTTGACAAACGTTTTCGGTGCTGAGCTCCATCTGATGATTTCACCCATCTGTGAGGACTAACATCCTGCTGTCCTAGGATAACACCTGTTACAGGTACGCAACTGTTTTCTTAACCTCAAATGTTCCCTCTTCTTTCTGGCCTTTATCCCAGGACAAGCAGGATGATTGTCCTCAAATATGGGTGACATCATCAGATGGAGCCCTGGTACAGAAAACTTCTGTCAAGAGTTTCTAGAAACTTTTGGCTGGCACTGTGGGCCTACTGAGCATGCCCAGCATGCCATGATATTCTCAGCCACAGGGGTCTCCCTTCAGTCTCTCTTTTTTTTCCGCCTTGCTGTAGCAAAAGCAGTTCAGGAGGTCTGGAAAAAGAATTCCCTCATTTCTCAAGGGAAGAAAACTTTTTCATTCACATTTTCAGTCACATTTTTCTCATAATTGGGTCTCCCTTCGACTTAGTCTTGGTGAGCACATTTTTCAGATAGTTTTGATTGATTCCGGTCATCGACCGTTATTAAGCCATAACTTTATCATGGCATCGGGGTTTAAAAAATGTCCGGATTGCAACCGGACTATGTCTATTACTGACCCACATTATGTATGTGTTCTGTGCCTGGGATCAGGCCACGACATCCGGGCTTGCTCAACTTGTGCCCAGATGACACCGAAGGGCAGGTGTGCCCGTTTGGATAAGATGGAAGAATTGTTCAAAAAGATTCCATCGTCGACGTCATCCCCAAGAGTAACACCTCCCTTGGTAACTAAACATCAAGGTGAAACACGAGCCGACGACCGTCCGTCACCGGCACCATCGATATCATCGATAGCATAGTCTTCAGCATCAAAAAGTCATTGGGAAAAGAAGCAGCATCTCCATCGATCCATCGACCCAGCGGATGGTAAACCATCGATGTCAGGATCGAAATCCATCAAGCCGATCCCTAAGAAGGTTCGTGAACTAGAGCCAACTCCACCGGCTGTACACTAAGAACTGCGGCGCTCTCCACTGGGCTCGGTGTCAGAGGATGTGCCACCACGAATCAATGTGGAAGTGTCAATAGCACCAGCAGTACCTTCCCCCAGTGGCAGTGGACACTGCCCTGATTTCAAGGGAAGAAGTGACTACTTTAGTCCAACAGGCTGTTGTCGAGGCTCTGAGGAACCTACAGCCTCCGACAGTGCCATCGGTACCGGCATCGGCATTGGAACAGTCAATTTTTCAGCCTTTGCTGAATAGACTCGATGCCTTATTACAAACCTTTCCTCCGGCACCGATTCCATCGATGCAGCCATCGACGCCAATACACCCACCGGTGACTCCAGCCATCCCGGTTTCCAGATCATCGGAGGAGGACGGCGGAGACTCCGATTCTGCCCCAGGACCATCGGGGCTTCATCAACATCGAGTTCCGAAGACACCCTCGATGCCTTTCAAAGACACATCGATGCCAATCCATCCAGGTCCATTGGGGGGATACAAGGCATCGATTTCCACCAATGCCATCAAGGCCCATCGATGCCCTCACTTCCAACGATGCCAAAACACATCCCAACAAAATCTGTGTTTAAATCAAAGCATCATGTCCAAGCAGAGGACACTGACTCCACTTATCCTCAATATACACCTTGGAAGGATGTTGACACTGACACGGAGTCAGAGGAACTGCAATCAGAGCCCTCTCCACCAGAGGAGAGAGAGAAATCCCCTCCAGAAGATTTGTCATTTACAAGTTTTATCAAAGAAATGGCAGATACAATTCCCTTTGAATTGATCACAGAGGAGGATACTAGACATAAGGCTCTAGAAGTACTGCAGTTTGAGGATGCGCTGAAGGAAATTATGGCTATCCCAATCCATCAAGTCCTCTTGGAATTGCAACAACGAATGTGGGAACACCCCTGCTCAGTCCCAGCAGTGAATCGGAGAACAGATGCCACTTGTTTAGTGCAGCATGCACCAGGGTACCAGAAACCCCAACTACCTCACCATTCGGTAGTTGTAGAATCTGCTCAGAAGAAAGCTCGGAAACAAAAACCTCATTCTTCTGTCCCACCAGGGAAGGAGCAATGATTCTTGGACACCTTAGGGAAGAAGGTCTATCAAGGTTCCATGCTGGTAGCACATATTGCACCATACCAGCTGAATATGACACAATATCAAAGGAACTTATGGAAACAAGTACAGAGTATTGTGGACAACCTCCCACAACAACATCAACTAGCTTTTGGCTACATTAGTTGACAAAGGATTAGAATCTGGCAAACATGAGGTGAGAGCAGCTTATGACATGTTCGAAACATCAACTCATCTATCTGCCTCTGCAATAAATGCGAGAAGATGGGCCTGGCTCAAGGCTTCAGACCTCAGGCAGGAAGTCCAAGAAAGGCTTGCAGATCTCCCTTGTGTTGGTGACAATCTTTTCGGGGAAAAGATCCAAGCTACGGTATCTCAGCTGAAAGACCATCATGAGACTCTCCGACAGCTATCAAAATTGCCAGCAGATCAGACAGCTTCCCTAAGACTACCACCACGCAGAGACTCGAGGCGACCCTTCTACAGACCTAGAAGGTATTACCCTCCTGCCTCTTCAGCACGTCAATACCGTCCCTCACAGAGAGGACGTCCACGTCAGCTGAAGCAACAAAAGACCCAGCCACCACCCCAAACTGGACCAGCGGCGGGTTTTTGAACTGTGCCAAGAGAACAGCAGCCTCTTTCTCAACCCTATACCCTCCCTACCAGTCGGAGGTCGACTTCATTATTTCCAACATTAATGGAGTCTCATCACAAAAGACCAATGGGTATTAGCCATACTAAATCGGGGATATCGTCTAAAATTCAACACGATACCCCCGCATTTTCCTTCTATTCCACTTTGGTCAAACATACACATCACACCTCAACTCCAAGTAGAACTCTCTACTTTGCTGACTGCCAGGGCTATCGAACCAGTGCCCCGGTCTCAACAAGGCAAGGGGTTCTACTCCCGCTATTTCCTCATTCCAAAGAAAACAGGCAGCCGTCACCGTATCTTAGACCTCCGAAATCTCAACAAATTTCTACACAAAGAAAAGTTTCGGATGGTCTCTGGGAACCATCCTTCTGTTACTTCAAAAGGAAGATTGGCTCTGTTCTCTGGATCTTCAAGACACTTATGCGCACATACCAATTTCCACATAACATCGCAAGTACCTACGATTCGTAGTGGGAAAGAGTCATTACCAGTATGGAGTCCTACCATTCGGACTGGCATCTGCTCCTCGAGTATTCACAAAATGCCTAGCAGTAGTGGCCGCACATTTAAGAAAAAACAGCATTCATGTTTTTCCATACCTAGACGATTGGCTAATCAGAAGTCCATCCAGGCAGGGAGTTCTCTCTGCCTTGAAAACCACAATAACACTATTGCACCTTCTGGGATTTCTCATCAATTACCCAAAATCCCACATCGAGCCGTCTCAACTCCTCACATTCATCGGAGCAGACCTCAACACCACAGTGGCGAAAGCTTCCCTTCCAAGCGACCGTACTGACAATCTGGCATGCTTAGCGAACATTGTAATTCATCACCAGTTCGCATCCGCCCAACAAATCCTAGTTCTCCTAGGACACATGGCCTCGACAGTACATGTCACTCCTATGGCAAAGTTAGCCATGAGAAGAACTCAATGGACTTTGAAATCTAAATGGCTACAAGCTTTCCAACCACTGTCGTACACAATTCAAATCACCGACCAGTTAACATCTGTCGCTCCACTGGTGGACAAATCAAACAGCATTGAAAAGCCGGTCTCCCATTCCAACAGGCAAATCCGCAAGTCATTCTGACTACAGATGCCTCCAACGTTGGATGGGGAGCTCACGTCAACAACCTTTAAACACAAGGGACGTGGACTACGCTCGAAAAACAGTATCAAATAAACTTCTTGGAACTTCGAGCGATGAGATATGCCCTTTATGCCTTCAAAGACTGCCTCTCAAACAAAACTGTGCTGATACAGACAGACAACACAGTAGCAATGTGATATATAAACAAACAAGGAGGCACAGGTTCTTATCTGCTATACCAGGAAGCAGTACAGATTTGGGCTTGGGCTCTAGAGCATTCCATACATCTCTGAGCAACTTATCTGGCGGGCATCAAGAACATCCTAGCGGATGATCTCAGTCGACATTTCAATCCCCACGAATGGTCGCTGGACCCAAGTGTAGCGAGCAAAATCTTTCAACACTGGGATCGCCCAACCATAGACCTCTTTGCGTCCACACTGAACCACAAAGTGGAAAAGTTCTGCTTCCTCCATGGACGTCGACAAACAGTCCCCAGGGACGCATTTGCTCGCCCCTGGAACACAGGTCTTCTATATGCATATCCTCCAATTCTGCTCATAGCGAAAACTCTCGTGAAGCTACAACAAGATAGAGGGGCAATGATTCTCATAGCCCCGTACTGGCCTTGACAAGTATGGTTTCCCATACTCCTCGACCTCTCGATCTCACAACCAATCCGCCTAGGCACAGAGCCCACTCTCATCACTCAGAATCAGGGCAAGTTGTGTCATCCCAACCTGACAACTCTTGCCCTAACAGCTTGGATGTTGAAAGCTTAATTCTGCAACTACTTAATCTTTCAACACAAGTTTCTCAAGTTCTAGTAGCTTCATGAAAGCCTTCCACACACAAATCCTACCACTTTAAGTGGACTAGATTTACAAAATGGTGCACACAAAAGGATATAGAACCTTTCTCTTGCCCCACTTCTTCTTTACTAGATTACCTATACCACCTGTCTGATTCTGGTCTCCAGAAATCCTCTGTAAGGGTACACCTAAGCGCCATAGCGGCATACCACAAAGGAATAGAGGATGCTCCAATAACAGAACAACCCCTAGTAAGTAGGTTCATGAGAGGCTTACTTCACCTCAAACCTCCCATTCGACCACCGGTCACTGAATGGGACCTGAATTTAGTACTAACAACCTCATGCGCTCACCGTTCGAGCCTCTACAATCTTATGAAGAAAAATTCCTTACATGGAAAGTGCTTTTCTTAGTAGCCATTACATCGGCTAGAAAGGTCAGTGAGTTACAAGCTCTTGTCACATACTCACCTTACACACACGGGACAGAGTAGTCCTTCGCACTCACCCCAAATTCTTACCAAAAGTACTAACAGACTTTCATATCAATCAGTCAATAGTCTTGCCTACGTTCTTTCCAAGACCTCACTCTCACCAGGGAGAGAGAGTCTTACACACCTTGGACTGTAAACGTGCATTAGCTTTTTACCTGAACCGCACGGTGGTCCATAGGAAATTCACCCAACTCTTTGTTTCTTTCGACAAAAATAAACCAGGAGTTGCGGTAGGAAAACAGACTCTCTCCAACTGGCTAGCAGACTGTATTGAATTCTGTCATGAAAAAGCAAAAATTCCTCTCCAGGGGCGAGTAAAAGCACATTCATTAAGGGCTATGTCCACATCAGTAGCACACTATCGTTCAGTGCCCATTCTAAACATATGTAAATCTGCAACATGGAGTTCCCTTCACACCTTTGCAGCTCATTATTGTCTGGACAAAGAAGGACAACAAGATTCGGCCTTTGGACATTCTGTCTTAAAGAACTTATTTCCAGTGTGACTCCAACTCCTTGTACATCCATCCTGCTGTGATTTCAGGCTGCCTCATTCTTTCCAGCAGTACACCAGTTGTGCTCGTTGCACAGGTTGTATGCTGTTGGTACAATATAAGAATTGACTCAGCCTGTAGCTTGCTAATCACCCATATGTGAGGACTTTCATCCTGCTTGTCCTGGGATAAAGCAAAATTGCTTACCTTGTAATAGGTGTTATCCCAGGACAGCAGTATGTAGTCCTCACAGAACCCACCCGCCACCCCGTGGAGTTGGGTCCGATATGTTTTATTTTTTTAGCTCACGCATATTGCTACAAACGAGACTGAAGGGAGACCCCTGTGGCTGAGAATATCATGGTATGCTGGGCATGCTCAGTAGGCCCACAGTGCCAGCCAAAAGTTTCTAGAAACTCTTGACAGACGTTTTCCGTACCAGGGCTCCATCTGATGATGTCACCCATATGTGAGGACTACATCCTGCTGTCCTGGGATAAACACCCATTACGAGGTAAGCAATTTTGCTTTCTCACTGCTTTTCTTTGTTTCTGCCCCTTGGCCCATCTGCCTTTGCACCTCAAGGATAAAACTGAATGGCATTTTCTTTCTATTGGACTACAATAAAATATGAGAGGGTTAGACAGCAGCCATCTTTAAAGACCACTCGATTTTGATATTTCAAATTTTTTTTAAATTAAGTTTTAGGCCTTTTTTTTTTTTACACCCCCTTTTTTTTTTTTAACACTCCTTTTTTTTTTTAGTGTGGATTTGCTCATTAATGGCACACAAATTGCCCATAAGCAAAATCACCCTTTTTATATTTAACATGCTTTTTGTTTTTTGTGTGTCACACTAACTGCATCCTCGCAGGGCCACAGTTGTTTACTGTGTAAGTGAAGTAAAGCCGCTCGCTAACATTTTTCTTTGATTATTAGTACATGTTTAAATTACATCGGCCACTAAAAGTGTTGCTTATTTCAGCCCAGCAGGTGGTGCTGTAACCATGTGGTCTCGTCTCTGTGTATGACTGACAAAACTGAGTCATTCAATAAGCAACTCTCTATTTTTACACACTAAAAGAAATGGCCAGAAAACGCAAGTCCCTGCTGTAGTTCTGCCATGTTTGTAACAAACATTTGCAGAATGCTTAAGCTAAAAAATAACTCTGCTCAAAGCTTTATTCATTCTAAATTACCTTTACTGTATCTAGTTACCATACAGAAGGAGAGCTATTTATCTTTGATTGGAGTGTTTAGGTTGAGAAGACCTTGATGTGGTTAATAGCATGCACAAACCAGCAAAAACAAATCCCCCTGCTGGTAGGCTGAGAGCCTCTGCGAGACTGAAGCAGTTCCCCTGACGTTACTGTGGAACTGTGCCACATGATGCACCGATCAGCACAGAATTCAGTTTGATAAGATTTTGAGTTGTCTGTTCTATTCTGCCCCGCCCCTCCAAGAAGTGCATTTTACCTGTAATATAGGGACAATAAAATAGAAATCTTCCACAGCTATACAAGCTGGACAGTATACAATGTTTTGCCAGTTGGGACTTGACTTATCAACTATGTACAAAGGTGTTGGACTCTTGCTTTCTCATATTTTTATGTACATGTATGACACTCTGGTATGTTTTTGTTTAAAACAAAAAAAAAACTGGGACAACATAGACATTGTTTCACCTCCTGGAAATGAGAAATGTCATGGAAGACTGGAAAAACCCCCCCAAACATCCATTCAGGTCTTCTCTGAACATAAAGAGGAATATTTTCAAAGTTTTGACATAAATAACACCCAAAACAAATTATACTTTTGGTATAATTTTGACAGTGGTCATTTTAAAATTCTGTAGATACATAAATTATTTATGATATGAAGCTATTTGTTTTTTGTTAAAAAGGAGAGCTTATTTAATATTTTCATGCTCATAGATGAGTGAAAAGAAAGTGACTAAAATGTTTCTAAATGAAATGTTGATTTTCTACAGAAACACTCTACAAATAGTGAATTAGTATCTTAGTAGATCAAACATAAATACATTGATCAAGAAAACCACTCATGATTGTCCTACTGAATGCAAAAATTATTTTACCTTCCACGAAAATGACTTAAGATTAGTGCACTTAGACCTGAAAAGAGGCTGTACTTTTCCTGTTCTGAAACATTAATTTTAAACTGATTTTCTAAGTTAGAATTGTGCAGCACTTTGCTGTAATAAAATTCTAAAAAGCCTTCAGTCTCGAAGAAACTCCCAAGAAGTGAAAACAGGAGGCTTTGATGGGGCAGCAGATTGCCTCAGAATATTTCTGAGAGAAAGCAAAACCCATTTGGCCATGCTGAGATCCTTTATTTTGGGTAAAAAATGAAATGCATTTTATGTGAGGTGGTTTACTCACAGGGGAGTTGCAATTTTTCAAAATATAGCACAAAGCGGATGCTGATTTTTTTTTCTCATAGGCCTCTATTCTGCAAAATTCCCAGGTCACATAAATGGTTGAATATCTGAACATGGCCTGCCCACAACACTTTTTTTTTTCCTCCTGCTATAAAATAGATTTTTAAATTGGCTTCTGGGGGTATTCACCTCTACTCATTGGGATTTATTGGTATGTAAGAGCTCTTGTTGGCAGATATTACTTCATAATTGCCCTTGCTGTATTATATGTTCTGTTCTTAGGCTTGGAACATTTAACTATTAATGCACGTAATCATCTCATGATGTCTGCTGCTCCCTATTAGCTGCATCTAATAGCTACGATGTTGTTCAAGTGCAAGATCCTTTCTAAACAGTTAATTTCTTGACGTATGTTTTGTTTTTTAAAGATCAAGTGCAGTCCTAGTTTTTTTTGTTTTTTTTTAGTCTTATCACAGAGGAAGGCAAGCTACAGTCTCAGTCATGGGAAAAGTGTGTCACGTTTGGCTTGCCCCGCAGACTTGGATTGGGCCCTAGTGTGGTCCTTCAGCCCAACAGTTTGCCCATTACCTGCTCTATTATCACAGCTTGGTAGAAAGTAAATGGACTCACAATGGAGATGATGGAGGCAAAAGGAGAAACAAAATTTTAAAAAAAGCGTGGGCTTAAGCACAGAGGACCTTTTGGCTGTGAAGCAAAGAAGGGGAAAGCCAGACACCAGCTGTGAGCTAGGGCATTGCTAAAGCAGACATTGGAAAACGCACTTCCTTGCTCACCTCAGGTGAGGGCATTTTCAGTTTTTCCTGCTTTCTGACACAGCTAGGAAGTGGCAGAAAGGGGCAGTGAAAAACACCCCACTGCAGTGACAGAAATCGGCAACAGGTTAGAGTGGGGGGGCCACAGAAAATGAGTCACTGGAAGAGTCAGACAACAGGGAAGGACCCCTGCCAGCACCAGGAACCACCCCCTGTCCTGAAGGGAGGAAGAAGAGAGAAGGGGGAGGAGAAAAAGAGGACTGTACCTGAGTTGGGGGATGTGGAGGAGAGAGACAGGGCTGTACTTGGGGGGTGCTTCACACTCCCCAGGGAAGAAATGCATCACAGTTATCCTCCTGGTTCTAAAGCAGGGCTTCCCAAACTTTTAGCCCATGTGACCCCCATTTTAGTACTTGAAAATTCACATGACCCCAGAGGACAACCAAACCTAATTAGCGGGGGTGTGGTTTGCCTCCAACAATCCCTCCACTCACATTCCTGCACTCCAACTGATCCCCTCTCTCAATCTCCATCCCCCTCCAGCAGATCCCCCTCTTACATCCCCCAGCTCCTCCACCCTTCTCAGCCTAGCCTCTCGCTCACCCACTCCAGCTTTATACATACTCCCCATTGAACCTCTCTCACCTCCAAGCCATTTTTGTAACCCCTAATTGATCATCTGTCATCCCCCTTCCTCTCTCTTTTCTCACCCCCCCCCCCCAGTTGATACTCTCACCCTTAGCTCCTCTCTTGCATCCCCCCTCTCACCTTCCACAGCCAATCCCTCTCCCATTGATCCAACCCTTCCTGTATCTGATCCCTCCCTTCAAACAGCCCCCATCCAAACATCCCCTTGACTAGGATCAGCAGCAACATTTTCCTTTGGGCCTCAGGCGATAAGTGGATGACAACTGGTAGGAAGAGCGAGCAGGCTGACGACAGGGGCAACATTTTTCTCTTAGGTAAGGCCAGTGATGGGAGAGGATAGAGAAGAGGTGACAACCTGCACAGACCTGTGCGCACACTGCCCACTCTTCCCCAATGGCAGGTCGAATGCCTGATGTTGATCTGCAGCTGGCAGCAGCATTAGTAATGAAAGTCAGCGCAGGATCTGGGAGCCAGTAAAAGCTCACGGGCCCTGCAGTGGCCCCAGTCCCTCCTCACACATGGCTTCCTGTTAAGGTGGAAACTCAAGCGAGGGCGGGCCCATTGCAGGACCGGAGAAAGCAGGCTAGCTCAGAGATCCCCTGCTGCTTTCCACTACTTCTGCTGCTGGTGATGGCTGGAGAGGGGCTGCCCTTTGAGGCATTTGTGACACCGGCTGAAGGTTTTGTGACCCCATTTGGGGTCCTGACCCACAGTTTTGGAAGCTCTGTTCTAAAGTAAATGGACAAAGATGGGCCTTACTGTTTTAATCTGCCATCATAATCTGTTTCTCTGTTAACACGTTGGGGCCAATGCAAAACAATCTCCTTGAAAGCGGGCACTGAGTGTTCAGCGCCTGCTTTCCTAACGCACCCCCAGGCACCTCTCCTGGGGGCGCCATGCAATATTCAAATTAGGGGGGGTCGCATGGTCAAGGAGCCTGCGAGCGGTCAGCCATCCACAGGTTAGGGAAACTGACGCCAAATTTATCAGCATCCGTCTTCCTAATTGGCGCACAGCCAGGGGTTTGGGAAACGGACGCTTGTTAACTGAGTCTCTGTTTCCTGTACCCAACTGCAGGCATTTTTTGTTTTTAAACTTTTTTGAAGATTTTGTTCCTCCTACTTAAAATCGCAACAACATTAAGTAAGAAGATGTACAGAAAAGCAGTATTTTCTGCTTTTCTGTACACATTTTGGGAGTGCTCAGCAGTTAACGCTTGCTCCAGGCAGGCGTTAATTTCTGTGCGCAAAAATGTGCGTATTGGGGCACATATTTATTTATTTTTTTTTGCATTGGGAGTGAATAGCTAATAGCCTTATTCACATGCCTTTGCATGGGATGAGCGCTATTCGTTTTGCCGCACCTTGGACAGCAAATTACATACTGGGATTAGGTAGCGCCTACACAACTGTGGGTTAAACAGTGCGCTTGGCTGAGCACATTGTATTGCATCAGCCCCATTGTATAGAAACTAAAATATGCATAAATTCTTCAAGGACAAATAAGGTACTTCAGTGCTTGCAGATGGGTGATGTCAAGCAGGTTGAAGCAAGAGAGGGCTTTTTGGGGTTTTTTTCTGTTCTTGGTTTGCTCCACTGCGGAAAACAGAATTTTTTTTTCATTATTTTCTATGATTTTGTGCTAATTTTGGTTGCAGGTGCCTATCTCTTTGGTCTGTACTTTAGGTCTAGTCAGGTTTTTGTTTTTTTTTTAAACCATTCTGTTTGAGTCACATAGCAGCCAATCACAATATAATGAAACAATACAGAAGTATAAAGCTAATACACTATCTGAAGGCTTAACATATGCCCTAAAAAATCTTTTTGAAAACAACCTTCTCACCCTCAGACAGACAGACAGACACACACTCTCTCTCTCTCTCTCTCTCTCAGCCCGCCCCCCCGGTCCTCATAGAAAAGCATTGACCATATTCTGACAGTAATGAACCAGAACAAAAATAAAGTAAGTAGACAAGCAGATTAGTTAATCTCATGGACATTGGACCACAGATTTAAAAAAACAAAAAACAAAAGCCCTCTTAATAAAATCATTTAATGACGGTAAGTTAGACTTTGTTTTCTGATCAATTCCAAGAGTGCTGTTTGTTTGGAAATTGCTGCATAAGTTGTTTCCATATCTTAAAAACAAGAAGCCTGTCACCCACATAAGGATAACCTTTTTAGCCAGGAGTGGAGGAGCAGCCTACTAGCCTAGTGGGTTAGCACAGTGGGCTAAGAACCCAGGTTTCCCTAGTTGAAATCCCACTGCCACTCCTTGTGACTTTGGGCAAGTCACTTTACCCTCCATTGCCTCAGGTACAAACTTAGATTGTAAGCCCTCTGGGGCTAGGGAAATACCTAAAGTACCTGAATGTAATCCACTTTGAAGCGCTGAAAAAAGTGCAAAAAGCAGAATATAAATCTAAATAAATAAATAAAAGGGAAACATAAAAAAAATGTGTGCCCCCACTTATCAATTGTAGATTTCTTTCAAATAGATGCAGATAAATCATCTTACCAGATCATTCAATCGTACAGTCCAAAATTTAGCCCAAATACACATCTGCTGCATCTATTTTTACTGGAGTGGTTTACAGGCCTCCGAGTCAAAGCGGAAGAACTAGACAGAGAGCTAATTGAAGACATCTAAAAGGTGGGAAAGAAGGGAGCAGTGTTGATTGTTGGAGATTTTAATCTGCCGGATGTAGACTGGAGAATCCCTTCCTTGGAATCTAACAGAAGTAGAGAGATAGTGGATGCCCTGCAAGGGGCTTTGTTCAAACAAATGGTGCTCACTAATGGGGATAGGGTCTCTAATGTCCAGGTGGGTGCCCACCTCAGCACCAGTGATCATCAAACGGTTTGGTTTGATATCTCAAATAGGATACGGAGAAGTCGCACGAAGACCCAGGGTTTTGAATTTCAAAAATACGGATTTTGTTGAAATGGGGATGTACCTGGAGGGAGAACTAGAAGACTGGGAGAAAATGAGAGAGAGGTAGAACAACAGTGGGCTAAACTAAAAAGAGCAATTATAAAGGCAAATAATCTATATGTTCGAAAAGTAAACAAAAGCAAGAGAAATAAGAAACCAATCTGGTTTTCAAAGGAAGTGGCTGATAAAATAAAAGCAAAAAGAACTGTTCAATAAATATAAATGATCCCAAAAGAGGAACACAATTAAGAATATCTTTGAAACTGAGGGAGACAAAGAAACCAATCAAGAAAGCAAAAAGCCAGGCAGAAAGAATTGGCAAAGAGGTAAACTGAGGTGACAAAACATTTTTCAAATACATCAGAGAAAGGAGAAAGGTCTGAAGTGGGATAGTGAAATTGAAAGGTGAAAAGGATCAATGTGTGGAGAGAGACGAAGAAAAGGCAGAAATATTAAACAAATACTTCAGTTCGGTGTTCACTAAAGAAGATCCTGGAGAAGGACTGTCGCTACTTAACAAGACATTGGGGGGGGGGAGGGGCGGAATAGTCGAAACTCCATTTACAGTAGAGAATGTATGGGAAGAGCTCAGAAAACTGAAAGTGGACAAAGCCATGGGGCCTGATGAGGTTCATCCCAACATACTGAAGGAGCTCAGAGATGTCCTGGAGGGTCAGCTGCACGACCTGTTCAATAGATCCCTGGAAACGGGAATGGTGCCGAGTGACTGGAGAAGAGCAGTGGTAGTCCCGCTTCACAAGAGTGGGAACAGAGAGGAGTTATGCGCGTAAATGTAACATACTATTGTAGCAATTTTCAAAACCCATATACTTGCATCAAGTGTGTTTACGCAAGTAAATCCTATGGACAATTCAATGGCAATATATAAGGAGTGGTGAACACTGTTCTCGAGAGCCCCAAAAAGGCCAGGTATTCAGGATATCCACCACGAATATCCATAAGATAGGTTTGCATACAATGGAGGCAGAGCGTGCAAATCTATCTCATACATATTCGTGGTGAATATCCTGAAAACCTGGCCTGTTTGTGGTTCTCGAGGCCCGGGAGTTGGCCCACCCCTGTCATATATTGTAGCAATTTTCAAAAGTCCACTTGCTTGAGTAAAGTGCCTTTACACGTATAAACCTAATTTTGAGTGAGTAAATGCATTTTAAAAATCAGATCCTAAGTGCTCAAGGACTCGCAACATTTGCTTCCTGAAGTTGCTACTGTTGCAAGGCTGGTACCAGTATGGAGGGCCATGGTGTCGATGAGGGGGGCGGGGGACGTGGTAAAGCTGGCCTTGATCTTTCCGTAGGAAAAGGCAGTGCTGCAAGTATAGAAACAGGCCCTAGATAGCTTTGATTTTTTAATTTTCCAAGGACTCGTTTACTCTCACCTTATGAAATGCTAAAAAAAAAATATATATATATTAATATGAGATTGGAGTATATATGGAAGATTTGATTTCTAATGTTTATTAACTTCCAAGAAGTAGAAACGATGTTAATCAGGTTGAAGGTGCAGTAGATCAGTTAACTATTGTTGAGCCAGACACCCTCTTTGGATGGTATTGCCGGGGACAGCACTTTACTGCTGCCTTTCTGTTCAAAAAAGGATAAGGAAATGCTATTTCATAATTTGCTCGTTTTCTGTGCTCAAAATATTTTAAATTTTCAGATATTTCGGCTGCTAATCGAGCAAGGAGGAGCCAATTCCTTTTGTTAAAACAGAGTTCTGGGAGTGGGTGTGACCTTTTTCCTCAAATACCCCTGTAAATCATTTGTAATCATTTGGGGGGGTTTTGACCCAAATTATTTAGTAAGGTTACAGACGGACAAAGAGGCAGGTTGATATTAGTTTTAATTGTGAGGTGGTGGGATAAGAACATAAAAAAAAAATTGCCATATTGGGTCAGACCAAGGGTCCATCAAGCCCAGCATCCTGTTTCCAACAGTGGCCAATCCAGGCTACAAGTACCTTGCAAGTACCCAAAAACTAAGTCTATCCCATGCTACTGATGCCTGTAATAGCAGAGGCCATTCCCTAAGTCAACTTGATTAATAGCAGTTAATGGATTTCTCCTTCAAGAACTTATCCAAACCTTTTTTAAACCCAGCTACACTAACTGCCCTAACCACATCCTCTGGCAACAAATTCCAGAGTTTAATTGTGCGTTGAGTGAAAAAGAATTTTCTCCGACTAGTTTTAAATGTGCTACATGCTAACTTCATGAAGTGCCCCCTAGTCTTTCTATTGTCTAAAAGAGTAAATAACCGATTCACATTACCTATTCTAGCCCTCTCATGATTTTGCAGACCTCTATCATATCCCCTCTCAGCTGTCTCTTCTCCAAGCTGAACAGCCCTAATCTCTTTAGCTTTTTCTCATAGGGGAGCTGTTCCATAAAGCATTTATGAGTAATTACTCCTCGTTCTCTCTTTGTATCTATGGGTTTAAGTATATTTTTCCTGCTACATAGAACAACCCCTTCTGTTAATGTGGGCTAGATTATGTAATATTCAAGTTATGTCTGATTTCCTTTTTTCCTTGTTTTATGTTTTTTTTATAATATTACATTTTGCCTTTGAAAATCTTTGTTATATAAGTTTGTTAAATCTCAATAAAGATTAAATTGGAAAAAGAAAAGAAACAGGCCCCAGAACACCAATACACCTCCTGTTGGGAAAACAGAACAAGTTAGACTGCTACAGATCCCTAAACAGAAACTAAACATTAGCAAAATCCTTCACCTTTCTCACACATACAGAACATGGACAGACACTCACCAAATACAGAATAAGAGACCACAAATTAGAAATAGAAATGTGCTGATAACAGTTCAGCTAGAAGAGACCTTTTGAGTTGTGGTCATCCTGAGATGTCTGTGGATTAGTGGAAGGAAAGAATCCAGCATTCTCCCTTTCCCACTCCTCCAGAACAGATTCCAGCAATTTTCCCTCCTCAGGATGGCCCCCAACACTCTCCTCCTCTCCACACTTCCCTCTCCTCAACAAACCCCAGCTCTTTCCCCATTCTCTCCAGGATGGACCTCAGCACTCTTCACCTCCCTAGGTCTACCTGCAGCCAACACTCTTTCCCCATTCCACTTTTAGCAGACTGGACCCCGCAGTATGCTCTCTCCAGCTGGTCCCTAGCAGCAGCCCTCTTCTCCTTACTAGCAAACCTCCCATACCAAAATAGCACTAACTGCTAGCACTGAAACAGTAAAAATCCTACTTACGAAAAAGCAACACTGCAACTACTACACCAGGCCCTAAAATACCAATACATCTCCTATTAGGAAAACAGAAGAAAGGGATCTATAGCAATCTACACAGAAACTACATGCTAGAAGAATACCTCATATCAGTCACATGTGCAGAAAGACCCTCACTAAACACAGAATAAAGAGACCATAAAGTATAAATAGGAATGTGCAGACCAAAACTAAACTGGAAACCACAGCAAGCCACTCTGTATGCAGTGCAACAGTGGAAAAACAGAATAGCTACCATTCCTCATACATTTATATTTTTTTATTTTATTGATTAATCAATCATAATAGTAAAATCATATTAATAAAAAGAATATGTATTTCAATACAACTGAATAAAATATCCAATAATTAAAAACAAACATTTTTAAAAATTTCCCAAACAGAATAAAATATTTCAAAACAGCAGACACATCAAACACCCAATCGTTAAAACCATTAAGGATAAAAAGTCCCCTGCCCTCCCCTAGGAACTTTTGATTCCAAATACCTTGAAATTGTTGGGGATGTGCATATAGACTCTTTTTACTTTCATATACATGCATTCTCTAACCCACATGCTCACTGACACATATACATTCACATGCTGAAACACAGATGATCACATATATACTCTTAGAGGCTGACATACATATAATCAGACACACATACACTCTCACACACTGATACACACAATCACATATACAAGCTGACACACGATCAGTCACATATACATTCTCACATGCTCATTGACACACAATGTCACACATACATTCCCACACAGTCAGTCATACACTCACATGATCACACACATACTCTCAGATGCTGACATACATATGATCAGTCACACATACTATCACATCACATGTTGATACACACACTATCACACATAATCTGACACAATACACTCACATGCTCACTGACACATACAAATGATCAGTCACATATACACATTTACACACTCTGACTGCTGACACAAATGCCCAGTCATTCACGCACTCTCTCTTCTCCTTCCCCCAGAGTTTAAAAGCTGCAGCAGCTGCTGTGAATAATCAAAAATACTTTATACTCACTTATTGATGGTTAGGGGTTCCAGGCAAAGCCCTGTGATAAGTGTCTCTGTGGGCTGCCTGTTGCTATGGGAAATTATGCTGTGGGAATTGCAGACTGCAAGTCTCAGTACTCTAGTTTAGTTTTGGTTTGTTTTTTTTTCTTTTGCCAGGGCCCGCAGCAGAGGTTGGCGGCAGAGGAGACATGAGGTACAGTTCCCTATCCTCTTGTGGCTCTCTTGAATCCTCTCCCCCACTTTTAGCCGCCTCTCCTACCTGACTCTACCTCCTGACTGCCTCCCGCTGAGAGGCAGAGCTGCGGAGGAGAGGCGGCTGAAGGTGGGGAAGAGAATCCAAGAGAGCCATGAGAGGATAGGGAACTGCGTGAAAAACACGCAGACAGCGGAAGGAGACTTAAGTGCCACTAATCCAACTATAATCTTGTTTCTCGCCTTCTACGGGAGGCCACGGCACCCACTGGGAATGCAGCGGAACGGGCCAGATTTAAGTATAGATAGCAGGAGGCTCCTAGTGTGCGGGAAGCACTGTGGGCCTAGTGTTGGTCACAGCGGCTCCACGGGCATGAGGCTGTTACAACCAACACCAACCATGTGATTGGGTGGACTGGCCCACCGGGGCATGCCTGAAGCCCCGATAGGCCAAGCCGCCTCTGAGGGTGGGCACTTTTGGTACTCATCTTGTGCATCACAAGATCAGTTTTGGGAAGCGCCCTATCCTGAGGTTTGAATCTGCTAGTCACTATGTTGGTGTGAAGCGGAAGCAGTGGATCGGCTCCTTCGCCTCTACTGCTCTCCTGCATCCAGCAGCACCGGGGCGGATTGCAAGAAAATATCTTCCCAGGCATGGGGATTTTTTTGAAAACCAGCCCATGGGGTATCTGACTCACTCGTGCACTTTCCTTTCAGCACATGCATCAGCAGCTCCCAAAAGCATGACAAGTCAATCATGGAACATGACAGAATTACCCCAAAATGTCTCCAAAATAAACGTCACATTTTTCCTAAACAACTAAGATGTAGAGTACAATCTGGACAAGGGGTGAGCAAACGGAGCTCCGTTCCATCCATGTAGCTTGGTTGGCTCCCCCACCGTCTGCTTATATCTCTCTAAGAGATTTTATAGATATATGTACATATACATGTGTGTGTGTTAATATATAGTCAAAAAAATGATAGGCATATACAATTACCAATACAAGTGATTAAAATACTTAAAGTGTATGCAAAAAAGACGCAAGAACACTAATGTAATAAGCTATACATCAATTTCTATAGAAATTACTTATCTATTTATTTCAATATTTATCTGATATAAAACATTAAACATTAACAAAATTGTTTGATACATAAACTATTAAAAATATATATTCTGAAGTGTAAAAAGGTGCCAGTGTATATATAATATGTAGGCAAAGTTCCTCCTTATCAAAAGAAAATTTACTGGACTAATCCACTTGTACTGTGAAGCAGATTGAAAACACAATTCTTTGCAGAGCTTCAAATGGTTGCCCCATGCCCCAAGAGGGATTCAGATGAAAGTTACTACTTTCAAACTTTACATCTTGGTCAGTCCTCATTCGTTGCTCTGGTCATTTCTTACTAATTCCACGTCTTACTCATTCCTTGACAAAGGCCTTTTGTTTTGCCTGATAGTGGCAAGAATGATGACCCAGTGGCTTTACATAGAAACAGACAAATATTAAAATGGGTACTCGTACATTCACTTAAAAAGCAACGCCGCCGGCAAGGAAGTTACCCGAGCCTTCCTTCTTCATGTTCAAGCTGTCACATGCCTGGTCTGGCCAACCAATCAGGTCTTGAACAGGTTGCAAATAATGAAGCAACTATGCTATCAGCTAGTGTCAGTTAAACACACATGCTCATCACACAAACACATTTTTAGATTGCAGAAACTTTATTGACACACACACACTGACACACTCTCTTACAGTGTCTCTTACACACTCACACACTCTGACACACCCACATAATGACAGCAAGAGAGTGTGTGCACATCTGTGTCAGAAATACCCCCATACACAATAGGATAGATTTTCAAAACTAGAGCGCGCACGCATGGACGTGATTTTATAACATGCGTGCGCCGGTGCAAGCATGTTATAAAATCGGGGATCGGTGTGCACAAGGGGGGGTGCACATTTGTGCATTCTGTGCATGCCGACGCCTGCGGCCTTCCCCAGTTCACTCCCAGTCCACTCCAATTTAGGAGCAGCCTGGGAGGGAACTTCCCTAACCCCTATTCTAACCTTTCCGCCCCTAGCCCTATCCTAACCCCCCCCAAATCCTTTTCTTACCTGTTGCGTCTGCTTCGAGCAGGCACAGGTTGCACGTGCCGGCACACGATCCCCCGGCACAGAGGCAAATGGCCGCTATGCCAGGGGCCTCTAGCCACGCCGCTCTCCGCCCCCTTACTGAGGCCCCGGGCTTGCACGCGCATGGCCGGGCCTTTGAAAATAGACCCAGCGCGTGTAAGGTTTTTAAAATCTGACCTAATATTTCTTTCTTAGAAATAGATAAAATTATATATATGGTTGTGTGTGTGTCTCTCTCTCTTTATGACACAGAAACATAACTCTCTCTGACACACTACTGTTCTGCTGCTGTATTTGTGCTCACAGAGTGAGTGCCTCCAACCAGCACTGCCACAATATGGTGTAAGGTTCTTGCTTGCTGCCAGCCCTTCCCCATTCTACAACAGCCCCCTCCCTTCCTCAATCCCACTCTCCAGGAGAATTGCTGGTTCCACAGCCAGCTGCTCCTCTCAGAGCTCAGTCTAGTCACCTCAGACAGAAGCCGCCCCAACTCTTCCCAGGCCTAATGAAAAGCATGTTAGGTGCGGGCTCGGCCCTCAAGTCAGCTTTGAGTAAACTGAATTACAATATAGTAGATATCCCATACGAGAACAGCACTAACTGCCAGATCTCAAACAGTAACAACCCTACCTATAAAAAGGCAACACTGTAAATCATACACCAGGCTCTAAAACACCAACATACCTACTAATAGGAAAACAGAAGTCAAGCTGCTATAAATCCCTACACAGAAACTACACACTAGCAGAATACCTCATTTCAGTCACACATGCAGAACCCAGACAGACCCTCACCAAATACAGACTAAAGTAATGATAAAAGTATAAATAGAAACATGTAGACAAAAAGAAATGTAACAAATCAGACCCAGTATGTAGTGCAACAATGGAAAAACATAAAATCACCATTCCCCATTAAACAGCAAATAAAATCAAGAAATATAAAGCATCAATCATTATAAAAAGAAATATTTCAGCTGAGACCAAGATGACTGCTGCACGGTACACACGCTAGCGTCGGTGTCTCTTCGGAGGTCTTGAATCTTGCTTATTTCTCCAGCTGGTTTCCTTTTTACATTTCCTATTATGCCACATACGAAACGAAAAGCAAGAATTAGAGACAATGTTACCTCTACACCATTGCCAGATGAAAGACAGCCGAGAATTGACTCGATCCTAGCTCGACACACTCTGAATTTGCCGGAGGGAGGAGCCGCAAGAGGAATCGGTGTGGGGCAGACGCCGATCCTTATGGCAGAAGAAACATCTTTGAGTCCCGGCATGCCAGCTGTTCCTGACCCCCCGTTTGGATCCCCGATAATATCGGGGAACGGGATGATGGAGCCGATAATGAGATCTGCCTCAGAGGATCACGAGGCCCAGAGAAGGAGCAGAGAAGATCCGCTACCTTCGGTGAGCTCAGTGTTTGAGAGCTCCTCGGCCTTGAAGGGAGAGGCGCAGCTCGGCCAGAAAGGAGGGGAAGGCCAGGCAGAGGTGGGAATGAAGGAACCAGAATTAGAGGTAATTTGTAATAAACCGTTACTGAGACCTTCTAAGATCACCTTGGAGGAAATTTGGAATGTTCTTACTTCCATGAACAGTTCTTTGAATACATTAACCTTTATGGTTAAAGAAAGTATGAGCAAAGTTCAGATTCTGGATAAGAAAATGGACACTTTTGAAATTTCTGTGAAAGAAATGGAAATAAAAATAGAAAAGACTCAAGAGGTTCGGAATAACTTGATTAAATCGGAAAGTATTTGTAATAAAAGATTGGAAATAGTGGAAAATGAATTAAGGAGAGCAAATTTAAGAATAACAAATTTTCCTAAGTCGAGAATGGTTACTGCAAGAGATTTGTTTAAAAGTTATTTAGTTAATGTTCTTAAATTCCCAGAGCAAGCTATTCCAGCAATTTCTAAAATTTTCTATATTCCCTCTAGAAGTGAGGGGAAGGCTGATATACAGAATGAATCATTGCTGAATTTATCTGCTATACTTGAAATGTCACAGGAAATAATAATAGATGCTAGAGCTACACTTTGGTCACATTTGTATTTGCTCTGAGAGAGATACTGTATTGAGACTGGCATTTCGAAATCAGAAGCAAGAAATTTTTGGCCAACAAGTTCGCGTTTTCCTGATATTATAAAAATTACACAGGAAAGAAGAAAACAGTTTCTGGTTATGCGGAATGAGGTTATTTCAAGGAATGCTAAATACCATCTTCGTTTTCCAGCAAAGTGTTTGATAATATATCATAACTCGAGATATATATTTAATGAGCCGGAACAATTGCGTCTTTTTCTGGACACTCATTCTCTGCCAGGAGTTGGCAAATTGAAGTAAAAGAGTGTGTAACTGTGCAGAATATGATTTATTGATTTCTTTTTTGGCTGCCCTCTTTTCTTTTCTTGGTCTCCCATTGTTCTTATTATAATCTTGGGAGGAATTTCAGTTTAACATTATGGTTAATTTCTTTATTATAAATTTGATTTGTATCTTAAGTCTAATAATGTTAAGTATTGAACATGTTAAATCTGATTTTGGATATGTAGCCCAAGTATTTCCGAGTAGTGAATACTATTGTAATCTATGGTAAATTCAATTAAAAAAAAAAAAAAGAAATATTTCAAAGCAGCTGATGAATAGAACATCAAATGATTAAAAATATATATCATATTTTTAAAAATTTCCCACACATCAATAAAATATTTCAAAACAGCAGACACACCAAATAACACCCAGTAATTAAAACTAAGGCTAACAAAAATCCTCTGTTTTCCATACCTGGGAACCTTTTAGATTCCAGTCTTCCTGAGATTGTCAGGGATTAGTCAGAGGGGAGGTATGCATAAACTTTCTCCTCTCTCTCATATATACACTCATGTTCATTCTCACGCAAAATCCCTTATATTCTCTCTCACACACATGCTCACTGTGTCACACAGTCTCACGTTTCTCACTCACACAAACGTTCAATAAATCTCTCTTGCTCACACACATGCTCACACACATACCTGCTGGTTTAAATAGTCTTCTTGCTCACATATATGCTCATTGGCTCACTTGTTCTCTTGTTCACTCGCATGCTCACTGACTCACTCGCTCTGGAAACCACAACAAACCCAACTGTATTATGTAGTGCAATAATGGAAAAAACAGAAACATCTTCATTCCTCACAAAACATCAAGCAATAATATGTCAAAACAGCTGCCGAATAATGAAAAAAATTAACAGGGGGGGGGGGGGTGTCAACAGTGACCAGTCCTGTATTACCAGTAGCTTTCCATACTTCTAAAAAAAAAAAAAGTGCACAAAAATTACTGACAGACTCTAATTATGTTCCAGTTTGGTTTTGCAGGATGACAAATCACCAAGTCCCTTAGGACCTGATGAATAGTAACTATTACTATCTCATACAGATTGGTACCATCATCAGTAATGAGAACCTGCAGTATTTTCTCTTCCATTAAATGGGATCTGAGAATTCACCTGACATCATTAAATATAAGGTTCCCTATGCGTACTTCCTTTAAGGAGTGCATTGGCAAGCTGCCTGCCTGAATGACTAATTTATGCAGTTTTTCTTGAATGGAATGAATCTCTCTAGCAGATATAGACTCTCACGTCATAGGCGAGAGTTCTTCCTGGATGCTGGGAATGTAGCTGGGTTTTTAATCAGGGTGGGGCTAGCACAGTTTTATCCTCATGCAAAGCAACTAAAGTGTCTATGAGGGGATTGTATTGTTCTGGGGAAGGAGAAGAAGGAAAGAGCAGCTCCTGCTCAGGTGGAGTGGTTGGTTTAAGAGATTGTGGATGGGACAGGTTTGGGCAGGCCTGGATTTGCCAATAGGCATGCTAGGCCCCTACCTAAGGTGGCAAACATTGGGGGGGGGGGGGGACGACAGCAGGCAATTTGAAGATTTGTTACCTACCATCTGTGCTAAATGTCACTCAACAGAGAACAATCTTCTGTTTCCTGCTCCAACCCCTCCCTTCCATTCCCAGTACAGAGTACAATAGGGGAGTGGTGAGGCTGGAAAGGACAGAGCAACGAAAAACTGCTCTACTCTGTCCCAGCCCTGTCCCCCCTCCCTCCTGCCCTGTGCATGTAACAGGAGGAGAGGGGTGACACCAGAGCACTCTGCTCCCCAATCCTTCTCTCGTTCAGGAACTTGAGAGCAGGAGGAGAGCCTGGAGGAAAGAAGGTTATACCATAGACCACCTGCTCTTTTGTCACTTCTCCGGGAAGGGGAGGATGGTTGCACGCACAGAGCCTAGGGGGCAGCACAATCCTAAACCTATCACTGGTTTGGGGGACCCTTTCAATAATTCACTCTTTAGTTCATGCTGTAAGGACCTGATTTGTTTGTCCTGTTTTTGTTTCCTGTCCTCATCAAGAAACATCTGCAACATACATTTAGTAGTGGGACCCTTCCCTTAATGATCATAAAGAGATAATGCTCTCAGAATGTTCCCAATTTTATCAGTATTAAATGTTCCACCAGCTGGCCAGGCTATGGAACACAGTTTCTTTACATTTATCCAGTCCCCAATTTTCTTTGTTTGTATCAAAATTTGCCTCCACTTTTCAAATGAATCATCATGCTTTTAGGAGTGTTTCCCATTCATATCTCCTTTTCACCCTCATTTAAATTATTATTATTTTTTTTAAACATCTTTCTTCACACAAGTATACCCAATGCACTTCTCATTGTCACTTAAAACCACACAACTTACCATGCAAAGGCAATGCTGAGTATCTCAAACCAAATCCACCACATTAACACATGCACTAACAATTATAGACCCACAATCTTCTTTCTCTCTTGCACTCCACAAGCAAAGCTAGTACCACAAGCACGGGTTAGACAAGCACTGATTCTGCAGGTGCCTGCTCACATGGCACACCCTTGCTCCCCTCGCTAACAGTATCAGGCTGATACAGAACGCTGCGCTCGGCCGAATGCACCATTTAGCCCTGTTTGGCCGTGCATTTTTGACGCGCTATTGTTACCCCTTATACTGTAAGGGGTAATAGCACGTGGAAAATGCATGGCCAACCCCCCCCCCCCCCCAAAAAAAAAACCAAAACTAATAGTGCTCATCACATGCAAATGCATGTTAATATAAGAAAATGCCATACTGGGTCAGACCAAGGGTCCATCAAGCCCAACATCCTGTTTCCAACAGTGGCCAATCCAGGCCACAAGAACCTGGCAAGTACCCAAAAACTAAATCTATTCCATGTTACCGTTGCTAGTAATAGCAGTGGCTATTTTCTAAGTCAACTTAATTAATAGCAGGTAATGGACTTCTCCTCCAAGAACTTATCCAATCCTTTTTTAAACACAGCTATACTAACTGCACTAACCACATCCTCTGGCAACAAATTCCAGAGTTTAATTGTGCGTTGAGTGAAGAAGAACTTTCTCCGATTAGTTTTAAATGTGCCACATGCTAACTTCATGGCGTGCCCCCTAGTCTTTCTATTATCTGAAAGAGTAAATAACCAATTCACATCTACCCGTTCTAGACCTCTCATGATTTTAAACACCTCTATCATATCCCCCCTCAGCCGTCTCTTCTCCAAGCTGAAAAGTCCTAACCTCTTTAGTCTTTCCTCATAGGGGAGTTGTTCCATTCCCCTTATCATTTTGGTCGCCCTTCTCTGTAACTTCTCCATCACAATTATATCTTTTTTGAGATGCGGCGACCATCTATTAGTTAGTCACCCACAATACAGAAAGGCAGGAGTTAATTTGAGACGGCACCGGGCAAGTGTACAGAAAAGCAGAAAAAACTGCTTTTCTGTACACCCTCCGACTTAATATCATAGCGATATTAAGTCAGAGGCCCCAAAAATAAAAAAAAATAAAAATCTGCCCACGGGTTGGAAAACGGACGTTCAACTTTGCCAGTGTCCGTTTTCTGAACCTGTGGCTGTCGGTGGGTTTGACAACTGATGACAATAAAATTAAGTGTCGGCTGTCAGATGAACTGACAGCCACCACTTCAGTTAATGAGGTGCTAGGGATGCGCTATTATGTACCAACTAGGAATAAGTCATTAAATCAGGAGGAGGGGGCCTGGATCCCCTCATGTTTAGTGAACCTAATCTCTCCTAATTCCTTGAGTCATCAGTTGATGCATTCCCTTGAGAACCACATTATTGGTTTCCTTCTCATTGGAGAGAGACAAAAAAATATTTCGAAAATATTTTCCCAATAAAGAATTCCTTTTTTGTGGGAAGAGAATCTGGATTTTACAGGATGTTTCCTATGTTACTCAGAGAAGGGTGACCAAACTGGTGTGGGGTCTGTATCAGAAGACTTATGAGGAGAGACTAAAGGATCTGAGTATGTATACCCTGGAAGAGAGAAAGTGCAGGGGAGATATGATACAGACTTTCAAATACTTTAAAGGTTTTAATGATGCACGATCCTCAAACCTTTTCCTTTGGACAGCAAGAAGTAGAACTAGGGGTCACAAAATGAAACGCCAGGGGGGATGACTCAGAATCAACATGAGGAAATATTTCTTCATGGAGAGGGTGGTGGATGTCTGGAATGCCCTTCCGGAAGAAGTGATGAAGACTAAAACAGTAAACAAATTAAAAAAGGCATGGTATAAACACTATGGGCCAGATCTTAAAATCTATGTACGGGCGTAGATTTGTTCACACACCCTGGCACGAACAAATCTACGCCCGATTTTATAACATGTGCACTGCCGCACGCATGTTATAAAATCCAGGCTCGGCACGTGCAAGGGGGTGTACACTTGTGCACCTTGCATGCACCGAGCCCGAGGGGAGCCCCGATGGCTATCCCCGTTCCCTCTGAGGCCGCTCCGAAATCAGAGCGGCCTCGGAGGGAACTTTTTTTTGGCTACCCACCCACCCCCAGCCCTAACTAAATCGTCCCACTACCTTTATTTCAAAAGTTACGCCTGCCTGAGGCAGGCGTAACTTGCACACGCTGACTCACCATCCCCCAGCACAGGCCGCTGTGCCAGGGGATTCTGCCCCACCCCCGGACTGCCCCTGAACCGCTGCCATGCCACCGGACCCACCCCCTTCCCGCCCCCTTTTCGAAGCCCCAGGACATATGCGTGCCGCCGAGCCCCTGCAACTTAGGCTCAGCATGCGCAGAGGCAGATTTTCTCAGGTTACATGCATAGCCTTTGAAAATCTGCCCCTAAGGATTCAATCTGCCCCTAAGGATTCCTAAAGGCTAGAGGTGGAAATGAATAAAAGGATGCATGGGGGTAACCTGCATGTAGTGGCAGCTACTACCCCTAACAGAAGGCATGGGGATTACTATCCTTAACCAATTAGCTTTCATGATTTTGACACAATTGCAACATTGTTCTCCACTTTGATGGTGGAGGGAAAAATTCAGGGCTCTGACTTTTACAGTCTGGGGTAGTGATACGTAGACATTAGGGAAAAGTGCAAGGCTGCTTCCATGGCCAAGTCAAAAAGCATAACACATTCAAGCAGCATTGTCTGAATTATCAAGAAGGCTGCTCACCCTGTAAAAATGTAGATAGCAGTAATTTTGATATGGGTTTGACAGTGCTTGGTTTTGATTAATATTACTACCCTTAACATAAGGCTTGGGAGTAACTTGCATGGAGTGGCAGTTACTACCTTTAACAGAAACATGAGGGTATCCTCCACAGAATGGCAGTTACTTCCATAAGAAATTTGCTGGGCAGACTGGATGGACCATTTGGTCTTCTTCTGCCGCCAATACTATGTTATAATCAGGCAATCAGTCTCAAGGTCCCCCATACTATCACTAATCTAATTGTGTGCATTTCCTTAAGCATGAATAGTGGAATAATAGAGGGTTCCCCATGCAAAGAGCAAGGAAAAATTCCTTAGCAGAAAGGAACTACCGTGTGGATCCCCCCCTCCACAGTGCCTCACAAAGGGCATCAATAAATATTGTGGGCTGAAGAAACGCTTAATACTGGCAAGCTAGCAGAAGAGAAAATCTTTATTAGTAAGATATGTTAGGAAAACTGTATTACCACAGCAAGCCAAGTGCAACTTAGAGTTCTTAATGTGTTACAGTGGGTTATATACGTTGCCTCCTCTAAACATACACACCAATGATATAGTTACTTTGTTAACTTAACATCTTCCAACCGGTTAGTCTTATCTCTCTCTAATATTCTAAATACAATCTTTTTGTGAGTCGAGTCCTAGAATAGGGATGGAATGCAAGCACTGACTTTTGATATATTTCAGCATTCCACAGTACCTACAGTTCTTATCAGTTTCAGCTTTATTATACTGCCTCTTTTGTCTTTCTGCCTCTTCACTAGCAGGAATATCTTCAAGGAAACCCTCAAGGCAGCCTCACAGCAGATGCTTTTAAGCCTTACCATCTCCTCTCTGTTACACCTTTTGTTTCCTGAGTGAGTTGATCTACAGGCAACTGTTCCCCAGGACAAATTTTACAAATTCCAGAGGAGTTGCAAGAAGATTCCATCATATTTTCTGAAGAGGATGTTCCATCTCCAGCTCCTGGCCCGAGGGCATGTTGGCTTAGACCAAGTGGCAGAATTGGTGAAGACTTTCTTTACCTGCTTGGCTGCTAAGAACAAGATAAAAGATTACCCCAAGAAGGAGTCCTGTTAACCCCTGATCACATAGGCACTTCATCAGAATGCCTACAAGGTGGTTCCTTGGCATTCACTTGCAGTGGAGTCCAGCCAGTTGAAAGATGTCCACCAGGAAAATACCTATCTGAGGCAACCAAGGAACCCTCCTCAGTTGAATACTTCTTCATTGGGGTCCTGAATTAGTGTTCCTTTCCCTCTAGGATTTGAGGCAGGTTCAACGGGAATCCCTCCAATCCTCTCCCGAGCTTTGGGATCACTTGTCTCTACCTGAAGACTTTTTAACTCCTAAAATCTTGACACTTTTAAAAATCCTTGCACAAAAGTCATCAGTCATTGAAAATCTTGCAGGAACTGAAGCAAGAGTTATGTTGGTAACTAGACCCCAAGAAGGGATTGGTGAAAAAGGACTTTTATTGAATCTTGCCTGACTCTGGCTGAGTTTCGCTCTTCTAGGAGCTGCTCAGGGGCTTATCAGCCACAACTGTTGGCTCTTCAACGAGCACACTGTTTTTTAATATATGCAAGATATTAAATGTTGAATCTTTTCATACATTTGAACTATGTATGAGAACTGTGCTTATGGCTTGAAACCACACCAGTGTAGCAATGGTTTCATCACCAATATTATTACTTGTGTATCAGCAGCAGGACTGCGGTATGTAGTGGAGAATAGTAATGTCATTACTATTCTCACCGATCCCTTCTTCGTGTTTATCGCTGCTAGCCATCTTGGATCAGCTTCCGCTTTGTTTTTTTGGGTAACTAGACCCCTACATTCTTCAAGAGGAGGCATCAGTCATTCAGTCTCCTTCCTCATCAAGGGACATTAGTGAGAGACACCAAGGGATAGAGAGCTCATATGGGTCCCTTCCAAAGTCAAGGGACTTAGTCCTTAGCAGAAAGACAGTTTGAGAACATCATTCTGGAACTGTGAGTGATCAGAGCCTTAACAACTTTCACACATCTCCTGGAGGGGAAAAGAATTCTAATTCAAATCAGTACTTGATCTTTCTTTCTTCCTCAGGATTCAGTACCTCATCAGTAAGAGTACATTTCAGTGCCATAGCAACCTACCATATTCAGATTGAGGGTAGACCAGTCTCCACTTAGTCCTTAGTATCGAAGTTCATGAAAGGCTTATGGCATACTAGACATCCAGTTGTCAAACTACCAGTCTATAGGACCTTAATGTGGTTCTGGCAAAACATTAAACCACTTTTTGACCCTTTGGAGTCTGCTTCTCTCGAATTTCTCACATGGAAAGTATTATTCCTTGTTGTGATCACATCAGCAAGAAGAGTCAGTGAACTTCAAGTTTTAGTTCTATATGCAATTCGTCATACCAGAGTGGTACTTCACACACATCGAGAGTTCCTACCAAAGGTGGTTTCAGCATTACATATTAATCAAGACATCATGTTACTTACATTTTTTCCATTGCCACATGCACAAAAAGGTGAAAAGGCCCTTAATTCCTTTGACTGTAAAAGAGCACTGGCTCAGCCATATCATCAGACCTCACAATTATTCAGCTCCAAAGATCCTAATAGAAGGAAAACTGAAGAACTAAAGGTCATAATATGAAACTGCAAAGAGAGAAACTCAAGAACAAAGTCAGGAAATATTTCTTCACGGAAAGGGTGGTAGATGCATGGAATGCCCTCCTGATAGAGGTAGTTAAGACGAGAACTGTAATTGAATTCTCTAGAGGTTGGGATAAACAGAGGATCCCTAGTGGCTAAAGGATGGAAGATAAGGAGTAACCTGCATGGAGCAGCAATTACTACACTAAATAGAATAAGAATAAAGAAATAAAGCTTGGGGGGGCAGACTGGATAGATCACTTGGGTCTTTTTCTGCTGTCATTTACTATGTTATGTTACTATATTACTTTGTTCTATTGGCTGGCAGACTGTATTGCTCATTGTTATGCCGTAGTAGGCCTCCAGATTACAGCCCCTATCAAAGCTCATCAACAGAGAGCCATGAAATATCAGTGGTTCATCTCAAAGCAGTACCCAGTTTTGCATAGCCTGTTTACCCAATAGTATACTTTCCATGGTGGGATCCAGGTTGCTTATTCAGTATTTGCTCTGCTGCAACCCTCAGCTTGGGACTCCCTACATGTCATGGCTAATTCAGCTCTGCTTGTTGACAGAGAGAACAAGTTTGCTTACTGCAAACAGTGTTCTCTGTAGACAGAAGGATGAATTAATCATGCTAAATACCTGACCGCCTTCCTGAAGAGCTAAGTCTACCTAGCTAGACTTGGCTCTAAAATCAACTGAGGGGCTCATGAGGCAATGCCAGCATGGGAACACCCGCACATGCTCAGTAGAGCAAAGGTTTATGAGCTAAGAGTGAAGGTTCCATTTGGCACTGTCAGCCTCACTCACCTGCCATGGTTAATTCATCCTGCAGTCTATGGACAACACCGTTTATCCTAAGCAAACTTGTTTTACTCACACATTATGTAGCTTTTGGAATTTCACAATTTGTGAGTTTATCCTTAAGAAAACCTGGGAGTTAGAATCCCAAATAGTTTATGCATCTCTGATTACTCACATCTCTTATATAATTCATACAACCATGTGGATAGCAAGAAAAGCTTTTGACAAAGGTCTGAATCAGGCCTGTGATAATTTTGTATGGTGCTGTGTACACTAACAGCTCTTCATAAATAGTGAGTGAAAACACAATAGTTGCCCATTAGATAAAGAAATAGATAACCAACCATTGTGAATGTTTGTACTTATGTCTAAGAATGCTAAAGCTTCTCTTCTTGTGGCTGTTACAGGCTCTCATTAGTACAATCATCTACTGTGACATCAGCCACTTTTGATTGGTCAGGGAAGGTCTGATTAATTATTCCATTCCCATTGCAAGGCAGCTTTTCAAGTTTCAATAACAAATACAATAAATATAATGAAATATGTGTAATTCTTCCTGGACGTTTATGTACTAAGTATACAAAACAGGCATTAATGAGGAAATTACTATTACCATGCTAGCTTAAACATACTTTCTAACCCAGTAAATAAAACAGGTCTGCCAGGAGCTTGGCATGTTTACTGTTCAATTATTTCTACTTTCACTCAGCAAGTGACACTGGATCAATTGTTAGTTCTGCTGATTTTTTTTAAATTCCATCTCCAGTTTTCTACATTTCATAATAATATTCTCCATTATAACATTCTGGTCCCCTGAGATTCCCCAGCATTGAGGATATATCTTGTGGACTCGGCATGAGCTCCTTGCTCATTACCACCAGCCAGCGCTCAACTAACCGCTGCTTTCCACTAGAGTGTGGTATTTACCTCAGGATATCATTAAGAATGAATCATTTTCCTTCCATGTGCCCAATGCTCTGTCAAACAGAGACAGATTTACAATAGTACCCTAGAAAGCTGGATTTTAACGAAGGTGCAGTCTTCATTTACTGGATTGATGTTGATACATACATTTTTGTTTCAATTACTGGTAGTTACTTTTTTAAGGAAAAAACAAGTTAAAGGAAATTTTTTTTTACACTGCACACGAGCAAGAATGCTATCACGCATGCGGAATCTTTAGCTATCTGATCATTAGGAGGTTATCCTAAACACCAAGGGGCTGATGCAATACAGTGCGCTGAGCTCAGCGCACTGTATAACATGCAGTTGGACGCGGGTTGTAGAGGTGCTAACTAACCCCCTACAACACCCGTGCAACACGGAGTGAAACTAATAGCGATCATCACATGAAAGTGCATGTGAATGAGGCTATTAGCTATTCAATCCCTATGCAAAAAAAAAAAAAAATGTGCATCTAGGACGCACATTTTAGCGATCCGGAATTAACGCCTGTCCGGAGCAGGTGTTAATTGCTGAGCGCTACTAAAATTAGTACAGAAAAGCAGAAAAAACTGCTATTCTGTACTGCCTCCTACTTAATATCCTAACCAGTGCACATGCAGGGGTTAGGAAAATGGATGCTGATTCAGCATCCATTCTCCCAACCTGACTACCAGCACCAGAAGGAGTGTATAAAATCAATATTAAAGTGTCGGGCACTTAATATTCATTTATTCACTCCTTCACTTATTGTGGATTGGTCCCTTTACTGTCACATGTCAGTGAAAGGACCAATCTCCTTTCAGAAGGCTGTCCTGAAAGGGTTTAATTACCTTATGGGTTTAATTACCTTATGGGTTTAATTAAGAAAGAACTTTCAAATATAGTAACATAGTAATGATGGCAGATAAAGACCAAAAGGTCCATGCAGTCTGCCCAGCAAGTTGGCTCCTGCAGGTTACCCCCATGAATTCTGTTAAGGGTAGTAACTAGCATTCAGTACAGCTTACCAGCATGCATTCTATTAAGGGTAGTAACCAGCACTCAGTACAGGTTACCAGCATGCATTATTCTATTAAGGGTAGTAACTAGCATTCAGTACAGGTTACCAGCATGCATTCTATTAAGGGTAGTAACCAGCACTCAGTACAGGTTACCAGCATGCATTATTCTATTAAGGGTAGTAACTAGCATTCAGTACAGGTTACCAGCATGCATTCTATTAAGGGTAGTGACTAGCACTCAGTACAGGTTACCAGCATGCATTCTATTAAGGGTAGTAACCAGCACTCAGTACAGGTTACCAGCATGCATTATTCTATTAAGGGTAGTAACTAGCATTCAGTACAGGTTACCAGCATGCATTATTCTATTAAGGGTAGTAACTAGCACTCAGTACAGGTTACCAGCATGCATTCTATTAAGGGTAGTAACTAGCACTCAGTACAGGTTACCAGCATGCATTATTCTATTAAGGGTAGTAACTAGCATTCAGTACAGGTTACCAGCATGCATTCTATTAAGGGTAGTAACTAGCATTCAGTACAGGTTACCAGCATGCATTCTATTAAGGGTAACTGCCACTCCATACAGGTTACTACACTCTGAGTGTCCATTTGATAAAATTACTTGTTGCAAATGATATTTTGCATACCTGAGCAACACCAGTGAAGGTTCCTATGGATTATTTAGTTGAATTAGCTACTGTAACCCTTTTTCGAAAGTGGGTTGTTCTTTCAGGGCACACTAACAAATGTATATCTACAGGGCTTCTCCAGCTAGCATTTTCCCAAATGGGACAAACCAGGCAGGACAAGGCACTGGGAGTTAAATAGTACATTTGCTGGTTGTTAGTCCAATTAAAGTCCATCTTTCAATAAGTGTGCAGTCAGAGTTTAGTGCAGATAGGGAGTCTCATCTTGAGTAGGTGTTCTTTACTTCAGCAACCTAGCAGAGCTTCCCATGGTGATGGAAAATGTGCACACAAACTCTCCCAGCCGCCTACCGGGAAATCCTATGAAAGGGGTCCCTTTCTAACACAGAAAAAGCAGTCCTATCTGAGGCTCCAGCTCATTCCCGAACACCCAGCCCTGTGTCCTGGTCTCACGCAGGTGGAGATCCGGATGGAACTCTCTAGGTCTTACTGTGTCTCCTTAGTTGTTTTAAATGTAACTTCTTGTGTCAAAAAGCCATAGGATCAAGAACCTGCTACACCAGCATGGATCCCAGTGAGAAGGGGTGATTAAAAACCACCTCACAACAAAAGAGAAATAATTTCTTAATCAAAAAACTTCCATGCCTTGTGTTCTGCTGTTACAGGTGCTTGCCACATTCATGCAAGCTAATCCCAGGTGGTTTCTAGGGACACTGAGACCCCTCACAACCAAAGGTCACACAGTTCCTAGAAATACACTCACAGACTAAATATACACAATACCAGGCTTGTTAGTCAGTCCAAGAGAGGCACAGCTAACAAACTAATAATTTTATTAAGTAAAAGTAGGAACAATGAATGGAATAAAGATTTAAACTGCAAACAGAAACAGGTAAAATAACAAGGATTATATAGCAAAAGTTAACTGAACACTTTTCATTACTCCTCTAGTTCCTGGAGAGGTTAGGAAAAGGCTGTCCACAGGAGCTGAGCAGGGCCTCAGTGCAGAGATCTGCTCCTTCTGCACTCCCAGCCAAGACTGGTGAATTCCAAAACTCTCAGGGCGAGTTCTCTGTCTCTAGGGCCAATCAGAGCACATGGTATTAAGTTAACTTTCTGGCTAATGGCATTGCAGGATATTTTGGTGTTACATGCACTCAAGGCTGCTGGGATGTGTATGCTGATCAACCAGTTTCAGTCAAGGCAGCATCCAAAGCCTTGGTTTGAAATCCAGTGCAGAGTCAAACAGCACCTGCAGGCCAGCACACAGGAAATGATCTCTCTAGGGCAGAGCTTTCCAAACTGTGTGTCGTGACATGTTAGTGTGTCACCTGCAGTGTGGAGGTGTGTTGCCCAGTCCGCAGGGCTGGTGGAAGCAGGGAACTATAGCCGGAAGATCGGCAGGACTGTGGTGGAGTTTACCTCACCACGGCTCGAAGAAAAGGGTCACGTTCACTCCTCCTCCTTCCTGCCTGCGCAGCCTCGGAAGAAAAACATTGCCGGAGCTCCGTGGGCAGGAAGGAGGAGGAGCATCTGCTGCATACAGAAGAACAGCAGCGTTAATAGGCCACCACATATCCCATGTCGCAGTGGCCCAAGAAGAGAAGGAAACCCGATAGCAGGGATGCTGCGGATCCCACTTCGCGGCGGCCCGAGAAGAGGAGGAAACCAGATAGCTGGGCCGCTGCGGATCCCATGTCGCGGCGGCCCAAGAAGAGGAGGAAACCTGATAGCAGGACCACTGCGGATCCCACGTCACGGCCAGAGAAGATCAGGGCCGCTGCAGAGCCCATCCTTCGGCAACCCGCGCAGAGGGACAGCATGTGACAGTGAGAGCCTGTGCTTGAGCAAGAGAGCATGTGGGAGTGAGAGAGAGCCTGTGTGTGTGAGAGTGAGACAGCATGTGCACAAGAGAGACAGTATGTATGAGAGAGAGAGCATGTGAGAGTGAGAGCTGTGGATGCGTGAGACTGTATGTGAGTGTGAGAGCCTGTGTGTGTCAGAGAGACTGCATGGGAGTGTGAGAGCCTGTGTGTATGAGAGTGAGACAGCATGTGCACGAGAGAGTGTATATGTATGTATGAGAGAGAGCATGTGAGAGTGAGAGCTGTGGATGCGTGAGACTGCATGTAAGTATGAGAGCCTGTGTGTGTGTGTATGCGTGAGGTAGACAGCGTGTGAGAATGAGAACCTGATTGTGTATTTGAGGGAAGAAGACAGATGGAGAGAAAAGAAATAGAAAAAAAAAGACCCTGTAAAAAGAATTGGCAAAAAAACAAGAAAGGGAAGGTGGAAAAAAAAGCCTGTGACCAACCGATTAGAAAACTAAGATCAGACAGCAAAAGTAAAAAATAAATTACTTTTTAGTGATTGGCACATGTAATCTTTGGGAATGTGCAAGAGTAGCACTTTCTCTATGCCGATCTCACAATGTATGAGATCAGCATGGAGGAAGTGGAAGCCTGCAAATATTTAATATGAGATAGGTTGTGTCATGAAACATTTTATTTATGTACATATTTAAGGAAACATACGTAAATTGTCGAAATATGTTTCGTTCGTTTAACCTTTAACCTCTGGTTTGCTGGTAGACTGAATTACTGTGTCCTGAAATTATGTTTGTCTAAAAAGTGTGTCACCAACATGAAAAGTTTGGCAAGCTCTGCTCTAGGGAAAAGTGTCACAGGGCAGAACAATAAACTACAAAACATGCAAAACCCTTGTTTTTGTCACACTACTCAAAATGTCTTTATCATTTTTATTATGCAGGCATCAACACCAAAACACTGGGGTCTGGTAATCTTGGATGACAACAGCTTTTCATTACCATCAGTTTTTTGCCATTAGATCTATTACAGACTGTACGGATGTCACGGGCTGGTTTAAAAATGCCTTGTTCTAGTCCACTTCTTCAGGCCGTTGCAATAAAGTGCATTCAGCTGGCACAGGGGAGAAGGAATTCAGCCATCACATTGCCCTGTCTTCCTTTGGAGGTGGGGGACAGGGAGAATGGTGGCAGCTGCATCATGTTGTGGCCGCCTACGACACCATTTCCTATATCCAAATTCCACATGTTATAACCAGTGCTTTCTTGCAGCTTTGCTTTCTCTTATCTCTGTGCCCCGCAGCCATTCATCCTTTACTCTGCCAGCGGTGAGCTGCCTCTTTAAGGCCCTGATCTGTCACTCACATACTTAATATATAATGTTCCCCCACTCCGGGAAGTTTCAGTCCACAACTGATGGTTTACGGCGGGAGACAGAACCCTCCTCCTAGTTCCCTTTTCTCTTCTCTTCTCTTGATCAGCCGCACTGATGACCTTTGTCCAGGGGCCTGCACATTATATACTGAGAGAGAGAGAGCGTGTGACTGATGAGCAAACAGTGCTTTCAGCCTTTTCTTTCCCTGCACCCCCCCTATGGCCCCGGCAAGGTTAAAATGTGCATTCAGCCTGTGCTGAACTGGGGTTTGCTGCTTATGTGCACATTTTAACTCCTGATGCATTAGCATTAAAAAAAATGTTAATCTGTGCATTAAGAAACAATGCACTGGATTTCAGCGCAATTTTTAACGTGCAGATTATTGTATCAGCCTGCTTGAGAGCTAAGTATTTCTCCATTTACATTTTCAGTGTTGATGGTTTATGTTGAAGAAGTTTTTGTTTGGAAGAATTATATAGACTGGGTATTTTACGTGCAACAACACCCCAAAATATTCTGAATTACTAAAATCAAAAGTGCCATCAATAAATACTAATAGTAAATGATGATAAAAGTGTGATAGCATATAAGAACATAAGATTTGCCATACTGAATCAGACCAAAGCTCCATCAAGCCCAGCATCCTGTTTCCAACAGCGGCCAAGAAAAGTCAGAAGTATCTGGCAGGATCCCAAAAGGTCGCTAGATTCCATACTACTTATCCCAGGGATAAGCATTGGATTTCCCACCTTAATAATGGTTTATGAACTTTTCCAGGAACTTTTTATGTTTAATTATATACCATGTACAGTTTGTCTCAGATTCTGTTCTCTTGGAGATTCACAGAAATATACAATTTGACCACAGGTGCCTACATTTTTGTAGACAACTGTATATAAGTACCTCACCACCCTTACTACAAACCTATGTTACACAGTAGCATGGTAAATGACAGCAGAAAAAGACTAACAAACCCAGCTATTCTGCCCAATTGTTCTGTCCACACTGCTAAGGCTATATCCCAGCTGCCAGCTACACAGTATGGCTGCTTGCAAGATTTCTCCTTATCCGGGACCTAAGAAAGCGTAAGGAATGGTCTAATACTTGGCAATTAAGATTTAATGTTCACCAAGACAAACCCAATCCTTGAAACTCAATATTCGCAAAACAGAGCCTGTGCAGATCCACTACGATGGGCTGAAAAGCTTCAAACTAGTGTTCTTACAAGGCTAAATGTAATCATATCCCAGTACATGTTGGATAATAATAGCAGCTGATTTTTTTGAGAATTTTTTAGATGCAAATAAAACTTGAAACAACTTCAATTCAATAAATGCCAAACAGTGTAAACTGGCTTAGACCTTAGCTTGAAACATGTTGAGCTTTGCCACAGTTGGAAATGCTGATGACACTATCAGTGTTTCGGCATGAGTGCCTGCGCCAGGGGCTGTGTGAATCATCAGCATGTGTTTGCTCATCCAGAAATGGACATAATAGGACTGGAGACTAGGTTCCATGTGGGAATTTGATCTACTTTGGGTAAATGCATAAAAAATTGCTGCTGGGCAGACTAGATGAGCCTTTTGGTCTTTATCTGCTGTCATTTACTATGCTACTATCGGGCCAATTCAGTATGGTGTGCTCGGCCAAGCGCATCTTTAGCCCCCGTTTGGCCAACCCCCCCGAAACTAATAGGCCCATCAACATGCAAATGCATGTTGATGGGCCTATTAGTTATTCCCGCACGATACAGAAAGTATAATGTGCAGCGAAGCCGCACATTTTACCTTCAGAAATTAACGCCTGCCCAAAGGCAGAAGTTAATTTCAGCCGGCACAGGGAAAGTGTACAGAAAAAAAATTAAAAATCTAAAAAAAAAATAATTAAAATTCTGCCTGTGGGTTGGAAGACGGATGCTCAAATTTGCCGGCGTCCATTTTCTGAACCCGTGGCTGTCAGCGGGTTTGACAACCGATGCCAGTAAAATTAAGTGTCGGCTGTCAAACTCGCTGACAGCCACCACTTCTGCGGGCCCTAATTTGTATAACTTTCCTTCCTGAATCGTGCGCTCTCCTGCGCTGTTTACTGTATCGGCCGGTATGTAGGACAGTCTTTTTTTAAAATTGTCTTCTGTTGTACTACACTATCTTGAATAGAAGAGCATACAAGATCCCGATTAAGTTCCCTCCCGCACCCACTTTTTCCATGCCTAAGCGTAAGACTCTCTAATAGTTTAAATCAGTGCTTCTGAAACCAGGCCTTTAGACACACCTAGTCAGTCTGGTTTTCAGGATATCCACAATAAATATGCATGAGATAGATTTGCATACACTGCCTCCAATGTTTGTAAATCTATCTCCTGCATTTTCATTGTGGCTATTCTGAAAACTAGAATGGTGTGTCCCAAGGTCTGGGTTGAGATGCACTGCTCTAAATAGCCATCAATATTAATGCGGCTGAAGCCTGAACATCCAACCTCCTAGGTCCCCTACATAGCCTGCTAGACAGACCTGGCTACGTGAAGACTGGAAGAAATTGCACAAATAATAGAGAAAAGAGAATCAGAGTAAAAGGAGATATGAGAGGACAAAGAAGACATTGCAAAATAATTTGTAAAGAAATACACAAACAAGGAGAGGAAACAAAAGGATTGAAAAATCAAAATGAATTGAAGGTAGAGAGGTTATTTTCTAAAATATTACTATTTCAATTTATCTCTACATTTTTATGAAATTGAAAATGTAGGTAATTATGACATTTTTGCTCATCAGAATCTTATCAGGAAAATTGCCCTAAAATGCCATAGGGCTCAACTGCGCTGTGTGCCACTCTCCTTCCAGAACATTCCAGAAGCTGACACATCTACTCAGACTGCATTTTTTTAAATGAATGTCTTTTTTTGGTGAATCCTTAGCCTCTCTGCACTCAGAATTTTCTTTTAAGTGCAGGGGGTGCCCCTTTTTTCCCTATGAAAGTAGCCCTACCCTTTTTAGACATGTATTTAGTCTTCAGCTGATCTGAGTGCCCTCAGTGTGACAGAGGTTTCACTAGACGCTGCCTGTCTATGATGTCAGTGTGCTGAGGAGGAGCACCACTTCCCATTGGGAGTGGTGATGTGACTGAATAAAAAAACCCTGCTCCCATGTGAGGCAGGAAGGATTCAGCCGAGGAGTTTAAGAACTGGAGTACTGGTGGTTTTGAAACTTCACAGAGCAGCACCATTGGGCCTACCTCCTCACACAGAGGGTTCGAAGGAGATCTGAGCTTAAGAGCTACAGGAACAAGGAGTTCATAGGAGTCTAGAGTTTGAAGGAGAAGAAGTATTCCTGAACAGCATCAAATCCTGTGGAGTCCTGAGAGGGAAAGGATTCCCTGGAAGCTGAGGGACAAGGGCTGCTAGAGGAGAGACGTCTTGCCTGGGAAAGCCCACAAGAGTCAAAGCCTGACTCTATTAAAATCAGCCAGAGAGACAGAAAGAGAAAAGGAACTCTTGAGGGAAAAATTCAGCTACCAGACAGGTACTTGGAGGGTCCAGAGTGGAAGGGGTACCATCTTTAAAAGCTGACCTGTATTGGGAAGAAGAGTGAGAAGAGATTGTGATTTATTTTTTGTGGTATGGATTGTTACAGTCCTGGAGAACTGTTTTGAACTGTACCAGAGTGCTGGCCTTTTTTTTTTTTTCACCCTGCCATCAATTTGTAAAAGATTTTATTTTTTTAACAGCAGCTTCGGTGTGGAGAGACTGTACTGGTGAACAGAAAGAACCCCTGTGTGAGAAAAAACAACCCTAAAGGCCTTGAAATGACTGAACTCCCCCCCCCCCCCCCAATATGGGAACCCCAGAAGTTCATGGGCCTCCTTGAATGTCTCTGTGCACAGGACCAGAATAACATAAGTGTACAGGGATTGGCAGTAGGGTTGTCACCTCAGCCCAGGCTTCTCCATTATGTGCATGGAGTTGTAAGGGAAACCAAATGCACAAACAGGTCTATAACTGTTGCATGCAATGTGGCAATGCCATGAGTGGAAAACTTCCAATATGTAAACAGGTAAATGTGAAGTGAAAGATCCCAAATCAAAGAGCAAAAAAAACTTCACATATAAAGTTTAATGTAAATATTAGTAAAGGATGTTGCAATGCGGAGGAAAAAGGCCTCAGAACCTTATACCTGTTCTAATCAGAACAATATGGTATTTTTTAGGTTATTCCAATCATAGGTCTTGAAAAACCACCAACCATCAAATTCTTCAATTTTATTACTCAAAAAAAGTTTTTTAAAATTTATTTTTCTAAATTAAAAAAAAATTGTATGTATGTGCTAGGTCAGTTCATTGCTAACCATGGAGTCCAAAAAGCAACTAATTGTCTCACGGTTGAACCAGACATAAAAGAAGCCAACGTCAGCTTTGATATTCCTGATAGCAGTGTTCCGCATAGAGAAAGACAGGGATGTTGAAAACCTAAATGAGTTTGTGCCTTGATGCAGCCAGATGGAGAAACGTTGGCTGACATCAGCTTCGTTTATGTCTGGCTCAAGTATACGCTATTAAGAAGTAACATGAGGAATGGATGGTTGTATATGTGCAGGAGATGGCTGTATATTATACTGTATATTATAAGTCAAATATCTTTTAAGTATCACATTAAGGAGATATACATTTCTAAACTTCCTTGGATGATACATTCAGCAGTTTTACAACTGTGATATACACTTAGTTGCCTGTTGGATTCTGCTACAACCGTGATAAAATTAGTTGCTTTTTGGACACTGTGCTTAGTGATGAACTGACCTAGCACTTATCTACAATTAAAAAAATAAAATTAGAAAAAAAAAATAAAAAACTTTTTTTGAGTAATAAAATTGAAGAATTTGGTGTTTGGAGGTTTTTCAAGACCTATGATTGGAATAACCTAAAAAATACCATATTGTTTTGATTAGAACAGGTATAAGGTTCTGAGGCCTTTTTCCTCCTCATTGCAACATCCTTTACTAATGCCATGAGAGGATCAGCCTGTTCAGCTGACCTGGGGTGAGGAGGCGGAGGAGGAAACAATGCTTGGAGTGGAGAAATACCTGCAAAGTCATTGTACTCACAAGTTCCTAGGTTACTATGGAGTTAATTCTGTGCACAGCAATATATTCTGTGGAGCACTTTGTTTCAATATTGTCTAAAATGGTCTAATTTGCAGTGCAGTTTATCTCATTGTGTTGTAAGCAAGTGATTTGCAATGCTGTGCAGTATGGCTTTATTTATTTTCTGGTACAGCATGTCCTAGTAAAAGAATACCGCTGGTACTTTTCCCATGTTCTTGCCTATTAATGCTGAATGGAAGTGCACCTTCAGCTAAAGGCATTTTGGAAAACTAGGAGAAAATTCCAGGCTTTCATTCAACAAACATACAAACCAAGATGTAACACCCCCTTCTCCGCTTATCTAGTGGGGGGAGTTCCTGGGTCCAGGACCGAGCTGGCAGGAGCCCCCTCTAGGGCAGACTCTGTCGGTCCTCACATTCTTGGTGCATGGTGCCTTCACCTGGGGAAGAAGGCGGTGGTGGGTGGATTTACCTCCCTTCAGTCCAGGAAACAAATGGGACTGTGAGCAAGGCTGGCAATATGTACAAATATATACAGGTTTATTAGACTATATAAGTATATACATTTCTACATGACCATGTACATCGCCAATAGGATGTCAAACTGCACACTTATCTACTCGTGGTTAATAGTCTCAGTTCACATAACTATATACATTTCTATAAGGTAGCAAGAACATTTAGTATTTGGCAATTTGGGGTTGTTGGCCCCCACAGTATACCATGATATAGAATAGAAGGGACCTCTTGAGTTCCCACTTAATCAAGTGTTGTTATGATCCTCTCCATTTTTTCCCAAGTCTTACCCATGTGAAAAGATACAACTGGGCTGCTGGCCAGTATTGGCCTAGGGGGTCTGTTGTTTCTAAACTGCTGCCATCTCCTTAGTGCTGTTTCTGCTGGTCTGAAGGGTCCATTCCAACACTGGAGTCCACGCCCTCCTAGAGACCTAACTCCACCTCCCAATCTGTTGCTGGGGTCCATGCCCCCCTTGAGGACCCGACTCCAGCACCTGGAATGCTGCTGGAATCCATACCCTCCTGGGGACCACTCGATCTGCTGCTGGGGTCCACACCCTTCTGGGGGGACTGCTCAATCTGCCTCTGGAGTCCTTATGCTCAAGGGGGACCCAGGTTCAACTCCTGATCTGCTTCTGGGGTCCCCTTCCTCCTAGGAGACTGTTTGATCTGCTTCTGAGGTCCACACTCTCCTGGGGGACCACTCGATCTGCCACTGGAATAGTCTCTGGGGTCACCTTCCTCCTAGGGGACTGCTCAACCTGCTGCTGGGTCCACACCCTCCTGGGGAACATGACTGTGCCTCTGGTTCTGCCACTGTGGTTCCCTTCTTCCTGAGAGTTCACTTGATCTGCCACTGGGATCCACACCCTCCTGGGGGACTGCTCAATCTATGGATTTGCTGCTGACCTTCAGTTCTTCTCCCTTGGTAGCAGGGTTTTTCCTGGCTTGGGTTTACAGCTCCACTAGGCTCATGACTTGTTTAGCATTCATGCTCAGCTTTCAGTGATGTTAGCTCTGCTAAGCTCATGGCCAGTCATTCACTGTTACTCAGTGTGGATGGGTTACCTTCTCTCAGCCAAAAGGCCAAGACCCAGGCCGAACCATTCTGCCTGGCTTTTTCTGTTGTCTGAGAGCTAGGTACCTAAGGGTCTGACTCCCCTTGTTAGTCAGGGTGAGAATCTGTTTGCTTCCTAGATCTGTTTTTCAGTACATTACTCTGAGAAATTAGTCTCTCATTCAGAATTCTCCAAAGTAGGACTTTTCCAGTCATAGTTCTGTAATTTAGGGCTGGAGATTTGCTTGAAGGGGATGGGGAGGAGAAAATGAGTGTGAGAGGGCCAAAGAATGAGTTTAAGGGGCTGAAGACTTGCTTGGATGGCGTGGGGAGGGGGAATGAATGTGAGGGGCTGGAGACTTGCTTGGAGGGAATAGGGAGGAGGGGATGAGTGTGAGGAGGCCAGAGACTTGCTTGAAGGAGGTGGGGAAGGGGAATGAGTGTGAGGGGGTCAGAGATGTCTTCAAGACCAATCAGAAACAGATACTTAGGCACCTTACACGTACCTTCAGCCAAGTCCTCACTCAAGAAACGTGCATTCTCGACTGCCAGCCCCCTTCATTGGAATGCCCTCCCCACGGACATTCGCCTCGAAACGTGTACTCGAACATTCAAAAAGAAACTCAAGACCTGGCTCTTTACAAACGCCTACACTTAAAGGTCTAGCTCAGAACCACATCCCAGAACTTGAATCATTCTCGCTTTTATAATCATATCAAACAACTCCTAATTTTTATCCTTGGTCTCACAATTCCAAATCATTAAATATTTGAGCATGCTACACCAATACCTCTTAATCCAGATGTAACCTCAGTTTTTGAAGTCTTCACTCCTATAGAAATAACCGCCAGTTCTTATTTACTTAACCCTATTCTGTAGACGTAAACTTTTCATGAAGACTGTAATCTGTAAACACCTGTATTTATTATAAGAAATTGTATTTACTATTTATATTTATTATTTAGCTATTAACATTGTTCTGTTACCACTTGGTACTATTTCTCTCCTTTACCTCAAACTCTAAGTTCCTACTAAGTTAGCCATGTTATTTATACCCAATTGTTGGATGTAATTGTATATTTGTTTAATTGTTCAATCTGTTTGATGTAATTTTCTGTTCCTTGTTCTGTGTAAACCGAAGTGGTATGCACTAGTGCATGAACTCCGGTATATAAAAGCCTTTAAATAAATAAATAAATAAATAAATAAATGTGCTTGGAGGGAGTGAGGAGGGGAATGAATGTGAGAGGGCCAGAAATGTTATTGGAGGGGGTGAGGAAGGAGAATGAGTGTGAGGGGGCTGGAGACTTGCTTGGTGGGGGTGGGGAGGGGGAATGAGCGTGAGGGGGCCGGAGACATGCTTGGAGGATGTGATGAGGGGGAATGAGCATGAGAGGGCTGGAGACCTGCTTGGAGAGGGTGGGGGTGGGGAAGGGGAATGAGCGTGAGAGGGCCAGAGACATGCTTGAAGGGGGTGGGGAGGGTGAATGAGTGTGAGGGGACCGAAGACCTGCTTGGAGAGGGTGGGGGTGGGGAAGGCGAATGAGTGTGAGAGGGCCGGAGACATGCTTGAAGAGGGTAGGGAGGAGGAATGAGTGTGAGGGGGCCGGAGACCTGCTTGGAGGGGGGTGGGGAGGGGGAATGAGTGTGAGGGGGCTGGAGGCTTCATTGGAGGGGTGGGGAGAGGGAATGAGCGTGAGGGGGCTGGAGACTTCCTTGGAGGGGGAATGAGCATGAGGGGGCCGGAGACCTGCTTGGAGGGGGTGGGGAGGGGGACTTCCTTGGAGGGGGTGGGGAGAGGGAATGAGCGTGAGGGGGCTGGAGACTTCCTTGGAGGGGGAATGAGCGTAAGGGGGCTGGAGACTTCCTTGGAGGGGGTGGGGAGGAGGAATGAGCGTGAGGGGGCCGGAGACCTGCTTGGAGGGGGTGGGGAGGGGGAATGAGTGTGAGGGGACTGGAGACTTCCTTGGAGGGGGAATGAGCATGAGGGGGCCGGAGACCTGCTTGGAGGGGGTGGGGAGGGGGAATGAGCGTGAGAGGGCCGGAGACATGCTTAAAGGGGGTGGGGAGGAGGAATGAGCGTGAGGGGGCCGGAGACCTGCTTGGAGGGGGTGGGGAGGGGGAATGACCGTGAGGGGGCTGGAGACCTGCTTGGAGGGGGTGGGGAGGGGGAATGAGTGTGAGGGGGCTGGAGACCTGCTTGGAGGAGGTGGGGAGAGGAATGAGCCTGAGGGGGCCGGAGACCTGCTCAGAGGGGGTGGGGAGGGCAATGAATGTGAGGGGGATGGAGACATGCTTGGAGGGGGAATGAGCCTGAGTTGGCCGGTGACATGCTTGGAGGGGGTGGGGAGGGGGAATGAGTGTGTGTAAATACTTTCTAATAAAAGTAATTTTAATCTCATGTTTTGGGCTTGTTATTCAGCAGATAGTGCTTGTTCTTTCATGACTACCTGGCAACCCTCCTGTGAGGGAGGCCCAGGGAGAGAAACAGAAGGCTCGAGAATGCGAACTGTAAGTTACGATTGTTTTGTTGAACTGTTCAAACCAGCTACCATTTTGTTTATTGAAGAGAGTGTTGTCAGAGTCCAGCGTGGAGTCTGTTCTCTGGCTAGTTCTGACCGCTCGGCATCACGGCCCGACCTCCCACCTTCTCCTCCAGTATAGCTGTGCTTTTTCTTGATGCATTTTGTTGCAGTTTCTCATCCTGTTGTGATGAATCTGAATGAGCATGAAAGCTGCCTGTAGAAGTACTTGTAACTTAAAAAGCAATACATAGAGATCTGTTGTACTTTTCATGTTTCAATTCTCTCTAAAACATCACTGTCATCTGTAATATCCTTCCTTAAAAAGAATCAAGGCAGGTGAATCACACACCGTACAGAGAAGAAAGAAAGCAGAGCGACAAGGGTTCACAAGAAAAAAGGAGGGTTCTGGCTGGTGACCTTTTTCCGTGAGACAGACTTGCTATCCAGGGAGGTTTGTGGCCTGCCAGGAGCTACCTAAAAATGCAAGTTCAAAAACCTGGCCTTGTTTAAAGAGGCATTTCAGAGGCATGTAATGTATTTATGTGTGTAACCTGAACTTTCAAAAGTTATGTATGTAAAAAGAAAGCTGTTTCTGCATATAACGTTTTCGCCCCATTTTGCAACAGGGACGGTTATGCACACATTTGTCTACATCACAGCCCGATTTCAATGTTTATGTGGGATGTTCTGTGTGTGCTTGAAATTACATGCATAACTTTGCACTTAGGGACATTACTTTGGAGATAATTTTCTAAAGGATTTACGTGCGCGAAACTGGGTTTTACATGTAAATGAACTTCACGCGCACAAATGGGCTTTTGAAAATTGCTAGTTTTACAAACATAGCTTCTTTGAAATTTCACTGACCTTTCAAAAGGTTTTATGTGCTTAAACGAGCTTTTGAAAACTGCTACATCATATGCTACTTTTATGCGCATAAATCCTTTTGAAAATTGCCTCATGTAAATTTACTGCATAATAACCAGAAAAAAGTCGTGGGAATGAGCAGGTAGTCAAGCCAGTTTTAGATTAGCAAGTGGATACAAGCAGTGATTTGGAAGTTATGTAAAAGAGAAGAGGGGGGGGCTGACCTGTGAGAGAGGAGACGAGGGACATTGTTTCTAAGCCGAAGAGACCTTTCCCCCTGCAGAAAGAGTTTTCTACGAGCTGACTTGCTGGTCCCGGCGAGGAGGAGGAGGCGTGACGTCACTTCCACCCTGCACCGAGGCGCTGCCAATAAAAACAGGCCTGCGGCGGGTGAGAGACGGGGCTGACCTGTGAGAGAGGAGGCAAGGGACGTTGTTTCTAAGCCGAGGAGACCTTTCCCCCTGCAGAAAGAGTTTTCTACGAGCTGACTCGCTGGTCCCGGCAAGGAGGAGGAAGCGTGACGTCACTTCCGCCCTGCACTGAGACGCTGCCAATAAAAACAGGCCTGCAGCGGCGCGCAGCCTAATCCGCGCGCGGCTTTGGTTTGAAATCTCTCCTAGAAGCTTTTGGATTGATATTTCCTTTAATATATTTGGTCTCTCGAAGCAGTCATCCCTCACTGAGAGATCAGTTGTTATATCTGAAAGTAGACGGTAAGCAGAACTCTAATAATTCGTCTAATTTTGGATATTTTCATTGAAATTAAATGCCGCATACGAAGAGGAAGGGGAAGGTGAGGGAGGGAACCTCGACCCAACGTCTGTCTTCCCCAGGTCAGACGATAATTAAAGAGTTCTACCTCACAGTGGGGATTGTCCCAGGAGAGTTTGGCTGGGTTAATGGAACAGGAGCAGAATCCAGAACCCCTCGACGAAACATCTTTGAGCCCTGGGGCTCCTGAGACTCCCTCTCCCCCTGCCCATGATAGAACAGCTGGACTTGCAGATCCCCTGAGACCAACGTTGTCCCAGTTGGGGGAAGCGAATGAGGGAGGTGCGGCTGTTACAATGCATGGACAGTCTCAAGGCGAGAGAGTTTTGTCCGCCTTGAAAGAAATTAACATCGGGACTTTGAGTGGAACAGGCAATTCTCTGCATCTGTCCACAGAAGGGAGAAGTAAGACAGATATGGGTAGATTAGAAAATATTTCTCAGAGGGTTCCGGTAAATATATCGGAGATTACATTGTTGAAAAAACCAGATATTGTGACTTTAGATGTATTATGGAATGCAGTATCAGTATTTGAGAAAGCAATAATTTCTTTGACTCAAGCATTTCAAGGATTTCAAGATCAGTCCATAGTTGTGAATCCGGCAGTGGCGTAGCCACGGGTGGGCCTGGGTGGGCAGCTGCCCACCCAATTTAGACCCAGGCCCACCCAACTGACACCAGAACTGCAAGGCTGTCGCGGGATCCCATCCCCGCGACAGTGAAGAGGAGAACCCATGCTTGGCATGCCATCACGGCACACGTGGGGAAGCGCTGCTGCGGCCGTATGGCCAACCGATCTTCCTGTTTGGGGGGGGGGGGAGGAGGAGAGTGGAAGCGCCGCGCACAGTTTCCGCTTCCTCCCCCCAGAGCAGGAAGATCAGCTGGCCTCTCCTGCTGCCACTGGCCTCCTGCGTACAGCCGACCGATCTTCCTGGGGGGGGGGGGGGGGGGAAGAAGAGCGGAAGCGCCGCGCACAGCTTCAGCTCCCCCCCCCCCCAGCAGGAAGATCGGTCGGCCGTATGGCTCGAAGATAGCAGGAGGCCAGTGGCAGCAGGAGAGGCAGCTGATCTTCCTGCTCTGGGGGGAGGAAGCGGAAACTGTGCGCGGCGCTTCCACTCTCCTCCTCCCCCCCCCAAACAGGAAGATCGGTCGGCCATACGGCCCGAAGATAGCAGGAGGCCAGTGGCAGCAGGAGAGGCAGCTGATCTTCCTGCTCTGGGGGGAGGAAGCGGAAACTGTGCACAGGCTTGAATGTGTATGTGAGGATGAGAATGGGAGCCTTGTGTGTGTGTGGGTGAAAATCGGACCCTGGGTGTGTATGGGAGTGAGAATGGAGTCTTGAATGTGTGTGGGTGATAATGGAAGCTTGAATATGTGGGTGAGGATGGAAGCTTGAATATGTGGGTGAGGTTGGAAGCTTGAATATGTGGGTGAGGTTGGAAGCTTGAATGTGTGTATATATGGGTGAGGATGGAAGTTTGAATGTGTGTATATATGGGTGAGAATGGGAGCCTGGGTTTGTGTGTGTGGGTGAGAATGGAAGCTTGAATATGTGGGTGAGGATGGAAGCTTGAATGTGTATATATATGGGTGAGAATGGGAACCTGGGTTTGTGTGTGTGGGTGAGAATGGAAGCTTGAATGGGTGCTTGAAAGTGTGTATGTGTGGGTGAGAATGGGACCTTAAATGTGTGTATGTATGGGTGAGAATGGGAGAATGGGTTTGTGTGTGTGGATGAGAATGGGTGCCTGGATGTGCGTCTGTGTGTGCATAAGAATATAAGCCTGGGGAGGGGTGAGAAAGTGAGAGCTTGTATGTGTGTCTGCAGAGAATGTGAGCTGGCGGGGGGGGAGAGAGCATATGAGAGTGAGAGCCTGAGTGTGTGAGGGAGTCTGTGAGAGAAAGCATTTATGTATATATATGTGTGTGTGTGTGGAAGGGAAGAAGACAGTAGTAGAAAAGACACTGAAGAGGAATTAGGAAATGAGCGACAAGGGAAAAAATGGGAAAGAGAGACCAGGACCAACTGATTAGAAAAATACAAAGATCAGACAACAAAGGTAAAAAAAAAAAAAAAATATATATATATATATAGAGAGAGAGAGATGTTAGCAATTTAAATATGTCATCTTTGGGAATGTGCATTCTTATATTTTTGTATTTTGCTCTTTCTTAAGTATTCCACTGTTCAGACATTTTAGTTTCTCAGGCTTTCTATTTTGGCTTTATCTACATGTTTCTGTTTCTAATTTATAGTCTCTTATTTCTATATTAGGTAAGGGTCGGTCTCAGTTTTGCCTGTTTGTGACAGAAATGAGTATTTCTAGCATATAGTTTCTCTGTAGTAGTAGTCCAGCCTGTTCTGTTATTCCCGTAGGTGATGTATTAATGTTCTAGGGCCTGGTGTAGTATTTGCATTGCTGCTTTTTCATAAGGTTGCTGTTTGAATCCTGAGAGTCAGTGCTGTGATTGTTTGGCAAGGTTCCAGATGCCTCTTTCTTTGCAAGAGTTTGTTACTTCACAAAATAGCAGTGGAGGGTTATTTTTTGCTGAGATTACACCAGAATTTGAATTTTTTTTTCATGTTACTTGTAATGTGAGTTGCCCTAGCTTTGCGCTGCACCTGTTCTGATGATTAATTATATTTTATTGTATTTATGAAGATTTCTGGGTTTCTGCAAAGATGGTTCATGAAAGAATACATTAATTTTTGTTTTATTATATGATTGGATTTGATTGTTTTCTATACTTGAAATAATTGAAGTAAATTATTTTAAAGTTTCATACATGACACATAATGGCTGTTGCAAACTACTTAGAAAGCCATTCTAGGGTGCAGTATATGGCATTATTTATCAGTAAGAAAACAACTAGTAGACCTGCATGCCTTGTGCCCACCTATGTTAACCTTGTGCCCACCCAAAAAATCAATTCTGGCTACGCCACTGGAATCCGGTAGTATTAGCTAACTCTATTAAGATACAGGAATTAGATTCTCAAGTAGTACAAATGAAAGAAATACAGGTAGGCCTGATTCAGGGGGATTCTAAAACAGATAAAAGAATTGAAAACCTGGAAAATAGTCTCAGATATAATAATTTGAGAATGATAAATTTTCCTAAGTGTAAACTTATTTCTCCCAAACAACAATTAAATAAATATTTACGGGAAGCATTGTCTTTCTCCTCTACTAATTTACCTTTAATAACGAAAGTTTACTTTCTACCTGAAGTAGTTAAAAGAGGAGACAGAGAAGTGGAAGGAGAATTTCCTAAGCAAAATTTGGTGACATTATCCCCTTTAGAAGATCTATTGGGGTTTTTAGAGATCTCTCAAGAAGAGCAGATAGAAAGAAGGGGAATACTATTGGTAACATTCACCTCACCAATGAAAAGAGACAATGTCCTAAAAATTTTCTTAGGAATAAGAATAAATTGTACTTGGGAGAAAGAATATGGATATATCCAGACATTGTTAGATCGATACAACTACGTAGAAAGACATTTTTTAATCTCTGTTCTAGAGCTCATGCTTTAGGCACCAAATATTAATAAAATTTCCCTGTAAATGCATTTTAACAATAGACAATGTACGGTATGTATTCATGGAGCCAGAGCAGTTAGAAAATTTTCTGATTTCTAAAGAAGCATCAACCTAATATCAGTGATATCTTAGGAATTTAGTATTATCCTCACTACTTTCTATTTTATTTTTTTTGTGAAAATATTGATGGAATGATATTATGCTCCTTTATTTCTTTACTATGATCTCTCAGATTTCATGGTAATACATAAGATTATAGCACAATAATTAGGGTTTGGGTTAAGATGTTAAATTACCTTTAAAATTGTATTGAATATGTAAAAAAGAAGAGTAGGGAGAGTAAAGGAACTGGTCAGTTATTGGAGGGAAAAATGAAAAGTTGTCTTGCATCTAAATTGTTTCTTCTGCATTATGGCTCCCCCAACCAAAAAAAACCCAGAGAAACCTAATGCAACAATATCAGCCGAATCAGGTCTACAGTTAGAAAGGGGATAGACCACTGTACAGAATAAAAAGTGAAAAAAATTCAATAAAAGAAGAAATAAGAGTCTTAACCTAAACAATTAATAATCATGTACAAACTGTGGGCACTCTTGTGATGCACTCCAAAGGGATGAGAGATACAACAGAGCAGGGCTGACCTCAAGCACAGCCTTATCTTATAAAAAACATTCACAGATGCTCAAGGACTAGATATATGCAGTTATTACCTTCCTATTTCACCAGACATTTGCAAGGACATTGTAGTAGAAATTGAACTTCTAAGGAAATAACTTGTTGGCAGAAAGAAAGAAATGTCTTATGTTGCACTTACGTGGCCCTGCAAATGTCCACATGTCAAAGACCCATCATTAGAGTATTGCTATTTATTAAAAAAAAAAAAAAAAGTCTAAAATCCACATCTTTGTCAGATTCAAATGCAAAGTTAACTGTCAAGGTGGCGTAAGATCTAAAGTCTCAAAGGGGAAATGTTTCTCACACTCAACCCTTTGCTAATCCACAGCACACATCTCATGCAGGGTAGAAAATACATTTGACCACAGGTGGCATCGCATTCGCGTGGACTTTGCTGGGACAATTTTCAAAATGGCTGCATTTGGTGCAAAGTTGACAAAACTTTGTTACAAATGTCAAAGCAAAAGTCTGCGCACACTTTTGCCTTGATGCTTGTGAGCACAAATTATCTGCATTTTGTGGGGGTGCTTTATGAATAAAAGAAAAGGCAGTCTTCATGTGTTATGTTCTTTTGACTGACCAAAACACACTTTTGAGAACACCCCATTCACCAATTAGTATTTTACCTTGTATATTTTCCACAGATATGGAGGATTCTAACTTTGGAGGATCATTTAGGGGTGAGAGTTTACAATAAGCTTTCCTGGTTATTCTTGCAGGTGATATTTCATTTAATTTATAAGTAGTAATACTGTTTTATCAAATCCCTCTTTCTTTAAGATCCCATGGTGATATTTTCACAGAGAAGACATATAGAGGCCAATATTCAAAAGATCTAGGTGCCTAACTTAAGAAATGAACATTTTCCCTATCTATCTGAGCACCGACATTTAGGCCATTTTTACCAGGCAACCCAAATTTAGACCCTAAAAAGAAAATAATGCTTTTCTCTACACCCTCTGACATAATATCCTAGCGATATTAAGTCAGAGGAATAAAATATGAAATATAAATAAATAAATACAAATCTGCCCACCGGTCAGAAAAACGGACGCTCAGTTTTACCGGTGTCCGTTTTCCTAACCCGTGGCTATCAGTGGGTTTTGAAACCGATGCTGGTAAAATAGAGCGTCGATTGTCGGTTCCTGCTGATAGCCACCTCTTCGCTATTAAGGAGGTGCTAGGGATGTGCTATTGACCGTAGTGCCTCCTTATTAGGGTGACACCTCATTTAAATAGAGACTTGAACGCCCAGGAGAGGTGCCTGGGCGAACTTTGGGAGAGCAGGCGCTCAACACGGAGAGCCTGCTCTCCCGCATTTTTTACAGTATCGGCCTGTGAGTGAATAGCAGACCTAAATTTAGGGACCTCAGTTTTAGACTCCTAAATTTGGGCCAGTAGGCACATAATTTAGCCTAAAAAAAAAATTCTGTGTGAAGGGAAGCAGAACAGGTGGTAAGAGCATTTGGATGGAGCACCAGCGCTATACCCGTTTTGTCTGGGGGAGGAAGGGGCGTTTAGGATAAGTGAGGTGGAAGGAGTACCAGTGCTCTATTCTGGGGGGAGGATGGAGGGAGGAGTGGTGGTAGAAGAAAAGAGTGATGGCATATTAATGTTCTTTTCTATGGGATTGGGGAAGGAAGAAGAGAGGAGAAAAAGCTAGGAAGATAGACTGAGGGCTGCCTTTAGTGAGGTGCGGGGTCCAGGTTGAATCACCTGCAGTGGGAGCCTGGAACACTGGAATTATACTATTGCGGATAGGGCTACCCCTGCAAAGAAGGGCCCGGAAGATAGCATACAAGTGTTCTAATTCTGTAGGGGGAGAGGAAAAGGTGGTAGAAGCCAGTTGGGTGGTTTACCAATGCTCTATTTTGTGGCAAAGGGGAAGGAGATGCAGTAGAAGTAGAAGGATGATATAGCATGCTGCGCTCTGAGGTGGGAGAAGGGGGTGGAAGCAGAGGGTGTTATCGGTGCTGTTTTCCATGAAAGTAAAAGGGGGAAAGAAGTGGTAGAAAAAGATGGGATGGTGTACCAATGTTATATTCTTGGGAGGGGGGTGGTACAAGCAGGGAAAATACTAAACTAGTGCTATATTCTGAGGGTGGCAGGATCAGTGGAAATGGGATTCCATCGCTTTGATGTTTTTTCACTGGGGTGCTTGGATTTTGAGCTAGATCAGTCTCATCTCTGCACACAGGTATCTAAATCAGATTTTTGCTTCGGTAAACATAATAAATCGCCTGAGTCTTTGATATTCACAAATAATGGAGGTGACTCAGCATAGACTTCAAACAAAGGGTTTTCCTGGCCAACCACTCAAGGAATCGAAATAGACATAATGACGGGAAATAATGTCCGAGAGCTTTCCTTGGTGGTGGAGGCTGCACATTTCACCTGCAGTGGGGACTAAAATGTGTGCAATGATATTCTCAAACCAGAGGCAGGTCAGGCTTAAGCAATCAAAAGAAGAAAAAGAACCAAACAAGTATTTAGAAGCTGGATTGATTTAACTGGCTACGGCAAAGTGAGATTCAGAGCAGTGTTGCTTTTGTTTGTAATGCATAGCTGATAGTTAATTTTATTACGTACCATGTAGACCGGGCCAAGACAGGTTGGGATGGGGGGCAAGGAAGGCAGCTGCGCTTGGTATCAAGCCCAAGGGGGCATAATCAGCAGAATTGCTTTTACGTCTGGGCATAAGTACACAAGGCTGTGCCCCAATGACTCTATTGACCAGTGCCCCAAATATAAGCAACAGAAAAAAGACCTTTGCTTCCTGCTCCAGCCCCTCCCCGCCAACGTAACATGCAAGGAATAGGATGGTGGTGGTGGGGGTGGTGATGGTTTCAGGGGGGGGGGGGGGAATAAACCTAGAGTAGCCAAGGTATAGTACAAAGCACAGAAGAGCCATCTACTCCCTAATCCAGAACCTCTTTTTCTCTTGTTCCCCCTCCCCTCCTCTTCTGCAGGTCACAGAAATGGAAGGGGAGGAGAAGAGGTTCTTAGATTGGATAACAGATCAAAGAAGACTTTAGTTTTTGTCTGTGTATTTATATTCTAATTAGTGATCCCTGATTCTGTATTTGATGAGGGCCTGTGTTTTGTATGTGTGACGGAGGTGAAGGATTCTGCTATCATTTATGTTCTGTGTAGGGATCTGGAGCAGTCCAACTTGCTCTGTTTTCCCACTAGAAGATGAGTTCTGAAAGAACTAAAAAATGAAATTTCAGACCTATTACAATTAATTTGTAACCTATCACTAAAATCATCTGTTGTACCTAAAGATTGGAAGGTAGCCAATGTAACCATGATATTTAAAAAAGGCTCCAGGGGTGATCCAGGAAACTATAGACCAGTGAGCCTGACTTCAGTGCCAGGAAAAATCATGAAAACTGTTATAAAGAATAAAATCACAAAACATTTAGATAGACATCGTGTTGCGCTGGAGGTGGACCCTTGGCCTGGTGCAGGATTGGTACGGCCCTCTGGTCGGACCCAGAGAGCGCCTGCTACCAGGAGGCGGAGCACACGAGGAGACAGAGGCTAGCTGGAGCTTCACCAATAACAGTCCGGGGTTTCCGCAGGTTGAGCCTTTGGGTACCCAGACCACCTGGACTTAGGTGGGCCTCAGGTGGTCTCCCGGAGAGGTAGCAGAGTGGTGTGCCCACCACGAGCAAGGGTGTGCAGCTAATGCAGAGAGGATGGACCAGACCCGAACTGGAAGCTCCGGAGACCTCAGGGAGGTAACAGTTCAGGAAGGCTCTCCGGGCGAGGCAGGCAGCACCTGCGGGTCTGGTCGGGTGAAGGCCGCGGATGGAATCCAAGCAGGTCAGTCTGGTAGTCACGGAAGGCCAGAAGAGAGTGTCCGAGTGAAGCACAAGGGTCAAAGCCAGAGTATCTATCCAGAAGTGGTCAGCTAAAGCAGGGGTCAATACCAAGGTCAGTCCGAGCGTAGTCAAGGCAAGCAAGGATCAGATCCAGGCAGCAGATGAAGAGAGTAGTCAGGCAGGCAGTGGTCAGTTTCAGGCAGCAGATGAAGAGAGTAGTCAGGCAGGCAGAGGTCAGTACCTGAGATCAGTCCGAGAACGCACTATTTGAGTAAGGACACAGGAAGGAACACAGGGTGCAGGAACACTGGAACACACGGAGATGCTGGAACAAGGAGACACTAGAACAAGGAGGCGCTGGAACACGGAATAGGCAAACTAGTGCACCACGGTGTCTACCCGATTGCCTAGGCGAGGTCTTGGGGACAGGGCCTTGCAATTTATAGGGCAACTAGGTGATGTCATCATTTTGCATCCGAATTGGTTTTCCCGCACTTGGCCCTTTAAAGGTCAGGACGTCGGCCGCATGCGCGCCTAGGGGTGGGGCCGAGGCGGCTGAAGACGCAGAGCCCCGACGGGAGCTCCGCTGTGAGGCCTGTGGCATGGAGGAAGCCGGAGAGGGCTGCGGTGAGCATCGGGGACGCTGAGAGCTGGCAGCAGCAGCAAGACCGGAGCTAGTGGAGGGCAGCGCGAGGTGAGCAGGCACGATCGCGGCACCCACGTGGCCGGGACGCGCAACACATAGTTTCATGGGACACAGTCAGCATGGATTTACCCAAGGGAATTCTTGCCTCACAAATCTCCTACATTTTTGTAAAGGGGTGAATAAACATGTGACAAAGCTGAACCAATAGATGTAGTGTATTTGGATTTTCAGAAGGCGTTTGACAAAGTCCCACATGAGAGGCTTCTAAGAAAACTAAAAAGTCATGGGATAGGAGGAGATGTCCTTATGTGGATTACAAACTGGTTAAAAGACAGGAAACAGAGAGTAGGATTAAATGGTCAGTTTTCACAGTGGAAAAAGGTAAGCAGTGGAGTGCCTCAGGGATCTGTACTTGGACCAGTGTTTTTTTTTATTTTTATACAGTAAATCTGTTTTTTTATTTATCAATAAGCCAATAACAAAAACCCCCCAGCAGAATGTATTTGTTTCTTATGCATACCACCAGCCTACAGGAAAAAGATATAACAATGAAGTAGATACACAGACCCACCTCCTATTCCCCCCCCCCCCCCCCCCCACCATCCCAAACCTGAAAAGGTCTCTGAGACATAGATGACTCCGGTCATGCATGTGGGAGTTTAATTGGTACTGTTTGCTTCTAAGCTTCTTGCTCCAAGAGGTAGCAATTGAAGATATAGTTCCCATGTTGCAAAGAATAGACATCTGCGCTTGAAGGATGATGTCGATGGTCTATTATCCATTTGCAAAAGGTCATATAAGAAATTTCACCACTGCCAGAATAAAGGACCCTTGTCATCTCTCCAGGTCATTAGTATGGCTTTCTTCCCCATCAAACATGCTTTCCTGAAAAACAGGATATCTCTTTTATTTTTATAAGACAATGGAGAATAATGTTCCGCCTACATACCCCACGTAGAACATTAAGATCAGCGAACAAAGGACTATTGCAAATTCCCTCAGTAAATACAGCCCACCTCACAATAGTATGCGAGAGGATCATCTCCATTGCAGGCCCCAGTGTCTGGAACACGATGCCTGTTGAGTTGAGACTTGAAACAGAGTTTAAAAAATGTTTAAAAGCCTTAAAGACCTGGCTTTTTGAACAGGCCTATGCAGACTACCTTGAGAAAGGCTAAAAACAGCTAGAATGAAAAATCCAGCCCTTCCCTTATGGTTTTATTTTACTGTCCTTTTATTAATTGTATTTTGTTTTTACATTGAAAACGTTTTTGTACATTTTCTTCTGAGATATACCTTTGTTGCTTTCTTTATCATGTTTTATATGTAAACCATTGTGATGTTTTTCGAACGACGGTATACAAAATGTTTTAAATAAGTAAATAAATAAACAAAAAGTATAGTTTCCAGGGGGTTCGGGACTTTATATCCCATGATTTTTTAAAGTTATCCAACTACTTTAGTCCAGAACTTGTGAGATTTCGAGCAAGCGCAGAAGGAATGAGACAGTCAATTGACATCGCACACATAACTCTGACTCGGCAATACCGGCCCTATATGCCTGAGACTGAGAAACGTATCCCCGACGTATGAACTTACGTTGCAGCTCAGGGAGATATATGTTCCCAGACAGGCAAAGCCAAATTTTACCTTATGTTCAGTAATTGCAAAACCACTCTCATGAGACCAGCGATTTACAATAGCTGTGAAGCTTCCTCCAGGCTTATACTTTTGCAAACATTTCCATAGCTTGGATAAAGGTCTTTTACTGAACTCAGGACAGAAAAGTTCTTCCAGATCATTAAAAAATGAGGACTTCAAAGCTTATTCCGTCAAGGAAGCTATGTATTGTTTCAACTGCAGATATGAAAGTAGACTTGTGTCTCACAACCCATATTTATCCTTCAGTGCAGAGAAAGGAAATATTTTGCCATCTTCATTGAGCACATGCTGTAGTTGGGTAATTCCACCTTCTTCCCACCTTTTAAAGTCCTTTGAATGACAACCAGGAGTAAAATCTAAATTTCCCGGAATAGGCAATAGTTGTGAGCAATGTGGGGAACTCAGAAAAATCCTCGCCAAGTGTTTCCAGGACCACCTCATGGGCATAACTAAAGCACTTCCAGACAAACCTCTGGGTAATTTCACTGGGGCTGCATGCAACACATATTTCAAATCTAGTGGTGCAACTTACGATTTGTCCCCCTCTAAAATTCTACAGTCAAATTTTCCATAAACCCAGTTGCCGAGAATATGCAATAAGCTAGCAAAATTGTATTCTTCCAAGTCCGGCAAAGCCAACCCTGCCTGGCCTCATTCATATTTCAAACATTCCAAGGGAATACACGTTTTTTTTTACCTTGCCAGATGAGCCTTATAATCATAGAATCCAACCTCTTTAAATCTTACCTCAACAGCCTCACCGACAAATTTTGGAGAACATAAATCCATCTCTGAAAGATCACCATTTTAAGGAGATGAATCCTCCCAACCAAAGAGAGAGAGGCAAATCCCTCCAATTTTGGAACCTCCCCTTGGTATGTTCCATAAACCAGCCCAGATTAAGAACATAAAACTCACCTGGGTTAGTGGAAAAATCCAAACCTAAAAATCTAAAAACCCCATCCGCCCATTTTAGAGAAAAACTATCCCCCCCATCATTCTTTTAACAAAATTGGGAAGACAAGAGTCTCCAATTTGTCATTGTTCAATTTAAAGCCTGAGAATGTCCCAAAGTTTGAGAAAAGTTTCAATAAAACTTCCAGGAATGGATCATGGCTGTGTAAGAAACATCAAAATATTGTCAGTAAAAGCTGCATATTTGAAAATGTAATTCTCCATCTTTAAACCTTGTATGTCTTTAGCTTCCTGGAGTGTGTGCAATAAGGGCTCCAGAAACAACAGAAAAAAAAAAGTGGGGACAAGGGACAACCCTGCCTCGTTCCTCTCTCAATGTGAAAGGTATTTGAGCAGGTGCAGTTAGCTAAGACAAATGCTTCTGGATTAGTGTAGAGCAGTTGCACAACTTTTTGAAAATGACCAACCAATCCTATAATTCCCATAACTTCAAACAGATAAACCCACTCTACTCTGTTGAACACCTTTTCGGCATAGAAGCTGACTACCAAAAAAGGCTTGTCTTGATGTCTACAGCGAGTCATTGCTGTCATTATCAAATGAGTGTTTGTCATAGCGTATCTGCCCCACACGAAACCCACTTGTCCACTCATGATCACTTTAGGTAAAATAACAGCCAGACTGTCAGCCCAGATTTTGACCAATAACTTCTGATCAAAGTTCAAGAGAGATATAGGGCAATAGGATGATGGTAATGACTCTTCCTTACCATTTTTGTGAATAATAATAATCTGGACCAGATTTTCTTCCTCAGAGTATACACCTCTATCTATTAATGCCTAAAACATGTTATTGAGTGGCTTGGATACCTGATCCAACAACATTTTATAGAATTCACCACTGAATCCATCTGGTCCTGGGGCTTTTAGTGGTTTGGTTTGTTCAATTTCCACCTTAATTTCTTTGTCATTAATGGGACAATTCAATCAAGCAAGCTGAGCCTCCATAATCCGTGGCATTTTGATATTTTGCAAAAACTTCCTCCCATGGTCCATGTCACTGTCCTCAGAACTATGAAGTTCTTTATAATATTTTATTAGTGTATTGGCTATGTCCTTATTATTTTTAACAATTTTCCCTCTTTAGTTTTAAGAGTGGCTATAAACTGTTGGCTTCTACTTGCCCTTACTATATTGGCCATTAGTTTGGCAGTCTTATTGCTATGCTGATACATTTATAATACAGAATATTTTTCTTAGCTCTCTGATGTAACAAAGTGTTTAGTTGGGATTTTAATGCCATATAATTGTCCCTATTTTCTTTTGTATTAAAGTTTATCAGCCACTTTTTTGTTCCATGTAATTGTTTTTCCAGTCTCAATAATTGCCTATCCATATCCCTCCTCCTTTTAGCTACATAGGACATCATTCCCCCCCCCCCCCCCCCCAGTACAGACTTAGTGGCTTGCCAGAACAAAATTGGGTTGTCTAGATGCACTTCATTGCATCTTGCATACTCAGTCCATTTATCTTTTAGATAGTTGTGAAAGTTTGAGTCCACTGCCAGAAAATATAGGACTCTCCATTGACAACTCCTACTCTCTCCATCCCTTTCAGACAGTTACACAATTTGATCATGCTCCCATTTGGATGTAATATCTCCAACAGAAGCATCCATTACTCCAGAAAAAACAGATTTAGAGACCAATAAGTAATTAATTCTGGAGTACTTGGAGTGAGCCTTAGAAAGGTGGGTAAATCCTTATCTAAGGGATGGAGAAGCCACCAAGCATCTACTACCTGTAATCCATTTTCCAAATAATTAACCCCCTTACTATGGTGAATCTTATCACTCCGAGTTGCATTAGATTTGTCCATCATACAATCCTGGACTCAACTGAAATCCCCTCCGATCACTAGACCTTCTTCCATATAAGGGCAAAGATGTTTATAAAGTTGCTCATAAAATGCATGCTATAATTGTTGGGTACATACAAATTGCAAAATATTACCATTATGAGATCACAAAAGAACCCCTGTGATCCTTAATCTCCTTTTTGATTACAATAGGCACATTTTTTCAGATCAAAATAGCCAATCCTGCTGATTTTGTGCTCACTGATGCGTAATTAACGTCATCCACCCACCATTGTCTTAACTTTCGATTTTCTAAATTGCTTAGATGTGTCTTCTGAAGGAATCCTTTGTCTGCTCTTTGTTTGTTCAAGGCAGTCAGAATCTTAGACCTCTTGATTGCTGAATTTATGGCACACATGTTCCAAGATACAATTTTTACATTATTAGATGACATTTGTTACCTCACCATGCAAGGAATGTATGCAGAACGCTGATAGTCATTACTTATTATGATAGAGAGCACTTCCAGCATGAACTCCCACCCTTGATTCCATCTTTACCACACATGATTTGAAACAAACATACCAAAAATCATTATTGTTAATCTGTACACTATTACAGGAATCCTATCCCCTTACCACCTTATTCCCCCCACCATCCCCATCCTTTCCCCTGTAGCATTATTCAACCCCATCCAACTTCTAAGGAAATCACGTTTTATGCTTGGGCACAACCTTCCCATGTCTACCACCCATCACAACCAATACACACATCCATCACAAATGTTATAACACAACCCCCCATAAAAGTATAGCATTATAGTATAACCAAGATGAACAAAACAAATCCGGAGGTTTTAAGAACATTGCATCACTGCAAAAAGTATTCAATGGTTTTTCCCAATATGGCTCCTTCTGCCGCTTGTAGTAGCTCATAATGGTATCTGCCTCAGCTTGATTTTCCATGGCATTATATACGATGGCAATCAAATTCCCTATCAGGATGTCAGCAGGTCAAACGCAAAACAAACCTGCTTCACTGCCTATTTAAAATATGAACCTGGTTCCTGGCTTTAACATATTATCCATGTCAAGTAGCAGAACCCTTCTCCATCTTGGTTTCCAGGGTTTTCATGAATTTTCTTGCCTCCATAACTGTAGTGAACCATTTCATGCCATCTTTATATGTTACCCTAAGTTAGGCTGGATACAGTAGGGTGGAGCAGAATCCCAAATGATATAGCATGCAACAGATTAGGGCGAATTCTCTTCTTTATGCTGATAATTTGGATGAGTAATCTTGAAAGACCATGTTCTTTTTCCCATGGTATGTGAGCTGTTTCCTGGCTCAGATTACATGCTGAATTTCCACCTTTTGAGCAAAGTTCAGCACTCAGGCAATCACTACTTTAGGCCTCTCCACATTTTCCCTCATAGGGCCAAGGCAATGGGCTCTCTTAATGCGAAACTCCTCATATTTACTAGAAATGTTCGGGTCTCGGGACAGCCAAGATTCTAGAAAGTTTAACGGCTCAAGGTCTTCTAGCGTTTCTGTTGCAACAAGACCTGTTTTCAAGGTCTTCTAGCCATTCATTTTGTTTCTCCATTGCTGTATGGCTGATATGTCTGTTTCCGTGGCATGTAAGCCGTCCTGCATATCGGAAATTCTTTGTTCCGCTGCAGTTCAGAGAAGGGCAACTGAAATGATAAAGGGCATGGAACGGTTCCCCTATGAAGAAAGGCTAAAGAGGTTAGGGCTGTTCAGCTTGGAGAAGAGACGGCTGAGGGGGGATATGAAAGAGGTCTACAAAATCATGAAAGGACTTGAACAGGTAAATGTAAATTGGTTATTTACTCTCTCAGACAATAGAAGGACTAGGGGACATTCCATGAAGTTAGCAAATAGCTCATTTAAAACAAATCAGAGAAAATTCTTTTTCACTCAACACATAATTAAGCTTTAAATTAAGGATGTAATTACAGCAATTAGTGTAAATGGTTTTAAAAAAGGTTTGAACAAGTTCCTAGAACAGAAGTCCATAAACTGCTGTTAATCAATAAAGAATAGTAGCTTCGGAACTATTTAATGTTTGGGTGCTTGCCAGGTACTTGTAACCTGGATTGACCACTGTTGGAAACAGGATGCCGGGCTTGATGGACCTGTGATCTGACTCAGTATGGCATGTCTCATGTTCTTATGTGTATTGGTGATTTAGGACCAGGTGGAATATTTGCAATGTTGCCTTTTCATATAGGTTGTTGCTGTTTGAGTTCCGAAAATTCATACTCTTTGGTATGCAGGTTTGCTATATAGGTTCTAAGTGACTTTTTGCATGGTTTTGTGTTACTTCACAAATTAATGAAATCATAAACCGGTTTCCAAGTTGGATGGATAGTGAGGAACTCACAAAAACCTAGCTAAAGCCATACACTAACAAATATTATCCAACAGTATCAAGTTATTTATTCAAATGTCAAAACATAACAAATAATCAAGATAACTAATTCATTCAACCAGTATAGATGTATGTTTTTTAAGTGTATGCTTTATGAGTCTGAGATTTTTTTGTGGTTTAAAGCATATGATTTGGTTTGATTTTTGTATTTAGTTATTTTAATTATTATGTTTTGACATTTGAATAAAGAATTTTCTGACAATTTTGTATAATGAGTTAGTGTAATACCTTACCTATGTTTTTGTGGGTTACTTCACAAAGAGAAGTGGTTGATTCAATCATTAGAAATGTAGATAGCTGGTGGTTGGTGGACGTGAGGATCACTTGGTACCTTGTCTGCCTGGTGCAAAGGTAGTAGATTTTATACATCACTTAGATAAGATTTTAGAGTGTGCTGGAGAGGAGCCGACTACCATGGTACATGCGGGTACCAATGACATAGGAAAGTACAGGAGGGAGGTTCTGAAAGCTAAATTTAGACTCTTAGGTAAAATCCAGTACTCCAGGATTGCAGTCTCAGAAATTCTTCCCATTCTACATACAGAATCCCAGAGGCAGGAGGAGCTCCAGAGTCTCAATGCATGGATGAGACAATGATGCAGAGAAGAGGATTTTAGACATCATTAACTGGGGAAAGACACTAGACATTTGACTTTCAATATATCCTCCTCTGATGATTCATCAGAAGCAGAAGAGGGCATCATTAGATCTCAGCCTGAAGCCTCCCAATTTTTAGATGAGGGATACAAAAAGAAGAGGGGCAGAGGTCGATACAATTGGAGGAATCCATGGGGTGATTTCAATTCACATCAAGACCAGATAAATCAATGAGATCGTCAACCCGACAATACATGTGGAATCAGCAGTAATTAATGTATCCAAATATCAATTAAGTGAACATGAGAAATATGTTTTGACCAAGGATCTATCTTTTGTTCCACATTACAGGCATGACTCTTTTCAATTTTGTATAGATTTTGAGAAATGTATTCAATCACTGCCTCTCAAGTTATTTTTTGCAACACAGACATATGACAATTCACAACCATCAAGAGTTTTTGACAAATGTGGTGTCCTCCGGGGCCAATTTATTCGGCATTAGAAACTTACAAAAAAGTAGTTTTACGGGATGCTGAGAAATATGAACTAGACCAATTTAAACATGGGATTTACAGCAATAGCAATCTCACACATGATGAAAGATCAGCATTGCATCGATTAAAAATCATTCTATAGTCATCAAGAATGTGGATAAGGGGGGCTCAATTAAAAAATAGGACAATGAAATATTTTTTGAAGATTTTGAATTTCAATAAAAAGTCAACAATGGGGGTTTTTTAAGATCTGTGATTGATCCACCTATGTATATGCTTATATGTTCCATTGAGAACTTGCATATAGGTTCTGAGGTCTTTTTCCTCCTTTTGCCAATTATTCTTTAACATCAGTTGGTATATTTGAATTTTTGGTTTCAGAAATGTATGTGAAAGCTTTTTGTGATTTTTTGACTTTGTATCTTGTGCTTTCACTTAACTGTCAGTTATTTGTACACGTGTATATACCAATTTAACTGGGTCATTCATCAAGCCATGTTAGAGCCTTATGATGCAATAAATGGGGTCTAACGCGTTAATCACGCGATGTTTATCACGTCGCGCATTAGATGTAAATATGATAATGAATATGCAAAAGCTAGAAAATTATGCAAATGAGGGACTCATATTTCGTGGTAAAATAACGCATAATAATGCAGGATTTAATGTGGGAAATAACACCTTGTTTTGGTGATAGAGGGGGAAAAATTTTTTTATGGCGCAATAGCAGCTGTTATTGCAGATTGTGGCTATTACCATGGGCAATAAAATGAGGCCTTCTCTCAGACACACCTACAAAACCCTGCTGGCCCAATAAAAACATATTTTCTTACCTGACCTACTTTCCCAATACTACAATGTTAGGGGGCTGCTTCAGGCTGCTCAACAACAACAAGAACAACAACAACAGGCAAGGGAAGTTCAAACGCCTCCTAGGGAAGTACCCACGCTGGAGCCAGAGCCGCAAGCCCCACGAGTGGTGCACCCTGGCCCATGGCCGGGCTTGCCATGCAAGTGGGCATGCAGGCGGTACAGGGAGTGCCACATTACTGGGGATGCCAGAGGAACATGTGGTTACCAGGTATCACCTCACCTCTCAGGCTATCATGGAATTGTATCAAGAACTCAGACGGGATCTGGATCCGGTCATGGAAAAGTCCCATGCTATACCAGGCCTCACAAAACTATTGTGTGCCCTGCATTTTATGGCATCTGGCTTATTCCGAACAACAGTTGGGGGTCATCGGGAGAATGCCTCAAATGCCTTTTTCCCACTATCTGGGTCATGTTACAACTGTACATGGCCCAATAAAGTGCACGCAAAATTTCACTTGGTCAGTGTTTCAAAATCCCAACAGTTTATTATTCCATCTGGTAACTCCTTGGGGACTGTTGTTAAGAATTGTGACAGAACTTTGTGGTGTGAATGCAAGGAGTTACCAGATGGAATAATAAACTGTTGGGATTTTGAAACACTGACCAAGTGAAGTTTTGCGTGCACTTTATTGGGCTCTACAATTTATGTGCAGAGTGCACTACAGCTCTGGTTTATGGTTGGACAACTGTACATGGCTACATTAATCGTTACATAAGATTCCCTGGACCAGTGAGTTGATGAGACATGGTAGCAGAAGTTGGGGGGGGGGGGGGGGGGGGGGTTTGGCAGGAGGCCTGCCAGGATCCCTATTTTATGTAGTCTTTTTCTAGCCAGATACCTATTTACCCACTTATCTGTAGAAGATATCCTGGTAACCAGACAGTGAGTCTGCCACACAAAAATAGCATCACTTTAGGCATACTCTGCCATATGTACATGCTGGCAGAGAGACAGTATATGCAATTTGTTTTTCATGCATATTCATTATGGATATCCTGAAAACCTGACTGGTCCGTGAGGTCCCCAGGACGGGTTTGGGAAGCCCTGACTTAGGGGCCTGCCACTGCAGTGGTTGTGCTGCTGAAGGGTTGGGAGGCTGCTTAACTAGAAAGGAAGCCTGGATGAAATATATGAAGACATAGATCTTTGCTTTGGACTTCCAGTCATCAATGGCAAGCTGATACTGACTGGACTGGATTGGAAGCCCAGGAATTGGTGAAGGCTTGGTCCCCTCTCTCTCTCTCTCTAAAAGAAAGTGTTAATGCTAAATACAAAGACTAATAAGTTGGGCCCCTTTTTGTATACTCACCTGAGCTCTGGAGGATTACTATTACTTTAGTTTCTCTGCCATCATTTTTGAATGGTAATTGCTTGAAAGTGTTTTCTTTATTCATTTCACTTGTGCTGCGGTGGGTGTAAAATACCATTGAATGCCATTTCCAGTGAATGAGCTTTTTTTTTTTAATAAAGACACATGTATCTGAGGCATGAGACATGTATACATTAATATCATACTTTGCTTAAGGAAACCATAGCAACCGGCGTAGAAATAGCTCCTACATTAATCTAAAACTGTTCTGGTTGGAAAGCACATTTCAGGTTTTCTCTTGACAAATAGGGATCTGCTGTACTTTTAAAATGATATGAAAGCATCAACGATATCAGTTATATTATTTTGTGGTGTTTCCCATCCAAAACAAGACAAAACAAACTAACAAAACATTTTTTTTTATGATTATGTCACTGCAGCTCATGCTATTCATAAAATTTAATAAACAGATGCATGAAACCCCATCGGGGAAGCTATGTGCTCTCTCAAGTGTAGGAATCGGCTATAGACTGGTCAAAAGTACACACACTGTAAAAATAAAGGGATAGATTTTAAAAGGTGCATGCGGGAGTAGATTTTTTCTCGCAACCCAGCGTGAACAAACCTACTCCCGATTTTATAACATAATATTTATAAATATTTATTCTTTTTATGAGTATGGTTTTACTATTATGATTGATGGTTTATATAATCTTGATTTTATTGTTTGATGTTTAAGGAGGAATGGTGATGTTTCTGTTTTTCCATCGTTGCACTGCATACGGAGTCTGTCATGTTATGGTTTCCAATTCTATTTTTGTTTGCATGTTTCTAGTTAAACTTTATTGTCTCTTTATTCTGTATTTAGTGAGGGTCTTTGTGTTCTGCATGTGTGACTGAGGTGAGGTATTCTGCTAGCATGTAGTTTCTTTGTAGGGATCTATAACAGCTTGGCTTATTTATTTATTTATTAGTTTTTCTATACCGATATTCGAATGGACATCATAACGGTTTACATAAAACTGATGAGAAATACATCAGTTCTGTTATCCTAATATCAGGAGTATTGGTGTTTTGTTATCCTAATTGGTGTTCTGTTATCCTAATATCAGGAGTATTGGTGTTTTAGGGCCTGCTGTAATAGAGTAGGTAAGCAGTGCAGAGCCTGGGGAACTATAAAAGCAGCAGACTGCAGCACTCAGTCAATGGGAATGCACTGGAATGGTGGTTGGGGATATGGAGAAGTGGAGGCAAGCTACAATCACAAAAAGGGACATGGTGAGCCAAGAGGAAGTGCCTATGCAGTGTTGGGGAGGCTTCTGTAGGCTGGGCTTCCTCCTGAAAGGGTCAACTGGCTATGAAAGCAGTGAGCCTCTTGGAGTGAGGGTGGGAATGGGATTGGGAAACGGAGAGGGTGAGTGCACCTGCAGGCTGGGGAAGGTCTGGTAGCAAGCAAAAACCTTTTTAGATACCCATGTGGCAGTACTGGAGTGGGGGTACTCACTGTGTGAGCATATGAGCAGCAGCAGCAGCAGCAGCAGCACTCACAATGACAGAATGTGTGTTTCAGAGAGAGAGAGTGTCCGTGTGGATGTCTTTCTCCCTGACACAGAAAGACACCCATACACACACTTTCTCTATGACATACCCATACATTGTCAGCAAGAGTGTGTGTGTGAGCGTCTTTGTGACTGAGACGCTATATATGTGTCTGACACTGGCTGGCAGTGTGGTTGTGACATTACTTGGCAACTGATTCAAGAGCTGATTGGTTGGCAAGAGACTGTAGTACCAGATCAGGTTTCCAGGATATAATTATGAGAGATGTAATCAGAATTGTGGGCGGATGGCAACCAATTGCCATGGATGGAAGAGGGCACGTAGCTCTATTTGCTCACCTCTGGTCTAGGGTGTATTCTACTACTTAGTTATTTAGGAAAAATGTGACATTTATGTTGGAGATTTTTTTGGCTCAGTTTTGCCAGGCTTCAGGTCACATGATATACCTATGAAGGGTCAGTTTGGCGTGCTTTGGGGACCTGTTGTGCAGTGGCCCTCTGCTTTCCTTAGAGGGCAAGTCTCCAGCTGCACACATTGCTGCAGAGCCCACAGTTACTCTTTACTCACAGCCTCCGCACTGGAAAGAGCGGCCTGCTTTACTTTCACTCTGAAGAAGGGTACGAAACACGAGCCGTGTCGGGTTGGGCAGTTCAGAAGTGCTGCTTTCTCTTTACTGATACGTGCCGGTACCTATAAGAAGTTTAAAATCTTTAAAAGTTAAAATGACTACGTTATTCAAGCATGCTCAAGATTATATCAACTTGGAAATCAATGATTACAATTTGATAGCCCGTTACCAATAACCAGGCTTAAACTTAACGCTTAAAAACCAAGCCAAAGCACACAAAGAAAAGAAAAAAAATAAGCGTGTCAACAGCTAAAAAAAAGTGGAGTTTTTTGGCTGGTTTGAAGTGAGTTAATGTTACCTGTTATGAGGTTTTCCAAGTTTTTTCAATAAGAGCATACATCTCTTTATTACATCGGCTTTCAAGTTATGATGTTTAAATATTGTCATCTTACTTTCACTCTGAACATTTCCTTGGGGCAAAGTGCCCTCAGAGATTTGCCTTGTGTTTTCTGCTGATCCTTTTCTTCTGACCAAAGCTATACAGCTGATTTTGAAAATCCAAGACTATGTGTAACCCCTCTCTCACTTCTCAATTGAAGCTCTCTGGCTGGAAAGAGGTAGTTACAGGAAGAAGGTGGAAAAACATAACATCAAACAGCAACCTCCTCACTTTTACCAGGCCTCTTCAAAATGAAATTTGGCTGCAATTTCTGCACTCTGAACAGAACAAAACCAATCTATCTCCTGTGCTTGCTGCTTCTGAGCTTGCAATGATTAGGGGCACCGTAACACTAAACAATTCAACATAGCAAAGCAATTGCAACAGATGAGTTTTTACTGAGGCCATCAGATATGAAAAATAACTTTCACACCAGTATGAATATGCATGAATTAACTTCACCAATTATTATAAATTAGATTACTTAAACATGGAATCGGTAAGGTTGCTAAACTCAGTTCCCTGGCTCTGTAAGTTAATAAACCATAACCCAGGATTCGAGACTTGCGTCCGTCTCCTCCCATGTCTACCCCACCCCTTTTCCCAAATAATACAAAAACACATCGTTATGGTGATAACAAAAGGCCGCAGTTTATTCAACTTATTTATTTTTATTTATTTATTTCTTTTGTATACCGACATTCGATCGAGATATCACATCGGTTTCCAGATAACAGGTTGAATAGGGCGAGAACTGCCCTATTTTTACATTATAACAAGATAACAGTTAAATTAATTTAAACAATAAAATAAAATACTATAAGAAACATTGCAACAGTTGTATATATAAATGTGAGTATAGAGTTGTGGCATATAGCCTATTTACAAAATGTGCAATATGTCTTGGGTACGGGTAGAGAGGGGACAAGGATATGGGAGGAAGGGAGGGAGGGAGGGAAATGTGGGGGGGGGGGGGTGGTGAAGGGGGAATGGGGTGTTAAGCGTTAGTGCAGTGTGGTAGTCAAGTGGGTAGGCTTTCAAGAACATGTATTTTAGTCTGGTGGGGTTCAGGAGGGAACGCTTTTAAGAACAGCCATGTTTTGAGCTGTTTTTTAAAGACTTGTGGTGAGGGTTCGTTTCTGAGATGTGTGGGGAGGGAGTTCCACAGTGTAGGGCCAGCTATTGTAATGGCTCGTTTGCGTGTTGCATTGAGGTGGGCATTTTTGAGGTTTGGTATGGAGAGGAGACCTGAGTTGGTGGATCTAAGAGATCTTTGTGTGATGTATGGTTGGATGGTGTTTAGCCAGACCATTTTGTTGTTGTTTATTTTTTTGTGTATAAGGGTGAGGGTTTTATACTGGATTCTCTGTGTGATGGGCAGCCAGTGGAGGTCTTTGAGGGTGGGTGTGATGTGGGAGGATTTTTTGTGGTTGGTGATAATTCTGGCGGCGGCGTTTTGTAGGACTTGTAGGGGCTTGATATGGGTATCTGGTATTCCAAGGAGGAGGGAGTTGCAGTAGTCGAGTTTTGAGAAAATAATTGATTGAAGTACTGTTCGGAAATCATGGGGTTGGAGGAGGGGTTTGAGTTTTTTAAGTGTTTGTAGTTTGAAAAATCCATCTTTGATTGTATTGGAGATGTGTCGTTTAAAGTTGAGTTGGCTGTCGATAGTTACTCCTAAGTTTTTTGTGGATGGTGTGAGTGAGGTTCTTGGTATGATTGGCATCCCCGTGTTGTTTGAGCTTCCTGAGTTGTTTGAAGGGGTGCTCTCGAGGGGGGAGGAGGGACGGTCTTCCTGGATGTGAATGATTTCTGTTTTGGCTTGGTTGAGGCAGAGTGATAGTTGGGATAGCAGTTGTGATAGTTTTGAACTGAGTTTGTTCCATCTTTCCAAGGTGAGTTCAATGGATTTGGTTATGGGGAGTAGAATTTGTATGTCGTCTGCGTAAACGAAGTAGGTGAGGTTGGCATCAGAGAGGTATTTGCATAGAGGGAGGAGGTAGATATTGAAGAGGGTCGAGGATAGAGAAGAACCTTGAGGGACGCCATGGTTGAGGGGCACTTGTGAGGATTCAGATGAGTTTGTCTTGACAATGAAGGATCTGTTAGTGAGGTATGATTTGAACCAATTGAGTGTAGTGTCTTGAAGACCGATTTCTTTAAGCCTGTTGAGGAGTGTTCTGTGGTTGATGGTGTCAAAGGCACCTGAGCCAACCTCTTAACAACAGTCCAAATACCCCAACTTCCCCTTCCTCCGCCGTAGCCCCCCCATTCGCTTACACCGCGTCCCGGTGATAAGCTGCCATTTTGCCCCCCTTTCCCCCGCTCACCCCGCCGCGTCACCAGCGAGGGTAAGCTTGCGGCCTGAGCATCGGCCCCCCCCTTGCTCGTTAGGCTTTCCCGTGTAGCAGCCCCAAGCTACACGGGCATTCCTCCCCCCCCCTCCGAACAGTGAATCACAATTACAAATATACAATCCACTATATGGCTCGGGTTTACCGCCACCAAACAAAGACTTAACTTTAATAGTCTTTGTGCCCCCACTGCGGCCCCCTTTTACTCAGCTGTACCCTAAGCCCATCCTCCAAGGCATTATTAAACAGGTCTATGCCAACATCGGAAAGGTGTACGCCATCCCCCAGAAAATAACCCCCCAGGAGATCCCAGGACCACTGATGCCGAATCCAAAAACCACCCTCCCGCACCAGCCATTTGCCCACCTGTCTATTCAATTTCTTCACGCCGATGCGCCATAGAGGCTCACGCTGGTGTTTGAGGCGAATGATCATATCAGACCATCCCAATTTAGTGTGGGGCAAACGGTTCATGATGGAGGCCATGTCTTTTCGCATCATTTGGATGAGCGCACGACAGGTCAAACGGCCTACATCGTTGCCACCCAAATGAATGATCAGCCATTCCGGGGCACCCCACCTGTCAATATTGCCTTGCAACAAATCACAGAGTTCTTCCCATTTCATCCCGCCTTTGCCGATCCACCGCACACGAACGTCCTCGCGAGTGAGATTCAAATGCTCGCCATACGACCTCTTCTTGGCACGACGGTAGGCACGATGGATGAAGGAATGACCCACAATCCAGGCACAATTCCTCCTCAACTCCTCCCCAGCCCGATCTGCAAAGCAAACAAACCCGTTAACAGATGCCAAGCATGCGCACCCCCCCCCCGACGGGAACCACGCTACTGGCGGACGTATCCGCGAAACGCCGCCGACTTCCACCGGCCCAAAGCCTTAATCCGCGCCTCGGACCATCCCATTTCAGCCGCCGTCGTAGCCGCACCTATTCGAAAAGAATGCGACGAAAAGCATCCCGCGTCCCACCCAAGCCGTACCACAACTTGGCGGAGCACCGCACCGAATTGATACCGGGTGAGGGGGAAGCCGTCGGCGTGCACCAAAAAATAACCCCCAACCGGCGGGCGGGCCGCGAGGTATCCCAGCACCAAACCCACCGGGCAAACCAAGGCGCATGCATCCCGGACCAAGAAAATCCAGGCGCCCTTGCCTTTTGGATCAGTCTTAGACATACGAATCCGTAAGGACACCCGCTCCGGAAACACACTCACATCCTCCACCTGCAACCCTTCCGGCCTCCCGTGTGCCACCCGGGACCGAGCTACTAATTCTCCGATCCGCAACGCGCCAAAGAAAGCCCATGAAAAAGCTAAACTAAACAGCGAACCCTCATACTCCGAACTACATACCCTGGCTAACCCCTGTAGTAAAGCGATCAAGTCACCGTACCGGATGGGCAAACGCCTATCCACCCGCAGACCCTCCCCTTTACTCCAGCCCGCTAGGACTTTCTTAACGAAAAAACTGCGCAGGGGGTTTTGCCGACCTTTCAGCTTACGGAAGAAAACATAACCCGCCAATTGACTCCGTACGGATGCCAAGGAAAAACCCGCCCCTTTTGCCCAAAGTATAAATGGAAGCACGTCCGGGTCCCTGCCCCTCCCCGTCCCTAACCCTGAAGAAACCAGAAAACGCATCACTGCAGCATTTCCTGCCACGTAGGATCTCCAGGTTGCCGGGGCCACAGATCGCCGGATCAAGTCCCATGACGCAGCCTGCCCAGAGTCCACAGATGGGCTGGGACCCGCTCTCCATGACGGTCCGCCTGTGGAGCCAAGACCCGAAATGTATCCCACTTAAAACGTGAGAGAGCATCAGCTATGAGGTTCACAGACCCGGGGACATGGCGCGCCCGCAGGCTGACATTCAATTGAAGGCATAACAGTACCATGACGCGCAGGAGAGCAGAGACTCGCCAGCACTTCGCCGCCTGGCGGTTAACAACTTGCACCACCCCTAAGTTGTCACACCACCACACCACACGTTTATTGGCGAGGGCCCGACCCCAAATCGTCAGCGCCACCACTATCGGGAAGAGTTCAAGAAAGGTGATGTTCCTCACCAAACCTTCGCCCACCCACGTGGCCAGCCATGGCTCCGCACACCACTTGCCCCGGAAGTACAAACCAAAACCCGACGCCCCAGCCGCATCCGAATACAATTCAAGCTCGGTGTTGGACACTTCAGGCTCCATCATGATGCAGATCCCGTTGAATGAGCGTAAAAATTCCTCCCACACCGCTAGCTCCTCCTTCACCTGGCGCGACACCCGGATGAAATGATGTCCCGACCGAATCCCGACCGTCCGCGCCGAGAGACGCCGTATGAAAGCCCGCCCCATAGGTATCACACGGCATGCAAAAGTCAGGGAACCGATTAGCGACTGCATTTGCCGTAGCGTCACCTTGCCCGCCATCCGCACACTGCTAACCAGCTGCCGCAACTTATCGACTTTGTCGTCCGGCAGTCGACAAACCATGTCCACGGAGTCCAGTTCGATGCCTAAGAACGTCAATCTGGTCACCGGGCCTTCAGTTTTATCCCCCGCGATGGGCACACCAAAGTACGCGGCCGTGCGCAGAAAGCCCAGTAACTGCCGCCGACAAACATCGGCGTCCCCCGGACCAACAAATAAAAAATCGTCCAGGTAATGTAACGAATCCGCACACGCCATATATTCCTTTGCTGCCCAGTGGATAAACGTGCTGAACATTTCGAACAAAGCGCACGAAATGGCACAACCCATTGGAAGGCAACGATCAATGAAATAGCCTCCCTCAAAGGAAAAACCGAACAACGGGAAACAGGAAGGGTGTATCGGGAGCAAACGGAAGGCCGACTCAATATCAGCTTTCGCTAACAAAGCACCCCGTCCCGCCCGTCGCACCAAATGTACCGCCTCGTCGAAAGATGCATATTTCACCACGCACGCGTCCCGCGGGATAAAATCATTGACCGACCCCCCTGGCGGGGAGGACAGATTCAAGATCAACCGAAATTTTCCCGGAACCTTCTTCGGAATAACTGCTAAGGGAGATAAATGCATCCTTTCGTAAGGCGGGCTCGGGAAAGGCCCCACTACCCGACCCTGCTCCAGTTCCTCCCTAAGTTTGGACCAGGCCACCTGACTCAGTCGAAGAACTGATCGAGAATTCCTAACCCTGCCCCCCTGCCCTGGACCCACATATGGGATCCTAAAGCCTTCAGAAAACCCCGCCCGTAAAATAGCAGCTGCAACCTTATTGGGATACTCGCGCAAACCCACCAACAATTCGGGCACCCGAATCGGGGAGTCCGCCTTACATCCTAAGGCAGCCCTACTTGGGTCCCTTTCCGACCCCCCCCCCCCCCGGCCCCGTGGGCACATTTAACGGCCGAGTGGGCTCCTCCACAGGTGGCGCAAGCATGCCGGAACTTACACTCCGGAAACAAGCAGGTAAGCTTGTTGAAACGCCAACATATGTCCCCCGCCCCTCCCACCCCTTTTGCGCCTGACTCAGCACTCCGTGCTGCCCCGACACGAAAGGACTGCCCTTTAGCAAAACCCCCCGACAACACAGCTCCGGCCACAGCCCCCCCTACTGTCGCTTGGCCCTTCCTTCCGGACCCCACACTCTTGTTAGTCATCTGTGTCAACCACAGATGTATATCCTGAGAGCCCCAGGACATAAACTTGTTCCCCGCCATCTTGTCCCGGAATTTCTCATCGTAGTTGAGCCAAGCCCAACCATCATAATCCCGAAAAGCCCCTAGGATGCTGTCCGCATAGGATAGCAAAGCACCGTACTGGGAAGGGTCAAAGTGACTCACTATGCTTGCCAACCGTAAAAAACCCCTCATCCAGTTTACAATGTTCTTAGCTATACGCGGTATAGACCCACTCCGCCGAAGGCGTTTCTTAGCCTTTTTAGATAATCTTTTCCCTCCACGGCGCCCCTCTAGCAACTTAAAAATATTAACAAATTTGCGCTTCCAAATACGCTTCAGCAGGCGAGTCGGCACCTCTTCCCATAGCTCCGAGAGGGAGGCCATGGCCGGTTGCCCGACGTCACATTTAGGCCCTGCCCCTAGAACCGCCCTCCGACCCGGCCGAGACCCACTGGAATCCGTCCCCGAAGACGAGGAACTGCCATCGGAGTCCCCTCTGGATCTCCGTCGCACCCCTTCCCTCCCCTGTCCCCGGTGCACAGAACCTTCCTTACCTGCTTCCATATGGGAGCTGGGAGCATCCACGAGCCCCGGTCCCTGGCCCGGTCTCACAGCGTCCTGTCGGCCCTCGCCTCCGTCCATCCGCCATTGGACCGGCACCGCTGCCGCAGCCGCACTCTCGTGGGCCCTCCAGGGCTCCCTGCTCGATGGACCCGGAAGGTCGTCCTCTGCCAAGTCTGTGAAAAAAGTCTCCGTACCAGCAAGCCCCTGGCCGGACCCTGCCGACTTGGCACGGGTCGTGCTGTCTAGAGGCACCCGGACCTCAGGCTGATGGGCCATCCCATCCGGACCCCGCATGCCCGTAGCCCAGCCCGTGGCACCAAGGGAAATAGGATCACCAGGCTGCAAGCCTGGTGACAGTCCGCTATGCAGGCCGGCCGCACTGGGCCCTTGAATAAAACTGTAACCGGCCCTTGCCATGTAACCCAGGACCTCCGCCAGGACAGCTGCCGAAACTGGCTGGGAGGGGCCTCCAGGGGGGGGGGGCCGGGTGACGAGGACCGGGGGGCGGGGGGTGGTGCGCGCTAGGGCCCCGCACTAAACGGGAGCCAGCACGGGGTGCACCCCTGCCCCGTGGAAATTCTGATGGGTCCACATGAACAGGGCCCCTGCGAGAAGCGCTGCGCTGCTGGCCGGCAAGGCCAGACCGCGCTCTGGGCATGACGGGGAGTGCCCGGGTACTTTGGGGAGGGGCTGCACCGAATGGCTCCGCGGGAGGTTCGGCGCTGCTCGAGCAGGGCCTACGGCGCCTCACCACTACAGCAGAAGGAGTGAAAGGGGTGGGACCGAGAACCCCCGACATGGGCGCCGGCTCAACAGCCCCGGCAGGGGAAAGCAAAATGTGTTGAGCCATGGCTGAGCCGCCAGGCCGCGACACAGGGGAGTTAGTAGCGGTGTCACTCTGCGCAGCCACTTCCCGAGCCGGCGCGACAGGGCACCCCAAGGTAAGGGCGAAATGTGAGCCAGGGCTGGCCGCAAAGGGGGGGGGGGGGGGGGACTGGCCGGGGGGGGGGGGGGGGGGGTGGGCCCGGCGTTCGGGCTCCGGACCACTTTCGCCAGATTCGACCGCGACGGGGGCGGGAGAACCCGGGCACAAGGCGGGAGCCAAAGGAGGGGGCAGGGAAAAACTATCAGCCGGCGATACCGCCAAACTCACCGACGGCACAGAGCCCTGTGCCTCAGCTGGGCTGACCGACTCACGAGTCCAGGCCCTGATAATTCGCGCCGCCGCCGCCGCCGTACGCTGCGGCCGCGAACGTGATCGCGCCGTGTGCTGCACTCGGGAGCGCCGCATGGCAGGGAAGGAGGCCCGTACACCACGCAAAAGCAAAAAACCGGGCAGGCAAGCGAGCAGGAACGATGAACTGTTCCTCGTAGCGCCTCGCTAAACCTGCCGAGCCGCGAAACGCACAGAAGGGAAACAGGCAGGCAGCAAACACAAACCCCTGCTTGCTCCTCTGCCTGGTTCCCAACTGCCGCGCTCCGCCACTCGGCTTCCCATAATCCTGCCGTTGTACCAATGGCGAAGCAGCCTTTGAATTTGCTGCCTCCCCATTGGTACCCTCCACTATGCTCCCCCTCCATCCTACTTGTCCCGCCCCCGCACACCGCCTCCCGCGCTCGCCCCTGAGTTACCGGCGGCGACACGGGACAAGCCCGTGTTGCCTTCTTTTCCCTTTGGTTTGTGCATGTGTACACAAGCTTTGCAAATGCGGGGTCTACAGTCTTATTTCCTGCAGAGCTGAAACTTCAAAACAATAGGGGGATGGGCAGTTGCTCCTCTTTTAGCTTCCTTGCTTCACTGAAGGATACCCCCGTCCTCCCCTTTTTTTTTTAAGCAAATAATAAAATTAGGGGCCCTGCACAGTCTTTTATTCAGAGCTTGGTTAGCTCTGGAAATGACTTCCACTGCAGACCTTTTGCTTGTCTGCTGTGCAATTCACTAGTACACATGCAAGCTAAACTATTTTACATTGAAATGTAACGCTATGCATTTCAACTCATTTTTCTTACAATGTGCAGTGCAAGGTAATAGCAATAAAGAACTGACTTTTAAGTTTCAGACTACAGTTTAACAATAGATTCATGTTGCTTCAATGGAAACACAGCAATGGGAAAAAACTGTTTAGTAGTACTGAAACCTTGTCACAATAAATGCTCTTGTGTCACATGTTGAACAAGTGCTACCAACTCTAAATGTAAAGTACAACATCCAGATAAACGGATCATCTTTTTTTCAAGCAAATAATAAGATTAAGGTGATGGGTCCTGCCACAGTCTTGTATTCAGAGCTTCGTTCGCTCTGGAAACTACTTCCGCTGCAGTCCTTTTTTGCATGTCTGCCGTTCAACTAACTCACAGACAGACCAGAGACCCCCTAGTGATGATTTGCAAGGTTTGGGGAAATCTTAAAAGGACTCTGCTTTTATTAGTAGGTCTGAATGTGTAATTCAGGGCAATAATCAAAGTACATTGGTGCAAATGCCCATCCGTCCTGGGAATGCCGCCATTGTAATGCAGGGAAAAGTGTGGGGGTTGTGGAAACGTGCGCATAATTTTACCCACTTACAGGGCGGGCAAGTTCAGACAGCTGATACACGCAGAGAGAATGCTTTTTACACATGGAAATCCTTTCAAAATTGTTCTCTTAAAATTTTATATTCAGCAGGGCAGGTAGTGGACAAGTTATCCGGCTAAAGTTAAGCCAGATAACCTGCCTGGGATATTCAGCGTAGCACGGATCTATTAGGCATCCTGCTGAATACAGCAAGATAAAGTTCTAGTTAGCTGGACTAACTTATCTGGCTAACTTCAGGACAACCAGCTTTAGCCAGATAATTTATCTGCCTAACTCTGAATATTGGAATTAGCTAAGAAAACTTATCTGGCTAATTTAACTTCGCCCAGAATGCCCTGGACTCGGTGATGTAGCCAAGGGTGGGCTGTGGCCCACCCACTTGGGGCTCAGGCCTACCTAATCAGTATGCCTGGAGGCCCAAAAACAGAGGCCCTGTCACAGGGCAGCAGGAGACACGCCGGGCGTGTTCAACCAGGGAAGCGACGGCCGACAGGAAGAAAGAGGCCCATGAGGCGACTGATGCACCCACCCCATCCCACCGGTGGCCGAAAAGTGGAGCAGGTCCATGAGACTGCCGGTGCACTCCATCCCACCAACAGCCGAGAGTAGGACCGGGAAGCCAGCGGTCGAAATAAAAACAAACAACCCGTCACTGGAAGGCACCCGTTCTCCTTCTCCTCGAGTGCTGGCCCTGTGGCATTCAAAGCACGTGCAGCAAGTAATTGCTTTATGCTATATCTTGTGCATTGCGAGATCAGCATAGAGGACGTGTAGCCCCGCACGTTTTGAATACCATGGGCAAGCTCACAAGGAGCAGCAGCAGAACAGGCTCCCCCTTGGAATCTAAAGGAGTCTGTGGCTTGCACTAGCAAAGACCCCTGTAATCTGACAATTTTGCTAGGAACCTTATGTGCCCCCCTTGTTCTGGACTATGAATTACCCCTATGCTTGGGGTAGGTAGTACCACATGAGAAATTATATTTACTAATATTTATCTTCGGGTTCATAGCCTGAGTGGGGGGTGAGACAGGGTCCCTGTTACCTCGATACCACAATTCTGTGCCCTTCTCAAACAACCTCTCACTTGTGGCACCCCAGACCAGATAAAATCATCACATCAGAATAAAACAGTAATTAACCCTTTTACTAGTATTGTGTAAGCAGACAGTAAATCCAGCCAGAACATTAAATGGGAAAAGTACAGTAGTGAAGTGTAATATAAAGGTGCCGTTTTATTTTATATCAAGCAATGAAAAATAACACTGGGTATGGCTTGTTAACCAGGGCGCTGAAGATACTCATATTTGTTTATTTATTTATTTGTTGAGTTTTATATACTCTCATTCGGTAGAGCCATCATAACGGTTTACAAAAGTATACATTTTTCTTAGCAGTTGTGTAACAGAAAAACATAGGGATAGTAAAAAAAAAAGAAAAAAAAAGAATGCTAATAGAGAAAGGTTGGGGAGGAAAAGCGGGGAAGTGCGCAGCTTTCAAAGATTGCCTTTACCCCTGACACGGCTCCACCTCAATGTCACCGGTTTGTAAAGGGAGCACCCTGTCCCAAACACAAAATTGTGTGGAAAAAAAAACAATCAAGAAAATGAAGAAGTCCCTAGATGGAGGAACTGGTTAGATAAAAAAAACCAAACAGATGAGCACTGCAGTGTGTGAAAGGTCTCCCTCTCCTGGGCAGCTTCCCCAAATCGTTTACTTGGTATTAAACAGAAAGCTGAGCTGGTTTCAGTCTCTTACAGGAAAACCATGGTCCACCAGTTTTTCTTTCCCAGCAAGGGTTTATGCTTGACTTGGGCTAAAAAGCTGAAGCAATTATGATGAAATAAGAATTTAGGACCAAAAGGCTGAGGCATGCTTTTTGCATGGATCTATTTATGTGCACAAGCGTGCGCCGGGGTTCCCTTCTGCTACGAACGGCGTGTAAGTAATAAGATAAAAAAATACAGGCTACTTAGTGAGGTTTAGGGGGTCTGGCCTGATAGGGTAAAAGGTAGACAAAGTAACAGGGGGTTAGGAAGGCCAACTGGTTAACTGGGAGAACTGGTAACAAACTGGGAAAATGGGCTCTGGCATCAGCGTGCGTGTCTAGTAAAATTCTCCCCACTTATGGAAGCATATGGAAGGGTTTAGATCTAACTTTAGTACCTAGACATTTGCGCGCAGATACACGCATCGGTATGAAAATGTGCACACGTATGCGTGAATAGCCAATTTTAAAACATGCGCCTATCCACGTATATGTTTTAAAATCACTGCATCTGTGCGCCTACGCGTGGCTCTTAAATCTACCTCCTAGTGTTTATAGATATAACACTTACGGCTGGCTAAAAGGGAAAAGTTGTTAACACAGTTGAAAGGATCCTTAATATTTCTTACATTTACAGAGAACATTGAGAAAGTCATGATTGTTGTGAGAAAAAATGAAATTGGATTACAAGTATATCAATTCAGTAAATGGTTCTGAAAAAGAGAAATGATACTAATAATACAAGTTTTCAATTCCTTAGGCTTCCTTGGTGCTCTTCTAGGCTGCTCCATCGGCTGGGGTCTACTCCTCCAATGTTTGTGGCATTGTGGGTTACATGGCTTCTACCTCCTTCAAGGTTCCAACCTTTGGCTTTCATTGTGGTTGGAGAACTCTGCTAGCTGGTCAACTAGTTTTGTCATCTTCGTTGCCACTGTTCTTGTGTCATCTTTTGTGATGGTGATAATTAAGGATGTGAATCGTTTTAGGACGATTAAAATTATCGTCCGATAATTTTAATATCGTCTTAAACCGTTATGGAACACAATACAATACAGATTCTAACGATTTATCGTTATAAATCGTTAGAATCGTGAGCCGGCACACTAAAACCCCCTAAAACCCACCCCCGACCCTTTAAATTAAATCCCCCACCCTCCTGAACCCCCCCCCCATAACTTAAATAACCTGCGGGTCCAGCGGCGGTCCGGAACGGCAGCGGTCCGGAACGGGCTCCTGCTCCTGAATCTTGTCGTCTTCAGCCGTCGCGGAACCCTCGCTGAACGACCTCCTGCAGTCGATCTCCTGCCGGCGCCATTTTCCGTACGGAAACGATTCGCGGCGGGAAATTGCTCCCTGACCCCCGCTGGACCTCCAGGAACTTTTGGCCAGCTTGTGGGGGGCCTCCTGACCCCCACGAGACTTGCCAAAAGTCCAGTGGGGGTCCGGAAGGACCTCCTGCCGTCCAATCTTTTTCGTCTATGGCCGCCGCCATTTTTCGGCGCCATTTTGGAAAATGGCGCCGGCTGAAGACGACAAGATTCAGGAGCAGGAGCCCGTTCCGGACCGCTGCCGTTCCGGACCGCCGCTGGACCCGCAGGTTATTTAAGTTATTTGGGGGGGGGGGGTTTTAATTTAAAGGGTCGGGGGTGGGTTTTAGGGGGTTTTAATGTGCCGGTTTTTCGATTTTAACGATTTTTAACGATTTTTCACGATTTTTCACGATTTTTCACCCCCCCAAACGGCAACAATACGATTCCCTCCCCCTCCCAGCCGAAATCGATCGTTAAGACGATCGAGGACACGATTCACATCCCTAGTGATAATGGTCTTCCCTGTAGATTCCATCTTGGTTGCTGGGGAGTCCAAAGGTTCCTCTTCGTGTGCCTCCTGACTTCTTAGGTAGACAGATAGTCCTTGATAGCTTCTATTTGGTCCTTGGTGGTTTTCTCTGGGAGTTGGTTTGCCCTTTGTTGGGACATTTTTCTTTGGGGTTGCATTTGGCGACATCGCTGAAAGAACAGCACAAATGTTCCACAGTCAGCTTACTACTCTATAGTGTGAATGTGCTGCACTGATAAATATTCTGGTGCTAATGCCCTTTTTGAGAACAGGGTGTTTCACTTTGTCCTTTTTAGCTGGAAGAAGCTGTGATGCTCACTATAGCCTGGTCTCAGTAAAATCATGCTGTTTTCACAACTTTGCTAAATGTGTCTTTACTTAATTAAATTATACTTACTACTAATTAAAAAAGAAATTGCTGAAGGAAAAATAAACTGCCTGTAAGGAGATCTAAAGATTTGTTTTTAATTAATACTGCAGACAAAAGGAAACCTTACCTTGCTCCCTGCCCTTTTATATAATAACATAGTAAATGAGGAAAGAAAAAAACCAATCAGCTCACTCAACCTTCCCAGTTATCTCTGCCCACACCGATAAGGATATAAACCTTCTCTAGATCAGGAAAGTTCTGGCCTATTTTAGACCTGTTCCTATTCTTGTTAAGATTTGTGAGAGAACAGGGTTCAGCCAATTAACTCAGTTTTTGGATAACTGTGATATCCTTAAGAACATAAGAAATTGCCATACTGGGTCAGACCAAGGGTCCATCAAGCCCAGCATCCTGTTTCCAACAGTGGCCAATCCAGGCCATAAGAACCTGGCAAGTACCCAAAAACTAAGCCTATCCCATGCTACTGATGCCAGTAACAGCAGTGGCTATTTTCTAAGTCAACTTGATTAATAGCAGGAAATGCACTTCTCCAAGAGCTTATCCAAACCTTTTTTAAACCCAGCTAACCTAACTACACTAACCACATCCCCTGGCAACAAATTCCAGAGTTTAATTGTGCGTTGAGTGAAAAAGAATTTTCTCTGATTAGTTTTAAATGTGCTACATGCTAACTTCATGGAGTGTCCCCTAGTCCTTCTGTTTTCCGAAAGAATAAATAATCGATTTACATTTACCCGTCTAGACCTCTCTTGATTTTAAAGACCTCTATCATATCCACCCTCAGCCATCTCTTCTCCAAGCTGAACAGCCCTAACCTCTTCAGCACTGAGGTTCAGCATACATTTTACTCACGTCTCCTTACATCAGGGCCCATAGGAGGGAGAAATTTCTTCTCTGATCACTTGCTTGCTTCCTCCAGTTCATTTTAAGGGTAAATTAAACCAGCTCCATCTTTTCCATCAAAGCTCCCTCCTGGTACAATGTTTTCTTCCCTTCCTACATGAAGTAAGAAGCATGTAAACTGTAGATGAAAATCAGCCAAACTTAAATGCTTTCTGTAGATGGATAGCGCTAAGATAAAACACTGTGGAGTCTGTTTTTATAAAAATGCTCAGCACCAGGCTAGGTCTAATCAAATTTTTAGTTGTAACTAGGATGCAACTAAAGAGTTTCCCAACTCTAGGTGACCAAAATATTGCTTACCTAGATGTAGGCCTTCCTTTTGTGAGCTGCAGTTAGGCCTCACCCCTCCTCATGACTCTAGGAATGCATCTGGAGAACACACTTTTTGAATGGCTATATTTTACCCCAGTCAGTGTTCAAAGGGGCCAAACTAGTTGCCTAAATCCCAAAGTTAGGTAGCTAGACCTTTTGAAAATCGATTCCATGTGCTCTCAGGAGTAGAACATAACTCTTACTTGAAAAGACTTTGGTCTGGGTGCAGTTCACCATGGCTGCCTTTTAACCTCCTTTCCCTTCGGCCTATCAGGAACATGATGCTTCATGATCAGATCAGCAAGGGCATGGAGCACAACTAGGGAAAATTAAATTGCAGGTACTGTCAAAATGTCTCAAACCATGCAGAAAGTATTTTTTTGTTTTACTCAAATGTCGAACAGCCAACTTCATGAGTCATCAAAATTAAAGTGCTCTTTTAAGTTTGTTCCTCTTTCTGTAGAGTGCTATTTCTGTAAAGAGTTGTATTTTGTGTAAAGTAATTTGAGAAATGTTGGCAAATGCTGGCTAATCAGGTTCTGATGCTTTGCCCACGGAGCCTTCCTAATACGTCTCACGTGAATTATCAGGGTGCTTCAACACTCTTATTCACCAGCTACTGCAATCACTAGGGTCCTGGGAATAAATGTACTGAACATTTACAGACCCTAAAATTGTGATGAAAATTAACTGCCAAAAAAAGTAGGAAATTGACACAGCAGGTTAGGCATGACTATTGCCAGCAGCAGGAGAGTCAAGGATAGAATTTACCTCAAACAAAATCTAGGAGAAATAAAATGCAAAGGTAGAGGCCAATGTAGTGAGATTGCTGCTACATAATTTAAGCATAGACGTGAGCAGAGGATACATACAGTCCAGTCATTATTTAATCTTCTTACACAAAATGAAATCTCGCCAGCCATTATGTAACTCTTAATTGTATTTCTTGGTCTCATATTCCCAATCGTTAAATTTACAGCATGCTACACCAATACCTTTTAAGTCAGATGTAACCTCAGCTTTGAAGTCTACAAACCTTGAAGATGTAACCGTTAGTTCTTGTAGATTTAAATATTATTCTGAAGATGTAAACTTAGATTTTGAAGACTGTAATCTGTAAGCATTTGTATTTATTGTAAGAATTTGTATTTATTATTTAGCTATTTACATTGATCTGTTTCCACTTGGTCCTGTTCTCTCCTTTACCTCAAGTTCTAAGTTCCTACAAAGTTAGCCTTGTTATTTTATACCCACTTGTTTGATGTAATTTTCCAATATTGGTTCTGTGTAAACCGAAGTGGTATGTACTAGTACATGAACTCCGGTATATAAAAGCCTTTAAATAAATAAATGTAACGCACTTAAAAGTGGTTCGAAATCAGTTTCAAATCCATTGTGAGGGAACTAGCTTTTCTAAAAGAGACTCTTATTTGTCTTTCATTGTGAGTCCTGTCTTGTCTGATCCAAGGAGTAGAGACTGTTTTATTATGGGATCTTTATTCAAAAGGGTTTGTCTGGCTAAGTTCAAGTCTTAGTTGGACAAACCTGGGGTTTTAAATATCCCTCCCCACCGAACGGTTAAGTTTCAGCCGGATAGGTCATTACATGACTAACACTTAACTGGATAAAAAAGAAGCAGGGCAAGGGTGTTTTTTTGGGCGAGACCAACATTTATCAGGTTAGTGCTGATATTCAGTGCTAGCTGGATAAACTTTCCCAGCAAACTTAGGCCTGGATTCACCATTCTTTCGCAGAATGGTGAATCCTGCGAAAACGGGGGAGGGGGGTAGGCAGGGGGCGAAGGGGGGGGGCGGGCCTGCGAAAGCCCGCAGCCTTCGCACCACTGCTTTGCGCCGGCTGCCGTCTTTCGCACCGAATAGCGACACCATAAAAGGTGCGGTTATTCGGTGCGCTACTGCCGATGATAATGTTAGTAATATTATCACCGGCAGTGAAAACACCGCCGACTCTGCCTCGCCCTGACTCCTCCCCTCCCTCTAATTTGCATCATATCGCATGCGATAAAGCCCTTTTCTCATGCGGTAAGGGTTTAGAAAATAACCCCCTTTGGTCCTAATTCACTAAAGCATTTCTCCCATTCTGTGTCTATGGGAAAATGCCTTGATGAATCAGGCCCTTAAGTTGGAAAAATTACTGTCCTAAAATTAGTTGAGTAAGTTAACATAGCAAACGATGGCAGATAAAAACCCAAAAGGCCCATCTAGTCTGCCCAGCAGTGATTGTATGATCAAATTCCCACAGAGAACCCACTCCCAATTCCATTGTTTCCTCTTTAGGGTTGTAACTGCCACTCTGTGCAGGTCACCACATGCCTTTCTAGAAGCACAAATTAAAAATTAAGAACCTCACAGGCTAGCAGTGGCCCAATTCTAACCTCCCCCCATCCCAAGTTTTAAAAACAAATGTCCTAGGCTGAATGGCCCAGTCCTACCAAGGTTTAAAAATAAATATCCCAGGCTGAGTGGTCCGATCCCCTCTTCCCCTTCTTTAAAAAGTGGGTACCACACCCCTCCCCTTGAGCTTCCAAAAGCATCCATGTATTCCAGCAGGAGGAGACGAATCTCTTACCTCCTCCTGGGGAGAGTACCTATGTGTCAGTACTGTCAGCTGTACTGGCACTTTGATATTTATTCATTCACTTCACTGCAGCCAGGATTGGTCCCTTCACTGACAGCGGACCAGTCCCCGTTCAGAGCTGAGTTCTGATTGGGGGATTGATCAACTGTCGGTGATGGAACCAGTCCTGGCAGCAGTAAAGAGACAAACACTGGAAGTCATTCTTAACGGCTCCCTGAAGAGGTACCTATCAAAAAGAGTTAGGTGAGAAATCCCAAGCAGAAGTCTAAACAGATAAACAAGGAAAAAAGACAGGGGGGGGGGGCACTAAATGAGGCAGATACCCAAGGGACTCAAGCTGGAACATTGCTGGAGCATATCTCAAAAACTGTAAGCCATCCCTCCTGAGGAGTCTGGCTAGTAAAATGGGCAACTCATTAATAATGGGAGACTGCAATTATTCAAGTACTGATTGGGTAAATGTCATTTCAGGACATGCAAGGGAGGTAAAGTTTCTAGATGCCTATAAGAGGGGGAACTATGTTAGATGTAGTTCTCAATGTTACACAGGACCTGGTGCAAGAGATAAAGATGCTGGATCTGGTTGACAACAGTGACTTTAATGTAATAAAATGTGGCATAACCACTGGAGGAGGAATATTAAAGGAAACTACTGCAGTAACTATAAAAAGGAATACTATGATAAAATAAGGAAATTTGCTAAAAAAAAACAAAAAAAACCTATAAGAAGCAATTCACAAGGTTAAAATCTTGGAGAAGATGTGGATACTGTTTAATATTACCATCCTTGAGGCCTAGACAAAACGTATTTCATGCATTTAAAAAGGCTGAAGGAAAACAAAACGACTGCCAACGTGATGTGAAAGAGAGAATTAAAGCCAAAAGGGCATCATTAAAAAAAAATGGAAAACAGACCCAAATATGGAAAATAGGGAAGAGCAAAAGTGTTGGCAAGTTAGATATAAAAAAGTAATTAAATAGGCTAAGAGAGAATTTGAAAAGAAGCTGCCATAAAGGTAAAAAGAAGTAATAAAATTTTTTAAAGTACATTTGAAGCATAAAGCCTGTGAGGGTGTCAGTTGGGCCACTAGATGACTGAGGAGTAAAAGGGGTGATCAGGAAGGACAAGAAAATAGCAGAAAAACTAAATGAATTCTTTGCCTCTGTCTTTACTGAGGAGTATGTTGGGGTCATACCCCCAGCGAAAGCCAAGTAGAGTAGGTGGAAAATCCCCAAATCACCTATTTAATGTTGTACCTATAGTAGTGATTGGGAAAAGTTCAAAGTCCACAAACTTCAAAAACCTGTTCAAAGGAAATGCTTTATTTGCTTAGAAAAGACATCTCGGTGAGTAGTGTTCACAGTCCTCCGACACGGACCGTGTTTCATTTAATTGCGTTGAGAGGGACCAAATCTCAGTGTAATGCTGTCAAAAAGGCTTGTATAAAATCATCAAATGATTAGAAAAGGCAGGTATAACAAACACAATAGTGGCTTTGAATAACTCTGGGAAACTTCAGGTTGATGAAATCCCAGAAGAACCTTGAAAAGGTTTCTGGTGGGGTCATATCGTCACCAGATATATTTTTTGATGGTGATGACTCTGAGCGACTAGATGGAATCACTGTGAAACTGGAAGACGTATTAACTCAGACTGACAGACTAAAGAATAACAAAATCTCAGAACCGGATGATATTCACCCCAGAGTTTTGAAGGAACTAGAAGATGAAATTGCAGACATGTTTTTGTTGATTTGCAATCTATCTTGGTACCAGAAGACTGGATGGTGGCCAATGTGATACCGATTTTTAAAAAGGTCTCCAGGGGTGATCTGGGATACTATAGACTGGTGAGCCTGATGTTAGTGTGGGCAAATGGTAGAAGCTATTCTTAAAAACAAAATTACTGAGCACATAGATAGACCTACATGGTTTAATGGGGGAGAGTCAACATGGGTTTTGCAAAGGGACGTCTTGCCTAAGGCAATTTACTAGATTTTTTTGAGGGTGTAAATAAACATGTAGATATAGGTAAGTTGGTTGATATAGTTTATTTGGATTTTCAGAAGGCATTTGACAAAGTCCCTCATGAGAGATTCCTCAGGAAATTTGCAGGTCATGGCATTGGAAGCAGTGTCCAGATTGATAACTGGATAAAAGGAAAAAGAGGGTAGGACTAAATGGTCAATTTTCCAAATGGAGAAAGGCCCTAGGATCTGTATTGAGACGTGCTATTTAACATATTCATAAATGATCTGGAAAAAGGAATAAATGACGAGTGAGGTGATCAAATTTGTAGATGACACAAAATTATTTTGAGTTGTTACAATAGCATCAAATTATGAAGAACTGCAGAAGGACCTTGTGATACTAGAAGACTTGACAACTAAATGGCACATTTAATTTAATGTGGACAAGTGCAAAACAATGCACGTAGGGAAAAATAACCTCAATTTACAGGTACATGATGCTAGGTTCCATATTGTTAGCCACCACCTTGGAAAAGGACCTTGTGGACAATACCTTGAAATCTTCATCTCAGTGTGCAGCGGCAGTCAAACAGGCAAATAGAATGTAGGAATTATTTGGAAAGGACTAGAGAATCAAACAGAGAATATCATAATGCCTTTGTATAGATCCATAGTGCAATTATACATTGAGTATTGTGTACAGTTCTTGTCACCACATCTCAAAAAAAAGACATTGCGGATATAGAAAAGGTACAGAGAAGGGCAACAAAAATGATAAAGGTGAGATTAGGGCTCTTTAGTTTGGAAAAGAGATGACTGAGAGGGGATATGACTGAAATTTATAAAATCAAACGTGGTGGAATGGGTAAATAGGGAATGGTCATTTGTTTATTTAATTATTTATTTAACGTGTTTTGTATACCATCATTCGGTTTCACCATCAGAACAATTTACAGAATCGTGAAACAAGGATAAATAGATATCATCAAAGCAAATTGTCATGGGGTTGGATTGTGGTTTTGGGATCTGAGTGTTAGTTGATTACATATAAAGATTGATATTACATATGGGATTATTGCATACAGATAAATTATTACATACAAAAATTGAAATTACATATAAGAACATGCCATACTGGGTCAGACCAAGGGTCCATCAAGCCCAGCATCCTGTTTCCAACAGTGGCCAATCCAGGCCATAAGAACCTGGCAAGTACCCAAAAACTAAGTCTATTCCATGTTACCATTGCTAGTAATAGCTAGTAATAAGTCAACTTATATAAATTATTATTTACCCTTTCAAATAGCTCTAGGATTAGGAGAAACTCCACAAAACTAGCAACCAGCAGGTTTAAAACAAATCATAAGAAATATTATTTCACTCAGCACACAATCAAGCTATGGAATCTGTTGCTGGAGGACGTGGTCAAGGCAACTATCATACTGGGGTTCAAAAGAGGGTTGGACAAGTTCCTGAAGGAAAAATCCATAAAAAGGTTATTAGTCAGGCAGACTCAGGTAAGCCAGCGCTTATCCCTGGGAGTGAGATACAAGAAGCAGATTAAACTACTGGAGATCTGCCGGGTACTTGTGATCCTCATTGGCCATTGTCAGGGACAGGATGCTGAGCTTGATGCACTCTGCTCTGACCCAGCAGGACAACTTCTATGTTCTTAGGAGGTAGATGAATTCTTTTTTTGGCCAAAGGTTGATCAGTTTTCGTCTCTTTGCATCCCTTTTCAAGTATAGTGCATTTCCATGCAGGGTTAAGACATCCCATCTCCTCCCAGTCTTCATCTTAAGAGCTTTTACATTTTTGGCAGGTATGAATTATTCAAACTATAACAAAATTGCACTTTTGATGCACAAAAGTGGACTGGTTTTCCCTTTCAGCACTTTGTCCATTTTCTTTGTTGTGAAGGTGTATTCCTTGGGGGTTACAGTACTGTGGTGTTTCCCTTTGATTACATAAATTATTGCAATATTCTTCATAAATGTGCATTATGTATAACCATCTGATAGTAGGGAGACTTGAATGCAAGAAATGTGTTAATAATTCACTGCAATGGCACATTTTCACCATGTAGAGTATATTTGCTAGTGTACAACGTAACAAAATTACACGTGATAAAGAAGGCATTTGTAACAGTGTGTGAATTATTTTAAATGCTTTCCTCCTTACTGAGACAAACTTGAGTGTTTCTCAGTGTCAATACCTTTAATAAATGTTGGAGGACTAAACTGGCAAGTAAAAGATTGTGTTATTGCAGTTCCGGTGATGACGACATTAGATTATTCACATACTGATGGGTGTTTCTGCCTTTTTCAGAGGCTCATAGTAGTGATGAGCGAGCCCCTGTGGGAGATTGGATTTCTGGGTTCTTGGATACTTCATCAGTTTACAGCACCTACATCAGACTGATAGCTTTAATTGTACTGATCTTTCTTTTTCCAGGGGGGGTCTTTCAAATGAGAATTTTTAGAGCAACAAATGCATTATCCTTAGTTTTGGTTTAGCATAAGGAAAACTAAAATACAGCCATCAAGACTAAAGTGGTGCGAATAATGCACAAGCATTCCTCATGCAGCAGAAGAGGCCAGCAGCAACTCAGCACTCTAGACAAGGAAATTGGCCCTGTATTATAACAGTGAGTGACAAGAAGGAGCAAGAGGGGCTGCTGTGAAACGCTTTGTCTGCTAAATTCTCCATTTCCCTTTCAGTGTTGAGAGAGAAATGGCAGCAGGTCTTCAGCTGTGTACCAGACAGTACACAAGCAGCTTTCCTAGCCCAGTGAAGAGAAAGGAAATATTGATTTCTCTTGTCATTCTGTTTTCTTTATATAAATTATTTTGACAGAAAAAAAACCAGTGCATTCTTTTTTATTCCAGACAACACATGATGTCTGAATTTTTTAAGCCTTTTCCCAGTTTCATAGATATTAGTTATTAGCAATGGGGTTGCTGGCTCTATATCCATAGGAGTAGCCTAATGGTTAGCTCAATGGGCAAAGACCCAGGGAAACCAAGGTTCAAATACCACTTTCTCCAGTGACACTCCTCATGACCTTGAGTAAGTCACTTTCTCTTCTGTAGTCTTAGCTACCCATGCCTATGAATTAATTTTCAAGAGTTACACATGTAAAATTAGCAAATATGTATAAAAAGAGATTGTACTTTTATATATACGGTAACCCGCATACTTTCCATCCCCCACCTCTCCAACCCCTCCCTCAGATTTTTCCTTTTCACCCCCGAAAGCCAACTCTTTTCAGCTCTTACCAGTTCGATATGTTATATTTTCCCCTTGCTTAAGTTGTATCCAAGTTTTCTCCCCCTGTTCTATGTAAGACAATTTTTTGTCACTGTATGTTTAAGGTTGCAATGTAAACCGGAGTGATAATTAACTCTGTTATTTGAACTTCGGTATAGAAAAGTTATAAATAAATAAATAAATATACTATTTTATAAACATTAAAGAGGAGGAATAGCCTAGTGGTTAGAGCAGTGGACTATGAACCAGGAGACCAGCGTTCAAGTCCTGCTGTTACTCCTTTTGACCTTGGGCAAGTTACTTTACCCTCCATTGCCTCAGGTACAAAAAACTTAGAATGTAAGCCCTCTGAGGATAGAGAAATACCTACAGTACCTGCATGTAAACCAGTGTGATATCTCAATTGAGATCAAATGTTGGCATATAATAAATAAATATTTTCAGTTTCTTGTACACATTTACCTATGCAAAAAAAAATAAAAAAGACAGTCTAGGAGCATGCCGTGATAAGGCCAAGCGAAGTATGTGTAAGTTGTGGTATGTTTACCGCTTGCGGTAAACATACCACACTCACCCAAACACCACCAGCCATGCTCTGACACTCTGGGCCGGATTTTAAATGCCCTGCGCACCGGCACGCCTATTTTGCATAGGCCGCTGGCACGCGCAGAGCCCCGGGACACGCGTAAGTCCCGTGGCTTCGTAAAAGGGGCATGTCGGGGACGTTCCGAAAGTGACGCGGCGTTTCGGGGGCATGACGCGGCGTTTCGGGGGTGGGCCCGGGGGCGTGGCGCCAGCCTGGGGGCATGGTCGAGGCCTCCGGACCAGCCCCCGGGTCGGGTGATGGCGCACCAGCAGCCCGCTGGCGCGCGCAGATTTACGTCTGCTTTTAGCAGGCGTAAATCGTGCAACAAAGGTAAGGGGGGGTTTAGATAGGGCCGGGGGGGGGGAGGTTAGGTAGGGGAAGGGAGGGGAAGGTGGGGGGAAGGTGGGGGGAGGGCGAAGGAAAGTTCCCTCTGAGGTCGCTCCGAAATCGGAGCGGCCTCGGAGGGAACAGGCAGCGCGCGTTGGGCTCGACGCGCAGGTTGCACAAATGTGCACCCCCTTGTGCGCGCCGACCCCGGATTTTATAAGATACGCGCAGCTACGCGCATATCTTATAAAATCCAGCATACGTTTGTTCACGCCTGGTGCGCGAACAAAAGTACGCACTTGTGCAAAATTATAAAATCTACCCCTCTATGAAGCAGGGAAATGCTGCTGCTTCTGCCCTGACCCTAGGCACGCCGAGCTATGAAGGCCCTGCGGCGGGAACCCACGCACTCAGCACCTCCTGATAATGTCACATGGCCAGGTATTTAAACCCTGGCCGTGCAACGCAGAACCGTCTCAGCAACAGGTCCCTTGCCTTTGCCTATGCTGTGATTTTGTTCAAGCTTTGCTTTCAGTCTGTCTTTGTCTTCAGCCTCAGCCTGCCTTAATAACTTCAGCCTCAGCCTGCCTTGCCTTGTCTTCATCCAAGCCCTCATCCGGGCAAGTCTTCAGCCTTGCGTCGACTTCAGCCTCAGCTTTGCTTCGCCTTCAGGCACAGCTTCAGCCCTGCCTGCTCTTCAGATCGACCATAGTTACAGACTTCTGGCCCTTGCCCTAACCTGGCCCGTGCAAAGACTCGTTCACCTGCCGGTTGCACAAACCTGGGGCTCAGCCTACGAGGTTGCGTCAATTGTGCCACGGCAAGAGGGGCTCACACTCATGCCACACATAACAAGTTGCTATTTTATAAGAGTTTTACCTGTATCTATTAGGAAACGCATTCATGCAATTTCATATCTGCCACTGAACTTGTGCAATTGATATCAGACTCGCCTGTTATCTGAAATTGTTGGGTGGGAGGTTCAGGGTGAAGAACTAAGAGGGTCTTAATGAAGTGGAGACAGACTGGATGAACTGGTGGAGGCATCAGTAAACTGGTGATTTCAGTTATGCACACATTTTTAAAAAAATATACCTCCTTCCATATATAAATCAGGGTTTTACATACACAACCTCTATTTTTTTCGAATGAAAAATATACAAATGTATGGTTATAACATAAGTAGAAAAAGTCCACGATTTCAATATATCGCTGATATTTGCACATATTGAAACACAGGCACATATGTTGGCGAGTGGACATATGCATATATTATAATCTACACAGACCAAACCTGTGCAGGTTATAGAATACTATATTAGATCTCCATGTGCCTATATACGTCCGTATATGGGGCCGCATGGAGTTGTTTGAAAGTTATCTTCACAGATTGTAAGCTTTTTTGGGAAGGGACTTATTGTACTGGAAGTACTGATAATTTCAAAAAAGATAATGATGCACTGGAGAAGGTACAGAGAAGGGCGACAAAAATGATAAAAGGAGATGGAACGGCTCCTCTATGAGGAAGGCTAAAGAGGTTAGGGCTGTTCAGCCTGGAGAAGAATAATAAGTCACAAATAGAGAGATCACATTTAAATCAATGTGTAACCGTTTATTGAATTCACAACAAACTTCCTAACTAGACAGAATAAAACCTAAACTAACACATTCACTCCATACTCACATCCATTTAAAAATACATATATATTGCACAAATAAGTTTAATTAAATATGTCTACAAAATCAATTTCAAATATGTAAACTTTTCATTAAATTAACAAATATTTTTTATCTTCATTGTACATGTCCTCTTTATCCTTCCTTGTCCAACAAAAGATATCTTCGTTTCGCCTGTAACCTAGGCTTCCTCAGGGACTACTAGTCATGATTAATGATAATTTCAAAAATTCTTTATCTATAAGATCCCATATATCATGATCTTTCGCATCATCCGAGGCTTATACCAATATTCAATTGCTCATAACGATATATTGGGAACCACAAGGAGGTCCATGTCAACAATGCACACAATTCCAACAAGCTAACCGGTGACCCTCATATTAATCCAGCGTTAATCAATAAACCTCCAGACTCTCAAAAATATTTCAAACGGGGGTAAAGAACTTTTTAACTGTTCTCCTCAGTCAACCGGATCTTCACATGTGACTTATTGTTAATGTAAATTAGAGAGTGTTAGGAATTTAAGTACCCTCTGTGATATTTACCCCAGCCTGGAGAAGAGACAGCTGAGGAGAGATATGATGGAGGTCTATAAAATCATGAGAGGACTAGAATGGGTTAATGTAAAACATTTGTTTACTTTTTCAGATAATACAAGGACTAGGGGGCATGCCATCAAGATAGCAAGTAGTACAAGAAACTTCTTTTTCATTCAATGCATAATTAAGCTCTGGAATTCATTGCCAGAAAACGTAGTTAATAGGGGTGGGAAGAAGAAAAATTTTCATTTAATTTTTCATTTCATTTTTGTGGACTTGATTTTCCATGAATTTCATTTAGTTAAATGTTTATTTAGTTTATTTAGATAAAAAAAACAAAATAAATGTAAACAAAAAAATCTCCCCAAAAATGAGGAAAAAAAAGAAATGGGGCCTACTGATTCCTCCCACCTGAAAAATGCCAGGGCCAGGATCCTCCCTGGCCCAAACTTACCCAGTCCAGGGGGTATCTGATGCCAAGGGCTTGGCTGAAGCCTCGGCCTTGCGTAGGCCTATGCCATGGTAGGTCGCCACGACCTCGCCTATGCCCTACACAAGGTCCAGGCTTTAAGGCCTGGACCCGATGCCTAGGCATAGGCCCAAGCCCAAGCGCAACGTCACAACCCAGTCCAGAGACTAGGTCCTGATGCTGGGGCCTTGGCCTGGACCCAGGCCCGAAGCCAGGACCCAACCTGGAAGCTGGGTCACCAAAGCCTGGACTTGGCCCAGGGTTGGGTCCCACCATTGTGCCTGAGTCCAGGATGAGGTCCCAGTGTCAGGACCCAGTCTCTGGTCCAGGTTGCAGCGTCTGACCTGGACCCTGGCCTCTGGGTCATGTCCTGGTGTTGGGCCAGGGTCTGAGCTGAGGCCCTGGCATTGGGACCCAATCTCCAGACCGGGTCACAGTTTTGGACCTAGGCTGAGGCCAAGATGTCGGGACCTAGCCTCCCTATCTGGTCCTGGTGTCAGGACCCAATCTCTGGACTGGGTTTCAGTATCAAGCCTGGGCCTGGACCACATTGCTGGAACCCCTGAGCAGGTAGGTTTTTTACATTTTTGGGATCTCAGTAAAGGCTTGGGCCTCGGCCAAGACCCCGACGTCATGCTGGGCCTAGGCCACAGTTCATGCATCAGGCCTTGGCCAATGCCTAGGTAAGACCCTATTTTGAGTTCCAAAATTGGGGCTTGCTAATAATTTCTAATGAAACTTGAGCATAGATATCAGCCAAAGTGTGAAGGCATTAACACATCAAGATTGTGTCAATATGGCACCAAAATTGACATGAGTAGCCCATGGACCTGTTGCTGATTTTGGGTGTTGCACTTCTGCTGCCCCTGTCCTTGCTCCTGCCCTGCTAACACCAGCCTCAGATAGCTCTTCCACTTTTTGCCCCTGCTACAAAACAAAAGGGAGAGCAACAGGTGGCAGTGGCACATTCTCGCCAAATCTAAATTTCTTATGGTTTGAAAATGCTTCCACTTCTAGTTTACTGCAGCAAAAAAAGTCTTGTTTAAGTTTTGGGGTAGGACTGCCTTTTTATTTCTTGCTGCTACACTAGTACTGTTTGTACTTCTCACAGGCTGGCTGTCTCTGCAGCAACACCCAATCTTATCCCCCTGCCATCCTTTTCTTGTAGTGGTATGATGGAATATTGGAATTTGAAGTGGCTACTGTGGGTTTTGATATCACAGTAGATTATATTGATACTGTACCAGAACCACTCTGGTACCACTGAATGAGTGTGTCTCTCCCACACACTCAATCACGTTCACAGACTGAGTTCACTTCAGTGCTTAGCAAACACTACCAATTTGCCAAACAGATTTAGCAGCTTGCTAGTGCACAAATTCAGTCTCTATCTTTCTAGGGCTATCCCTTACAGTATGTGCAAAAATATCACTCACACTCACACTCACTCACTCACTCTCACACACACACACACACACACACACACACACACACACACACACACACACACACACACATATACAGTGTATATGTGTGCCCTGCTGACTACTTTTGCACACACACACACAAACTATTAGAGAACCATGAAGTTTGGCAGGACTGTGCTTCTCTTCACTTTAAACCAGTGCTTCTCAAACCTGTCCTGGGAACTCCACAGCCAGTCGGGTTTTTAGGCTATCCATAATGAATATACATGAGATAAATTTACATACCATGGAGACTCAGTATATGCAAATTTATCTCATGCATATTCATTGTGGATTGCCTAAAAATCCAACTGGCTGTGGGGTCCCCAGGACAGGTTTGGGAAGCTCTATTTTAAATTGTCTGTTGTGTGGTCTGTTTACTTGTGCTGTCAGACAGAGATACACAAAAAACAGTCTGCACTGCTTGGCATTGCTTTAATCTCCAGTTCTACCTACCCTGCTCCTCTGAAAAGATAGAAAGCTGTACCTCTGTCTCTCTATTGCAGTCAGCGAAAGCACTGACTGTAGCAGTAAGAATCTGAAAAAGCCTTTTGCCAGTGTCAATGCCTTTTCTTAAAAAGCTTTTTCTCCACTCCAAGAGAGGTTCTAAACATACAACGTGTCTCTGCAAATTCCAACCAATGTTACTTGAGGAAAATTACTAGATCCACTGTGAAAAGCCTCCAGATTGGGTAAAAAGTAGCTAAAAGTGCAGTATGAATACTGACATGGAAACAAGGGATTTTAAAATGATTGAAGATTCTAGAAAAAAAAAAAAGATAATACAAAACAATTTAAATAAATGAACACTAATATATTTATAAAATTTAGTAAAGCAGATAAAAATAAATAGGGGAAAAGGAAAAACTAAAAAAGATCCCTGGTCCTGTTCACATTATGTGGGTATGCAGAGTGCAGTTGTAGTATTTCTTGCCTGCAGCCTGATTAGAGGTCATTTCTAATATGGAGATCTGAGCTCACGGTACACAGATTAAGAAATCATTTCTCAGTCTCACTTCTTTCAATGATGTTAAACTGAAGACACACTCCAACAGTGAGCATGGGAATGAGAGGTTTTGAGATGATTTAAGGTTTATTGCTTTTAAAATCAAAATCTTCAAGAAGAGGGTCTGCAGCATACTACCAAGCTCCAGTTCAGCCCCCTTTGAGGAGCTCTAGCAGCTTACGTTAACAGTAAAAGTAGCAGGCAGTACTAAACCAGGAGCTATCGTCTTACTCTTACTGATTATTCTTTCCTGAGGTCTCATTCCTTAAAGGTACTTGCATAATGTTGCTGGAGATGTAGAGGCAAACCTACAGCCCATCGTGCACTGACTCATTCAGATTCCTGCCTCTTTCCCTGCGCTCACTGCCCGCTCAGCCAAGCTGGCTGTAAGTACGTATGTACCTGCTGCTGTTTCTCATCACCCTCTCTCCTCCATTGTGGTCTCCCAACCATTGGTAGCCGTCATTCCTCCTACCCTAGCGTTTTCTCATTGGATGTAAGCTTTGCCCTATCACTCCTCTAAGCCCTCATATAAATTTGATTGGTGGGAATGGCTACGTCATCAGAGCAGGATACAATTTCAATCCTGTCTAGAGCCATTCACCCTTATTACCACTACTGCTCGTCACTTCTATAACTCTACTCCATGTAGACAGCGCTGTATAAAAACATATAAGGGACAGTCCCTGCTCGGTAGAGCTTAGAATCTAGTCAAGACAAACACATAGGTAGAAATCCCTCGGACATTTCTAATGCTGTGGGAGGGGGGTCCCTTGAAATACATTAGAATAAACAATATTAATATTAACATCCACCTAAGAAAAATAGGTTGCCCTCCCAAAGTCATGGTACAGTCAAATTTCCCCAAATCTCTAAGTCACTGACAGACTTAGCTCACTCCTGTCTCTTAACCTACATACACTTCCATGCTGCATATTGCCCGCATGCCCCAGTACAGCACAAAAGCCAACCACCTCCTGCTACACTACTTACAGTCGTCTTTCTTGCTGTTTTTTTTTTAACTAACAATCTGGAGAATCTACTGCTACTGACCTTGCACTCCCTCAGAGATGTCCAAAGAAAACAAACTGGCAAGCACATGGCACTTTCCTTTGCCACATTCACAATTAAGAGGAAGAGAGTAAAAACCAAGCAAGCAGAAGAGGCAGGGGAGCCAGGAGCGAGGCTCAATCTGGAGAAACTGTCCCTGTGGGAGGGAGAAGGTCTCTCAGGTTCCAGTAGCACAGTAAAAAAAAACAAACCCCAAAACAAACGATGATTTCTGCTGTCTGTTTGTCATTCAAAGGGGCCGATGCAATACAGTGCACTCAGCCTAGCGCACAGCTTGACGTGCGGTTGGACGTGCTAGAATAACTCCCGATGCAGTAATGGGATTAGCGTGTCCGAAATGCATGTCCAGACAAGCACGTAGCTAATAGTGCTCATCTCATGTAAATGCACAAAATCACTGTGCTCCCGACACACACATTTTAACACGGAAAATTTAACGCCAGCCCCGGAGCTGATGTTAAGTCTTCCAATGCATCAAGAGCTCAACTAAAAAATAGAGATGAGCTTCATTTTTCTGTGTCGGGTCAGGTTTCGGTTCGGGCGCTTCGTGGGAAAAATTTGTTTTCCCACGGGTCATTTTTCCGCAAAACGGATCGGAAAAAAACAATCGAAAAAAAAACGAATCAAAAAAACCACCCCAACCCTTCAAATTTACTTTATTACAACCCCCTCCCCCCCCACCATCCTGATCCCTCCCCAAGATTTACTAAAAGCCCTAGTGGTCCAGCGGGGTCCCACGAGCAATCTCTCCCTCTCGGGCCGTCGGGCCTGCTAGGAATCAAAATGGCACCGATAGCCCTTTGCCCTTACCATGTGACAGGGGCTACTGGTGCCATTGGTCGGTCCCTGTCACATGGAAAGAACAATGGATGGCCCGCGCTATTTTCTAAGATGGCGCCGGCCGTCCATTACTCCTACCATATGACAGGGGCTGACCAATGGCATCGGTAGCCCCTGTCACATGGTAAGGGCAAAGGGCCATTGGCACCATTTTGATTCCTAGCAGGCCCGACGGCCCGAAAGGGAGAGATTGCTCGTGGGACCCCGCTGGTCCATCCGGGCTTTTAGTAAGTCTTGGGGAGGGTTCGGAATGGTGGGGGGGGGGGGGGGGGGTGGGGTGGGGGAGGAGGTTGTAATAAAGTAAATTTGAAGGGTTGGGGTGTTTTTTTGGTTTTTTAAAATAAATGTGCCCCTACCCCCTGCACTAACCCAAAAAACGAATTTTTCCCAAAGTTCGGGGAAAATCCGTTTCGGGGTTCGGGTCCCCCGAACCAGGACGAATTAGGCAATTTTGTTGAAATTGCCTAATTCATTATAAACGAATGCACATCTCTACTAAAAAACAAAAAAGAATGCTTTTCTCTGGTTCTTCCTATTTAGTATCGTTGTGATATTAAGTAGGAGGAACCACAGAAAGCAGCATCATGAAAAAATAAAAAGGCTTTACGGAAAAAAAAAATTGGGGGGCACACAATATACACCCACAATATACATGCTCCAGGCCGTGTATACTGTGTATGTGTACTGTGCCGGTTAATTAGCTGCTACGGGATAAAACAGACACTCGTATTGAGCGTTCATTTTTGTAAACCGCACACAGCACATGTCTCCTGGGCGCCTGATGCCAAGGACATGCTAGGAGATACACAATTTATCCCCAGCGTGTCCTTCTTAGTGCGGAAGCTTATTTGATTATTGCATCGGGCGCCCAGGAGAAATGGATGTGCGCATGTTGAAAAACCGGGCGCCCAGTTTTGATGCTCGTTTTCTCGCACATGATATTGCATCAACCCCATAGGGTGATAATAATGTTGTGATTCCAGAGAGAGAGTGCTCAGCCCTAACCTCATTTAAGTCCTTCCTGCGAGTGTCTGGGTGGAGGAGGAGTCGGGTGCTGGGGTGAAGGAACCAGCCTGAGCCAGTCTGACACTCTAGCCAGAGAAGTCACTGTCTGGCTTTTCTGCAGCAGCCTAGTCCGAGGTCTCATCCTCTCTTCCAGACACGCTCAGGAAAAGGTACATTTTTAAACCAGCACGCAAACGTCCATGTTCCCACAATTTTATATTGGTGTGTGCGAGTGCCGACTCGCACGCGCAAGGGGAGAATGTTACTACATGCGTGCGGTGACGCGATAGGGCCTTTCCCCAGTTCCTAAACCCCCCCCTAGCTAACCCTCCTCTCTTTTCCTCTATCCTTCCCGATCCCTAAAATCCCTCTAACTTTTTTTTTTGTTTCAATACTTACCTGCTCTCCAGAGCAGTAATAGGTTGCATGGGAGGGTGTGGGCGGTCTGGGACAGCGCCATTAGGCTCTGTTCTGCTGAAGCACGCACCAGCTGTCCAGAATCCACCCCCAGCCCACCTCTTTTGGGTTAGCCAGTTCTTTGGCACGTACTGGAGATATGTGCGTGGCAAGTTTTGAAAATCAGACTGTAAATGAGGAACCTGATGCAAATTTTATAATGGTGAGAACATAGTTAGATTTGTAGTTAACTTATTAAAAAAACCCACTAAATTAGCTCCCTGTCGCATTTGCAGTTGAAAAGTCACCATTGGGTTAAAAAAGTCATTAGATCTAGCGACAAAATCGCTAAATTGGCAACACTGATTCTAACAGAGCAAATGGAAATTCTTTGTACATGCTCAGATCTTTCAGTCGGTAGATAGCATCATTTGATCCAAGTGGTAGCTATAGGCTAGTTAAAAAATGCTTCACCTTAATTGGTCCTCAGTCCTGTCTATTTCCCTAGGTCTATTTCCCTAGGTCACTGATACAGCTCCTATGTCACAGACAAGGGTTGGTTGCTAGAGTTACCAATTAATCCCTGCTGCATGCTCAATACAGCCATAGACTTTAATGGAAAACATAAACGAATGAAACTAAAATTTATGCTTAAATTCGTAGGCACTTGTCATTCATTTTGGGGGTCCACAAATGAAATTTAAATGATCTCATCTGTTGCATTTTACCCATTTGTTTCAAACAAATGCACACGTCTATCACGCACATTTATTGTGGAGATCTGGAAAACCCAACCTATTTGTAATACTCAAGGACTGGAGTTGCCTATCCTGAAGTCCTAATCATGCAAATAAAGGATGATCAATAATACATCTTGGTGATATTTCCCCCCCCCCTCACAGATTTATATGGAGCTTGAGGGGATTAGTCACTCTCTCCATTTGTTCAACCAGGGCATAGGACAATTTACTGTTTTCCACAGCTTGGAGGCACTGCACTAGATTGTTAGCGCTGCACTTTCTCATTTTATCTCCCCTGAGTCCCATTATACTGGCTACCATTTGCTTTTCTCTGGTCAGTGCTTTATATTAACCTCACTCTTCAACAAACAAAAACTCAAAGGTTAAGCTCTGGAAGTGTTGATCAGAGCAACTGTTCCTAGATTTACTTGTCTCCTCACTTCAAGAAACTTGAACTTTGAGAATTGAATTTAAGCAAATTTTTTATTAATTTCTGAGAAAATGATTACTTCTTCTCTGTGCTTCCCCTTTCTTCTGAGGTGAGGGAATCTTTTGGATCACAGGAGAATATTCAGCTGGATTTCCTTTCCTGCTCTCTTTGCTATCCTCTCATTTTCTATATTCAGTGCCTGTAACATTTTCCACGAATTCTCAAGTGAAGGCTGCCAGTTTTGGAGAGTGCATGTACCAAACAATTTCCTCTTCATGTTGAGCTAAGATGTGCAGTTTTAAAGTGTCTAGCAATCTTTTGTAGTCTAAAACATGGGGGCCGTGCCTTGAGGTAATCAACACTTGCTACAAGCAGTGACATGATGGGCAGGGCTGGTGCTTCCATTAGAAAAAACTAGACGGTCGCCTAGAGCGCCAACATTTTGGGAGTGGCAAACTCCCACCACTACAAGGCTCAGAGGGGCGTTGTGCTAGAACCAATACTGCCAAAGAAAGGAGCCCTGTGCTGGAGCTACCACCAGTAGAGTAGGTAAGCTGGAGGTGGGTACATGACCAAAGTTTCACCTAGGGCGCCAAATGCTACTGCACCATCCCCTATGTTGAGTTTTACAAATTGCTGGAGCAGTGACAAAGCAGTTTAATGTCATTATTTGTGTCAGCAGCATGTAGAAATTAAGCATACAATTAAAAAGCAAGGACAAATACAATGTTGGTGCTTTTAGAGCTGAAATATCAACTGGTTGATAGAAAGGTTTAGGTTACCCCCATAAACAGCACTGCTTCTGTTTTCTCACTGGTGCTGGTGATAACAGCCAGCCCTGAAGCCTTAAATGAGAATGAACGGCTGGGGAATTAAAAAATAAGGCTTTTAGAAAAATAGCTTGGGACTTTGCCAACATTTGGTGACAGGCATTCCTTTTTCATCAACATTGCATTTTCCACTATTTTCTAATTTGCTTTTCTAAGTCATTATTATCCCAATTTAGTGATAACATTTTCCAATACACAGAATGGGAAAGAGGCCCAATCTGCTGGAGTCTGCCCAGAGCATGGGGTGGCAATTGTCTCCTATTACACGGACCGTCCAATTTGAAGGAGGAGAGCTATCAGTAAATAAAACACTGCATGGTTTTGTAATGTTTTATAGAACTAAGTACTATGAAAATGAGAAGCTATGCTGAGAACTTACACCCTGGGTCCTTAAGCCAAAAGATTTAGGCCTGCAGATCTTTGGATTCCAAAATCATTTTCATTGGCTTTCCTTTTGTGGTTGGGCAGTGAAAATCAGGCTTTGTGTCCCCGTGGGCTGGAGTTCTGGCAGCAGCCTCTCTGGCCAGACAGCAGCGTCTATAGGACTCCAGCTTTCTGAAGAGTTTGGGGTTTGTTCTTCCAAATGATTTCCAAAAATGTCAGATAAAGTGTACTACGTAAGCATTACCTCTCCCTGCCATTGACACAGTACAACTAGACTTATTTTTAACCTTCTGCAGTAAAGGGCATGGTTTTTTGAATCCTGTCTGTTTGGATGCCTTTGGTTACTTTGACTTGGAAGGGCTTCTCTGTTTCTATCCTGAAGCAGGAATTCATGTTTCCTAAGGAGCAAAGGCAGTCAGAAGAACAAATAAATAGAGGCTGGTATGATAAGCTCTTATTTGCATGTCATGATGGCATATTTAATTTGCTGCTTGGCTTTGATCTTCTGGTGCTCTTAAATAGCTTTCTCTGGATAACATAAAACTGAGCGTCTACCTCTATGCCTTGTTATATATATAAAAAAAAAAAAGGTAGGTAGCAATTACTCTGTGCTCCAGCAAAGAAATTACTTTCTGTACCACAGTGGCATGAATGATACTTAATGAGGTTTAAAAATATTTTTCCTGCCATCAGACTCAGGATGTGCCTGCTACATTCCCGGTGAGATACAGCATTACCCAATGGTACTTGCATGCAGAGCACAATTTAACCATGCCTGCCTCACAAACAGAGATGCATTGTGGGAAAATATCAGCCCAAGGGAATTTTTATCCTAACCAGCCCTTGGGTATCCATTTACCCTAAAATACAAAAACATAATATTATATATACTTTTTTAAAATAAATTTCTCGATCACTTAAATATAACAAAATTAGAGAATTAAAATAGACATAAAAATAAAGAAAGCGCACACATTGTAATAATGAATAGTGAAAATTTTAAATTCTTGATAAAATTGTTTATAAAATGTTTTGTTAAGTATTTTCATTCAACAAGAAATCTACTAATTTGAGAACATTTTCTATTTCAGTGGAAGAGCAGGTAGAAGCATAACAATGCAATGTTCCCTCTAAGGATTGGGTAGCAGTGTGTACAAATTTTTGTTTGAGAGCAAAAATTTTTAGTTACATTACCCTGTGAGCACTACTTTCTTTGATGCATAAAGCCTATCAGTTTATATGCTCACAGCAACCCAATCCTTAGAGGGAACATTGGCTAAGTCCATCCCATAAAATAATTGCCTATTCTATTAACAACATTACAATAAAATGTGTATGAAAAATATTTTTCTGCACAAACATTCAAAACCACTTTCTGCATGCAAGTGATATTAATAAACTACAAACTTCTGTTTAAAACAGAAATACGGAAGAGATGACTGTAATGCCATAAAAGTCACTGATGATAAGTATCATCATTTTCACAACAAGAATTAAAGTTACACAAGAATGGACCTTTAAAATACAGACAGACCCTCACCAAATACCGAATAGAAAGACCATAAAGTATAAATAGAAATGTGCAAAAACTGAACTGGAAACCACAAGTCCCACTGTATTATGCAGTGCAACAATGGAAAATCAGAAACATCATTATTCCTCACAAAACATCAAGAGATAAAATCACGAGATATAAATCATCAATCATAATATTAAAGCCATATTAATAAAAAGCATAAATGTCAAAACAACCAATGAACATCTATTAATTTAAAAACCTCACATACATTTGTTCTAATATTTCTCAAACACCAATAAAATATTTCAAAACAGCAGACATGTGAAATAACACCCACAAATTTAAAATAATAGTATTGAAAAATCTCCAGCTCTCCATACCTGGGATCTTTTGATTTCCAGTCACCCAGAGATTGATTGGTGGTAGAGGGGCCGCACAAACTTTATCATCTCTTTCCCTCTCACAAACAAATGCTGTCACACACAAGGCTCTCTCACACACACACACACACAAACATTTGCGCGCACACACACACACACATATATATGCAGGCAAGCCTGCACAAACACAGGCTGTCTCACATACACGTGGGCTCTATTTCTCTCACACACATACATGTAGACTCTCTCATAGATATGCAGGTTCTCTCTCACACACACACATATACACACATGCAGGCTCATATGCATGTGGGCTCTCTCACACACATGCAGGCTCTCTCATACACACACAAGCATTCACACACACAGGCTCTCTCTCTCTCTCACACATACATGCAGGCTGTCTCTCTCAAGGACTGAGGAGGCAGTCCTTTGAGTTAGTACTAAGTACAGGAAGCAGAGAGGTGACGAAAGAGGTGTCAGTGACCTACTGTGAGCCACCCCAGTGTTATTCTGAGTTTTGTAAGTCTAATTTTAAGATCCAGGAGGATGGTTTGACTGCCCTCCCTTTCTGCACAGATTGAGGAGGAAATTGTGACAAGCAAACATCCTTGTGCTGCTGTGGATTGAGATTTGTACCATTCACCTTATTTTCATCAGTAAAGATAAATTTGGACACTAACACAGTGATGCCAGTTGTTTTTTTTGGCACACCCAGCATACATTGGGACAGAAATAGCCTTGGTACCCTCAGGGATAGTAGGACAGACGAGGAGCCACCTTAGCACCTGGGACCTTGGGAGTCACCTCCCTCCCAACTCGATCAAGGACCCAGGCCCTGGAAGGAAGCGTAATTGTTGGAGTTAGCCAGGGAAGGTTCCTGTCCCCATGAGTACAACAAATACTTTTATGGCCTCATCAGGTAGCAGCCCATACCCGGCAATAGGGTTACATAAAATGGCAATCGAGAACTTGGAGCTTGAACGAGTGCAGGATGTGCATTGTGTCAAAGTGGACTTACTAATTGCTGCATTGCAATTGCTAATCGTTGTCGAGCGTTTGAAGAAAAAATCACCGCCTTTACCAAAATGGCCATCATTTGTGCCAAAGCTGCTCCCGCCGAAATCATGCACTCCAAAACAAAGTGCACCAAAGGAAAGGGGGAAGAGAGACATGCGTCAGCATCTGATGTCATCAGCCAGGTTGGCATCGGGACGCACAAGTGACTTCATTGCTTCGACCTCGCAGCCACAAGGCACAACCTGGCCAGAGCTGGGTGGTGAGACAGCACGAGAAGTAGGAGCGGACTCAGAAACCATGATGCAGTACTTCAAATGCAAATGTCTATGGCCAGGTCAACGTGATCTGGCAGCAGCAATAGCCACAGATCAGTTCACAACTCAGAAGAGGGACTAAATGGCCATCACGGGATGGGGAGCAGCACCAGATTGCTAGAGCAGAATATCGTTTCCTCCACTCAGGCAGTGGCTGGGTTCACTGTGGCGGCAGGTGAAACCCCATGTTTTTCATCCTTCGCGGGTGGGTAAAAATCACTTTGAAGGGGGCCAGATCGATGGGCACAGTGGAGTGCGCCGATTGCTTTACCCTTCAGCCAGCCCAGGCATTACAGCTTCTGTGTCTCTAGTGCCTGGGCCTCGAGTACACTGAGGCCCAGTTTCCCAGTTGATGTACAGTGGTGGATGTCCCTTCAACCTCTTAATTTGAACAGGGATGCTGTACCTCCTCTTCTATGACATCCAAAGGGAGCGGTTACCATGCCAACCGCCAGGGGAACTTGCCCGAGAGACCGCGGGGATCTCTCATTCCAACAGTGAGTTGTGACACCAAGCCCCAGGGAGAGGTGAGCGTTTCTACAGAGATGGCTGCTCTTTCCATTGTATCTGAAGCAGTGGCAGAAATTCCAAGTCCACAAGAGAAGGATCGACCATTTGGGGAGACATCATAGAAGAGGCCTTCCAGGCTCAAGAGCAGGAGCAGAAGAAAAGGAAGAGATACAAAAGAGAAAAATAGAATGAGGTAGGCTTACGCTTAGGAGGCCCTTGACAGAAACATGACAGCGCTGGGATGGCCGAACCCTTCCGACTCTGCGACCCCTGGATTTGGGTCATGGCAGAGGCCGGTCCTCAGATACCTGATCCTCCAGGTCCAGGCCTTTGGGAGGAATCCAACATCACTCCGGGGCAAACGGCAAAGGATCCTTGGAGTGGAACATGGCTATCAGTGCCCAGATGGCATGAGAGAGGTTTGTGATCACCACCCCAGAAGTCAACCTATTTACCAAAGAACTGCAAAGTTACTAAGAGTAATGCACCTCTGCCATGAAGGGGTGTGTGGTGTCTACCAGTTCTGGCATCTCATCTGGGAACATCTCCCAAGCAGGCAGTGGCTCCCCTGTGGTGGGGCTGCAAGATTCGTCTTTGTCCGAGTCTCCAGTTCATAGTGTGGCCTAGTACCCAGTGGCTGCTGCTAGAGTGACCATACCTAGCGAATTGTTCTATCAAGCAATGCATCTTGATGTATGCAACCAGTCATGGATTATACACAGCACTTGCATTAACCTGAGGGATATACTGAGAGCTTCCCAGGTGGAGGGGCTTGTATGCGCATGGGTGCTTGCCAAATTTGGACTCCACTATCCTTGTGTGCCCATGCACATAATGGAATTTGTGGAGAACAGCACGTGGAATAGCTGTGGGAGGAGGCTGATCATAGGATCGAAAAGAACTCCTCTGATCCTGGGTTCAGGAGAGCCCATCTGGATTACCCCTGAGAATTGGCCAGAATGATGCAAGAGATGCGGTTGGGCCGCAGTTTTCACAAGCATGAGGTGGTTTTCAGAAAGTGGTTGGCCCCCCTACGGAGTATTCAATTGAATGCCATCTGCCCTGTGGGGTGGTTATTAACAAACCTCATCCAGCTTACCAATGTTATTGTTTGTAAGGTTTTGGGTGGCCCCTTGGACACTGTGGCTGCTGACCACACCCACGGGGGGAAGTCCCGTGAGGGGCCACACGTCAGGCTCAGCTTAGGACACACAACACAGATAGATCTTTTATTAACAGTATTGAGGAGCCACCAGAGGTGGCAGTAGTGAGCAGAGATGAAGCCCTGCTGGGCTTGTAGTCCCTCAGGCTCTGGAACAGCAATCCCACAATGGCTGTGCTGTAGTGAAGAGAAACTGAGATAGTGAGTACAATGAAGTATATGCAGGGTTCTGGAATAGAGCCTCGTTGGTTGAGTACTCACACAGCGGTTTCTCTCGGTAGGAATCACAGGAGCTGGAATAGAGGCAGGCCCTCGAGGAGTGAGTACCTGGTTCCAGGGAAAAGCTCTGAGAGAAGTAGATGGTAGGGATGTGAATTGGGCTTCGGACGATTGAAAATATGGTCGATATTTTCAAAATCATCAGAAATCGGGAGCTCCCCCAAAATGATAGGAAAACCCCACGATATTGATCGTGGGGGTTCTCTTATCGTTTTGGGGGAGGGCGGGAAAAACGGCACACAAAAATAACCCCTAAAGCCACCCGACCGTTTAAAACTAATCCCTTTGCTTCCCCCACCCTTTGCTTCCCCCACCCTCTCGACCCCCCAAAAAACATTTTACAGGTACCTGGTGGTCCAGTGGGGGTGCCGGGAGCGATCTCCCGCTCTCGGGCCGTCGGCTGCCACTAATAAAAATGGCGCCGATGGCCTTTGCCCTTACCATGTGACAGGGTATCTGTGCCATTGGCCAGCCCCTGTCATATGGTAGGAGCACTGGATGGCCCGCGCCATTTTTAAAGATGGCGCCGGCCATCCAGTGCTTCCTCCATGTGACCAGGGCCGGCCAATGGCACGGATACCCTGTCACATGGTAAGGGCAAAGGCCATCTGCGCCATTTTTATTAGTGGCAGCCGACGGCCCGAGAGTGGGAGATCGCTCCCGGGACTCCCACTGGACCACCAGGTACCTGTAAAATGTTTTTGGGGGAGGTCGGGAGGGTGGGGGAAGCAAAGGGATTAGTTTTAAAGGGTCGGGTGGGTTTTTTGTTTATCGGCTCGGGCGCAGCCGATAAACAAAACCTCGATCGGGACCGATGAAAAAAACCCCACATGTGAATCGGAACCGGAATCCGAACCGATTCCGGTTCCGATTCACATCTCTAGTAGATGGTAACTCACTGATGGTGTAGGCAGTGGTATCTTCCAGGCAGAAGTGAAGTCCAGGCAGCGAGTCCTGGAACATGGACCCTCGAGGAGCGAGTACCGGTTCCAGACAGCGACCTGGAAGAGAAGAGAGAGGCCCCCGAGGAGCGGGTACCCCAAATAGAGTAAGTCCAATAATGGAGAGGCAGAGTAGCTAGGTATGGAGAGCGAATTCCATCCATAAGGAGATCCAGTACGAATTCCTGACCTTGCTAACTCGATTAGCTAGCAGTAGTGTAGGCTATTTGTATCCGTGATGCGTGACGTCATCACAGGGGGACGCCCCAGAGGTTCGCGCCAAAGAAAGTATTTGAAGCAGGGCTGCGCGGCATGCGCGCCCTAAGGCAGCTGGACAGCATGACGGGAGGCAGCGCTCAAGCTGGACCGGGGATGCCGGAGAGGACGGTAGGCAGACACCGCTGCAGCCAAACGTCCGTCAACCGCGAGAGAAGTCGCCAGAGAGGTAAGGAGGGTGGAGTGGAGACGTCGGGCAGTGACAGTTGTAACAACTATGAGCCTTTCAGTGAGCCAGTTCTGATTAATACCATGCTGTGTAATAAAAATAAACAAGAGTGTTTCACTAAGTGATGTTCTAAAAGTGTTCTGTTGAGAAAAGAGTTGATTAAAAAAGGATTCACACTCACAAAGCGGGGAGTAGCTGGCTTGTTACGGCGGTTACTACCCCAAACCAAATGTGCCTGATACTTCACTTTAGATGCATATCCAGCATAGCTCTCTGCTTCAACGGCAGGGGAGAAGAAAAACAACCAATAAGGGCTGTATAACATAGTCTGGGTTAAAACAAATAAGCATGGGTGTAGCTTGCTTATTGCGGCGGTTACTACCCCTACTACCCCCTAACTAATCAAGCTAGATATTTCACTTGGATGCAGCTCCATCACTGCTCTCTACATTAATAGTGGGGGAGGAAGGGAAATAGAACCAAGAGCTAAAAGAAACAGATAAGTATGAGAGAAAAAATGTGTGAAGCTTGCTGGGCAGACTGGATGGGCCGTTTGGTCTTCTTCTGCCGTCATTTCTATGTTTCTATGATTACCTCCGGGCCTTGGAGGTTATTATTGACCTTGTTTGGGGGTTGGGAGAATAAAATGAGTGACTGCCTTCCAAGGAGGAAGACTATTTTCATTTGGACTTTTCCATTTGATTTACACTCTTCAATCAACCAGATGACCTGGCTGGTCAAGAGGCCTAGAAGATAAGAAGACCTGCCTCTGCTGGTTGTGAATGGACTTTTAGTTAAGCAGTATCATTTGCTATTCCTTACCCCTCATGGGAAAATTTTTCAATTGATTTTTACAGTTGATATAATTCTGAGTGCCTTATTGTACTTCTGTTAGAAGTGTTCCTCATTTGTGTTGAATGTCAATTATGCATTGGTTTGCACAAAGGAAAATTTAAAAAAATCCTTACTATAAAAATGGAAAAAACCCCAAAACGTTTGAACTTGGTGTCCCTGGATTTATTTCAGTATAGCCATTAAAGCAATCGTTTCCTTTGTAGGTTGGGTGCCAACTGCCTTTCCAGTATGATACCTTATTGTTCCAGTAAAATGTCCCAAAGAAGATAGCATTCAGCAGCACCTACGGCAATTTAATATTGTTTTCTGTCCCCAGTGTTCCCATGGAGTGTGTCTTATGAAGTGAGCCATCTGTTCTCCAGCCCGAAGGACCTAGCGTGTCACCTTCTCCCATGAAGAAGGGGATTTCAGCACTGTGTGCACAGGGTGTTTCCATGGAGATGGTGAGAGCGTTCCTGCAGCATCTAAAGGTGGAGGCAGCACCCACAGTAGCCAGCGAGTGGCAGGGCTGGCACATTTCATTATTTCATAATTATTCACCCTAACCTGGTGAATGTTTATCATGCATCTGTCTAACTTTTCAAATGGCAGGATGGAGTCATTAGCACCTGCACGAGGTGTAGAGCCGGCCTGGGTTTGGGCCCAGCCCAAGTAGATTGGCTGCCGTGCTCTCCTGAACAGGTTGTATTCTGAAGCAAGGCGATTGTATTACGGTGATAGCAATGCACTAATGTGAGAAGTTTGCTTAATTATGCACACACATGTGAAATCTGTGCAAGAGTCTCTGCCCTTGTCCAGATTTGAATAAGTGGGAGAGGGTGTAACCCGGGCACTTCTCGGGTTACCAGTAAGCCCTGGGTATTTAGTGAGAGTGTCAGCTGGTCAGAGTAAGATGGGTTTTGGGAGGTCCATGCAGATGGAGCCCCTCCTTCTGCAGGATTTGCCGTGACCTGCCCACTGATAATACTGTATAATAGCTCCCAACTACAGCTGAGGAGGCAGCCCTTTGAGTAAGTACTAAGTACAGGAAGCAGAGACATTTAGCTATTTTACAGGCCCAGCCAGGTTTAGCCAAGCAAGCCCTGTTCAGAATCAGGAGGGGTTCCCCTAATCAGTACACAACCCGTCTGGGTGGGATTCTCCCTCTGGATACATTTTTTGAACTTTTACCTTTTAAGTATAGGGGCCTTGCTGAAGCTTGTTCAGCTCCTGGGTTCAGGGCAAGGGGGAACCATGGGTCTGGGCCTGGGCAGGTTAGGGAACACCTGCCCCCCATTGCCTCGGTGAGGAAAGGGGTATCAGGGACCTGCTGTGAGCCACCCCAGTGTTATTCTGAGTTTTGTAAGCCTAATTTTAAGATCCAGGAGGAAGTTCTGTCTGTCCTTCCTTCCTGTGGGGGAGCATCCAGAATCCTGCTCCAAGGGATCCCTCCCATCAAGGGATCTGAAGGAAAGAACAAGGACTGCACCAATAGCAAAGTCTGAATCAACAAACTGCGAGTAAAGGCAAAGCCTGACATGCGTGAAGTTACCCATCCGGTGCTTCCAGTTCCCTGGGGAGAGAGAGAGAGTTTATCTCGCTCTGTGCTGAGACTACAACTTTGTAGCATTGCCAGATGGAAGGGGTGGTTCTGCCCAGCTACAGGACCCCCTGCCCACCTGGGGCCCCTATTTTTCCAAGCCCTGGAGAGTAGGAATTCCCCTGGCTGGCATTTGACCTTCCTGCACAGATTGAGGAGGAAGTTGTGACGAGCAAACATCCTTGTGCTGCTGTGGGTTGAGATTTGTGCCATTCGCCTCATTTTCGTCTGTAAAGATTTATTTGGACACTAACACAGTGACTCCAGTTGTTTCTTTGGCACACCCAGCACACATTGGGACAGAAATACCTACCCTCAGGGATAGCAGGACAGACACGAGGAGCCATTTTAGCACTTGGGGCCTTGGGAGTCACCTCCCCCCCTCCCCCACTCGATGAAGGACCCAGGCCCTGGAAGGAAGAGGCAGTGTTCGAGCGAGCCTGGGAAGGCTTCATCCCGGGGATGGGGTTACACTCCAGATGCAGGATTCTCCAAAAGTCCATAAATGAATCTCCTGAGCCAAAAATCCTATTCTCAAGTCCACTTGTTGTTTTTTTTTAGGAATTTTAGATGGTTTGCAATCTATTATAGGGTTATCAGTGACATTGAAATCTCCCCCAATTATGAATGGAGAGTCGGTGCATGATATTGTTTTGACTGTTAGAGTCATAAAGAAACTACAGGAACAGTGATTACTGCATATACATTTACTAATATCAGTTTCTTACCATAGAGAATACCAAGAACAATAATGTATCATCCATTAGGGTCAGTCATCTGATGCGCTGCTTCAAATGGTAAGTTCTTATGAACCAGGCAGAGGATTAGCGAGGGTCTCCGGGGCCCGGGGGCCAGTTTATTGATTTATTTATTAAAATCTTATATTCCACAGCTTCCTTTCACAAAGCGTTCAGTGTTGTCTCCCCTGTGGAGCCCCCCTCTTTCTCCCCCTCTATATCAACCGCCAGCGCATCAACACACTGCACCACCGCACGAGATCTCTTCACTAGGGAGGGATGGGAACCCAGCCAACATATTACCACATGGCACCACCGCACGAGATCTCTTCACTATGGGAACCCTGCCAGCGCATCACCACACAGCAACACCGCACGAGATCTCTTCACTAGGGAGGGATGGGAACCCAGCCAACATATTACCACATGGCACCACCGCACGAGATCTCTTCACTATGGGAACCCTGCCAGCGCATCACCACACAGCAACACCGCACGAGATCTCTTCACTAGGGAGGGATGGGAACCCAGCCAACATATTACCACATGGCACCACCGCACGAGATCTCTTCACTAGGGAGGGATGGGAACCCAGCCAACATATTACCACATGGCACCACCGCACGAGATCTCTTCACTATGGGAACCCTGCCAGCGCATCACCACACAGCAACACCGCACGAGATCTCTTCACTAGGGAGGGATGGGAACCCAGCCAACATATTACCACATGGCACCACCGCACGAGATCTCTTCACTATGGGAACCCTGCCAGCGCATCACCACACAGCAACACCGCACGAGATCTCTTCACTAGGGAGGGATGGGAACCCCGCCAACATATTACCACATGGCACCACTGCATGAGATCTCTTCACTAGGGAGGGATGGGAACCCCGCCAACATATTACCACATGGCACCACCGCATGAGATCTCTTCACTAGGGAGGGATGGGAACCCCGCCAACATATTACCACATGGCACCACCGCATGAGATCTCTTCACTAGGGAGGGATGGGAACCCCGCAGGCGCATCACCACATTGAACCATCGCACGAGATCTCTTCACTAGGAAGGGATGGGAACCCCGCCAACGTATTACCACATGGCACCACCACACGAGATCTCTTCTCTAGGGAGGGATGGGAACCCCGCCAACACATCACCACACGGCACCACCGCACGAGATCTCTTCTCTAGGGAGGGATGGGAACCCCGCCAACACATCACCACATGGGAAGGAGACATGACTGTTCATCCCTCCCATTTTTCCATGCAAGTAGAAGTAGTTTTTCAGGTCTCTTTTATTGTCACAATCTATTTTCACAAACAGGAATCAACCATTTGGTGGTGAGGTAACACTGACCGATTTAGGATTTTCTCTTCCACAGGCATTGTTGCACCCTCCCCCTCCCCTTCCTTCTTTTGGAAAAGTGATATCAGAGCAGAAGGTCCATGGCACAGCCTTCTTTTCTTTGCTCTATCTGCTCCAGGCTCATCTCCTCCCTTCATGTCCCCGAATGACAGGAAGAGAGAGGCCAAATTAGAAAGCACAGTGTCTTTTCTTTGATCTTTGCTGTAATGCCCCCTTGACCGCTTACCTCACGGGGCATTCCTGGGTCCGGGACTGACCTGGCGGGAGCCCCGCCCCCAGGGCAGACTCTGTCAGTCCTCACGTTTTTGGCACCTGGTGCTTCCACCTGGGAAAGAATGTGTTAGTGGGTGGGATTTCCCTCCCTTCACCCCAGGAAAACAAATGGGACTGTGAACAAGGTGGTAGTATGTACAAATAGATACAGGTTTATTAGATTCTATAAGTACATACATTTCTACATAACTATGTTTTTTTTTTTTAATCTAATTTTTGTAAACCGTTTTGGTCAAACTTCGTTTGTATAGACGGTATAGAAATATTTCTAAATAAATAAAAAAATTAATAAAATATACATCGCTAATAGGATGTCAAACAGCACACTTAGCCAATCGTGGTTAATTGTCTCAGGCCACAAAACTAAATACATTTCTACAAGGTAGCAAGAACTTTTAGTATTTGGCAATTTGAGGTTGTTGGCCCCCACAGTATACCATCCTATACTCAAGCATTATTCTTTTCCTTCCCCTTTTATCCCAAATCTCACCCATGTGAACAAATGCAACTGGGTTGGTGGGCTGTGTTGGCCTGGGGAGGGGGGGGGTGGAGGTTCCACTGTATCTAAACCAGCTCCTTCTGCTTCACTGAAAGGTCCGTGCCAATGCTGGGGTCCACACACCCCTGGGGGACCTGACTCCACCTCCTGGTCTGTCGCTGGGGTCCACACCTTCTGGGGGACCCAATTCTGCCTCCCGGACTTCCACTGGGATTCATGCGCTCCTGGGGGATCCGACTCCAATTCCCAGTCTGCTGCTGGGGTCCCTGCCTTCCTGGGGGACTCAACTCCACCTCCTGGACTGTTGCTGGGGTCCCCTTGCTCAAGAGGGACCACTTGATCTCCAGATGTGCCACTGGGGTCCCCTTATTCAAGGGGGTACCACTCCATCATCAGGCCTTCTGCTGTCCTTCAGTTCTTCTCCCTCAGTTGGGAGGCTTTCCCTGGCTTGGGTTTACAGCTCCACTAGGCTCATGGCTCTTTTAGCATTCAGTGGTTCAGGCCCTTCACAGTCTCAGCTTTCAGTGATTTTAGCTCCACTAAGCTCATGGGCAATCATGTGCTGTTACCCAGCCTAGATAAGTCACCTTCTTTCAGCCTGGCTTTTGCTTTATCCATTGCTGACCCTGTATATCTCACCTCTCAGTTAAAAGACCAAGACCCAGGCAGGACCACAGAGAGACCACACGTGGCACACCCCTCTATCCTGCCTTGCCATCCCCTCTATTGTCTGGGAGCTGGTACCCACATGTCTGAATACCCTTGTTAGTCAGGGTAAAATTCTTTTTGCTTCCTAGGACTGTTCTCCAGTACCTTTCTCTCATAAATCCCTTTCCCAGTCATACGGGCCGATTCAGTAAAGTCCGCGGGAGAGCGGACAAACGCCCGCTCTCCCGGCGCACGCACCGGCCCTTCGCCGGTGCGCGCGATTCTGTATTTAAATTAGGTGACGCAGTAAAAACAGGGAAAAGGAGGCGCTAGGGACACTAGTGCGTCCTAGCGCCTCCTTTTTGACAGGAGCGGCGGCTGTCAATGGGTTTGACAGCCGACGCTCAATTTTGCCGGTGTCGGTTCTCGAGCCCGCTGACAGCCACGGGCTCGGACCCGGAAGCCGGCAAAATTGAGCGTCCGGTTTTCGGCCCGACAGCCGCGGGCCGAATTCAAATTTTTTTTTTTTTTACTTTTTTTACATGTCGGGACCTCCGACTTAATATCGCTATGATATTAAGTCGGAGGGTGCACAGAAAAGCAGTTTTTACTGCTTTTCTGTGCACTTTCCCGGCGCCGGAAGAAATTAAATTTCTGAAAGTAAAATGTGCGGCTTGGCTGCACATTTTACTTTCTGTATCCCGCGCGCATACCTAATAGCGCCCTCAACATGCATTTACATGTTGAGGGCGCTATTAGGTGCCGCAGGTTGGACGCGCATTTTCCTCCCCTTACTGAATAAGGGGTAAGGGAAAACGCGCGTCCAAGAGCAGGCTAACAGTGGGCTCCGTCGGAGCGCACTGTACTGTATCGGCCTGAAAGTTCTGTAATTTAGGAGTTTGAATCCTTTGGTTTTTAGGGATGTTTCATTTCAAAATTACCAACAGTAGTCCAGGTGCTTGTGACATGCAAATCCCCTACCTGAATATCTAACTAATCTATTGAATGGTCAGATAAGTACCTTTACACTACGGGGTCTGAAGACCTTTTCAATTTCATTCTGTTTTTCCTGGCTGGCGGCTCATGTTACACAGCTGTATTGTCCTCCCCTTTTTTTTTTCTCCTACAGTTCACTTAAATGGTAGCATGCCCAAACCTCCCTCTCTTGTGTGTGTGTGTGTGTGGGGGGGGTTTATTGCTATGTGCCCTGGCCTCACCCCTCTAGCCCTGTCCCTGCATGGGACAGGAAGGGAGGGACTGGAATAGGAAGTAGAGCAGTTTTTTTTTCTTTGCCCCTTCCAGCCTCACCCGTCCCCTTCTGTTCTTTGCATTGGGAGGGGAGGGGAGGAAACAGGAAGCAGAAGGCTGTTCTCAGTTGAGTGAGATTCAGCACAGCTGGGAGACGGCAAATTTTCAGCTTGTCTGCTGCCCTCCCAGATTGTTGCTGCCCTAGGCACAGACCTACTGTGCTTAATGGCAAATCCAGGCCTGTGAGGTCCGCACCAATTAAAGCTGATATCAATGGATTTCTATTGCTTGCCTGAGGAGCTCTGCTCCAAAGCAGCCGTTACTTATTGGTGACATCACTTACTTGTGTAACCCTCTCTCTTGTGGAGGTTCCCTGACAGTGACGGATTTAGGATTTTGCTGTCCCTAGGCCCTGATGCTATCATGTCTCCCCTTCCCCCCGGTAATATTGAACATCAGGGAGTTGGCCTATGAATTTTCCCTCAAGTTTCCTGTGGCAGCTCAGGAGTAGATTTTGTGGCATAAAAATGAAATTTCTGCCAATCATTGGCAAACATTTCTATTTTTTTATACCAGATTATAAACCTCACTTGTATCTGTCTAATTTATTTTCCTTTTACCAGGTAAGGAAAAAAGGATTTCAAGTATCAGTACAGGCAGGAGATCTCAGGGATGGGGAAAGGAGAGGGAAAGGCTGAGAGGACCAGGGATGGGGAGAGGAAGGGTGGAGGACCAGAGATGGGGAAGTTCAGTTGGGGGTAGTAGAGGTGGGGGAAGACCAGATATCTGGGATGGGAGGAAGGATAGTCCAGGATCTGGGAAGAATGGAGAGGTAGGAAGGGGAGGGTCCTGGATCTGGGGATAGAATCCAAGATCAAAGGAGATAGGGTTCATCATCATCATCAGAGGAGGAGGTAGATGTCCCAACAATGCTCTGGACTTGTTCTTCCTTGAATTTCTTCTCTAACCTCTCACCCAATCTGGTATACCCCAAATAGCACCCCCACCCCCATCCCACCAATCTCTTCTCTCTCACACACAAAAACGCTACCTCTCTCCCCCATTCCTCCCTCTCACACAGACACATTACCTGTGTGATTACCTCTCATCCCCTAGTAATCTCCCACTCAAACCCCCCCCCCTCCCCACCTAACTTCCCCAAAATGATCCCCTTTGCTCAGTTTGCTCCAGGCTCATCCCTGCCTTCCAGTTTCCTACACACTGCCTGGGAAGTGAAGGGCTGGATCAAGAAGCAATGGGCTGCTCGACGCCGAGTGAGATTCAGCCAGCCTGCCGCCTCCACCCAGATTTTTGCTACCCTAGGCACAGGCCTAGTGTGCTATTTGACCAATCCAGGCCCGGTCCCTGATGCAGGGGTACAGCAAAGTCCCAGTGCTATCTTTACTCTCCAGGATCTCCAAACACCAGACCCCAAACCTCAGCCCTGAGGGCAGGGTTCTCCAGTGGAGAGGAGGCCTGAGCCTTTGGGACTGTAGGTGCTGTGGTGGGGTCACCAGGCTGCCTTGTCACTCTCATACGTAGCTCAATACTCACAGTGAGGGGGTCTGACGGTTCAAAATGGCACACTTGAATAAAAAGGCTCAGCGTCTAAGGTTGGTGCTGAAATAATAAAGTTTGTTTAAGCTTGAAAATTAGGATCCACACAATGATTCTAAAAATCATGAATAAAACGTGGAAAATACAAACCAAGAAAAAATATGTTTCTCTGTCCATAGTGCTCTTTTGATGACCCTCCTGCTCTTAGCTGTGTCCTGGTCCAAAATGCCTTCCCCCAGTAAGCATGGGTAAATTCTGCTCCAGGGATGATGGAAAAACCTTTTCCCAGCTTCAAAAACAGACTTAATCTCTAAAAGACTTCTCACAATAATCAAAAACTCCATTCTGTCTTCCACCTTGCTGATAACTGGGCGCATGTTGCAAAAACAGGAATCCGGTTCTTCCTTTCAGAGGGAGCTCATGCAAAAACATAAAAAATCCATTCAAACTTCTTAAAAATTAGCCTACCAAAAACCCCTTCTTCACGCCACTAGGCCTTGCGGATCTACCCAAGTCTTCTCCTACACTAACTCTCTGTGAAACCTAGGGGCGATCTCCTTACGCTTTTTAATGTCTCCTTCCCTCTGCTCTCTGTGCCATCAAACCTCTCAGTGTCTCCTAACCCTCTGCTCTCTGTACGCGTGCTCAGTGGCAACTTATAGCACTGAGACCCAAACCAAAAGCAGAATGGCCCCAAAGCTGTGAGGTGCAAGATATGCAAAAAGCTTACCTACAAAATTCTGCCCTCACCACTGGGAAAATATTAGAGTGGATTCTAATCCTCACGCCACCTGAATATTCAGTTTTAACATATCTATATTTTTTAAATTGCTAGGTCCTGAGAGTGAAAGGTTAACGGTGAGGCATTCATTTTAAATTCCCAAAATAACCACACACAGCATATGCTCCATATCAGGACCAACAGCTTCAAGTTTGTATTCACTTGCACCTTATTTATAGTTGGAGCCACGAGTCAGTACTTAAAAAGCATCTACTTTTGAATGCATTCACAGCAGCCCAAAAGGGGAGCCAGAGCAAGACACAGAAACATTTGAGTTGGATTCCAAACAATCTAACTGATTGTCACGCAGGACGTTAATCCCCCAGAAGTGTTCACTTTTAACATGCCAACTGCTGTTCTATGAAAACTGTCATGAATAAAAATTGACCTGAACGCTGTGTGCAGTCGGCTCGTAAAGAAAGGACATCGGCTGTTAATCGGTGCCCTGTTCATGGCAGGTTGCTGCCAAATTAGTTTTAATTTTGTATCTTAAAACGTAGAGGACCGCACTGTAAAATGCAACCTCAAGATTCAGGCCCACAGCAGCACCTCTTTATCACAAACCAGGGTAATCAAGGGATGTTATGTTCCCAACCCATGAACCAAGAGACGGACCCACCTAGGACATGTCAAATGACTGAGAGGGCCAGGGGAGAGGTTTAGGAGGACTGGTCTTTTGCTGAATGGGGGTGGAGAGGCCCTCTCTGAGTTTTCTGAGAGGTGGAAGGGGGGGAGAGTACAGGTCTGGCCCTTGGGATGATTTCAAAGGCTGAGAAAGGGAGGGGATCAGGTTCCCAAGGATATAGTAAATAGAACGCCAGTGTGGAGAGTTTAAATATTTTTCTCTAATTATCTAAAGGCCCTGGTGATTCTCTCCACAATTTAAAAAAAGACAAAAATTAATCGGTAGCAGTACAAATCTACCAAGTTTAATTGGCAAGTAATAGTCACGCAGGAAAAATATCACATAGGAGAAAACCACACTTCGAACAGGCTCTCAGGGGGCAGTCTCGAAATCCAGTAATTACTAATTACAATCAATCTCGTACAATGTTTCTAAATATAATATCAGCATGATAAAGCAAAACGTTAAAAGAATGTTATCTTAACTTGACCAATTACAATTTCATGTCTGCATTTATTCAAATACCGTTTTAGGTCCTGACTAATTAACAGGACAGCCTGACCTAGGTTCTATTTGCAGTTACCTACAAACACAATACATTTTATTACTGATAGGAAACGATTACACATCATTATATCTATTTTCTACCAATTATAATTATCTTTTATCTTGTACATGGAGCCCTAAAGTCTACTGATGTACAAAGTTGTACAAATTTGTTTATATATTTTATTCTTATTATAAACTAAGTAAATAGAAGCTTCTATCTTTGTTCATAGCAAGCATAGCATACTTCAAGAAAGAACTATTGGGCCGATTCAGTAAAATGCGCGGGAGCTCTCCCGACGCGCACCCAGGCCACTCTCTTGGGCGCGTGATTCTGTATGCAAATGAGGGCCCGTGGTAAAAAGGAGGTGCTAGGGACACTAGCACGGATTTTAATATCTACGCCCGATTTTATAAAATCCGGGGTCGGTGCGCGCAAGGGGGTGCACACTTGTGCACCTTGCGTGTGCCGAGCCCTAGGGGAGCCCTGATGGCTTTTCCTGTTTCCTCCGCCCCCCCCCACCTTCCCCTCCCTTCCCCTACCTAACCCGCCCCCCCCAGCCCTACCTAAACCCCCCCAACCTTTGTTCCATAAGTTGCGCCTGCCTCTGGGCAGGCGTAGTTGCGCGTGCCGGCACTCGGCCGACGCGTGATCTCCCGGCACAACCACTGTGCCAGAGGCCTCAGTCCTGCCCCCGCCCCCACCCCACCCCACCCCTTTCACAAAGCCCTGGGACATACGCGCGTCCCGGGGCTTGCGTGTGTTGCTGGGCCTATGCAAAATAGGCTCGGCGCTCGTAGGGCTTTTAAAATCTGCCCCTTTACTTTCTGTATCGCGCAGGACTAACTAATAAGCTCATCAACATGCATTTGCATGTTGAGGGCGCTATTAGTTTCGGGGGGGTTGGACGCACGTTTTCCACGTGCTATTACCCTTTACTATATAAGGGGTAATAATAGCGCGTGGTAAACCTGCGTCCAAACGGGTGCTAACGGTGCGCTCGGCTTGAGCGCACCGTACTGAATAAGCCTGATTATTAGCTACATTGAACTATATTGCACTACACTGAACAGAGAGTTCCCTGTACGTACCCGGATCAGTCCAGACAGTGGGTTGTGTCCCCCTTCCAGCAGATGGAGTCAGAGCAAAAGATTGAAAGGACCGCCCCTATAGATTGGAGCGCCCTCTGTGTCCCTTCAGTATTTTTCTCTGACTTCAGTAGATGGCAGGGGGCACCTTCAGCTCCCCAGCTTTTCTTACTATCTTTCTCTCTTCTTATGTTGGTATGGATCAACTTTAAAAAAAAAAAAAAGGTTAATAAACAGGGAGAATTTAGTTTGTCAGCTTACTTCTCCAGCCACTTAGGAGGCTTGCAGGCAGAACCTGATAGGTTTTCTTCTCCTCTCCTTCCTGCCTGTCTTTTGGGGATAAGTGAATTATTTTTCTGTGGTTTCTTCATTGCAGCTTGTGCCAGGGTTAATGCTGGTGGCTCCAGCCTCTTTTCAGCAGCCCGCCTGAGAAGCTGTTTTCCTTGGGCCGTTGGGTTCAGAGAGGTGCCATTCCTCTGCCCAGATCGTTCACAGTCAGCTGCTGTTAGCTTCGGGAGAGTGATTTTGGCGCTTCCCCATGCCGCGCTCGGCGCGATGCTCAGCATGTGGGGAATCGGGGCGACTCTCCCGTGAAGGATTGTGTTCGGACTGTCTCCTCGGCGGGAGACAACCATTCTGGTCACTGGTGTCACTGCACTGAAGGACACACAAAACCAGAAGCTTGAGGTATATTTGAAAAGAATTTTTGAAGTCGCAGCATTAGGTGTCCAGGCGGTGGTCTGCAGCTCCCTTATGCAGCGTGCTGGACTTCGTTGGATGCAACAATTACTGGGGTCTCAAGAGCTTCCTCCCGATGAAGCACAACAAGCGGATCTTCTGGAGGCGGTTATGGCATATGGGGCTGATGCCCTCTACGACCTGCTTCGTGTCCTGGCCAGAACTATGGCCTCAGCCGTCTCCGCTCGTCGCCTGCTTTGGCTGTGCAATTGGTCATCTGATTCTTCTTCCAAAGCGAGACTAGGATCATTGCCTTTCAAAGGGAAGTTGCTTTTTGGGGATGAGCTGGAACAACTCATCCAGTCCCTTGGAGAGAATAAGATTCACAAATTACCTGAAGACCGACCTCGGGGCTCTAGGAACTTTGGTTCCACCCGTTACCGATTCAGCGGCCAGTGTCGTTTTCGTCAGGCCAGACCAGCCCCACAGAGAAATACTTCATCACGGTCACAGACCTGGGCTCATTCCTTTCGAGGTCGTAGACAGTCCAGGGACAGTCCTTCCCAAGGGACTAACAAATCCACGCAATGAAATCTTGCTGGCCCACTCCTCCACCCCCAGAATTGGCGGACGGCTGTCCCTCTTCTACGAGGAGTGGGTCAAGATCACCTCAGACCTATGGGTCTTGGATATCATAAAACACGGCTATGCGTTAGAATTTGCTCGACAGCCAAGAGACCGCTTCATTTTTTCCCCTTGTGGTCTGGGGAAATAGCAGGATACGGTTCGGCGCACACTGACCCGACTCCTGGATTTGGGGGCCATCGTACCGGTACCACTGTCAGAACGAGGCTTAGGCCACTATTCCATCTACTTCGTGGTTCCCAAAAAGGAAGGAGATTTCCGTCCTATCCTCGACCTCAAGATGGTCAACAAAGCCCGCAAGGTCCCACATTTCCAATGGAAACCTTACGCACCGTAATCACTGCGGTCCACGAAGGAGAATTTTTAGCTTCCCTAGATTTAAAAGAAGCTTATCTGCATATTCCAATTCGCCGGTCTCATCAGTGCTTCCTCCGCTTCAAGATACTGGGACAACATTTTCAGGTTCAAACTCTACTGTTCGGCCTAGCAATGGCCCCACGGACTTTCACCAAGGTGATGGTGGTGGTGGCTGCAGTTCTACGGAAGGAAGGTATCCTAGTTCACCCCTATCTGGCTGACTGGCTAATCTGAGCAAAGTCCTGGAGTCTATGTCAGTTGGCGGTGCAGCGGGTGCTTCATCTCTTGCGCTCCCTTGGTTGGGTCGTCAACCTCCGCAAGAGTCATCTCACTCCTTCCCAAACAATCAATTTCCTAGGGGCACACTTCAACACCACTCAGGGGAAGGTCTTCCTCCATCGGGACCGGGCGTCTTCTCTCCTTGCTCAACTGTGCCTTTTTATGACACTTTCGCCGCCCACTGCCTGGGACCATCTCCAACTGATAGGCTTCATGGCGTCGACCATAGACTTAGTGCCATGGGATTTCGCCTACATGCGGTCGCTCCAGCAGGCATTACTCTTGCACTGGAAACCGGTGTCGTGGGAGTTTCAGACTCCTCTCCCTCTGCCGACAACCATCCGACACAGTCTGTGCTGGTGGCTCAACTTGGATCACCTTCTGAAACTCATAGTCCTGACCACCCTGCAGTGGACGATAGTCACCATGGACGCAAGTCTCTCTGGCTGGGGAGCAGTCTGCGGATCACAGTCGACATAAGGACGTTGGACGCCTGCTCAAGTGACCTGGCCTATCAATTGCCTGGAGACCAGGGCGGCCCATGTGGCACTCATTCATTTTCGTCCACTACTCCAGGGGCGTGCAGTACGAATTCTCTCCGACAATGCGACGGCGGTGGCATACATCAATCGTCAAGGCGGCACCAGAAGTCATAACGTCTCCCAAGAGACCGACAAGTTGATGATATGGGCGGAAGCCCACCTCTCCCACCTAGCGGCTTCTCACATCGCAGGAGTAGACAATGTTCAAGCAGATTTTCTCAGTCGCCAGCGCTTGGATCCGGGAGAGTGGAACTCTCCGAAGAAGCAATGCGACTCCTGGTGCGACGATGGGGAACTCCCCACCTAGATCTCATTGCCATTCAACGGAATCCGAAGGCGGCACGTTTCTTCAGCCACAGAAGAAAAGAGGGTGCAGAAGGCATAGATGCCCTGGTCCTTCCATGGCCTCAGAATCTCTTCCTGTACGTGTTCCCACCTTGGCCCCTGGTGGGGAAGGTACTCTGGCGAATAGAACTTCACTGCGGCCCGGTGATCCTGGTGACCCCGGAATGGGCACGCAGGCCGTGGTTTGCAGGTCTGATCAACCTCGCAGTGGATGGTCCTCTTCGGCTGGGACATTTGCCAAACCTCCTCCGGCAAGGTCCAGTATTTTTCGACCAGGTAGATCACTTTTGTCTTGCGGCATGGCTTTTGAACAGCGCCGGTTAAGACGGCGCAGATATCAGGACGTGATCATCTCCACCCTGTTGCAGGCTCATAAATCATCTACGTCTATTGCTTATGTAAGAGTTTGGAAGGTGTTTGAAACCTGGTGTTTCTTTCTCCGGGTCTCCCCCCGTCATGCCTCCATCGCTAACATTCTTGCTTTTCTCCAGCAAGGATTGGATAAGGGTCTGGCATACAACTCCTTGAAGGTTCAGGTAGCAGCTCTCAGAGCCTTCGTGCCTCAGTTTCATGGCCTTCGCCTCTCGGCACACCCTGACATTATTCGCTTCTTGCAAGGTGTGAAGCATGTCCGGCCTCCGTTTCGATCATCCTGTCCGTCTTGGAATCTCGGGGGTAGATTTTCAAAGGGGAACGCATGTAAGATATGCGTGTACCCCCCGAAAACCTACCCCAACCCCCCCTGCGCGCGCCGAGCCTATTTTGCATAGGCTCGGCGGCACGCGCAAGCCCCGGGACGCGCGTAAGTCCCGGGGCTTGCATGGAGGGGCGTGTCGGGGGGCGTTTCGGGGGCATGTCGGGAGTGACATGGCGTTTAGGGGGCGTGGTTCTGGTCCGGGGGCGTGACAGTGGCCTCTGGACCAGCCCCCGGACCGGAACATGGAGCGCGGCAGCCGGCCCGGTGCGTGCAAAGTTATGCCTGCTTCGAGCAGGCGTAACTTTCGTGATAGAGGTAGGGGGGAGGTTTAGATAGGGCCGGGGGGGTGGGTTAGGTAGGGGAAGGGAGGGGAAGGTGAGGGGAGGGCGAAGGGAATGGAGGGCGGAGGCAGGCTGTGCGGCTCGGCGCACGCAGGCTGCCGATTTTGGGCAGCCTTGCGCGCGCTGACCCTGGATTTTAATGGATATGCATGGCTACGCGCGTATCTATTGAAATCCCTTGTACTCTTGTTCGCGCCTGATGTGCGAACAAAAGTAAGCGTGTGCGCAGATTTATAAAATCTGCCCCTCAATTTGGTCCTTAGGGTCATGGGGGGTCCAACGTTTGAAACCCTTCGCTCAGCCACTATCAAGGATCTCACTCTGAAGACAGTGTTCTTAGTGGCCATCTTCTCCGCTTGCCGCATTTCGGAGTTGCAGGCCTTGTCCTGTAGGGAACCTTCTCTCCACTTCACAATTTCGGGAGTCTCGTTGCGCACAGTTCCGGCTTTCTTACCCAAGGTGGTCTCACCTTTCCATATCAATCAAACAGTAGAGCTTCCATCTTTCCCGGCGGATTCTCCTCCAGAACTCAAACGCCTTGATGTTCTGCAGTATCTTGAGGTGACAAATCCCTTTCGGCTTACAGACCACCTTTTTGTCCTCTGGAGCGGACCCCGGAAGGGGCTCCAGGCTTCCAAAATCACCATTGCCAGGTGGTTAAAGGATGCAATTGCCTCCGCCTACGTCAGGGCGGGATGCCCTCCTCCAGACGGTATTAAGGCTCATTATCTGTGCTTGCAAGCGGCCTCTTGGGTGGAGAATTCTTCTGTTTCGGCGCAGGAAATCTGCAGAGCAGCCACCTGGAAGTCTTTGCACACTTTTGCGCGTCATTATCGCCTCCATATTCCCTCTTCACATTTCGGATCTTTTGGGGCGCGAGTTATTCGTGCTGGGCTATCCAGGGCCCACCCTACTTAGGGAAGCTTTGGTACATCCCACTGTCTGGACTGATCCGGGTACGTACAGGGAAAAGAAAATTATTCCTTACCTGCTAATTTTCGTTCCTGTAATACCACGGATCAGTCCAGATGCCCTCCCTTTCTCTGGATTGCGCCCAGTTCTACTACTACTACCTATCTCAGTCTGTTTGTCAGTTCTTTTTGCAAGTTCTCTCTGTTTCCAGTTTCCAGTTACAAGTTCAAATTTTGTTCTATTTACTGGTTATAAGTAAGTTGCTCCATACCATGGGCTTTCTGGCTCTGATATACTACATACTGAAGGGACACAGAGGGCGCTCCAATCTATAGAGCGGTCCTTTCAATCTTTTGCTCTGACTCCATCTGCTGGAAGGGGGACATAACCCACTTTTTGGACTGCTCCGTGGTACTACAGGAACGAAAATTAGCAGGTAAGGAATAATTTTCTTATACAATAAAGGTTTTTAACTTCCTCACCAGTTATAATATTTCTAGATTTCTTGTAAGTTGGCAACCTTGCTTCTTACCTTCTTCCTTCATCTGCCCTCTGAGGTGTGTGTAAATCACACTCTTCCCCCCCCCCCTCTATTCACTCTCTTCCCTCTTACTCAACTCTCTCTCCTCCCTTCCTTTCCCTTCCTGTTCCTCGTCTCCCCTCCTTTTCCGTCACTCTCATGGATCTTTCTCATTCTCTCTCCTCCCCTCTGTCATCCTCTCTCCTTCCATCACACACTCATCCATCCCCCTCCCTTATGCTGGTAAACCCTGGCCTCCCTGCTCATGGCACTCTTCACCAACATGAGTCCAGCTGGCTCTTCTCACACTGCCAAACCCTGGCCTCCTTGCTGGCAGTGTTCTTCACTGGTATGGGCCTGGTATGGGCTCTTTTCCCATTGGTGGGACATGGCCTCCCTGTTAGTAGCGCTCTTCACCAGCGTGGGTCGCGCTGTCTCTTCTTCCGCTGGCGAGGACTGGCCTTCCATGCCAATGCACTCTTCACTAGTGCAGATGCAATCGACTCCTCTTCTGCTAGTGAGTCTTGAGAAACCTTGCCAGCCATTCTGCCATCACTGCACATTAAAAAAGGTCCAAATCTTCCTATGTGGGATGGATCTAGCCCTGCAAAGGAAAAGCATGGCACACTGGAAAAACAAGGTTTGCAGGTGGGGTCCCCTGGCAAAAACTGTGTGTAATATTTGCTATAGCTGTCAAAGCTCTTTTTATTACATTCACAATAAGAACATAAGAAGAACATAAGAACATAAGAAAATGCCATACTGGGTCAGACCAAGGGTCCATCAAGCCCAGCATCCTGTTTCCAACAGTGGCCAATCCAGGCCATAAGAACCTGGCAAGTACCCAAAAACTAAGTCTATTCCATGTAACCATTGCTAATGGCAGTGGCTATTCTCTAAGTGAACTTAATAGCAGGTAATGGACTTCTCCTCCAAGAACTTATCCAATCCTTTCTTAAACACAGCTACACCAACTGCACGAACCACATCTCAGCTGGATTCTATTAAGAAGGATCCCTTGCACCTTTTCTCCAGTAACTGAGGGAATCTAATGCTATGTTATTCTTCCTGATCTCAACTAGGTGCAGTTAGATGTATTAAATAGCATTGGAAAATCTTCTAAATCTAGCATTAGATGGGCATTATCTATTGTCTATGAATTTTAGTATGTTATGCTATATCTAAGGCTTCTGATTTTCGGTTAAAACCGAAAACCTCAATTTCCCCATTGGAGGTGTTTTATCAGAGTTTTTTGGTTTTAACCAGAAAACCCAAGAAATAGGCCTACAGTGGAGGGGCTATGATGATGTCATCTGGACACTGGAGGATAGCTCTTCTTGACTGCAGCGGCTGGATAACGTCATTGGAGTGGGCATGAAGAGAGGTGCATCGGGGCCACAGCATTCCCCATCCTGCTGTGACCTGAAGAAAGGCCTAGTGGGGCAGCGGCAGACCCTATCCTGCTGCGACCTGAAGAAAAGCTCAGTGGGGCAACTGCAGACCCCATCTCACTGCAGCCAAAGAGAAGCCTGTCAGACCACAGCAGACCCCATCGCACCACAACCCAAAGAGCCTGTGACTGTGAATGTGAGAGCCTGGGAGCATGTGCATGTATGTAAGTGTGTGCAAGTATTTCTTCACGGAAAGGGTGGTGGATGCCTGGAATGCCCTTCCGGAGGAAGTGGTGAAGTCTAAAACTGTGAACGATTTCAAAAGGGCATGGGATAAACACTGTGGATCCATCAAGTCTAGAGGGCGTGAATAAAGAAGAGGCAGCAAAACACTGCACGGAGCGGCAGTAGCCACAGAGGCATTCACGGAGCGGGATGCCAGTGGCCAGCAGTTGGTGTTTCACCTTCACGGAGCGGAAGGATGGAGGGCTGCTATCTCCAAAAAAAAACCAAAAAAACAAACAAAAAAATAAAAACAGGGGTGGGTAAGAGTATGGGGTAAGGGTGTGGCCTGCTTGTTACAGCGGTTGCTTCCCCTAATTGAGCTGGATGTCACTTGGATGCAGATACGGAGCTGCTCTCTAAATTGGTGGTGGGGTGGAGGGGAATTAGGGCTGGAGGGTACTGGAAGCCAATAGTAATAAGTGGGAGAGAAAAAAAGGGGAAAAAAAATGGATAAAGTGCATAGCTTGCTGGGCAGACTGGATGGGCCATTTGGTCTTCTTCTGCCGTCATTTCTATGTTTCTATGTTTCTATGTGTATAAGTGTGTGAGACTAAGTTTGTGTGCGTGAGGGAGAGAATTTTAACTTGCGCTGTAAAAACCCCAATAAACACCTATTTTTAGTACCCACCAAATATAATTAATTGCCTGAAAAATAATCCTCTAAATTTGCAATTCATAAACCCCTAGGATCAGAAGCCCTAATTATATCACAGTAATCAGCTACATGTAAGGTAGCTAGTGTCTGACACAACTTATCATAAAAATGTCTCTGTTACCAATAATTCATCTGGCAGTCAGTAACACCAATCTAGCATCATCTAAAAAATGTACTTAGAAGTTTCCATTTCAATTCTATTAGCAGCTGCTGGGCAGTTCTCTTGAATCACACAGAAGCAACTATGTTTAAAGCAGGGACACAAATTACATAGATTGACTCATTCTGTATTATTATATATAATAAAAGGGGGATAAGTCTTTTTTCAAAAAATAAACTTTTTTATAAATTTATTATAAACTTTCAAATAATATTTTGTTAATGAATCCATAAATAAATGGTAAATGTAAAAACATACATACAAAACATTACACATTAATACAATGTAGAGAAAGACAATCTACAAAATTACGTAAGAATTTGAGAACAAAAAATATTCAAAAGAAACATATAAAAATGTAAAAATCAAACCTATCTGGATACGCTCATTTTAATCCTGGAGGAATTCTGCACAAAAAAATGTAATATTCTGTGCACAAAAACTTAAAATTCTGCATACTTTATATTGGTCAAAATAACACAATATACATGACAGTCTTTAACTAATTATAAATTAATACAGAAAAAAGTTATTATTTAAAGATGCAGAATTGTAAATATTTTGAGCAGAATTTCCCTAGAAATTCACTGTAAGAGTGTCCCTGCCACTCGCTCTCCCTAATTCTCTGGCCACTTTGCCCTCTCAGGCCCCCAACTCCTCCACCTGCCAGTATCTCTCCCCTCCACCTCTAGGCTCAACCCCTTCCATTTTGTCTCCATTCCCAGAGTTTGACCCTGCTCTCACTGTCCCTCTCTCTGTCTCTCGCACAGGCTCTCTCTCTCTAGTGCACATACCCACCCCCTCATATAGACTCTCTCACACACATACCCTCATACAAGGTCCCTCTCTCTGTTGCATACACATGCACACAGGCTCCCTTTCTCTCTCACGCATACACCCTCACACAGGCTACCTATGTCTCTCTGTCACATACCCCTTCACACAGGCTCTCTCTCATACATACACAATTCCTTCACACAGGCTTGCTCTCTCACAAATAAGCACCCTCATACTCACACAATCCTTTTCATACACACCAGCTCCCAATCTCTCACACTCATACACACTCCTTCACAATCTCCTCACACAGGCTCCCTCTCTCTGGCACCCACACTCAGGCAGACCCCATTTTCTCTCACCCCCCCCCCCCCTCATGTTCTCTCTCTCACATACACACCCTCTCTCTTGCAACCCGCATCTATCACATCCCCTCTCTCTCACACACCCCCTGCTCTCTCTCACACCCCCCCGCTCTCTCTCACAACCCCCCTGCTCTCTCTCACAAACACAGCTCTCTACACACACTCACTCTCACCGAGGCCTCATCTTCGCTGCAAGTGGGACGCACTCTGCTCGCGGCACTTTGGAGTTTTCATCTTCACCAGGGCCTTCATCTTCGCCATGAGTAGGATGCGCTCCACTCGCGGCATGCCAAGGCCTTCATCTTCGCTGCAAGTGGGATGCGCTCCGCTTGCAGCATGCCGGGGCCTTCATCTTCACCGCGAGCAGAGCGCATCCCGCTCGCGGCATGCTGGGGGCCTTCATCTTCTCCGCGAGAGGGACACGCTCCACTCACGACGTGCTGGGGTCTCCTCTTTGCCATCTTCTGTGCAGAATTTGGCAATTCTGTGTGTGGGGAATTCTGCACAAATTCTGTGCTCCACAGTAGCACAGAATTCCTCCAGGACTATCATTTCCACACCCTGACAAGGAGCCTTTGTTTTGCCACCTAGTGGCTTCTTCAGGGGATCATTACACACACATCTAGAGTCATCTAAAACATTCCAGTCATGTATCACTAAAACAGAAATCCACTTAGTACATTTGGGAATATAATGTTTTTTGGACAAATATTTAAAAGTACAATTTCATGTTAAAAACTTCAATCAACATCAAATCAGCGATGTACCTTCTAGTATCATTTGCATGAGTACATCCCCTCTATCATATGAAAAAAATAAAGATTTATCACAAAAAAGTGTTTTCAATCCAATATAAACTCAAACCACCTCTCAATATCTTACCAGAGCTACTTGAAGTGTAACATGGCGGAACATACAGTTTAAAGGTTACGGAGCACCATCTACAAAATGAAATTAGTAACAAACCCCAAAATTATATTAAAAAATCTTTTTTTCATTCGTATCTCTAACACCACTCCAAAAGAAAGATATTCAAGCTCCGTTTCACTGATTAGTCTCAGCATCGCACATTACTTCTGAACAGCCGGACACAGTCAGAGAAACGCGGCGCGTGTGCACATCTCAAACAACTGCCGCATATTAAAAGTCTCTGATAACACAGGATCATTTAATCCCCCCAGATTTCAGAGTCTTCCCACTGAAAATAAAGCACCGTTCCTGTTGTATAAGAACCCTGGTCCTGATCTTTTTACTTTGCAACTCTTTACAGCTTGGAAAACAAACATCTTCATATCACCCTTGCAATGCAACCTGCACTTTCATTGAATATTTGGGCAGCATCAGCGTAACTTCATGCTATCCTGACCTGATGAAGGGGGATTAGCTCTCCAAAACTATTCGCAATTGTATTAAATCAAATTTAGAAAAGTTATCACCAATAATGTTTGACCTTTTATTTCTAAGTAAAACCTTAATCTAAATTGCTATTTCATTCAGCTACTTTTATATGTTATTTTTTTGTTACCTGCACCTCAGTAACAAATCTTCCAGCTTTTACCTTTCCCCCTTTCCTGTTTCTAGAAGGAGATGACGATGTTGAGGTCTCCCTGGTCTAAGCATATCATCCTCGGGCCCTTTAACACTCTCTACTCTTGCACTTCCAGACCAGGCACTCAGGTCACCAGGCAGAATGTGAGGTTAAGGGAAAGCCAGCATTTGGCAATCAAAAGGTAAAGAGGAGACTAGGGATAGGCAACTAGAAATATTTGCTACTGACATCATCCTTCAGTCGCTGCCTTAGATTTCAGAACACAGAAGCGAATCAGATTCAGTGATGCCAGAAGCAAACTTTATACCAAAGTGTTCATTCTCTGCCATTTAGACAAGGAGGTGCTATTTAAGATAAGTTATTGCAGAGCTGGGTATTTTCATATCAATTGTACTTCCTCTGTATCCATTCATTGTAACAAAGCTATTGTAAAGATGATAGTAGAAGATATGTAAGTACAGACATTAAGGTACCCAAGTTGCACTGAGTGTTATTTATTTTCAATGATACTTGCACAGTTTGCACAGTTTGTCTGAAAGCTGCTAACTGTCCAGTTCTGAAAACAACCTGAATTATCTTTATTAAAACTGTATCTTCTTCTATTCTGTGTTCTTGTTTGTCAGTTGCTGTGGTAGACCAGCTCTGTCATTTATTCCTAATGGTATCTATTAGATTTGGTCATGTTGTCATAGCAATACTTTCTGCAAAGGGCAGGGTAATGGATGTTGGCAGCTACAGTGACCCTGCTGCTGTGCTGAGGCCTTGGTCCCATTAATCATCAATGCTGCTGAGAATGGGACTCAAAGTAAGACAGGGGGAATGTATTTGAGGCCACACTCCTGCCACGTGAGGAGCATCTGACTTACCTTAGCATGCGTCTTACAGCTCTAGTCCAAAATATAGTAATGGTCTGGGGTACCATCCTTTTATGAATGTTTCTAGATTCTACCCCATGTTTTTCTTTGGACATTTCAAGCAGGTGGCAAATTATACAATTCTTGGAACTTTATTTACACATTCCACCTGTGCTCTCAGATCATTACAGTACACCATGTCCAGGAGGTCACAGATGTTGGACAGGAGTTATAATACCCTGTTTTGGGGCTCTGGTAATGTAGGGCTTATGGGGCATTGCCCTCCTAGTTTTCTTACTGTTCCCTTCCTCGCCCTCTAGCTCACATGGAAGGAAGATAAGGTTACTTCTCGGCTGCAATCCTCATTCGACAACAGTGTTGCCAAGTCCTTCCAGAAGAAGGAGAGTGAGGGTTTCACAGGATTCACAGCAAAGAAACAGGTTATGGGGATGTAATAACCCCTGGTATTCATTAGTAATATTTGCCCTAGTAACTCCTTTAGCTATTGAAGACAGGTTAGAAATTAAGGCGAGGTATCATTCATGAACAGCTCCTCCCTTTGAGGGTGCTGGGATGGCCATTCCCCTTGTGGTTATATAAGTAGGTCTCTTCCTGGCCTTCTGCACGAGGAACAGCCTGCAAGGAGCAAGCAGTTGTGTCAGTGAGTGCTGTGACAAACACTACTATGGAAAGTGAGAGCTGCCGTTGCTGCGATCGCTGTTACATGATGCCATGCTACAAAACCCCCAGCATGTCCAACTTCCTTAAATCTGGGGCGGGAAGTAGCCTAGAAAATGGAGGCCCCACTCCACAGTCGGGGTCCATACAGATGGCGAACACCGGATTCGTTTCACAGGTGGGCCTGCCTAGTGCAGTGACATGGCTGAAACCTCAAAATTCTTCCTGACAAGAGAAAAAATGAAGTTGACTCTGAGAAGTTGCCAGCCAGTGGGGATGTTGAATTGTGCAGATTGCTAAACTCTGCAATACCTGCAGCTCAGTCTACAATACTGCAGCTGCTCCAGTGATGGGACAGCAATTGGTGATGGCGCTGGGGAAGGTGGTACAGCAGCCATGCTCCATCTCCCCATTGGAGGCCCCTGAAGGGAGTGGGGAATGCAGCACCAGGGTGTTGGTCAGCATGGAAGGAGATGATGTCAGGAAGAAGGAGTAGCCGGTTTTCCCCAGCACAGGGATACCCCTGTTTTGGCCAAAGAAATGTTGGAGGCTTTCCCTCCCTTTCCTGAAGTGAAAGTGGCAGTTGTAGTTGGGGGTCCTTCGCACTTACATAACTGTTTACTGTGAATTGAATTCCGTGCACATTGTTTAGTGTGCATGTGTAAAATAAAAGTAATCTTTTGATGTTCAATTGTTATTGTCCAGTATATTTGATGCCACACATTCTTTTGTTGTGAGTTGTAGAACTACAACATAACATCAGTGAACAGGATCCAGTGAGTGGTTTCCTAATAGAGAGAGAGAGAGACCAAAGAGGAAAAACTGGGAACGAGCTGGAGTGATTGAATGGAGGCTGAAGAGAAAATCTTGGAAAACAGCTGGAGTGAGTGGTTAGAGAAGAGCACTTGGCCCACTGAGAGGGAGACTGTATCCTCCATTGAATGAAGGAGGTCAGCCTTGAGGAGGCCTCTGACTGGGGCCAGACAAGGAGAAGCCTGCAGAGCCAGTCGTTTCCCTCTCCAGGAAGGGGCAAAGGGAATTTGCCTGATTTGCTTTCATCTGGATCAGTATCCACCAATACATCCTCATTCAGAAGGGTGGTGTGGCCCAAAAACTCAAAACACTGAAATGTTGTCATAAATCCGTGGAACCGTACGTCCAATACGTCCTTTACTTGGTAGACCGTGTCCTTCTGGGCCGCAGGAACGGCAGGTTCAGGGATCTTGTTGTGTAAGATGGACAAGACCAATGGCTTGAGCAACGAGACATGAAAAACATTATGAACCCTGAGCGTAGAGGGATGGCGGAGCCGATAGGAGACTGGGAACAGGCCAATGTACCTCGGAGCCAAGCGCATAGAAAGAACCCGCAGGCGAAGGTATTTGGTACTTAGCCATACCTTGTCTCCGGGAAGGAATGCTGGAGCTGGACGTCGAAGACAGTCCACGTACCTCTTCGCCATGATTGCCGTGCGTTGAAGTTTCTTCCGAGTAGAGCCCCAGAGACTGTGTAGCTGTTGGGCTGTGAGTTGCACAGCTGGAGATGGGACTGCCAATGGCAAGGGCAAAGGTGGTCGGAGATGTCTCCCATAGACTACCTGGAAGGGAGGCCTACCGGTGGCCGAATGCCTATGGTGGTTGAGGGAGAATTCTGCCCACGGGAGTAAGGCAACCTAATCATCTTGTAGGTTTCCCACAAAAGCTCGGATGAAGGCTTTCAAGGTCGAGTTTGTGCGCTCTGCTTGGCCATTGCCTTGGGGGTGAAAGGCGGTCGTGAAGTCCAGTTGAACCCCAAATTTCTTGCAGAGCGCTCTCCAATATTTAGCCGTGAACTGCCAGCCCCGGTCAGAGGCTATATGGAGAGGAAGTCTGTATAGGCGAAAGATGTGTTGGGCGAAAAGACTAGCGAGCTCAGGTGCCGTTGGTAATTTAGTGAGAGGGACAAAGTGGGCCATCTTCGAAAAACTATCGATCCCCGAGAGGAGCTCGTGAGGACCCGAGCCGCTTGGACTTAGGCGAGATCTCCTGGACGAGAGCTGAAGTCAGGAACTAGTGGACGAAAGCTGAAGTCAGAAGTCTGTGGATGAAAGCCGGAGTCAGAAGCCAGTGGACGAAAGCCGAGGTCAGGACAGCAACTAGCAAACAAGAGAGAACCTTGTTGCAAGGCAAGGCATAGGGCTAGCTGCAGGATTTAAATACCCCTACAGCATCTGACGTCATCTCTGGGCTGTCCTCTGTCTTCCCACGCTGGCCCCTTTAAATCCTGAGCCCCTGCGCGTGCCTAGGGGGCGTGACCAGGCACAGAGGATCGGCGGCGTCTCCCTCGAGGAGGGAACGCTGCGGCAGGAGTCAGGCCGGGCCTTGCCGGCCGGGGAGAGGTTCCAGCGGCCCGGGCCGGCCCCGAGGTAGGTGGAGGGACCGGGGTACGGCCCGGGATTGTAACACCTGTATTATGTTGAACTATTATATTGTTTAACTGTACTTGTGATTATATGAAAACGTAATAAAATTTACATGTAAAAAAAAAAAGATCAATTTTGGGAAGAAGATTTTTGGTTAAAGCATTGGGAGGAAGATTTTGCTGTCCTCTTCCTATCATGAAGGAGGAACATGTTCCTGTTTGAATCCTTTTCCATCAAGGGATTATGAGAGAGAGAAATAGAGACCTGCCAGAGAACTGTGAGTAAGACCAAATCTGAGAGTTTTTGAGGACCCCACTTGGAGTTTTCACTCTGAGGAAGAGGTAAATTTGTGGCTCAGTGCAAAGACTGTTTAACCATTTTTCTTGCCAGTTTAGTGGGGGGGGGTCTGCCCACACAAGAATACCCCTGCCCACTTGGGAATCTTACTAATCTGAGCTCTAGAAGGTTAAGAGCTGATATTCAGCCACTGTGTGGATAATTAAGTTAGCCAGATATAGCTATCTAGCTAACTTAACAGGGATATTCAGTGGCATGACAGCACCGCTGAATATACCCGGCTAACTTAAAGTTAGCCGGATAAGTATATCCATCTAACTTTAGGACAGCCCTACAATGCAACCAGAGTTAGTGACGAACTCTGCTCCTCCTCGAAACCCATGGTGCCTGCCCCCAGTGTTGCGGGAGCACTAGGGAGCGGTCCCAATTCAGAGGAGTGTGTCTGCCCTTAGGCCAGACACACTCCTCTGGCCTAAGGGCAGACACACTCCCCTCTGGAGGAGGGGAGTGTGTCTGCCCCTTAGCAGAGGGGAGCTCCTCCAGAGCTCCCCTCTGGAGGAGCTCCTCCAGAGCTCCTCCAGAGGGGAGCTCTGGAGGAGCGCCAAGGCAGGCAAGACGTGTCTGAGCACAGGCAGACAGGCTGAAGACCTGGGGCCCTGACCTTTGCCGAATCTGAACGCACCAGAAGAGACCCAGCAACGCAATGCTGGGTAGCCCTCCGGCCGCTCGATAGCCCTTTCAGACCTGCCGCCTGGAAACAGCAGGTGTGACAGGACAGACAGAGGTCAGGGACAGGCAAAGGCATGGAACAAGGATAAGACGTAGGCACTTGGAGACTTGGATGAGACGAAGGCACTTGGAGACTTGGATGAGACGTAGGCACTTGGAGACTTAGGCAGGCACTGCCCCTCAAGGCGCCCTATACAGCTCCCCTTGTGCTGGTCACAGACCACCCTGTCCCACTGCACGCCCTACACAACCTGAGGAGGCTGGTCACGGACCACGCGGAGAGCGGGACATGTGCAGGACTGAAGCTCAGGACGATGGAGGGATCCGGGCAGCACTCGAGGAAGGATCCAGCCAGAAGAGGACTCCAGTGACCAGAAATGGACACCGGATCAGATACGGATTTACTCCCAGGATGGTTGGCTGGAGGCGAGGTCTGGCGGGTGAGGCAAGGCTTGAAATCTGGAGCTAGAAACTAAAGGATCAGGGACCACAGGACACAGGAACAGAAGAGCTGGAAGAACTGGAGACAGGTATCAAAGAACTGGACCATCCGAGGACAAGGTCATTCGAAGAGAGGAGCTGGAGGGAACTAGGACATCTGAAGAAAGGAACATCTGGAGCATCTGAAGACAAGAAGGATGAGGACGCAGGATCCAGCGAGAGACCAGGAACCATGGCTGAAGACAAGGGAATTCCCACGAAGAACAGAGAGCTTTGAAGAAGCGAAGATGGACTTCGGCGCTTCCTGGAAAGAAGAGCTGGAACAGAAGAGGAATCCAGGAGCAGACTGGCTCCATGAGAAGGCGCTGAAGGACTGGTGACGTGCCCTTTTATAGGGCTGAAGAGGAGACACCCAGATGACATAATCAGGTGGGGCCGTGAGGCTTTTCCGCCGCGGGCCCTTTAAGAAGCGAAGAGAGGCGCGGCCACATGCCTAGGAGAGAGGCAGGACCAGGGACAGCGGCGGCGGCATCCATGCCGCGAAGATAAGGCTGAAGGCGTTCCTAGGCCGCAAAACAGGATGCAGACATCGGCGGCCTCTGGACCGTGAAGGCAGGACAACTTGGCAGCTCTGACCTCCATGGATAACAGGTGGCGGCCTCCAGGCCGCAAAAGATGGTGTCAGGGGCGGCTTGGCAGCAGAGGTTAGAGGCTACTCATGGCTAGGCCCACGAGCAGCATCGCAACACCCAGAACACTCCCGACTTTTGCATCTAAATTCTAGAATTTAGCTGCATACTACGTTTAATATCACCAGTTAGCCATTTAGATGGCTAACTTTTCAGTTATCCCTCTAAATGACTTTTGAATATCGACCTCTAAGTGATTCCCTTGCCCTGGTACAGAAAGAGAGAGACCCTTGCACAGATAATGACTAAGAACTATAAATCACTATCAAATTGCTCGTGTGCTGACCTATAGATACTAGCAGGGGCGGATTGGCCTATCGGGGGATCGGGCATGCCCCGGTGGGCCGGTCGTGCTAGTCACATGGTCTGCTGAGCGAGGCCGTAACAGAGCCGTGCTCAGCAGACCACGTGGTATCTCCTGGGCCAACCTGGGCGGTGAATCCCCAGGCCGGTCTTCATCGAGAATCCACCGCTGGATACTAGGATTGTTGGAGATGCACTCACAATGTGATTAATAGCCAACTCAATCCACAAATAAGCGTTGGTTTTTAAGATGCACAAATTCAAACTACTAATGATAGGGACTAGTAAATATGACCATAATACTAGGCTTTTTTGTGTAGTAAAATACTTTAAGACTCGGCCTTATGCATAATCATTGGTCAAGTGTTCAATTTTCTCAAATATTTTTTTAAATATGTATTAAAGTGAAAACGCCGAACCGCCATTATGTTGAAGCAACATCAGTATTACTAAGCCCTTGAAAAAGGACAAGCGTCTGAAACACGGTCCCGTGTCGGGTGTCTACATGATTTGAAGAAACATACATCATACCATCATAGCTTCTTGATATTTAAACTTGAAGTTTAAAGTTTCAACATTCATCAATTATAAGAAAAACATAAATGTTACGTCATGTCACAAAGAAGAACATTATTGGGTTATTGAGTTTTCACTGGACGGATACTCTGGCTTTGACCCTTGCGCTTCACTCGGACACTCTCTTCTGGCCTACCGTGACTACCAGACCAACCTGCTTGGATTCTACCCGCGGCCTTCACCCGACTAGACCCGCAGATGCTGCCTGCCTTGCCCGGAGAGTCTTCCTGAACTGTTACTTCCCTGAGGTCTCCGGAGCTTCCAGTTCGGGTCTGGTCCATCCTCTCTGCATCAGCCGTGCACCCTTGCTCGTGGTAGGCACACCCCTCTGCTACCTCTCCGGGAGACCATCTGAGGCTCACCTAAGTCCAGGCGGTCCGGGTACCCAAGGGCTCAACCTGTGGAAACCCCGGACTGTTATTGGCGAGGCTCCAGCTAGCCTCTGTCTCCTCGTGTGCTCCGCCTCCTGGTGGCAGACGCTCTCTGGGTCCGACCAGAGGGCCGTACCAATCCTGCACCAGGCCAAGGGTCCACCTCCAGCGCAACAATAGCCTGGTTCCTGGTGTAATAAGATTTGTGTTTCAGGTAGAGAAATATCCTGAAGATTTACAGAGGAAAGGAGGATTATCTGTCTAATGTGTTTTGTTCCTTTTCAGGTTACAATTGGGACAAATGTGATATGTGTATGTGTTCTTAAACCAAAGGATGGTGAAAGAATCCTTATGCAACTGGATTGTGGCAGAATCTGGCCATAACCTAGCAGTGAGAGTGCTTTGTAATAATGCAGGTTTTAAGTGTACCATAATTTATTGATTGGCAACCTGGGATTAAGATGTGCCATTGATATGAGTGTGGAGATCACTGTGCTGAGTAATGGGACATGTTTGGAGAAAGGTATGAGGTAACCTTTTCCTTACAGGAACTGACAAGAGTCCTGGATGTTTATGAGTGTGACATGCTGGAACCTGTTTGGGGTTCAGTTACGCAAAGAAAATGTGGAGAGTTGCTCAGACTGTATATCAATAACTAAAGGATTATAATGTATTTGGAAAAGAATCTCTGGTACATTTTAAAACCCCTACGTGCACCGAAGCCGGGAGATACGTGTGTGACTTGGCGCAGTGTGTGCTGTGCTGATTTTAAAACCCACGCGGGTCTCTCTGGGTACGCACATAAAAACTTTTTTTTCACCAAAAGTACCTGGGCATGGTCGTGTTGGGGGCAGGCCAGAACTGCATCATGAAGCTATGTGTAAGTGTTTATGTATACAAATGCACGCCAGGGTCCCCTGTCGCGTAACTTTACTTCTGCTATGGACAGCGTGTAAGTCATGTAACAAAAAAAAATAGGCTAGTCAGTGGTGTTTTAATGCTCGGGGCTAAGAACATAAGAACATGCCATACTGGGTCAGACCAAGGGTCCATCAAGCCCAGCATCCTGTTTCCAACAGTGGCCAATCCAGGCCATAAGAACCTGGCAAGTACCCAAAAACTAAGTCTATTCCATGTAACCATTGCTAATGGCAGTGGCTATTCTCTAAGTGAACTTAATAGCAGGTAATGGACTGCTCCTCCAAGAACTTATCCAATCCTTTTTTAAACACAGCTATACTAACTGCACGAACCACATTCTCTGGCAACAAATTCCAGAGTTTAATTGTGCGTTGAGTAAAAAAGAACTTTCTCCGATTAGTTTTAAATGTGCCCCATGCTATCTTCATGGAGTGCCCCCTAGTCTTTCTATTATCCGAAAGAGTAAATAACAGATTCACATCTACCCGTTCTAGACCTCTCATGATTTTAAACACCTCTATCATATCCCCCCCTCAGCCGTCTCCAAGCTGAAAAGTCCTAACCTCTTTAGTCTTTCCTCATAGGGGAGCTGTTCCATTCCCCTTATCATTTTGGTAGCCCTTCTCTGTACCTTCTCCATTGCAATTATATCTTTTTTGAGATGCGGCGACCAGAATTGTACACAGTATTCAAGGTGCGGTCTCACCATGGAGCGATACAGAGGCATTATGACATTTTCCGTTTTATTCACCATTCCTTTTCTAATAATTCCTAACATTCTGTTTGCTTTTTTGACTGCCGCAGCACACTGAACCAACGATTTCAATGTGTTATCCACTATGACACCTAGATCTTTTTCTTGGGTTGTAGCACCTAATATGGAACCCAACATTGTGTAATTATAGCATGGGTTATTTTTCCCTATATGCATCACCTTGTACTTATCCAAGTTTGCTAGGGGGTTTAGGAAGTGTTCTCTTTTACTGAAGCGAACTGGGAACAAACTGGGGAAACAGGTAATTGCATCATCGCACAAATCTACTAGAATACCCCCCCCCCCCCACTTACGTGCTCAAGTTGCCATTTGTGTGCAGATATGCACATCATTATAAAATCATGCGCACATGTATGCATGTATAGCCAATTTTATAACACGTGTACATATACATGCATATGATATAAAATCGCTGCATCCCTGTGCGTTCGCCGGCAAACACGTGCACATGTGCGCCCACATGCGGGTCTTAATATCTACTTCTCTGTGAATAAGAATGCCTATACCAGGTGTAGAGCCTATTGTTACTTGTGCGCTCAAGGTCATGATAGAAATGAATTTATATTATGCTCTCCATGTATGTGCATAATACATTATAATATTGTATGTACAATAAATTTATGACTTATTATTATTAAGAACCAAATTTGAAAAAAGTAGGATTTTGTTGAACTGTCTTCTAATTTTTCCTTCTAATTTATGGGAAATGAGTAAAGAAGCTTCCAATTAGGGATTGGCCTCCTGTTGATTCATCTACCTGCCTTTGAAGATTTTTTGGGAATCTTTTAAGCCAATTTTGAGATTTCCCTGTGAGAGCCCATTCCCTTTTTTTTTTTTTTTTAAGTGGATTGGGGATGTCCCGGTATTCGAGACTGGATATGAGGTAAGGAAGACCTCCTTGTGCTATGTCTCCTAAGGAACATACACAGTGACAGTGACTGACTGGAGAGGAATAATATTATTTCTGCTTTAACTGTTTTGAACTTATCTCCTCTGTTGTGAAGCATGGAAGTTTTTCCACCTTTCCTGCCACTTGCTTAATTTTCCCCCTTTTTATGGGCTCCTCTAATATTTTTGTCCACTTGGAGCTGATAACCCAAGTTACCTGGAGTCGGCATCGTAAACCTATTGAAGAGAGAGTCTTTCCTCCTGAAAGACACAGAGGAGATACCAAGCTCATCTAAAGAAAGAGACTCCAGTAAAGTGCACTGCCAGAGGAAACAAAGATGATGCAACGTAAAGGTAACAAGAACTTTGTTACAACTAAGGGAAATCATTGAAGGATATGAGAAGTGCGCAATCCGGCACGGCCTAGGGAGTGGAGAAATGCATGACAAAATATAAAGGGGTGAGAAGTGCCCTTCAGGCACTGACCAAGGAGTTAACAGAATAAAAAATGGAGAGTGAAATACCCTTCGGATGCTGCATAAGGAGTTAAAATATTTAATAGGATTTATGGAAGAATATTCTAACCACCTCCAGTGGGAATACATTGGGGAAGGGAAGGAAGGTTAAACTACATTTAATCTATATAATCTGAGAAATTTAATAAACTGGATGCAAGGAGGAATTCTGTGCAAATATAAAGCTTCCAATAGAAGTAGAGACTATACCAAGAAGTGGAGTCACAAGTTTATTCTATCTGTTGTCTTATGATTTATTGCTGCTAATCAATCAAATGCGATAAGTGTACATATTGTTCAATCATCTATTTAAACTATCACAAAGAAGTTGGGAACCACAATTCCTCTGCTGCGTGTTTTTTTGGATGCTGAGACTATATAATTATTGTTGCTATGAACTAAGGGCGGAAACAGGGCTAAATTGCAAAGAAGCAGGGTATAAGAGCTATTGTTGATCCTCACGTATTGGAACTCTTGGACTCAGATGAAAGCTATCTGCTAGGGAGAAGGAGTACTATAGAGAGACTGAGAGGAGGTGTGCAGGAAGGTCCTGTCTCAGGCGTCTCTACATTTTTCTTTCTGTGTGCCCCTGGGTGCCAGGGGTTTACACCTATGTTGTCTGTGCCTAAATCCAGGCCTGAGCAAAGCTAGAGCCCACCTCACTTTTGACTTCTCTTTGTCCCAGTTTTTTTTTCTTAATTTTAATTCAGTTCTCAGAGCTTAAAATCCAACCTCCCTCTCTCTTCCCCCCTCCCACTCCCAGCGACAAATGAGCTCAAAATGGTGCTGCCTGTCTGATCGAACTTTCAGTTTGAAAAGAAAAAGAGGAAGTAGCCTTCAAGTCAGGCAGATGCCAGCTGGTTAAAAAATGCTTGACCTTGATTGGTTTTGCTTCTTGGCATGTTCCCTTTCCTTTCCAGCCCCCTGCTGCAGTCAGTTTAGGGTCAAGTGAAATATCACTGAGTGGTAATTGCCTTCAGAAGAAAAACAAAAGCCCTACAATTTTACTTGTCCCGTAGACTTAAAAAGGAAAGAAAAACAAATGCAAACAAATATTTGCATTAATTTTAGGAGCACAGCTATTCATATTTGGTTTATATCAACTGAAACAAATCCATCTGATTAGATTTGAATTCCTTATTTGTTTTAAATGAATGCACATCCCTAACCCCTATGCCATTTGTTTTTAAAAGTCTCTTTCCTGGAGTGCAATCTTTACCTGTTCCTGCTGAAGCCAGGCTTTACAAATGTCAGTGGGATGTGTCTACATAGGCTTCTGATGAATCTTGATGTACTGTACCTAGATTCCTAATGTAGGGAACAGACCATTAAGATTCCAGTTCATAAACGTTAAAGATTGATGTCATCTTAGGAATAAAATAAAAATCAGAACTAAAACAAAAAGGGGTCCTTCATGACTTAGTTTTGCACTGAGTAACCAAAAAAAATGTTTCACTATTACTAATAGTGCTCCTATATTCCTCAGTGCAATGCAAAGTGCATCCCCTGAGTTCTGCAGAGATTACCCACATCTTTGTGTTGCTATCTCCACAATCTAGGGCTGACTGATAGATTCATAAAATTATGTCCAATTTGTTAGAATCACTTCTCCTTTTCTGGGCTCTGTACAATTTAAGACAAAAGGTGTTTTTTGATAATACAGTGTGGACGAGACAAGAAATTGATGATAATTAAATTGGTTTTAAAATGCCTACAGTACAGAGAAATAGGTTAATGAGACCCTTGTGTTGTGTCTGAAATAGCCTTGATTTACAGATGACTAGTATATTGCTAAATCTTTTTTAAATGTTTTAATTTTTTCATGTACATAAAAGGTGCATTTTTCTTGAAAGAAGTAAGGCAATTTGTATCCAGCTCAAGCAAGAGTACATATTCCCCCTTGGTGTCTGCATTTACTGGTGGAGTATATAATGGTATCCCATGATCAAATGTAATCAGGCAATGCTACACAGCTAGGACTAAAACTAAAACATTGAAACAAAGAATATGATGGCAGAGAAGGACCATACAGCCCATCTAGCCTGCCCAAATTGCTTTCTTTTGCAATACCATAAAACCCAGTTGTTCTGTTTCTTGTCCTTCACGTGTCACATTTAGGAATGCTCTGGGGTAGATTTTATAACATGCACGCACATGTTATAAAATCCGGGGTCGGCGCACACAAGGGGGTGCATACTTGTGCACGTTGTGCGCGCCGAGCCGCACTGCCTTCCTCCGTTCCCTCCCGCCTAGCCTGACCTTTCCCCCCCAGCCCTACTCTAACCCCCCCAAAAGTTTGATCCTATCTTTATCCTACCCACACCCATGCCCCTTTTGTAAAGCCCCAGGACTTACACGCGTTCCAGGGCTTTACACGCGCCTCCGGGCCTTTTTAAAATAGGCCCGGCGCGTGTAACCTTTTGAAAATCCGGTCCTCTGTGTTTATTCCCGGCCTTCTTGAATTCTGTGGCTTCTTTTGCCTCCACCCCCTTCATGCATCCACCATGCTTTCTCTGAAGACATATTTTATACTGTTACTCCTACCTCCTTTGAATCCTCATATCATGAGTTAATTATTCAGTATTTCATTAACATTTACTACTTGATATTTTTTGTAGTTTTAATTGTCCTCCACAATTTCAGGAAAGTTCCTTTTAACTGTATCACAGAATACAAAGTAAAATATGCCTTTAAGTTTGTCAAAATTATGTCTGTTGAAGTTTGGTATCCTAATACTTGAAAAATAACTGTTTAACCTTTAGTTAACATTGTTCTCTTAGGAATTAATATTGAACACATCACCGACTGGAGTTAGTATTAAAATTCACATCTGATACATAGGGGCCTGAGATAATTTCCTGGCCAATGCATATATATTTTTCTAACTATTTATACCCTACAGCAGTGGTTCCCAATATTATCTTAGGTTGTCCACAGCCACTTGAGACCTAGTAATAGGCATGTGCAGAGGCAACATTTTTTTTTTGTTTGTTAATTTGTTTCATAGGTTACCTCCATTCATTTGGTTTGTTTTTAATGAAAATATTTTTTCATTTCCCGGTATTTGTTTTATTTGTTTACCATTAAAGTCAATTGGAGAAGCAGTGCAGTCTATTTTAGATTCCAAAATTGGGGTTTTCTCATCAATTCTATTAAAACGTATGGGAAGACATCATCAGAAGGGGGAAAGAACTCCAAGGTACCTAAACTATGGCAAAGTGGCACCAAAAGTGGCGTGAATAGCGTAAGGCACTGTAAAGGGGCAAATGGGTACCAGCAGTGGCAGGAGTTCTGCAAGGCACCATGAGAGGAGCAAAGAAGCAGAAAAAATAGGAAGAACACACCGAGGCTTCAAAAGAGAGCACCAACAACAGTAGCATGAGCTTTCAAAGACAGCATGAGAGACAAGGTAGCAGCAAGAGTGGCATCCATATGCTAAGACAGCACGAAGGGGGAATAAAGAAGAAAAGGTGGCAGGAAAAACCAAAAGCGCTAAAAAAAGACAATGCAGCACAGAGAGTGCCATCAAGACACCATAAGAGGTACAAAGCAGCCCCTTACAGTGGGCAAGTATACTTCAAGGTATAGAGTCTGAAATATGACAGCAAGGCAGAGAGAGAGCAAAACCCTCAAGATGCAAAGTCTGTGTATAACAGCAATTTATGAATCCAAGAAAGTCCCCTAAGGTGTAGGAAAAAGGGGTCTAGTAACAAGGCAAAGTGGCATGGGAGGTATCTGTCTTCCTGTTGAAGCACTTGCCACTTGTCAGATTTAGTACAAGAGGATGATCTGTCATCATTGTCATTTTTGTGACATAAGCTTTTATTACATTCCCTACTTGAAACTGATCTTGCCGCTGTGGAGAATTTTGGGTTTCTTGCAACATTTCTTTTCCAATTGAAATTTTTGTCACAATCAAAACAAGACAACTGTTTGTCATCAATGTGGCTTTTCTGTTAATTTGCAAGATTTCCTTTATTAAGAAAGCTTTTCCCATATTTTGTAACTGAACCCAGTCTCTTCCCTTTGTTGATTTTCTGGTGTTGCATTAATTCTGTCTTGCTACTGATACTTTTCCCATATTCAGAACTTGTAAAATGTCTCTCCTGTCCATGTTTTCTGATGTGCCTGATATAGTCTATATATGTATATTGTCAATTTTCAGTATCAGATCTCTGCCATGATTTCAGAGTTACAGGATACCTGAGGAATTTCACACATAAGAACATAACAATTTGCCATACTTGGTCAGGCTGAGAATCCATCAAGCCCAGCATCCTGTTCCCAACAGTGGCCAATCCAGATCACAAGTATCTGGCAAGATCCCAAACAGTAAATAGATCCCATGCTGCTATCGCACATTGACAAGTAGTGGCTATTTCCTAAATCTATTTGGTTAATAACGGTTTATGAACATCTTCTCCAGGAACTTGTCCAAACCTTTTTTAAATGCAGATACATAAGAACATAAAAACATAAGAAATTGCCATGCTGGGTCAGACCAAGGGTCCATCAAGCCCAGCATCCTGTTTCCAACAGAGGCCAAAACCAGGCCACAAGAACCTGGCAATTACCCAAACACTAAGAAGATCCCATGCTACTGATGCAATTAATAGCAGTGGCTATTCCCTAAGTAAAATTGATTAATAGCCATTAATGGACTTCTCCTCCAAGAACTTATCCAAACCTTTTTTGAACCCAGCTACACTAACTGCACTAACCACATCCTCTGGCATACACTAACTGCCTTAACCACATCCTCTGGTAATGAATTCCAGAGCTTAATTGTGCGTTGTGTTATGGCTAGGTCGAGTAGTGGACCCTTGGGCCGGCCTAATGGGGTGAGACGAAAAGGCCGGGAGGGGGAGATAGGCTGTTCGGGAATGAAGGCTTCGCCCTGGAAGTCAGTGAACCCCCCGAGAGGAGCTCGTGAGGTCCCAGGCCGCTGGGACTTAGGAGATCCGGTGGTGAGAAACGAAGGCTTCATCCTGGAAGCCCGCGGACCCCCCAAGAGGAGCTCGTGAGGTCCCGGGTCGCTGGGGCTTAGGCGATCCGAAGCGAAGACAAGAGACGGTCTGAGGTCGGGGCAGGAGACGGGCATGAGAGTGGAGGCCAGCAGGAGCCAGGAACCGAAGAGACTAACCGAAGAGCAGGAGCTGAAGATCCGAGCAGGAAAACCATACATATTTCTTACATAAAAGAAGGATAGGGAGAATCATTGATACCCCAACATGAGAACTATAGCTCAACACACCGTGCTAGGAAACACTGCTCAGCTGAGTGGGGCATCCCTAGGTGCGCACGCGTGCGACTCGGGCACTTTTAAAGAGTACACAGCAGGAAAACCTCCACGGTGCCCCGAGATAACGTCATAGGCCTCTTTCTATTTAAGGCCTTCTCTGCCCTGCTTCAGATGCCTGGATAATAGGTCGAAGTCCTGGAAGTAGTTGTTTGCCACGTCGTTCCTGGTTCCTGATCCTCCTTCTGTTCCAGTGCTTTGTCTTCGTGTTCCCGGTTCCTTCCGGCTTCTTCAGCATTCCTGTGATCTCGTCTAGTGGTCCCTCTTTTGTTTTTGGTGTTTTCCTGCTGTTCCGCCTTGCCTTCCTTCCCCCAGATTGATTCCTTGGCTTGGACCCCTGGCTTCGTCTTGTTTGGATTCTTAGCTTGATTTCGGACCTCTTCTAGACCATGTTGGATTTTTGCCTATCTTGTGACCTGTGCTTGCTACTCGTCTTGCTGAACATTGCTTGCTCTGACCTTGCCCTGCTCTAATCTCTGCTGTCCTGTCCTCTGAGTGCATCAAACTAGGTTGAGAGTACACTATACAAATCTTATCTTTGTGTACCTTTCCTCGCTCCAAATCACATCAACTGATGTGTACTGTGCTGTTCGTACCTCTGGCTGTGCATGTAAAACTGCCTCCCAAAACTTAGACCACCACCAAAACCTCACCTCGGGTTCCTAATGGCCCCTCCTACAGTGGTATAGAAAGTTGACTAATATGTGTACTTGCCCAGAGGTTCTCACTCTCTCCCCCCGCCCCTCCCCCCAGGAGCAAAAAAAATTACCCTAACCATGCCCCATTTTTTTTTATCGCAGGCGCTAATCATGTGAAATTTATAGCAAAATGATAAATCTATGTCTATCCCAGTTATGCTCCTAGAATGCCCATAATTTAGCTGGCTAAATTCTAGCCAGCTAGCTATCTTATTAGCTGGCTAGACTTTAGTCGGAGAAGTGCTCAAGTATTCATCTAGCCAGGAAAATGCTTTTGAATATGGATCGCTAAGAAACCAAAATACATTTAGTTGCTACATACATACATGAAATTTTACTTTGCTTTCTAAAGTCTACACTACATACAGTACATATGAGGAAGACAAAGTCATCTCCATGGGTAAAATGGTGTTGGATTGTCTGATTATTGCTGCCTCCCTGATCCCCTCCTTTCCCCAGTGTGGGTAAAAGGATGTGCTTTGCTAAACAACCTGCCTACTTTACCTGCATTGTTTTCGGGCATTCCAGAGGATGGAGTTTGATCGGGGAAGGAAGCAATGCATATAGTCTTGTATAACCAAAACCACGTGCATTGTTTCCAATGGAAAACTTCCCTGCAGAGAAAGCAGATGCACATCTCTGCAGGGAATTTTCTATTGTTAGACAATAATGAAAGCAAAACTCCCTAATTTTGAATGACAAATCTCATGGGTTAAAATTACCCATAGGGACTGCAAGACTGCACTAAAACCGCTTATCGCCCCTCAGACTTGAAAGGCTTCTATACCATCATACAGTTTCTCATTTTACCATGAAAACAATGTTGTGCATATTAATTCTTTGCAGCTTTTGGCAATATACAGAGATTTCTTTTTTTCTATTTAGCATTTTTTATTTGTTTTAAATTATATTGTTTTTGCTGAATTCCAGCTTTCACAGACAAAACATAGTAGCATAGTAATGAGGGCAGAAAAAGACCAAATGGTCCATCCAGTCTGCCCGGGAAGCTTCTTATGGTAGTAATTGCCGCTCCGTGCAGGTTACCCCCAAGCATTATGTTAAGGATAGCAGTACAGTATTAACAAAAATTACTGCTGGCAACATTTTTACCGGGTGAGCAGCTTTCTTGATAATGCATAAAATGCTGCTGCTTGAATGTGCTTTGCTTTTGGACTTGGCTGCAGAAGCAGTCCTGTGCTTTTTCCCTAATGTCTGAGTATCAGTATCCTGGACCGTAAAAGTCGGGGCCCAGGGTTGGCTGTCATCTGAATTCAATTCCCCTTTTCTCCCCTCCTCCCCCCCCCCCCCTCTAGCTGTTGAAGTGGAGAACTTTGCTGCAGTTGCGTCAAAATCATATATACTAAATGGTGAAGATAAGTAATCACCATGCCTTCTGTTAGGGGTAGTAGCTGCCGCTCCATGCTGGTTACCCCCTACCCCCTCCCCCATGCACCATTTTCTTAATTTCCAATTCTAGCCTTTAGGGATCCACAGTGTCTATCCCATGCCTTTTTGAATTTGTTTACTGGTTTTGTCTTCACCACCTCTTCCAGAAGGGCATTCCAGGCAATTACGTCCCTCTCGTGAAGAAATATTTCCTGATGTTGGTTCTGAGTCATCCCTCCTGAAGTTTCATATCGTGACCCCCTAGTTCTTTTGTTTGCTATCCTACAAAAAAAAGGTTTGAGGAACATGCATCATTAAAACCTTTCAAGCTGATGAAGCTTGCTCCTCTTTCACCTTATTTTGGTTCAGCTGCATATGGCACAGGATTTTTAAAATTCAAATAGACTGTGGGAAAATTTCAGCTGACTGTTAGTGTTAACATGAGTCTGCAAAATGAGAACTAACAAAAGAAACTCCAGGAATATATTGTTTAATTTTCTCCCTGCTAGGAGTGATGAGCACGGGCTTGTCCTAAAGAAAAGATACTTTGTCTTTCTTTGAATTGCATGCAGATGTGCCAGGGCAGATGTGTTTTTGTGGATGGAGAAGACGACCCAGTCTCATTCCTTCAGAGACTGGGATTCATCTTCAGCAGGGCACGAAGAGATGTGATGCAAACTCTGATGATGTTCATATAGAGGCCTGGGGCTCTACGGGCAAGAAGTAGATGAATATTGGTCTATCAGACTTGCCCCTTACTAGAGTGCATCAATGGTCTCAACAGACTCTGTGCATAATGGGGTAGATTTTCAAAGGGGTACGCGCGTAAGATATGCGCGTACCCCTCGAAAACCTACCCCAAACCCCCCCTGCGCGCACCGAACCTATTATGCATAGGCTTGGTGGTGTGCGCAAGCCCCGGGACGTGCGTAAGTCCCGGGGCTTGCATGGAGGGGCGTGTCAGGGGCGTGCCGGGAGTGACGCAGCGTTTCGAGGGCGTGTCGGGAGTGATGCGGCAT